>NC_085137.1:454288003-454888003 GCF_035046485.1 Aedes albopictus | reverse complement strand
TACACGATGCTTTACAGGATGGTTCAAATGTTTAGATTTTTAATGATATTGCTTCAAAGTCGAAAAGTGTTGCAAGTTACCCCATTTGACGGTATAATAAAAGTATATACGCGTATACGTCTAGTTTATCTGCAAAAAAATACCTCTTAGAGAACAGACTTTATGATCGCGCGAGTAACTTCAACAACAACAAATGCATGAGAGGTACATACCACAGACAAACAGACGAAACGCCTAGAACAATTTTCGTGAAAATCCATCGCCCAGTTCACACTACCACCACCTGGTGGAAATGTTTCACGAAACACTGCGTTGTGCAATATCGTCATCAGAAGGCGCTAGTATGAAACGTCAAACGCAAAGAAAAACGATGGGCGCTCTTCTGGTTATGAAAGCCACAACCAAGATTCAAAATGATCGTTAAAGGCGTGGTCAATGAAAATTTCGTCAGTGTTACGTTTGTTTGTCTGTATACATACCATGACAATGCTCACGAAAAAACAAAAAAAATACTACCGCTATGGATATTAAAAATTTTATAGTAAATTTTTTCTTCAGCCAAGCAAACAACACCTAACTAGTCAGTTAAAACTAATAAGTGATTTTGTTTATTATAATTTAACAAACAACATGGACAGTCGCTTTCTCAAAGGTCTTCAACTCAACGCTCTCTTGTAGACCGTTTGATGAAAAAAAAATGTTCAAAAGAGTTACGAAATCTCACCGAAAGCACCATAGATAAACTGAAAGAGACTGGTTATGCCCAAATGTCCACATTGAATACAAATTTACGCATTTGCACGTTTTGCCGTCTAGACTTTGACAAACGAGCCATCTGTATATCATCGGTAAAGCAGAGCGCAGGAAGTTCGAAAACGACAACAACTGAGAAATTGCCAGAAGTGCTAAGTGCAGAGAGTCATGCCACCGTACCATCAGCGACATCTGTTTAAACAATTTAATCACGCCCCTTTTCAAAAATGCTTTGAAATATTCTTCAGCATCTATACCTATTTCAACATTTTTAACGTTGCAAAACACGCTTTCAACATTCATCTTGAAGAAGAGGGAAAACACTTGTCCTCAAATGTAACAGCAAATTAATAAATAAACGACTAATGCGCGAAGGGCGTGATAAAATCGGAACATTACTGTACATATAATATACATTATACATAATAAAAACAACTTGTTTTTCTCACGCAATGCCATTAACAATAAAATCAGCATCAAACTGCGATTTCCGGCCGAAATAATTTACACTAAAAAAAATATTTCTAAATGTGAAAATTGTGAAATGTTTGAATTGTCATAACTTTTTTGTTTATTAGTTTACCATCACCAAATTTTTATGGTAGATTGCTAATATAATGGACCGTCTTCCCTAAAAAAAATACGTTGGTAAAAAGATAGGGTTTTGAGATATTTGAGTTTTTGTGCCAAAAATTATATTTTTTCATGTTAAAAAAGATTTTTTTTTCACAGTGTATATTTTCTTAGGAATCACCATTTAGTTATCTAACTTTGCTGAAAAATTCATAGCAATCGAACGAACCATTTTGGCTGTGCAGATTTTTGAATATTTTTGAACCATTTTCACATACACCCTTTTGAAAAGTTAGTCGTGATTCAAAATAAAAATTTGATATCGAAAAATGGCGATTTAGATGGAACTGAAAAACTGTGAAAAGTTTCAGTTCAATAGAAAATCACGAATTAAAAAATGTCCTTAATTTTGATGCTGTTGTTTGGAATCGCTCTTTATTGTTGCTGTTTTTTTTTGTGCTGTGATTGTTAAGAGTTTAATCTTGCCTAGTTTGGGTAGTGGCTACGGTTAGGAAAGCTCAGATCAATCTTCAGCACAAAAGCAACGATCAATCTTTGTAGACTTATGCAAAATGGTACAGCCCAAGTGGCCTTGGTCCAAAAACCTTACTTCCGTAAGGGGAATTTCTACCAAGGAACCCTTGTGAACCCGGTGTTTGCTACTTTCAGTAAACATGAAATGGCAAACTCGCGTGTCATGGCTCGAGCCTGTGGCTTGTCAACAACGCAATAGTTGCTACACTCATCTCTGAACCAACCGCCAGAGATGTATGTGCTATAACAATTGATGTATCTGTTGGAAACCTCAACAGGAAATACGTATATTGTTTGGTTTATTTATCGCATGACGAACCATCCCCTACGGATGCTTTCAAACACGTTATCGCATACTGTACTTCAAAAGTGGGATTTATCCTATTTTGCTTCAGAAGGGATTTGATTATTTCAAACATGTTTTGAAAAAAAAAACTTGTTTGCAGTTTTGCTACAGGGTATATTCCCAAATCTTGGCGGGATATTACTGTGAAGTTCATTCCGAAACAAACTAAGTCGTGCGTCGTATGAAGAAGCAAAGAGTTTCAGACCTATCAGTTTGATCTCTTTTCTTCTGAAATGCTTAGATCGCATTGTGGATGTTCATCTGGCCAACGTGCCTTTTCATGTGAACCAACATGCCTACCAATCTGGTAAGTCCACTGTGACTCTTGTACACAAGGTTGTTTACGATATCGAGAAAGCATTCGCTCAAAAGCAATCCTGCTTGGGTGTTTTCTTAGATATCGAGGGTGCCTTTGACAACGTTGCCATATTGGAAGCCGCACGGAGTCATGGTATATCTCCAATGATTTCTAATTGGATTCACCAAATGCTCAAAAACCGACATCTCTTCTCGACATTGCGTCAAGCGGCGATTAGGAAATTGAGTGTTTGTGGATGCCCCCAAGGGGGAGTCTTATCACCACTTTTGTGGAATCTTGTAGCAGATACGCTATTGAGGCAACTCAATAATAGCGGTTTTCTACTTATGGTTATGCCGACGACAACGTAACATTGTTAGTCGGTATGTGCATCAGCACCCTTTTCGACCTGATGCAAAACGCTCTTCAGGTAGTTAAGGGTTGGTGTCGCCAATATGGCCTTTCGGTAAACCCGAGTAAAACATCTATTGATCTTTTCACGGAAAAGCGAAACCGTAATGGAGTTCAACCTTTGCGTCTCTATGATTCTGAAATCAACGTGACTGAACAGGTAAAGTACGTTGGAGTCATTCTTGATTCCAAGCTTCCCTGGACACCTCATATTGAGTTCAGAATTATTGTATGGCCTTCGGGCAATGCCGGCGAACCTTTGGTACGACTTGGGGTCTAAAACCCAAGTATATCAAATGGATTTACACAACTGTTGTTCGTTCAATATTGGTCTATGGATGTCTTGTGTGGTGGCAGAAGGGCGAAGTGAGAACGGTCCAATTAAAATTAGGCCATCTCCAAAGGATGTGCTAAATGGCGATGTCTGGAGCGTTCTCTTCAACTCCCACGGCAGCGCTCGAGGTTCTCTTTGACGTTGCTCCACTACACATTCATCTCAAACAAGAAGCACTTTCTTGCACTTACCGCTGGTGGGTACTCGGTCTACTAGAGGAAACTCCTGTAAACCGCACATCAACACACACCTCGTTGTTTCCACTTTTGGTGAATTGGGACAAAGTTGTCCTTGCTCCAAGTGGTCTTACAATTGCTTGTAATTCTCCATATAGAACATTTTCCACGAAATTCCCTTCCCGGGAAGAGTGGACATCTGGATATCTGGAGAGAAGTATTTCAGACGACATCGTATGTTACACTGATGGCTCCCTTCTCGAAGGTCGAGCAGGTGCTGGTGTTTATTCTCGTGAGCTAAGGCTGTATCAGTCTTACTCACTTGGTAGACACTGCACCGTTTTTCAGGCCGAAATCTTTGCTCTTTTGTGCGGAGTGCAATCAGCACTTCAGCAGCACGTAATGGGCAAAGTAATATACTTCTGTTCAGATAGCCAGGCTGCTATTAAACCACTTGCTTCGGCCAACTCCAGGTCGAAGATAGTTATCGCTTGTCGAACTCAAATCGAGGAGCTAAATTCAGCAAACGCTGTTTACCTTGTATGGGTACGTGGCCATTTTTCCATCGCTGACTTCATTGGTCCTGAGCCAGTTATTCCGGTATCGAAGTGTTGGGTAAAGCTTCAGATTTACACCTGGGCTGCCACTCAGCACAAACAATACTGGAATAGTTTGGAGTCATGTCGTCAAACAAAATTGTATTGTACTGAACCATCTCCAAGGGTGGCGAAGTATCTAACAAATCTGTCTAAGCATAATTGCAGCATGCTGGTCAAAGCGTTGACTGGCCACTGCCGACTCAGCTATCACATGGCGAATATTCAGCAAGCTGATTCATTTGTTTGTGATAGCTGTGAATCCGATTATGGAACTTCGTATCATTTGATATGTAACTGTCCAGTTTTTGCGCAACTGCGTTTCCGAGTACTCGGTAAACACTTATTAAGTGAAACTGACTTCAGAAACCTGAATCATCAGGTCATCCTGTCGTTCTAAACCCGCTGTGGTAAAGAGCTATAGTCTCTCTTTACGCTTTATGCGATATCACAGTGCCCTTTTCAGGGCGCTGTTTGAACCCGTTGTGGTACGCTTATGCGATATTACAGTGTCCTTTTCAGGACGCTATGTGAACCCATTGTGGTACGCTTATGCGTGCATGAAGACCCTATTCCTTCACCTGTCCTTTTCCCTGTACCATCCTTTTTTCCTTCCCTTCTCCCTCTGGTAAATGATGAATAGGCTCGTGATTATGGCGATGGCACAAATTTCCCAAATGGAGGAGAACGTGCCTCTGGAGCCGACCTACTGATACCTGATACCAACTCAGAGCTCTAGAGTTTTCAGAACACTCTGGGGTAGTTTATTGCTACTGAAAATCATTAGTTTTTACACTACTTTTTTAACTTAATAGTTTAATTTGTTACAGATTAGACGGGCTTGATGGTCTAGAGACTATCGCTTCTGATTCGCATGCCGAAGGTCCTGGGTTCAATCCCTGGACCGTCTCTCACTAGGTATTAAATAATATGTTCACCCGAGCAGAGGGGAATATCAAATTAATAACTACGAAATTACAAAACCTGTTTTTATATCTCGTTTTGTTATTATTGTATTATCAAGGCATTACGTTTCCATAACATGTTTTGTTGGACAATCTTATTTTGTTATGACCAAGCTATTGATATACAGCCATTAAATAATATTTCAATATTACATTTTGTTGTGGAACAAGTTTGATTATTATTGTATTATTGAGAGTGTACCAATACTTTATGCTATTGCTATCAAAACTTAAACCAGTTTTGAAATAAATCCTACGTCATTCAACAACGTTATTTACAATATTTCGCGAGTTATGCTTACGGTATCATATTTGTTAAGAGGTGTGGTATATTACGTGACATGGAGGTGCTGTAATGTGTACAAAACCAAGTCCCTGCTGGGCGCCGCGAGGTTTCAAATTGACTGAGTTGTAGCTGAAAAGTTCCCAAAATATCAGCCACTGCCCAAGTGGCGCAGCACCCTACATACATCAAAACGTGAACATAGCGACGATACTGAAGGTGGGGTTTGAAAGGGACGTTCCAGATTCCGCATTTGACATGAGAATTTCAATTATAAAAATGTCAAACTAATTTAGTAAACTTGTTTGAACGAAGTTAATACAGACAGCTGAATACAAAATTGTAGATGGTTTTGAATGGGATTTTTCAGAAATATTTTATATTTTCACACGTTTTCCAGAGGATGAACCTATTTTTGGTAAAAGATTACATGAATAGTTTAAAATACACCTATGAGGGAAGAGAGAAACTTAAGTTCGCAATGATTGTTCCGTTATTCTCACATGCTGGTCTAAATATGTATAGCATTCTCAGCCAACACGTAGTCATATAGGGTAAGTGTACCAATTATGGCTATAGTACCAATTATTCGCCATAGATAATTTTCACCCTTTAACGATGTAAATAAACAAGAAAAATTTTGTGAACAACGGATCACTTTCACAAAAAATAGTCGCACTCATTTAATTTCCAAATTTTACTCAAATCATGGTAGAAATAAATCATTTTCCTTAAAATTTCGGCTTCCTTGCACCCTTTTTTGCCATAGTGTACCAGTTATGGCTAACCCCATAAGGAATGCATGCAAATAGTGCGAAAAGGAACCGAAGTTAAAAAATGTAACCATAACTGGAACAGGGTTCCTATCATTGGCACACGCTGTAATCAATACTAAAAGTAGTTTTGGCTCCGTTTCTATATTTTTCCTGTAAAGTGTGGAAACTAAGCCGTCTTTTAATTTATTGATGACATTCGTTGGTCTTCTCGTTATTTTTGTATAAATAGCTTTCCTTAGGTAGTGCCATAATTGGTACACGCACCCTATGATGTAGAAAAGGATGCTAATGTGGAGGCCATATGCGTACATGCTTTCATTTAACCACGGGTAAAGTGTACGCATATCGCCTCCACTTTAGCATCCTATTCAACAGCATGTGCAATTGTTTGATATCATAACTAATTTTGCTTTCGGGATGTTATCAATAACTCTTTAATATCAAAATTTGTTATTGAAATATTTCCCAAATTTACTGTTATTAAGTTGTTATTGACACTAACAAAACATGTTATTATATTGGTTTTCCAGGAACAAATTTTTGTTATGTAACTTGTTATTTTGCCGCTTATGACAGACAAGTTTATAACTCAATATGTTATGTTAATAACATAAAAATAACTAATTCCATTATGCAGTTATTTTGCCAAAATAACGCATTTTGTTATGCTGTTATTATTCTCTTCTGCTCGGGCATAGCCATCGCTAGAACCAGAAACGGTTGAAAAGCTGTTTGTCTTCCTTCCAACTTTCACAGCACTATGTTAATCTATCAGATAACGCCTACGAGTTATGCAATCAAGCCGAACTGTGCCGCATTGGCTTCATAGTTATAAATCATACAAGTCTATCACCTTACATGCCTGGCATACACGCACCAATGTGTGAACCCTCTGCCAATCATATCCCACCAGCACTCCAACATCCGCATGAATTTGTGCAGACACAGAGATATATTCGGTCTGCTGTGAATATCAACAATTGCAATAATCACTTTGTTCCCCTTCCCTACATTGACCTGCAACCTGACGTGACTGTCGCCACTGTCGCCTAAAAACAGAAGATCATCAACGCTCACACACTGAAGATTTCTGCCAGTCCCCGGCAGAGATCTCATTGGTTCCATGTGTGAGTGTAGCTGGCCCGACGATACTGGAGTAGCATCCACAAGCGGTCAATCAAGGTCAAGCGCAATCGTTAAATTTGTAACAAATTATATAACAATTGTGGTATGTATGGAACAAAGTTTTAGTTATATGTATCAAAAAAGTTTTACATCTTGCTTTCGTATTCTGTATTTTACATGTTAATGACGAAACAACAATTCGCTACAAAAAGTCTTCGTAAAACATAATAATATCTTATTACAGCTATTGCAAAAAAAAAATACAACATCAAATTCGCAAGAAGACTAAATAAAATACTCATTGGCTGAAACACCGGCAGCTATAAATAAAACATAAGTAGAATATAAATTAAGTAACCGAAATAGCACACTGTAAGCATCTTCGTTCTTCTACTACATGGCCAACTTGCAGGAGATAAGAGTGTAGACCAGCGGTGCCTTCCCTTCAGTGAGTGCGGCCAAGTTCAATGACCAATGGACAGCTAATTGGCTCAAACAGACCGCTACCCCTCTCCTCCATCGCCAGCACCAGTCGCCCCTCCTCACCACTAATCGCCAAGCCAGGTGGAACCACCTGGAAACGGTTGTTGTAATGAGGCGTTCATCTTCCGGAACGACGACGACGAGAACGGCACTTGAGCGGAAGAAAACTCACCCCAGTCGGTAGAGTAAAAAAACGGCTGGAGCTAGAACATAAATCACTCACCGTTTCTTCGGTTGCCTTCGTGGAAATGTTTTCCTCCAATCCCTCAATGAATGGCCGCCCCCCAGCTCAAACGGAAGGCCGAAATCGGCTTATGCAATTTCCCGTTTTCAAAAATCGCCTCGGAGTAAACTGTAGCTACAGCACCTGTCAGCACCGAAAATGTCCGCGAATTGGTTGCGGAGAACACTAGCACTTCTGGTGGCTCCCCCACTTTTAGCAGCGAATGTGCTACCTTACCTCACGCTATGTCTGAACCAGCAGATTATAAAAATCGAATGTACATCGGGTTTCTTTCCACAGAATATCAGAATTCATGCTATATTATCATATGCAGAAACTTTAAAAATATTTCATCGGGGAAATTTAGATTTTTTCATCTTTTTAGCTGTTTTTCATACAAATTTGCATGAAATTCTCATTATCGGCCAATTCCTCTCCCATACAAAATGTATGGAAAATTTTTCACCGATAGAATATTTTGAAACCTCCTGCACATGAAAATATAGCTCGAATACTGATGTTTGGTGGAAAGAAACCCGATGTACATTCGATTTTTTTAATCTGCTTGCTCAGACATAGCGTGTACCTATGATTTTGAGTTATTACCTTGGGGCATGCATTCTTGCTCCGGTTCCGGTCCGTTGGGTGGTTGGGTTGTTGGGTTGGTTGCATGTTTGCAAGGAATCTTCTTTCGAGAACGGAAGCCCGAAATGGTTGCACCAAAGGATTCCATATTTAGAACACGTCGTCGTTGTCGTCGTTGTTCAGTAGCAGCAAATTGTTGTTACCCACATACTGGCTGGTATGTCATGTGACCTGCATTGTTTGGTGCTTATTCGGTTCACCTTTGCATGCCGAGGAAATGTGTGTCAATATTTATAGCCCGCAGATTGTGGTCGGTTCCGTTCCGGTGTGGTGCATGTAGTTTCGCTGACGACGCTGAGGAACTACTTTGGACTTCAAGGTAACCTCGAACATGCTTGTATGCGGTAATGAGAGCAGAAGAAATAATGACAGAACTGCTCCGGTTTTCCAAAGAAATAAACAATCGTGTTCTCAAATAGTACTGTTCCATGTGTTTGCATGACTGATGATATTAAGATAGTAAAAATATAACGTGTTGTCCCTTCTTTAGAGTGTTTTACCTTAAATGAAGCAATAACTGCAGAAGTTTAGTGCTATACACGAATAATAACTCCATGCATGTAATTTGGTCAGGTTCAACTCTAGATATTTAATACAACGGTAGTATTTAACTGATGCATACAACTCATAAACATTCAACAACTATCGTCTATTTGTATTGTTGGGTATGGAGGGCCAAAGCCGAAAATACGCGTGTATTCAGGAATACCATGCTAAGCGTGACGGGTAGGAATTCCCAGATTTATTCTGAAGGAATCCCTTGAAGAATTTTTGGAGGAATTCCAGGAAGAATTCCACAAGAAATCCAAGTAACAATTTCAGAGGGAATTTTAGGAGGAGTTCCTGAAGAAACCCCAGGAGGAAGCTTGAAATCAATCCCAAAAGGAATTTCTTCCAGTTCTGGGCACCCACGGTGGTTCAGAGGGCCGAATTGAAAGATCTCCGTCCTGGGCGATTGCCAGTCATCGCCTTGACCTGTGGCCAGGTGAAATTTCTGTCGACTTGCTTGATTTCGTTGTTGAGGCTGCGCCGCCATGAGCCTCTGGGTCTGCCTCTGTTGCGATGTCCTGCTGGGTTCCAATCTAACGCTTGCTTGCAGATTTCGTTTCCGCCCCTGCGTAGAGTGTGGCCGAACCACCTCTACTTTCGCTCCCGAACTCCTGTCGCTATCGACTTTTGATGACATCGACGATGGACATGGAGCTCGACGTTGGAGATCCAATTGTGAGGCCACCATGCACGAATTATACACCGCAAGCATATAAAAAAGACAATTACACCGTCTTCTACCTTACGGTCTCTACAGACTGAACAGTACAAACATTCGACAACGGACCACACATGTAACTCCCAGTGGCCCAGTGGAGAATTTTCCGTTTGACGAAAAGTTTTCCCCGACTGGAGCGGGAATCGAACCCACACTCCGAGGCTTACGAGACACCTAAACGACTGACGCCGCTAACCGCTCGGCCACGAAGCCCACATATGTTGATGAAGACCTGCAGCCGTTGAGTGTTCTCCACTGATACACACCAGGTTTCACAGGCGAACAGCAGCTCAGATTTCACGTTCGAGTTAAAAATTCGGATTTTGGTGCGTCGACTAATCTGGTTGTTTTTCTATACATTTCTTAAACTCGCAAAAACAGCTCTCACCTTCTTGATATGTGCACCTATGTCGATCTTGGTGCCGCCATCGGCCGCCTTTTGACTACCAAGATATTGGAAGCTTTCAACATTCTCCACTAATTACCCAGCTACCGTAAAGCTGGAAGGGTTGTCGGTGTTTACATCCATCGATTTGGTCTTGTTGACGTTGATGGTAAGACCTGCCACTGAGGGGCGATTGGCAAGATCATCGAGCTTGCTCTGCATACCAGAGCGCCGTTGAGCTAAGAGAGCAATGTCATCAGTCAGTTCGAAGTCATTTAGGTGCTCCATGGTAATGGGCTGCCAAAGCAATCCACGATTTGGTTCACGGTCAATCGCACCAACCAGGATCTCGTCGATTACGATGAGGAACAGTAGCGGTGATAGTATACATCCTTGCCTCACTCCATCAACGATCCGGATGGGATCGGACAAAACACCGTTGTGCAGTACTCTGCACGAAAATGCCCTGTACTGTGCTTCAATGAGGCCGATGATTTTCTCAGGGAGACCCTTGCGCCTGAGGGCTTCCCACATGTTTCCGTGATTGAGACGGTCGAAAGCTTTTTCGTAATCAATGAACACCAGGTAGAGAGACTCTTGGAATTCATTGATTTGCTCCAGAATAATACGGAGCGTGACAATATGGTCCACACAGGATCGTCCGACACGGAATCCTGCTTGCTGCCGTCGGAGAGTTGCGTCAATATTCTCCTGTATCCGGTTAAGAATCACTTTGCAGAGGACTTTGAGAACGAAACACAGTAACATGATGCCCCGCCAATTATCGCATGCAGTCAGGTTACTCTTTTTGGGTACCTTTACTAAGACGCCTTGCATCCAGTCGGCTGGAAATGTCGCGGTTTCCCATATGTTGCGGAATAATTGATGCAGTAGTTGAGCGGATACTACGGGGTCAGCTTTGAGCATCTCAGCTGATACGCGATCGACCCCTGGGGCTTTGTTCGATTTCATGCTACGGATGGCTGTTTCTATCTCCTGCACTGATGGAGCTTCGGTGTTGACACGGGTAATGCGTCGAACCCTTGGCGGATCATGATGACGTGGCCGACACTTGAAAAAGGTTTCCAAAGTGCTCGAACCAGCGTTTCAACTGGTCCACCGGGTTGATCAGTAACTATCCAGACGTGTCTTTCACGGGCATCGTAGCATTCATCGTGGTCCCAGTAAAGCGACGTGAAACATCGTAGAGGAGACGGATGTCGCCGGTGTTTGCGGCTTTCTCGCCTTCGTCGGCTAGGGAGTCCGCCCACACTCTTTTGTCCCGTTGACATGAGCGCTTCACTTCCTTCTCGAGAGCCGAATAGCGCTGACGGGCTACGGCTTTGGCTCCTCGTGTTTTCGTTCGCTCTATCGCGGCTTTGGTGTTCCTTCGCCCCTTTATCTTCCTCCAGGTATTATCTGTGATCCACTGCTTTCTCCGGGTGCGTAGCTCACCCAAATTATTCTCGCCGGCGGCGATGAAGGCGTTTTTGATGGCGCTCCATTGATCTTCTACGCTTCCACCTTCTGGAATATCCGCAGCACGGTTCTCTAGCTCCTCGACGAAGAACCTTTTCGCCGCAGCGTCTTCCATTCTCCTCCTGTGGATGGATCCTAGCAATGCACAGTCGGATCTCGCCATTTAGGAGATGATGATCGGACGCAATGTCGGCGCTACGTTTGTTGCGCACATCAAGAAGGCTCCGTCTTCATTTTCGGTTGATGTAGATGTGGTCGATTTGATTTTCCGTGACGCCATCACGAGAAACCAATGTCACTTTGTGCGCTGGTCGATGAGGACAGAGCGATCCCACAATCACCATGTTATTGTTGCCACAAAACTCAACAAACAGTTCTCCGTTTTCGCTCATTTCTCCGAGACCATGGCGTCCCATGACGTGCTGATAGTCCGTCGGAATCAACCTTCGCGTTGAAGACGCCCATGAGGATCTTGATATCACCTTTCAGGATCTTGTCCACGACAGCATTCAGTTGACTGTAAAAGTTCTCTTTGTCGTGTAATTCGGAAGCAGGAAACCAACTCCACGGTGGCGAGGAGCATGTTCACCTCGTAGGCCAGAGTATAGCAGAATTTGGCCAGACACCAAACTGTGTTCTCCAAAGTTCAGCCAACGGACATCCCTCCCTCAGTCCTAGGATCTCAAGCATCATACGCCATGCCTCATTGCCTAGTTGTGTCAGTTTACCTTGCTGGGCTAGGGTTAATACATTCCATGTTCATTTTCGGTTTCAGTAACGGTTTTTTGGGTTTCGGAAATAGTAGATTGTTGGCATAAGGTTCCCTATCCACCGTGGTGGGGCTGCCACCTCAGGTATAGCTTCTAGTGGAGGAGCTTTTCATACTAAGCCGCTGCACAGTGTTTTATTTTGCTGATTTCGTGCGCTTTTTTAATAACGTTTCAACCGATGATTTTAGCGATATATCTTCTTCGGAGAAGTTTCTACATTAGACAAGGCGCATCTTTTGGCATAAAGAGTTGAATGATCAATCCACCTATAAGTGAGATGAAAAACATATTTTTTTCAAAAAATGCAGATAGACGTTTGATGTCTTCGGCAAAGTTATGTAAAATGCAATTTTGAACAACTTTGTCAAAGACGTCATAATGCTGAATCTTATACTTTACGAGCTATATTGTGTTGTATGTGCATGACCCCTAGAAATAATATATTTCATCATAACTTTTTAACGGGATTTTTTAGATTTTTTGCGTCTTCTACAAAGTTGTTTGGAATGTAATAATACATGTTTTTGCTAAACATCGAAAAACGCTAGCTTTTGAAATAACAAAGTTATTTACAGATTACTGATTTTTATAGGGTAACTCTGAACTCGTGTTACTATTTTCGGCGCAATATGGCGCAGAGAACAGTTTCGAATAATGAAAAAAACTATATTTCTACTATATGAAAATGGCCTAAACTTTTGTATGCAAGTGTATTCTTTATGTGTCATGGTAAATATACAAACAATTATCAAATATTGAAATTATTTAATAACTTCTCAATTTAAAGAGATAGAATGTCGCAATGTTCAGCAAAATTGTGTATTCTTGTATGCTCAACAACTTTCTAGAACATGAAAAAAATGTAGGAAATCTTGGTAAAAAGCTATGATTATTTTAACGAATTATAAATAAAAACATATTTAAAAATCGCTCAAAAATTGATTTTTATTATAACTTTTAATCCATAATTTTAACATTATTTGCATGTTCTGCAAAGTTGTTGAGCATATAAAAATACACAATTTTGCTGAACATTGCGACATTCTATCTCGTTGAATGAAGAAGTTATTAAACAATTTCAATATTCGATAATTGTTTGTTTATTTACCATAGCACATAAAGAATACACTTGAATACAAAAGTTGAAGCCATTTTGATATAGTAGAAATATAGTTGTTTCATTATTCAAAACTGTTCTCTGCGCCATTTTGCGCCGAAAAAAGTTACACGAGTTCAAACTTACCCTAAAAAATCAGTAATTTGTAAATAACTTTGTTATTTCAAAAGCTAGCGTTTTTCAATGTTCAGCAAAAACATGTATTTTTACATTCCAAACAACTGTGTAGAAGACGCAAAAAATCTAAAAAATCCCGTTAAAAAGTTATGATGAAATATATGATTTCTAGGGGTCATGCACACACAACGCAATATATCTCGTAAAGTATAAGATTCAGCATTATGGCGTCTTTGACAAAGTTGTTCAAAATTGCATTTTGCACAACTTTGCCGAAGACATCAAACGTCTATCTGCATTTTTTGAAAAAATATTTTTTTCATCTCACTTATAGGTGGATTGATCATTCAATTCTTTATGTCAAAAGATGCGCCTTGTCTAATGAAGAAACTTCTCCGAAAAAACTATATCGCTAAAATGATCGGTTAAAACGTTATTTAAAAAGCGCACGAAATCGGCAAAATAAAACACTGTGCGCTGCGTGCCAGAGCAGACGCTGTTTGAGCCGCACCTCCTTGGTGAACAGACGCTCAGGACGTACCTCCTCAATCTAGCTGAAGTCAGAAGGACAACATTGCCCAGGCTGCACTACCAGCTAAGCGCACAACTCTTAGCTGGCGGTCTTTATCATTGCTTGACCCGTGGGGGCATGAGGTAGGAACTTGTGAGGACCAGCTCGGGTTTAAAAGACACAAAACTGATTATACTCATTCGAAGCGGGTACTCTACTTAGAAGTTTCGAAAAGTCGGTACATGACTTGGAACTGTTCAGGAATCTCCTAACTTTCCTTGGGCATAGAGTATGTTCGTGTCGATGAATAAATAATAAAAAAAATACCATTGGCAAGGATAGATCTCAGCTCTTTTGCCACAAAATGAAAACGAACATAATTCGCAGTATAACAACATTTACGCATACGCTAGTAGGTCGTACCCAGGAACAACAACATCTGCTGCATTATGCGTCAGATTGAATCGATTGCATGAAGCCAACAAATATAAATAAGCGTAGTGCACTAGAGCAGGTTCCCAAGAAGGAGAAGTACAAAATGATTCGTGTTGCGGATGCAAAGTACGTGTTGTTGTGCTAAATGCATAATTAGAACGATTGAGTCACGTTCCAAGTAGGATTTTTTATCCTTAATAAAATGTGAAGGACTCTGTTATTTTTCTTACTGACTTTAATTTTCCACTGAAGTTTTATCTACTTCTTCAACTATTGTTGCCTGAATTGGAAATTATGTGACAAGTACAATATGTAATAATATAATCATATTGGAGCGGATCTGGTTGGATGGTTAGAACACTTGACTATCACGCCGAGGACCTGGGATCGAATCCCACTCCCGACAAACTCACAAAATGTGAGTTCTTCCTTCGGAAGGGAAGTAAAACGTGGGTCCCGAGATGAACTAGCCCAGGGCTAAAAATCTCGTTAATGCAGATAAAAAAAACATAATCATATTCCGAAAGATATTCGACCAGAAAAAAGATATTATGCATCATTATGCCTCTTTAACACACAAAATCAATCTTTAACCTCTTACGATTCATACTGATCTCCCACTTGACCCGTTGACTCATTTTAACCTACATCTAGAAACAAGCGTCCTTTAAATCGTAGCTCATTTCTTCTGAACAATCACGTCCAACTGGCAAACAACGATGATGATGCTGGTTCTGAAGCTGATCACCAGCCGCTCTGCAGTCAAGAACCGAGAACAAGGCAACAGACAGTGTAGTGCGCCAACCGGAGCACGATTCGCAATCTAAATAATCGAGATTTTCTCCATTCCCCCTCATCCATTTAGAGAGTAAATATGTGCGCTGCTGGCTGGTTGACTGCCGGGGTCCAGCTCAACTCAGTTCGCACTTATTCCAAGTCACTTTCTTTGTCTGTCGGTGCCGCAGTTACCTCCAACATCTCGTCGTTAACCGGTGGGAAACGACATAAAAATGCATCGCACACACAGTATCCCTGAACTCAAACCTGAGTTCTTTGTTCCACATGTTTGCTTCGCAATTGCAAAAAAAAAAAACATACGATGGGATTAGTCAGTAGAGATGCGAGAGTGAATTGATTCTGGTGAATCGTGTCCCCGAGGGAATGGAACCTTTTAAGGACATTCGCACAAGTAGAATAACTCCAGTTGCAACTCATGAGCTATGAATGAGTTCAGTTACATAAAGTGCGTTTTGATAAGCGTCATAACTTACAGAAATTTGTTTGTTAATAAGTCATCTCTCATAACTGAAAAAAAAAATTGATGGGCAACATTTTACGCGTTTACGGCGAAATATTTTTCTCTACATCACCCCTTTCTCCACATTTACTTTGTTTAGAATCTTGAGGCTGTCTTGTTTACTGTGGCAAATGGTTTCTTTTTCAAATTTTCATCTGGTCTGCACTATTTACTCGTACAAACAAATGCAAAGCTAGGACAAGTGGTTGGTGAGATGTTAATCTCTTCTCCTAATGCACGACATGCACATGCTTCTTCTCGTAGCGTGTTTTCTGTAATCCCCTGGGCTGTTACGGTTGACATGGTTGGAGAGCATCATCTCTTGAGCGAAACAGAGAGACGGGTTTTTGGGGCTTGATGACAGATATAGGGCAGTGATATTCTCGACTCGCAAACGAGACATTCAGCACTCTATAGACAAGGTGAATTTTAATTTTGGTTGGTTTCCATTGGTTCATAAAACTGCAAAATATATTCTGAAATCGCTCTATTCATTTTCAATATGCTTTACTTTGACTTAAAAAAGCAAACTTGCATATTTGTCAATAGAGATAGTTGTTAATCTCGTTAACTTCACAGTCGTTCCACAATTCGTTTCGTGTGAGTGATAAAAAAGAAAACTGAAAGTAACATTGATTGACAAGAATCAAACATATAGGATGGAAAAAATCTTGTTTTATTTTTAAAAAAATGTTATGTTTAATATTTTAACGGGGATTATTTTTCAAAAATTTCTAAATTACCAAATGAATTAAACTTAAAACTTCAAGCTCAGATCAGCATTGATGGTTCACTAATCAAATGTTATACATATCATCTGCTGATCTGCTATGACTCAATCGCAACCATAAATAGACCATTCAGTCATAAACTAATAAAACTGTCAAATCATAACCCTAACATCTAACTTCACGGCACCGTAACCGGTAATGACCAGATTTGACAAATTAGCCAGCTCTGAGAAACGCCTCCCCGGATGATCATTATCATTCTGCATTGTTTCGGATTTGCAAAAAAGGCGACGACGACAACACTTGAACCCACTCGTAAAATTTACACTAACGAAAAGAAGAGAGACACACTATCCTAAATCAAAAGCCAGCGAAAAAAGGCAACAGCCACCTATCAAAACAGTAAATGGTAGAGGTATCATCGAACGAAAAAAAAATCGCCGACAAAACTGACGATTGTTAACGAACGGAGAAACCCGCTCTGGAACGGATGGAATCATAAAACGTAATCGGCTTCCACTGCGGACTCAACTACAGCCAAAACACGGTGTTTAGCAGCAATTTGTGTTACCGAAACTGCAAAGGAAGAGAAGCGGAATGAACTAACATAAAACTTGTCGATGAGTCATATTCGTAGTAGAGGAGCACCTTCTTCTCCTACTACTTTTGCTTCTTGGCGAAACGTTTCAACTGGGACAAAGTCTGCTTTTCAGCTTAGTATTCTATGGCACTTCCACAGCTTCTGAGAGCTTCCTCTATCCACGACCAAATGAAATCGATTTATGTAAGAGTGGCGATGAACCTACCTTTACAAATGCTATTAGACAGGAAGTTTTAGATTTGACATTGTGTAGCCCTACACTTTCGAAAAAAATAAAAAATTGGCATGTGTCAGAGGAAATTTCTTTATCTGATGACAAGCATATACTGTTTGAATATGAGGCTGGCTGTCAGCTCAAGAAATTCCAGGGAAACTAACTGGGAGATTTATACCTCGAAACTTTTATCGGGAATGGATAACTTAAATTACATTTCAAATTCTCGTCATGAGCTTGAAGAAAGCACTTAGACACTTTCAAGCATAATCAAACATGCTTTTCATGACAGTTGTGCACCAAACCCGAGCAAAGGATAATATCAGATTCATAACATCAGAATCACAAAACCTGTTTTTATATCATGAGATGTTATTATTAACTTATCAAAGTATTACTATCTTATAACATGTTATGTTGGGCAATCTTATTTTGTTATGATCAAGTTATTGAGATTCATCCACTAAATAACATTTCAATAACATACTTTGTTGTAGACCAAGTTCTGTTATTATTCTACTATTGAAAATGTACAAATATGTGATAACCTATAACACAACAATAACAAGTTTTCAAATTCACTGCATGATTCATTGTTATTAAGTTGCTATTGAATCTAACAAAACATGTAATTAGATTGATCTTCCAGGAACATTTTTTTGTTATGATTTTTGTTATTTTGCCGCTTATGACAGACAAGTTTATAACATAATAAGATATGTTAATAACATAAAAATTACTGATTCCATTATACAGTCATTATGCCAAAAGAACATATTATATTATGCTGTTGATATTTTCTTCTGCTCGGGAAGAAACGCTCTTCAAATAGAGATGTTCCTTGGTGAAATAGTAATCTACAAAAACTGTGGCAGAAAACTCGGCAATTATTTACCCGGGCTAAAAGAACACAACAGTGGGAACAATACAAAGAATCCCTCACGATTTATAACAGGGAAGTTCGAAGGTCGAAGAGGATAAATTGAAGGCACACATGTGAAAACATTGAAAGTACTCCGATTGTTAGTTGCTAGATTGCAAAAAGTCCTCGCTAAAGATCATTCAAAAGGTCTTGGAACTCTTAAAAAAGAAGACGGTCTTTTACGAAAAGCTCCGAAGAAATTTTAGAAACAATCTATTCTATTGTTGCTTTCACTGAAGACCAGAATACATCCATATCACAAACTGAGGACAATGAAACCAGGAGATATATTCAAGGAGATGATGAATCAACTGGATTAGAAGGTGCCAGGAGTGATGCATGCATTCTGGCCGATCAAATTATTACTGAACAAAAGGTTAAATGGGCGATTGATTCCTTTGAGCCCTTCAAAGCGCCGGGTAGGGATGCAATTTTTCCTGTACTATTGCAGAAGGGTAAAGAAATCTTAACACCTATTTTAACCAAGCTGTTCCGATTAAGCTTATCATTAAGTCATATCCCTACAGCTTGGAGAGAAGTGCGAGTCACTTTTATCCCAAAGGCAAAAAAGAAGGATAAATCATCACCATAATCCTTCAGACCCATAAGTTTATCGTCCATTATGTTGAAAATAATGGAAAAAATACTAGGTGAGTATATAGAATCGTCATATTTAACTAAAAGCCCATTGAGTCAAAATCAATTTGCATATCAAGAGGGCAAATCTTCAGTGACAGCACTTCATAAGCTGGTTACAAAATTGGAAAGACCATTTGAAGCAAAGAAGATTTCACTTGCTGCGTTTCTTGATATTGAAGGAGCGTTCGATAATACATCTTACGATTCAATGAGAAATGCTATGTCAAGACATGGTTTTGACAGATGCATTGTTGATTGGATTGGAGAAATGTTATCAAAAAGAGAGATATCATCTAACATTGGCAGCTCATTTATTACCGTTAGAGCAGTTAAAGGGTGCCCACGAGGAGGCGTGCTATCACCTCTATTTTGGTCTTTGATAGTTGATGATCTCCTCAAAAAAAACTGGAAGCACAGGTCTTCGAAGTAATTGGCTTCTTGCTATTGAAATACGACTGTATGGTAGACTCTCTTGATTAACGGCTATGCAGTCTTGGAATTTAAAAAAACGAGTTGTTTTATTAACCCGACATTTCGACACGGGGATTGTGTCTTCCTCAGGGGGAAAATAATTACTATCGTTTTTTGTCAATTGTTTTGTCTAACTGTAACTATCCCTTTTTATGTCGTTTTTGGTACATGACTTCGGAATCACTTTCAGCAAGGATCGGTAAATTCGCCTCACTCCATTCATATTCACTCCTCTTTGCTGAAGCAAATCGAGAAAGATGCAGCAAACGGATAGTCGTGATCTAACACGCAACCCCATCACCAGTGGGAAGCGATGCGCAAGCTGGTTGACATGGATATTCGTGGCCGATCGTCGCAGTTTGGATCGCAAGCGAATGAATGAATGGCGAATGGTGACGAATGCTGGTGAGCGATCGAAGCGGCTATTATCATAACTAGAAGAGAATTTCTGCATGTAATGCATACGTTTTTAGTGTATTGTTGTAGAAATGCTAGATTAGCAAAAAAATAATAAACATTTTTTGAAAACTTCAAATATTCTTACGCGCAATATCACTCACGAATCGCATCACCTCATCATCGCTTGCGATGCGAATGTGGACGAATGTTTAAATTCCATGTATGGCTTCCCACCGTTCGCCGGTGTTTGCTGTCGTCGATGACAAGCACACACACAAACTAAAGCGACAACCGTTCGCTGCTGACTGTATTCGAGTGTGGAAGAAGATGAAAAGTGGAAATCAGGAACCCTGACTTTCAGTTTAACGGTTTTTTAGGCAATGGCGAAAATTTTCCCTCTTTAGCATTAGCATACCATACACAAAAATGCACGCCAATTCAAAGGCTATTCAGATTGCATATGCAAATGTTACCCAATCAAACTGGGTAATACGGGTAAATAATGATATCTAACATCCGAGGTGAGAGTGCATATGTGTTTCCCCAAGTTTCACAACTACATCTACAAAAGAGACACGCACACATTTGAACGTCATTACCACTATTAGTGTGCCGTCGGACTCTCGACGGGTCGGTCCTCGGCCGACTTATTACGGTAGTGTGACCGTAGCACCCTACAAATGTCAATTCTGCGATTTTTGCTTAGGCTAACCAACCGTATATGAATGTCGAAGCAATCAAACGTTAGGGTGGGGCTAATTTCAAAAATCTCTCCGATATATGATTTCCCAAGTGGAAAATGATCTACTAGTCGAAATAAGTCAGCTATACAAAAATGAGCGATTTCGGTTGATATTTAGGGGTGGCGCAAAGGGTTCAGTGAAATTTTTGCTAGAACAAACTTTCAAAAATCATTTCAAATTTAATTTTCAAACTTATTTTTTCTAGACTAAATCGGTGATTCTAGAACCCAATTGGGCCAAATTTGTGCTCAAAATTGCGATATCTCTACTGGTTTCTGAGATATTTGAAAAAAAAATGTCGTTTTTCAGTATTTTTTGGGTTTGGTACCAAAATATGTCATTTTTCTCAAATATCTCGGAAACCAGTGGAGATATCGCAATTTTGAGCACAAATTTGGCCTAATTGGGTTCTAGAATCACCGATTTAGTCTAGAAAAAATAAGTTTGAAAATTAAATTTGAAATGATTTTTGAAAGTTTGTTCTAGCAAAAATTTCACTTGAACCCTTTGCGCCGCCCCTAAATATCAACCGAAATCGCTCATTTTTGTACAGCTGACTTATTTCGACTAGTAGATCACTTTCCACTTGAGAAATCATATATCGGAGAGATTTTTTGAAATTAGCCCCACCCTAATCAAACGTGGTAATGTTCACTTGGCTTGGTTGGTGGTCAAATGACTCCGTAGCTTAGAGGAACGCCCGTCTAGTGACTTGGAAGTCGTGGGTTCGATTCCATCCGGAGTATGTGGGTTTCTTTTAAAAATTCAAATCTTAAGGCCCCTTAGCGTGTCATCGCAAAATGGCTTCTTCAAAATCATTGACCGAAATCAACTTTACACAACATTGCACCAATACATGTTTGTAAAAAATCGACACTTATCTTATTCTATAAAATAATCAATTTCACGCGAGATATTCGGCATTAAAATGTATTCACACTACTTCAAATACAAACCTCTTTCCAAGTAATCACAATTACTAAGCATTAGTTCACTCGAAAGTAGAAATTTTAACGATTTGGTTCGATCGCACTAAAAATGTGGTTGGCGCTGTTTACCACCCACCGCAGTACCAACGACGACGGCGGCGGCGCGGTGATGTCTTTTGGCGCGCACAATCATCGATCATTGCACGCAGTGATGTCGATCCTGCTGGCCAAAGCATCAATGAAATTGATCGAAATCAATTAAAAAATCCGGGTTGCCGGGTCATTAATTGGCTCGGTAGCTTAGTTGGTAAAGCACTTGTCTAGCGAATAAGGGTCGTGAGTTCAAATCTCACCTGAGCTGTGGATTTTTTCCCAATTTAACCAATAGTTTACCCATCTGTACATATGTACGTTGAGTTATTTGAAATTCATAATTGACCACACGGATTGGTATTACCGAAAATTTGCATGAGTCGTAAAAAATCCAGTCAAACACATTGGTTATGCGTCATAAAATCAAAAATAATTTGTGGGGTAAATATTTTTTAACTTTTTTACCACAATTGTTAGTGAAATAAGCAAAGTCTCAGAGACGAATGCCTCAGAGGTAAAGTCTCTCTAATAAAAAAAAAAAAAAATAAGCAAAGCATTATAATTTACGAAATCTTCACCAAGCGGTCCACCAGCACTGCTGTTGCAGCAAACATAAACAATGGGAGAGCGTACCAAAATAATTGGATCATTTCTAGCTTGTTACATAAAAAGTCTAACATTTTTCGTGACATTTGGATATATTTCCTCGTTATTCATTGAAGTAGAGTAGTTTACTGCTTGAGTTGCTTTCAAATGATTCATATTCTCGAAATGTTTACATTGGAGGTACCGAGACAAAGAGGTGCTATTTTTGTTTGTTTGTTTATGGAATTGGTATAGAAAGGCTGCACAGCTACTATCGTGCTTGATGATTGTTTGGAATAAGAATCAAATAAGTAGAGCAAAATTTGAGCTGACACGCTAAGGGACCGTAGTGTTCATCAAACACGTGTTTCAATAGCGTGTTTTACTCGACTTCTTAAGCAAAAATCGAGAAATGGACAACATAACACTGATTGAAATAATCGGCTGGTTATTGAAGTTTCCGAATTATTACCACATTAGTCATTAAATACCGGTCAAACTTTCATATCATTCACAGTTCGAAAAAAACCCTGTAAAATTATGACGAATCGAGTGTAACAAAAGGACCCCGTTATGTGATGGAAATTATTGTGCGATCTTAAAATTACATTGCAGATATTTGTTAGAAAATATAAAGTAAAATTAAGCTCTGAGCGAGTATCGAACTTAGATCCTTGGGGTGTGAGTAACACACCCGAGCACGCAATTTCTCAAACACAGACGCCTAACCTTATAAAAAAAAAACTTAAAAAAAACTTGATTGACCGCTCGCAGTTGCTACTCTAGTATCGCCAGATAAACAACACTCACACAAGGAACCAATGAGATACAGGGGATAGACAAAATGATCGGGACAGGCAAAATTTTCGCTTCTCAAAAAATGAGAAACTAACTGTACCTTTTCGAAAAGTGCATAAAAAAATCTCAAATGATTACTGTAAGTTAGTCAAATATTTGCATTACATTCAGTTCACATTCGGAGATATAACAATTCAAAATTGCTATCAGATCGGATAATTATGCCTTTTACTGGAATTTTTCTCATTTCATGTAGAATAGCTCGATCTTCTCCAAATTTGGACCATTGATAGACAATTAGTTGACCAACTCACAGTAAAAATTTGAGAATTTTTTATGCACTTTTCGAAATGCTACAGCTAGTTTACCATTTTTTGAAAAGTGAAAATTTTGCCTGTCCCGATCATTTTGTCTATCCCCTGTAGCTGCTTGGGACGAACATCAGGCATGTTCAGGGTGTGAGCGTTAGTGGTCTTGTATTGTTGGGCGACAATAATGGCGCCTGCTGCGATGAATGCAATTGCTTATTGCCAACAGACCACGGCGTTCACTCCATCTGCACAAGTTCATGCAGATGTCGCAGTGTTGTTGGGAAATGTTTATTTTTGGCAATTCACGCATTGGTACGTGGTACCAGGCGTAAAGTGATAGATAGCGATAAGATTACTGTTAAGCGGCACAGTTCGCTTGATTAGGTAAAACAAAATATTTTGCATGAGTCGTTAATTTAGATGTGAATTGACCAATTAACCTTTTGATTGCCTAAAAACAATATTTCCTTGCTTAATGGCTTGCTGTCAAAAAAGCCCAAAATCGCATATTTTGCCCTATAAATTGAGGTATAGCTCAAAATTGTGACGTGTTAGAGCAAATCTGAGCCCGGATTCGGATTCAGCGGTCCAAAATCCTTCGGAGACACATAAGTTTGCTCTTGAGACAAAAAAATGTTGCGCTGTGATATTTTCAAGATTATCAATAAAACGCGCATGCTTTTTTGTTCATACAAAATTTTCACAATTTTCATGGGGCGTAGACTTCGACTAGGCCCTCCGTTTCCCCTAAAAGTCTACGTAGTTTATGAACAGACCCTTTCTTGAAAACTTATACAACTTTGTGGAAAAGAGCCACAGTAACTCTCCCAAACTGGGAGGCATGTTACATCATATGAAGAGGCATGTTAGCCGACGAAAACCACTGAAACGATAATCAACAACACGTTTAAAGCATTTCAGAAGAACCAATGTTAACCAGATACATCTGAAACTTATTCCTTCATCATACAACGCACGCACCCTTTCGGGATAAAGCTAGAATAATTTCACGCCATGAAAATACCCACTAGGAAAACTACAAGAGAGTATTCCTCAATTCCATTTGTTACTGAAAGCAGTAAAGCTTTTAAGTGCCCACTAAATCGATTCTATAGCTACAACACTCGGAGCGAAAGCTAGAGATTCGTAACTATACCAACATATTGGTTTATCCGAAGAATGAGAAAACGTCTGTTGGAACATCTTCTACGTCGTTTCCTGAGCTTGACCACACAGCCTCACACAGATCGCATAGAACAAGCTTTTTTTGAAGCTGTAGTTATGGTATACCACAATGAAGGGCGTTGTTAGTAGCAAAACCGTAATGAAACTATCTTGAAGTGTCAATGGAAGCAAGTTATAAGTTTTTCTATTGTTATTTTTATAAATTTGCAACCAGCGCTACCTAGTGACAGAAACTAGAACCAAACGGTTATTAATCTGAAAGCATCTGATCTACCAAACAACTTTGCCAAAGACACCATCTCTCGCAGTAATCAGAATCATGAGATATATGAAATCTTAAATTGTTATGCCCTCTAGTGCCGTTTAGTGGCAAAATTTCGAATCAAACTTTATAGGTTCTGGCCCAGCCGAAATTAACTTTTAATTATAATGGGGGCGTTGCTAGAAGTAAAATTGCGCCAATTGCGTACAATAGGTTACAAAACTATACCAACGAAATCAATCATATACCAACAACAAATCAACCAGACACTCAGACAGTCCATATGCAGCATAGCTGCCCCATGTTACTTTTTGAAGATTTTCACTTTATATCGCAAAATGGTCTGAATTCACATCAGTATACTTTGTTCGGAAACACCATGAAAACAACCTCAAGTCAAGATGTCCCATATTCATTTTTTCTCATAATTCATCGTTTGTGCAGTTTATTCGCATAAAAACTGTATCACAAATGCTGAAGAGTGAGAAGAGAGAAGTGAGCAATGTAGAGTGTTCAGAAAACAGAGTAACCTGTAAATAGTACAGAGTGTGGAGCAGTGAGGAGTGAAAATTGGCTTCTTTAGCAGTGTTGAGATAATTCCATATTCTGAATCTGCATGCCAAACTGAGCCGAAATCCAAATTTTCATGAATTTTGGTGTCTGGAAACCTATTTAAAAATTAATTTGAAGTTTGTATGGGAGCGATTTGATGAATCACCCCTCGTCGGTTTTGTACAGGGCGGATCTGTCAAACAGTTGCCCAGCTGTCAAAAGATGATTTGAAAAAATCTCTTTGTAATTGATTTTAGGTATCAAAACAAAGTTCTAAAAATCTGAAAAAAGTAGTGAAAAGTGGGGAATAAGAAGTAAGCTGTGAGGATTGAACAGTAAGTAGAGTGAATCAGTCGAGCACTCGACACTGAAGAAGTCTGTAAGTCGCAGACGAAAAAGGCCTATCTGTCCGAAGATAAGCAAAGTAGTAGAATTGAAAGGAATTTGCTCGTCGTTGTAAATTAAGTTTGTTTTTTATTTGGAATATTCCAGTGTCCCAAAATGAATTCCAGTCTTTACTCGGTCTTACCCCGCTTGTTCAACACTCTTTAATTTGACATTACACATGAAAGTAGAATGTGAAACTTTTCCAAATAATGTGGCAAAATCGACCTTTGCCCCGTTAATCACCCCTGGGCCCAGAAACTCCATCGATGGATGGGTACCAACCATTTGATCTTACACGACATTTGTTCTAATTTAGCGTTTCGACTCGGACGGACATTCGCCTCTGACCGGGGAGGGTGAGCCCACCATCGCAAACGCAACCCAATAAGCCCCGAGTAGGGTTATTTCCCAGTGGATTTCCGAAGTGTTGAGTTTATGTTTCGAACGGTATTAGGCTGTCGTCATTGTCGTAATCCTGCTGCTCATTTTTGGTTTCTGTGTTGTGGTTTGTCTACGTTGTTCATATATTTACAACCTCGGGGACGATGGTTCAGCCAACGAAGCAAGGAAGTAAAGGAAACAGTAAACCACCCACCATCGAAGGGGTGGTTCCTAGCTAGGTCGTTTATTAGTAATAGATATAGAACAAAAATCATGAATGGGCGGAAAAGTCGTTGAACAAAACCGTCTAGCAGCGCAGGAAGTCGAGTTAGGCAGCTAAGCTGCTAGCTACCGGTGAACAACGCTATATGGCATTGTCAGGGGCGCTCATGCATCTGACTGGCGCTGGAGTCTTTAATGCCGGATTGGTGGGCGATGGTGATGAAAAGTGGAAAAAGAACGGGAAAAAAGCAATTCGTGCCCAACGTGCTGTGGAAATTAGCTGTTGTTGTTTGCTTTACTTGCCTCGAAGAAGGGGTGTTGTCGAACCCATTGGATTGGTTCAGGTGAATAAGATTAACTTCCCGTGAAGCGAAACCGAATTAGAGAGGCACTGGATTGGCTCGGTGTTTAATTGATTCGAAGTCGATTAGAAACTAGAGCTGTTTTGATTCTATTTATTTTAACTTAAAAATTACTACCGAATGGTTTGAAAACAAACAGAATGATTGGTTTCGGGGCCGCGTGGGTATTCAACATGAACATGCTGAGTATATCTGGAACCGATTTCACCTTCCTACCTAGCCAGACAGCCGTATGAGGTTGCAATGCCACAGAGAATTGAATTCAGCGCAGCAAAACACGATAGCGCGAAGAGAGTGTTGTTATTGAGGAGCAAGAAAACATGGATCGGAATGATATTCGGAGGTTTTATGCAATAGTTTCTGATGCGCGACCCAAGACTGCGCCAGTGTTTGTATTGTGCAATAATCAGGAAGGAAATTTTCCATTTTTATGTTTTAAAAGCTACATATTCTTCCTAGGGCCCATATAGCCGAGGCGGTAAACGCACGGGTATTCAGCATGACCATGCTGAGGGTGACGGGTTCAATTCCCGGTCGGTCCAGGATCTTTTCGTAAAGGAAATTTCCTTGACTTCCTTGGGCATAGAGTATCTTCGTGCCTGCCACACGATATACACATGCAAAATGGTCATTGGCAGAGGAAGCTCTCAGTTAATAACTGTGGAAGTGCTCATAGAACACTAAGCTGAGAAGCAGGCTTTGTCCCAGCGAGGACGTTACGCCAAGAAGAAGAAGAAGATTCTTCCTGTTGCCCTTTACGGTCTGAATGATATGTAGTCCTACGTCAAAACTACCAATGTTAAAGTCAAATATCAACTACATTTTTTGAACTGTATCGGATTGTAAATAAACCGGCAACTCCGTTGAATGCTACCGCGACACTAGGATGAGTCACATCTACTACAGGCAACGAATGTAATATTATGACAATAACGAAGTGCTAACGTGAGGACTACCTATACCTTGCATGCACACACTCCCACAGCAGTGTCCATAAGTGGATGACCAGGTTGCAATTTAACAGCGCCATACCCAGAGTGTATGGTGTAAACCGCTTCACAATGTGATGACGGGACGGGAAATGAAACAATATTAAATTATTTCATTAAGGCTCTATTGAGAATGGCAAATGTACCAGAACTAAAAAAGCACTTTTTCCCTAAATGATCCACAAATTGAAGAAAATAAGAATGTCCGATTATTTATTTAGTCAATTATGACAATCGGACACGCTGGTTTTGTTCACTTTTTTGTCATTCTGGAGAAAAGTGCTTTTTCAGTTTTGGATATTATATGATTCTCATTTGAGCCTTAACAATCGGGTGGCGGTGAAAATCATCGTCACTGAACAACACTTGGATCAGATGGTAGATTTCTTCTGAACCTGCCCCCTATTGAAATATATTGTACATTTATGCGTACATCGAAGATCGGGAATGACCTGTAGGGGATGCGATGTGGCTTCCTCTTTCATTGTCGTTTTTTTGCTGTCATGGTTGTGTGTGCATTGCATGTTGACCGTGACTGATTAACTTATGGGAATTGGTGATGAACGTGTTATGGGCTTAGAGCGGAATGCTGCTCTAATTAACAAAGCTATGTGAGATTTATAAGTGATGATTAATGTGGAAAATTTTACTTTTTGAGTGTAAGAGTATAGTGAACTTATATATGTATATTTGACAAAGTAACGTATGAAGATTTTTGTGTGGTTCAAATTTGGAGTGCTCTATGCAGTGCTGAAAATTTCATTTCGTCATATTTAAATTCAACCACCTACAGCTCATTTTAGAAGCTGAACCTGAGAATATGCTATATAGAAAACTTGTGCGGCCAAACCAGTTCTGCAAGAAAGTCACGGAAAAACCGCTATTTTTCAAATATTTAAGACAAATGTCACGGACTACCTTTGAAAAATGCCAAATGATATTCACCGTGAATATCATTGGCATTTTTCGAAGGTAATCCGTGACATTTACCTTAAATATTCGAAAAATAGCGATTTTCCCGTGACTTTCTTACAGAACTGGTCTAGCTGCACAAGTTTTTCATATACCATATTCTCAGGTTCAGCTTCTAAAATGAGCTGTAGGTGATTGAATTTAGATATGATGAAATGAATTTTTCAACACTGTCTATGTCCAGGAAAGCCCACGGAGACAAATTTCGTTCGTTTGAAACAAAAATATTCATGTTTATTCGGTAAACTGATAAAATATTTAAAACTAAAATATTAATTTTTAAAACAAACTCAATTACATATTGATTTCTATAATACCCATTGAAGAGCTCCCCGTTCCGCCGTCGAGAACATAAACAAAACTCTCAAGTTCCAGCTGCATCACCAAACAAGATTTCCTCTTGCAAAAAAGGCAAGTTTCACCAAAAGTTTCCACGAAATCCCATTGATTTCGGTAGCGTATGTTATCTACATGATGTTGGCATTGAAAGTGCCACTCGGGAAGTGGGTTTTCCTAGAGAAGGAAATGACTTTGTAAATTTAATTGAAAACAAATATTTCCGTAGGGCCGACCTGCCACAAAAAAAAACAAAAATGTTTACATTTGTTTCTAACATAACCTGTCAGAAGATACATGTTTGTTTCAAAAATGGATTGCATTTGCTTCAAATGTGACGTTCGATTTGCTCCAAACAGTTTTATTTTTGTTGCCAGAACAAATTGACAATTTATTTGAGTTTACCTGAAATATTTTTGATTTTACCATGCTTTTTTCTGCGTGCCGATGAAACTTTGATTGCAAAAAGATCTTAGCCTGTACCGGAAATAAAAACATAAACAATCTAAGCAAGGTCTTACTGAATAGTTGCACGCTTGTTGGTAGACCTAGACACGAACCGAGAAGTTAAGATCGAGCCCTGAAGAAGATTAAAACCAAGGATCGAAACGTTGGCAATGGAATAAAACTATCAACGCTTTTCCCGTGACTAAAAGCCAAAAAACTTCATAGGTATCAATAACCCCAGTTAAATTATTAACAGATTTCAATATCAGTGCAATAACGAATGAATAGCTAGATGAAGTTATTCTCGGAGCTCAGTTTTACATTATATTTTCTAACAAATATCTGCAATGTAATTTTAAGATCACACAAAAATTTTCATCATACATGACGGGTAATCTACTTTGTTATTGTTTTGAAATTTTCAAAACAGACTCTTGGTACTATTTTTTTGTATTCAACTTTTTACTTATTAAGTATGCAAGTATCCAAGTATCTAACGAATTTTCAAGACAAAAACTTAATGCAGCCGAATAACGATGCTCCCAAAATTGTCTCTTCATTATTAGTATCAAATTCGACAGACATAATGGTTTTCACTTTCCTCCAAAAACCGATCGCGTGTTTCTTCTTTGTTAACCCATTCTTGGCAAACTTTCGTCGATGAATCGATATCAAATATTAAACATTGTCTGCTCCATGCATGGCCTTACCATTTAACCCTCTTCAACTGCCTAATATCAAATATCGCTCCATTATTGAGTGCCAATATGCATCAGAATGTAGCCGCAATGCCATTAGATAGACAGACAGAAAAAAAAGAGCGGGCCGAGTGATGGCGAAACTGTATCCGATTTGGCAACAAGCCCCTGACACGATATTAACAGTGTGTAATTGATACCGGAGACAGTGTGCCAGTCAGCTAGTGCTGTGATATAGCATGTCATTCATCATGTTCGTTCATGCTTATGACTATAGTTATTCATTTATGGTATTGCACATAATGACGTCTCAAGTATGGACGGACAATGGACACATGGAATTCTATGCGTACTACAAACATGATGTCATTCATGGAGTTCTTCATTTGCCAGCCACCCTTCTTGCTTTCACTTTTATTCAATAGAAGTCTAATTGTATTTATCTTTTCTGTGTACACTCGAGAAAGCTTGAAACAAAATGTGAATAAGTCTTACGGGAACATAAAAAATTTACACACTTAATTTAGAGTCCTATATTGTGTTATATTTTAAAATTGGTACATTGCACCTTAAATACCAATACCAGAATAATAATTGGCAAGATGTTGGATCCGTATACCAGCAAAGACTTTTAGGTACAAGATGATTCACTCTTGAGTTTTTCATGCTATCGATCGGCGAACAGATTCGTATGACACAAGTGCCATGTTGCGACAGAAAATGAAACTGATGATTCTTCAAGACATTTTTTTCTGGGATTTCTTTAGAAATACCTTTTGAGAACACTTCAGGAGTTCCTAAATTCCGTCAAAATTCTGTCCGAAATTTCTCTAGCAATTATTTCCGAAATTTCTCCAGGATTTCCTTCTTGGATTATCTCAGCCATTTTTCCTGAGATTCCTTCGAGAATTTCTTTCGTAGTTACTCCACAAATTAATTCTAGGATTCCTCTAGGATTTTCTTTTGTGATATCTCAGGAGATACATTTTGGATTTTTTTGGGTTTCTTCAGAAGTTCCCTCTAGGATCCTTTCTGAGATTCCTAAAAGGTTCCTCCGGGAATTCCTTTCATGAAACCTTAAGAGATTCCTTCTAGAACTTTAAGGGATTTCTTCCGGGACTTCTAAAGGAGTTCCGGTGATCCTCCAGGAATTCCATCCAAGATTATCCTAATTGTTTCCTTATAGCTATTTAGAATACGATCAGGGGTTTGAAAAATTGTCTCTCTGTTTTTGGCTATTTGCGGTCAAAATTGATTTAGGAGATAAAATGCTAGCGGTACGCCTCTATAATGAGTAATTTTAGTAAAAAATGAGGCCCAAACCAAGGGCCAAAACGTTGGAAGCTGTAAAGTGATTCCACCTAAAATCAACTTTGACCGGACAAAGCCAATTACAGAAGGACAGTTTCTTAATAGTATTCCTGGAAAATATGTCTGGGATTTATTCCGCAATTTCTCCAGGAGTTTACTTCGGGAATTTCTTCGTAAATTACTACAGAAACTCCTTCCAAAACTACGTCTGGGATTCCTTCCAGTAACTTCATGCGAGATTGCTCCCAGAGTTCTTTCTGGGATTTCTACAGGAATTCTTTCTGCGATCCTTTCTGAAATTTCTTCAGGAACTGCTTTGTGGATTCCTTTGGAAACTTCTTTAGGGACTCTTATCGGAATTGTTTCGGGAAGTAACTCTGGAATTCTTTTAGATGTTTCTAATGGACATCCTCTAAGATTTTATTAAGGAGTATTTTGAGATTCCTCCTGATGTTTCTATTTATGGCATTCCTCATGAAGTTCCTACCGGGATTTCTATGAGGAAATACTCCATCAAGTTCCTTCTGGTTTTCATCCAACAAGAGCTTCTGGAGGAAGCTCAGATGGAACCTTTTAGGAATCCCAAAAGAAATTAGGAATCGCAGAAGAAGATTCTGAAGGAAACCTACATAAACCCCCAGAAAGAATCTCATCACGAACTCCCTACGAATCCCACAAGAAACTCCTGGAACAAATTTGTGGAGAATCCACGAATAATTTCTTGAAGGAATCTGTTGCTTATCCAGAAATTAATTCCAGGATTCCTACAGGAATTCCTCAGGGAAATTCTTCCGGAGGTTTATTCAGGATTCTGTCAGAAGTTCCATTAGGATCCTTCCAAGAGTTTTTTTTTCTGAGATGCTTAAAGAGGTTCCATCTGGAATTCTTCAAGTAGTGATTTACGGGATTTCTCCAGCAACTCTTCGCGGGATTCCTACCAGGTTTTATCTAGGAACTTCTTTCAAAATTCCTTTTGGAGTCTCCGTATTCCTCCAGTTCATTCTGAGATTCATCTAGAAGTTACTACAGGGATTTATACAGCCATTCCATAGAAAAACGATATAGTGCATCTCCGATTGTCGTGAAACTTGGTGGGCTTGTAGCTCTTCGGAAATAATTAGACCCGTATTTTTTTTTATTTCGTCATTAGGGTGACAAATTTTCAAGGTTTTTCAAAACTAAAAATTTTCAAAAAAAAAAAACGTAACATTTGAACCAGTTGACCGATTTTAAACTTCTTTTTTTTTGTTTGAAAGCTATTGAATTGTAGTTTTTAGGAAACATACGTTAAAGGGGCTAAAATGTAAAGAGTACTATAAAATATGCAAATATATTAGTTTTTTCACGTTTTTGTTGTCTCGGGACCAAAGAGGTACGCTGGTTTTATATTTTTATCAGAAAATTCAGGAAATTTGGCGTAACATATCAAAAAATCAAAGATGTATGTTTTTTAGTTTTTGAGATATGTATATTGTAAATGTATATGTGTATTTTCTAAAGTTCTTTTAGTTCCTTTTTGAATGTCTTCAGCAGTTTTTTTTCTGGGATTCCCACTAGGAATAGGACACGTTCGGTGTAGTGCTAGAATTGTAGTAGTGAGATGAATTTTTGTATGTTGAGAAGCTGAATTCTCCGTTTCTGCAATGAAATGGTGCATGTGGTGACAAGTACCTTATCAATAACTATTACATATACGATACACACCTATGCATAAGCGCACCTGCGCGGTGGGCCGACAACAAGCATACGCTCCGCTGCGCCGCTCCAGAATGATCAGTCTTCTATACACACTCGAGCTACCCACACGCGGTTACCACAAGTGGCGACGAGGATAAAAAAAAAAATAGCGCGAAAATAATAAAGCGATGCAGTGAATTGAATCAAAAGTTTTGTAAATTAGTAGTGCACAGAACAAGTGGTTTTTCCCGGTTACAAAAGGGGAAAATTGGAAAAAAAATGATGAGGATGAGTGGGTGACGCCAATCTTGTCGCAACATGTCGGCGACCAGTGAAAGTGAAATATGAAAGAAAAGCAAAGTTTTGTCTATTCTGCAGCGATGGGGGTGCGGTGCACATGTAATTAAATGAAATGGTTTGCATCTCGTGTTGTTTTATCATGTTTGTCGGCGCCCTTGAAATAGAATACGGAAGATATGTATTTACTACAGAAAAGAGCCAAGTGATAAATGCGCTCTCGTGGTGAAAGTGATGATTCGGTGGGGCACAAATTGTGCCGTAAACGTGTGATGAGGTGGAGGTTTGCATCAGATCTACATCAAAAAAGGTATGTAATTATTGACAATTTGTTCAACTTTCCGGCTGTCGCAGTCGTATACATCAAGTAATTTTCTTCAAATGTGTGATGAAAATTACAACAGCGCTTAAGTCGAGGCGTACCCATGAAATTATTGCCAGGGAGTGGGACGATATGATGCGCTTAGACTTTGTTTTTTTATGAATTATTTAGCATCAATGATGTATTTATTATTCGATGAATCATGAAAGCACTCATCGTTTAATAGTGCAGGGTTTTTAATGAAATCGGCTATTGAGCGAAGGGGTGACAATCAGAATAGGTTGAGCTTTGTTGAGGACGTATTTATGCCTTTAGTGCTGGTCAATGAAATTCGTAGCCGATCGGTGGTTAAACCCGAGGTTCACTATACAATTACAATTCATTAAAAATTAAATTGTTCCAGTAGCAGAGAAAGTGTTAACAATGTCATTGAAAATGTGTATGGTATTTGCATGACTTGATAAATGGTTGCAACCAAGATTAGAGGAAGGCGGAGCAGTAAAACAATTGTTAACGGTGCCTGTGCGTAACCTTAAGCATCTCCTCGGTTGTCTTGAAAATAAGTGTTGTTAGTTGAGTAAAGGAAGATGTGAATCTCATTTATAACTGGTAATTGGAGATTTGTAGAATATTGTGATTGAATTCACTATTGCGAAAGGCTGCGTCGGTATGAAATATTATATTAAATTGCGACAACTGTTTTAATATTTCAAAAATAACGCCGAATCAACAATAATGTGTAAAAACACTTCGTTTGCGATTCATCTTTTTAGTGTGAACCATGCTCCTTTTAACTATGCTTTTTCGGTGCACTTTGCCACCTCTTTTGTACTAGTAGAAGGGCAGTTATTATAATATATATTTTCCAGTGTCACAAAATACCGGTACTGCCCATGTATCCTTCTAGTCACTTTCGACTTAAAAAAAGAGACGAACCAGCCAAGGTCTGAAAGTCTCTTAAATTAAGACAAATCAATCAATCAATCGACTTAAAAATATTTTGAATTCTCGCCAGTATTTGCAATTTTGTTGATGTTCTTCGTTAGAAAAGGGATGGACTGATAATCCAACATCAACTGTTAAACTAGTGTGTAACTCCATAATCATGTGATGGAATTCATTAGTAGAGCATAGATATTGTGATTGAATTCACTTAGATGAATGTAGATGACGTGATTAAATTCACTAATACGAAGCGAAATGAGCAGCAGAAGAAAAGAATTTGAGTATATTCATTGAGAACAAAAGAAGCTGTGATTAAATTCACTCAGAGCGTAATGAAGGTTGTGATTAAATTCACTGACATGGAGAACGAGAAACCAAGCAGATGACAAAACTGATCTAGCACATATAGCCGAAGCGGTAAAAGCATTGATAGCAAAGCCATGCTGAGGATGACGGGTTCGACTCCCGGTCGGTCCAGAAAGAACCCCGTAACATTCATGGACATGGAGATTCTTCGTACCTGCCACACGATGTACTCATTCGAAGTGACTGTTGGCAGAGGAGGCTCTCAGTTGGTGGTTGTGGAGGCACTCATTGATCACTAACTGAGAATTGGGACGTTATCCTCTAAACGAAACTCATCCTTTTCATTTCTTCAGTTCAACATCAAGTTCAGGGTAACACTGAGACAACAATTTGCCGCCACAATTTGCAGCTGCAGCTCTCCAACGTCAGTAACGCTCAACGCTCGCTCCACCCGATCCGCCTATCTTGCGCTCTGCGCTCCATGATTTTTTTCTGCCAACCAGATGATTTGTAAACATCAGCTTTGCAGGGTTATTGTCCGGCATTCTTGCAACGTACCCCGCCCATCGTATCCGTCCAGCTTTTACCACTTAAAAAAAAAAACTGTTAGGTTCATCTTAGAGTACAGCGGGCTCGTGGTTCACTCTTTGCCGCAGTTTCTTCTGGCCGACTACCAATGTGCCTTCGTATTTCACTGCTCACATCAGCCACTAGAAAAGAACTGGGCAGATGAATTCTTTTACCACCTCGAAAGTATCCCCGTCTATCTTAACACTGCTGCCGAGGGATGTCCTGTCTCGCTCAGTTCCACCTACAAGCATGTGCTTTGTTTTAGCCGTGATCTCCACCAGTCCGACTTTTGCTGCTTCACGTTTCAAGTGGGTGTACAATTCCAAATGTTTTAGCAAAAATGTCCATATAATCCGCAAAACAGACAAATAGGTCGGATTTCTTGAAGATCGTACCCCGGCTGTTGAGCTCGGCTCGTTGAATTACACCTTCCAGAGCGATGTCGCAGTCCCCGTCGAGATTAGATGAACTGATAGTTCACCCGAAATCGATAACGAAATTGGGAGTGAATAGAGTTGTGATTAAATTCACTGAGAATGAAGGAAAGGTTGTGATTCAATTCACTAACATCAAGAACAAGAATGCAGCTCGATGACAAACAAGTTGATAAACTCGCTAAGGTGGATGATTTGTGATTAAATTCACTAAGGATTTGTAAAAGGTTGATATTGAATTCTCTGCAATGGCGAAAATTGAAAGACGAACATTTTCAGGAAAGATGAAAGCTGACGTAATGGAGCCATAGAGAGCTGGATCGTCAAATAGGACCATGACATTGAAACGAGGTCACGTTAAGAAGGCGTTCGATGGCTCCTTCAACGCCCACTTGCACATTTGAGTCAGTTGTGTAAAAACTGAAAAATCAAGAGAAAAAAACATCATCTCTTCTAAAAACTCAAAAGCAATTTTTCAGTAGAAATCCAATCGAAGTGAATGCATATTTAACACTTGACTCTACGTTTCTAGTTAACGGTAAAACCGTTTTAATAACGTCTTTATGATTTAAAACCGGAGCTGATTGCTTATTCCCATCACTCAAGTTTTTGAGCCATAAAGCGAAAGGGTTTTCAGAAAAAAAAATGGGAAAGTTCGAGAATTCTGAATTTTGAAGAGGCTGGAAAAGTTCGGGAAGTTTGAGAAGTGGAAAAAGAAAAAATGAAAGGGACAACAAAATTCTACCGTTTCGTGAACCAGGTAGACCGAATTTATACGTCGATTCCGTGTCCGTTCTGAGTAAATTTCAGAGCAGAACCTAGCGAAGGCAGCTTCGTTACCATATCGGCAGTACCAAGGCAGGAGACCCAGAAAACTACGTAGTCCATCCTTAAGCCACTTCGTACTGTAGGAAAGCGTTATTACTAAGGGATCCAGTAGCGGTGAGAACTCCCGTGTGCTATCCATTACGTACGCCAGAACAAAGAGGCACTTGGGGACAGTAATGGTGGTATACGGCAGGATGAAAGAATTCCTAACGAATATGTCGGAATAGATTGAAGAGGTGAGAAATAAGTTAGAAATGCTAGCCGTAAAAAAAAAGAGTTGTTGTCCGTGAAGTGTTGTGCATTCTTACTTACAAAGCACGAGAACTACCTGCCAGCGAGTTCAGAAGGCAAATTGAAGGCTTTGAATAATAATTTGTTCTTGGCATAAATTAGTTGTTACCAGAGCCGTGAACGATGTTGGGGTGATTGAAAAAAAATCAAGTGATACAAGGATTAAGTAGAGAATCAATCCTTCAAGTGTTCAAATCTGCCCAGCGTATCAAGAAATTGTGGATCAGTTCACTAATATCAAGTGAATAAAACGGTGATTGAATTCACTTGTAACGTACAAAATACCCTGTTCGTGCATTCACAATAAATTGAATGAAAATGTTGTAACCAGGTTGATCGTAAAAGAACAGCAAACCTTGAGAAAAGAATATCACTCAAGAAGTAAGAAGTGTGATTCGATTTACTGGGAATCATGTTCCAGAAACCAACAATACTGTGCTGTGATATCTTAAAAATTCATATGAGACCCGTTGTAAATGCAAGTCTTCTGATGTTGTTCATCAAGTCACTAATTCGCGAAAAAAAAAAGATTCGCAGTCGGTTTAATAGTTTCTGTATGATTGGCAAGTGTTACCCAAACTTATAAGACATTGATCACTGCAAACAATGATAACTAAAAGTAGTGAGATAACGAATTACTTAATTCTTTACTTACTAGAGGTGATCGTTCTATAGTTTCTACTATTCTAGACAACGAAGAGAAGAAGTAACATTATCTGATAATCAAACTCGTAATTTTTAGGCTGAAAGATTTTCTGGATGCAGAGAACTAACTTAAAAAAAAAACAACAGTCAATCTATGGGTTTAGCCATAGTTACAAATTCAACCAGATTGTAGAAAAGGTGAGAGGAAGCTGATGCCTTGACATTCATCGCAATTTGAAAAGAAATGCAAGACATAATAATTACACTTCTGTTGTGTTGAAAGTAATAAAAACATTTGGTTTACCATCTGACAGCGTCTGATAAGTTGTGTGAGGTCACCACAAAGGTATTGAAGTTGTAGATTAAAGAAAGGGAGATGTGGTGACAAGTACCTTATCAATAACTATTACATATACGATACACACCTATGCATAAGCGCACCTGCGCGGTGGGCCGACAACAAGCATACGCTCCGCTGCGCCGCTCCAGAATGATCAGTCTTCTATACACACTCGAGCTACCCACACGCGGTTACCACAGTGCATAAAGCGTGGGTATTATGATTCCTTGCCTAATTTAATGCTGTTTGAGCAAAACTTTGGGTAACTGTTTTATTTACATTGCAAGAAATGAAGAAAACAACAACACTGTTGCCCAAAGTTTTGCTCAAACAGCATTAAATTAGGCAAGGAAACATAATACCCACGCTTTTTGCACCATTTCATTGCAGAAACGGAGAATTCACCTTCTCACCATACAAAAATTCAGCTAATTACTGCAAATCTAATATTTCCTGATTGCGTCCTATTCAATTCTATGGAATTCAATGCGTACTACAAACATGATGTCATTCATGGAGTTCTTCATTTGCCAGCCACCCTTCTTGCTTTCACTTTTATTCAATAGAAGTGTAATTGTATTTATCTTTTCTGTGTACACTCGAGAAAGCTTGAAACAAAATGTGAATAAGTCTTACGGGAACATCAAAAATTTTCACACTTAATTTAGAGTCCTATATTCTGTTGTATTTTAAAATTGGTACATTTCACCTTACCAATACCAGAATAACTATTGGCAAGATGTTGGATCCGTATACCAGCAAAGACTTTTAAGTACAAGATGATTCACTCTTGAGTTTTTCATGCTATCGATCGGCGAACAGATTCGTATGACACCAGTGCCATCATGCGACAGAAAATGAAACTGATGATTCTTCAAGACATTTTTTTCTGGGATTTCTTTAGAAATACCTTTTGAGAATACTTCAGGAGTTCCTAAATTCCGTCAAAATTCTGTCCGAAATTTCTCTAGCAATTATTTCCAAAATTCCTCCAGGATTTCCTTCTTGGATTATCTCAGCCATTTTTCCTGAGATTCCTTCGAGAATTTCTTTCGTAGTTTCTCCACAAATTTATTCTAGGATTCCTCTAGGATTTTCTTTTTGTGATATCTCAGGAGACACATTTTAGATTTTTTTGGGTTTCTTCAGCAGTTCCCTCTAGGATCTTTTCTGAGATTCCTAAAAAGTTCCTCCGGGAATTCCTTTCATAAAACCTTAAGAGATTCCTTCTGGAACTTTAAGGGATTTGTTCCGGGATTTCTGAAGGAATTCCGGCGATCCTCCAGGAATTCAATCGAAGATTCTCCTAATAGTTTCCTAATAGCTATTTAGAATACGACCAGGTGTTTGAAAAATTGTCTCTCTTTTACTGGCTATTTCCGGTCAAAATTGATTTAGGAGATAAAATGCTAGTGGTACGCCTCTATAGTGAGTATTTTTTTGTAAAAAAGGAGGCCCAAACCAAGGGCCAAAACGTTGGAAGCTATAAAGTAATTCCGCCTAAAATAAATTTTGACCGGAAAAAGCCAATTACAGAAGAACAGTTTCCTAATAGTATTCCTGGAAAATATGTCTGGGATTTCTTCCGGAATGCTTCCAGGAGTTTCCTCGGGAATTACTTTGGGAAATTCTACCCAAATTGCCACAGAAACTCCTTCCAAAACTCTGTCTGGGATTCCTTCCAGTAACTTCATGCGAGATTCCTCCCAGAGTTCATTCTAGGATTTCTACAGGAATTCGTTCTGCGATCCTTTCAGGAATCCTACAAGAACTTTTTTTAGTATTCTACCAAATACTTCTCCGGGATTCTTCCAGGAGCTCCTTCAGGGATTTTTTACTAGGCTTCTGTCAGGATTTGCTTCTGGAATTTCTTCAGGAACTGCATCGTGGATTTCTTTGGAAACTTCTTTGGGGACTCTTGCCGGGATTGTTTCGAGAAGTAATTTTGGAATTCTTTCAGATGTTTCTAAGGGACATCCTCTAAGATTTTATTAGGGAGTATTTTGGGATTCCTCCTGAAATTTCTATCTATGACATTCCTCATGAAGTTCCAACCGGGATTTCTTTGAGGAAATACTCCAGCAAGTTCCTTCTGGTTTTCATCCAACAGGAGCTCCTGGAGGAAGCTTAGATGGAACCTTTTAGGAATCTCAGAAGAAATTAGGAATCGCAGAAGAAGATTCTGAAAGAATCCTAAATAAACCCCCGGGAAGAATCTCATAAAGATCTCCCTACGAATCCCACAAGAAACTCCTGGAACAAATTTGTGGAAAATCTACGAAGAATTCATTGAAGGAATCTGTTGCTTCAGGATTCAGGATTCCGTCAGATATTCCTTTGGGATCCTTCCAAGAGTTTTTTTAAAGAGGTTTCATCTGGAATTCTTCGAGGCACAATTCTTCGAGTAGTGCCTTGCGGGATTTCTCCAGCAACCCTTCGTGGGATTTTTACCAGGATTTATCTAGCAACTCCTTTTGATGTTCCCGCATTCCTCCAGGAGTTCATTTTGAGATTCATCTAGAAGTTACTATATTGACGTATTTTCTAAGGTTCTTTTAGTTTCTTTTGGAATGTCTTCAGCAGCTTTTTTTCTGGGAATTCCCACAAGAAATGATATCCCTGAAAGAATTATTGCAGGAAATCCAGAGGAAATTGTAAGAGGAATTCTTCGAGGAACTTCCGTAAGAATTCTATAAGGAAATTATAGAAGAATTTCAACGGATATCCTGAGTAATTTCGTATGAATTTCAGGAATACCTCCTGGGATTCCTCCATAAATTCCTCCTGGGATGCTTCCTAGGATTTCTCCAGGAATTCCTCCGGGGATTCCTCCAGGAATTGCTCCGGGGATTCCTACAGAAATTCCTACAGGGATTCCTTTAGGAATTTCTCTGAGGATTCTTCCAGGAATTCCTCCGATGATTTCTGCAGGAATTTCTCTAGGAATTCTTCCGGGGATTTCTCTAGGAATTCCTTTGGGGATTTCTCCAGAAATTCCTCCAGCAATTCCTCTTGGGATTCCTCCAGAAATTCCTCCAGTGATTCTTCCAGGAATTCCTCCTGGGATTCCTCCAGGAATTCCTCCAGATATTTTTCTAAGGATTCTTCCAGGAATTCCTCCGAGGATTTCTGCAGGAATTCTTCCGGAAATTTCTCTAGGAATTCCTCCGGGGATTTCTCCAGGAATTCCTCCGGGGTTCCTCCAGGAATGCCTCTGTGGATTTCTCCAAGAATTCCTCCAGGAATTCCTATAGGAATCAGTGTTGGTAAACTCACACTCAAAGCTCACTCATGAACCGCTTCTGCGTGAGCAAACTCGTGCGGGTTTCATGCAAAATCTCGCTCTCACGAGTCAAGCGCCGAGATCTCATTTGCTTGTAAAACGAATCCAAATCAATTTAAACGACAATATTTGTTGTTGTATGCAAGGTTTGATCTTGTTCTGTCATACAATCCTAAAAACTTCGTTGTAAATAATAAGACTACCAAGAAATTAAGGAATGATCAATGAATGCATGATTTTTTCGGCGGTGTGTTTGGCGAATCAAGAATCGCGCGTGAATCAACTCAACCATGATATTTGAGAATTTGAGTTTTTACCAACACTGATAGGAATTCCTCCTGAATTCTATAGGAATTTCTCCAGGAACTCTTCCAGGGATTGCTCTAGGAATTCCTCAAGGGATTCCTTCAGAAATTTTCCTTCCAGAATGATAATCTTCGAGGGGACTCCCATTGGGAAAATCTGCGAGTATTTCAAATTTTACTCCTGGTGAAATTTCATCAGGAATTCCTAAAGCAAACCCGGAAACAGTTCCTAAAGGGATCCCGATAGGAATTCCTAGAGGCTGCCCAGGGGAGTTGCGGAACCAATCCCTTAAGATAATGCTGAAAGAATTTCACACTGTATTCCTAGAGGAATCTCGGGTGGCACTCCTGGAGAAAACCTGAAGGAATCTTCTTCTTCTTCTTTATGGCTCGACGTCCCCACTGGAACTTGGCCTGCCTCGCTTCAACTTAGTGTTCTTTGAGCATTTTCACAGTTATTAATTGAAAGGCTTTCTTTGCCTGTCATTGCATGAATTTGTATATTGTGAGGCAAGTACAATGATACACTATCCAGACAACTACCCAAGTAACCAGTAAGCATTTAAAATAGCATTCCTTCAGCATTATAGTAGCCTTTAAGACAAGGTGTTTAGTGCTAATTAGCCGTATATGCGCCTATGCTACCTCACAGCAGGTTTTGGCATAATAACGGGCTGTCTTAGTGCTACCCCTTCAGGAACGTCGTGACGGAATGTCAAAGAAGCGTAACGCCTCGTCGAGCAAAAAAAAAAAACAAAAATAGATTGACGTCTGCCTCTCGTTCTCTGAGCGTGCTTCTCCGCTTCATCGTCCTTCCATATTCCAGCTGGTGCTAGGTGGTACTTTTTTGCTCATTTTTGTTGTGATGTGGGTTTGAACTTACGATCCGGAGATTGATCAATCATATCTGCTTCGGATTCTGTTGCTCCTGATCCACGATGCTACAGCTGTTCCGGTGGCGTGCGTTGGTTTTACCGCCAATATAAAGAATGATTGAAAACAGCTTCAGTTTCAACATCCAAACCTTGTTTTCAAAGATATACATATTTCATAGTGTTAGAGCATTACCCTTCCTACTTTTATCTGTGAAATATGATGCTCTCTTCCCAAAGTATCCACCTATTCGGCACACATTTTCCGACGAAATGATAATTGATGATTTTTTTAATGGACAAGTTCTCAATCCAATCCAGCTGCAGTAATGTTTTCTGTGGGGATTTTGGATGAGTAGGGGAAAATGAAGAAACAAATCAAATGCATAAATTTGTAAACAGGAGCATAGGCTCTGTAAGAGAGAGACAATATGTGTTGTCAAATGCATAACATATCTCCCGACCTTTTTGCTCTTAGCATTTAAAGAGCAGTTGGAAAGCATTCTGATTGCTTCCAAGTGAAAACACCTCAAGCAGTTGAAATGCTAATTAACAGCCAAAAGCTTTTTAGTAGCACAGCTTATGCTAACTCAAGGCAGTTATGCATTCGAACTGCTTGTGTAGGGCAACAAGCAATTCGAATGCATAATACGGGCTAATGTACGGCTTATTCAAATGCTTAGTGGTTACCTGGGTAGTAATCGTATAAGATGTTGCATAAGATGATAAAGTGGAGGCCCTATGCGTGCATGCCTCCATTTAGGCGCATGTAAAAGGTACGCATATCGCCTCCACTTTAACATCTCATGCAACATGATATACGATCACTGGTTGACTGGGTATGCCCAGGGAGTCGAGAAAATTTTCCCGACCGGAACGGGAATAGAAAACGCCGTCTCCGGATTGGCGATCCATAGCATTAACCATTAGGCTAACTGGAGACCCAATATAGTATAATAAAGCTTCCAGAAATTATTTCAGCAGGATTACTCTAGATGGGCTCTACCCCATTTGGCATAATGCCATTTGGCATAACAATGATTATGTACATTCTTACCAAGAAGGCTGTTTTTTGTATTATGCCAAACGGCGTTAGTAATTTCATCCGAAATTCATCCAGAAGATCCTTTCGCATTTCTCTAGAAGTTTTTTTTCGTAGATTACTACAAAATTCCTTCCTACATTCCTTCAGGTTTGAAAGGGTTCCCAGAAGAAACTCCTGGATTCTTGAAGAAATGCCACTATAAACAACTTCATTAATCCCAGAAAGAACACCTAGAGTAATCCTGGGGAGCGGACCAGGTGGGATGGTTAGAACACTTGACTATCACGCCAGTGAATTAAAACGTGGGTCCCGAGATGAACTATCCTCGGGCTAAACATCTCGTTAATACAGATAAAAAAACCTAGAGTAATCCAGCTGAACTAATTTCTGGAAGCATTCCAAAAAGAACTCTTGGACAACCAACTGGAATCCTGTAATACATTTCTGGAGAAGTTGCAAAATAAATTCCTGAATGAACCTCGAAAGGAATTGAAAAAGTAGTGGAAAGTTGTATCGAGTTGCATTGTCGAAGAGATTTTAAGTGATGAAATCAAAAACCAAGTAAAGATGTAAACTTTTCAAATTGTTCCTGAAACTATCAAGAGCTAAACTTCAGGATAGTTTGGACGACACTCAATGTCCCAAAGGTTCATAATAATATATAGTAGACTTCAGGTTGGAAGTCTCCAGTTAGGCAAGTGGTAAAGGCTATGGATCGCCAATCCGGAGACGGCAGGTTCGATTCCCGTTCCAGTCGGGAAAATTTTCTCGACGGCCTGGGCATAGTGTATCATTGTACTTGCCTCACAATATACAAATTCATGCAATGACAGGCAAAGAAAGCCCTTCAATTAATAACTGTGTAAGTGCTCAAAGAACACTAAGTTGAAGCAAGGCAGGTTAAGTTCCAGTGGGGACCTAGAGCCATAAAGAAGAAGAAGAAGGCTTCAGGTTGGTCCGGTTACTGCGATTATGAAACGTTACTCAGTTTGTCAGATATAGCTGATGTTATGAGTGTTCAACACTTTGTCTACTAGAAGAAGACTGGTAAGGTGTTACAAATCCAATCATCCAGGACATGTAGCGGTCAACTATTCAAAAAATATCAATGAGAATAGGCCCTTTGATGAACTTAATCTTGGTCAATCATCGCAAATTGGTCATGGAGATTCAAGTATTGACGAAAATTTCAAAGCAACGACCTTGACACACATAGCAAAGGAGGATAGATGAGACGGATTAGTAGACTTTAAATTTTTATTTGATGATTATATTTATAAAGCCCTTTCTAACACAGGCAGCCCAATTTCATTTATACGCCGAGTGTGAGATCTTTGAGAAGAAAAATATAACTGCTTTAACCCTTAGGATCCGGAGGGGTCATATATGACCCCAACATATAAACGGCTGTCACCCATTCGATAAAACAGAATACTGTCTTCGGCAAAGTTGTTGCAAATTGAGTCCTCTATTAGGGAAAAATGGGAATTGTATTTGTATTTGAGACTTCATTGACAACATAGAACATCCTGAAAACCATGAAATTTGGAAAAAACGGAATAACCAGTTGTTCTAAAAGCTGAACTTGAATGTGCGTTACGTTTATATGTATTCATTTAGCTTTCGTCAAGAATATCAAAGGGGGTTTTATATTCTGGGATGTTCTAGGTGTTCCAAACAGTCCTATAGTGAAGTCCTTCAAATCTATAAGAATAATATTATGTATTTTCGCCACAAATAATAGCATTGCATAACCTACTGGGATACGTGAAACTCTTGACATCTACAATGTAATTTATAGACACTCTAGGGATATTCCAGGTAAGCCAAACTACCTTGGAGTTCAGAACTTCAGGTCTATACTCGTAACAGTAGCCATATCTGTAACGTTTCATAATCAACCGCAGTTACTGGAGCAATCTGAAGTCTTCTAGCTTATTATAAACCATTGGAACGTCCAGGGTCGCCCAAACTGTTCTATAATAAAATCATTCAAATCTACAAGAATAACTTTATGTGTTTTCACCATGATCTGCTGGGATCCGCGAAACACTTGAAATCTCATATATCATTTAGAGACACTACAGATATTCCAGCCAGGCCAGTCAAACTACCTTGTTCAGGACTTCAGGTCTACACTTGTAACAACAGCCAAATCTGCTATACTGAATAACTTTGCATATCTATCGGTCCCGACACGAATGCCCACTTTTGGGTAAAATGTCGTAAATAAATTATAATAATAATAATATCTATCGGTGGTTACTGGACCAATCTGAAGCCTACTTTTTTATTATGAACCTTCGGGACATTCAGGTTCGTCCAAACTGTTCTATAATGAAATCCTTTAAATCTACAAGAAAAAAATGATGTGTTTTCGCCATAAATAAAAGTATTGCATAATCTGCTGGGATCCGAGAAGCTCTTGAATTCTCAAATGTCATTTAGAGACACTATGGGAATGATCCAGGTCAGCCAAAATATCTTTGAATTCAGAAGTCCAGTTCTACACTCGTAACATCAGCTATATCTGACATACTAAGTAACGTTCCATAATCAATCGCAGTAACTGGACCAATCTGAAGTCTACTATATATTATTATAAACCTTTGGGACATAGAGTGTCGTCCAAACTATCCTGAAGTTTTGCTCTTGATAGTAACTTAATATTTTAGATCAACAACACTTCTCCGCAGACCATAGCTTCTGGTCTACACTTGTGATAATAGCTTTTGCCACTATGTTAACCCGGGAGCGGTCGTGTCGTGTACTGAGTACACGCACCCTGAAAAATGTACGCATGTGGTATACAGCGTGAGCGTGGCGTCGTTGCAGGTAGTCAAAAACGCGACTGCTCGAGGGTTAAGTAGTGTTATATATCCACTGTAATAACCAAAGCAGTTAGAGGAGCAATACGCGTTGTTATATATTTTTGGGATATTATGGGCTTCCTTACTATGATGAAGCTTAGTTGTTCAAAACAACCACGGAAACTTTCAGAAGACTTACTGGACATAATAGATTATAAAAGCCGGGGCCCGTGGCGTAGTGGCTAGACGTTTGCTTCATAAGCAGGTGGTCATGGGATCCATCCCAGCCCTGACACTTTCGTCAGTTGCTCTTTCCCCCTGAGAGCAGCTGACACTGACCCTCTTCTGAGCCCATGGCTCAAATGAACCCGGATACTTGGACATCGGCGAACAGCAACCAATAATGGACTCCCAATCGGACTGGAAACAGGAACAACCAACAGCCACACATCAACATCCTCGTGCTCATCATTCTACCATGATAGGGTAGAAAGTGAAAACAGCGCAACGGCAGTTAGTTCGATGTAGTACAAATAGAATAGAATACATTTAGGCGCTGTACAAAGTGTTTGTACAGCTTCCAATTGGAATCGCTCACGTAGTGCCCTAGTGGACAATAGAGCTGTAAATTAGGTTAAGGGATTGAAGAATAAAAAAAAATAGATTACAAATCGTAGCTTTGATTAAAAGAAGTTACCGTTAAACCCGTAGACTTAAGGATTTAAACTCAAGAACAGTTTGGATGACCTAGGATACCCTTTGTATAATGAAATAAGTTACCGTTACACCCGTAGACTTAAGGATCTAAACTTAAGAACAGATTGGATTACCTAGAGTATTCAGAAAAAAATATTCTACATAACATTCTATCGTTTTTATGGTATTGACCACCAGAAATATGTACAGAAAAACGTAAAAAAAATTCTTTAATGACGATTGGAAAAATTCCGGCTTCAAAGGGTTAACAAAAAGCTTCTTCCTGCCATTGCAGCCGTAGAAATTGAAAGATAATCTTTGTGTTCCTTCCCTCTCTCGTGGAGGACGTGCTAAGCGAAAAGTTTTGGAATTGCACCTCCAGGACGGTAGCTACTCCCAAGCTTCGTTTGTCAATTCCTTGAGCAATTGCGATTATTCTGTTCAATCGCGGAGTACAAACTGAGAATGTATGGTCAACTATGCTCATAAATAGCATTGAAAACCCTATTGAAGATGTCAGGGTTCGATTTGTGACACGGATAAGATACTTTCATAATTAGATTTTTTTGAATGGCATAAAATCGAAATGTTCTCATGATGAAGTGTTTTATTCGGCCACATATCCCGTTTCCCCGGCCATTAAAGTATACTAGTGCAAAATAGCTATTTCAACAAATAAAGCTCTCATCAAATAAATGTTGAAGCGCACAGAACAGTGAAATAGGCTGTGCCCTAGCGGGGACAAAACGCCAAGAAAGGAAAAAAAAATACTAATCATTCAAGTTCAGCGGTCAAATTATAGTCACGATATCGCTGTGCCATAGTTGTTGCACTACAAATGGCTCTTTGTGAGAGATATGTAAATAAAAAACAATTCATATGTTCCAGGGTAAAGGGGAAACCTGCGAATTACGTCAGCTTTTGATGTTTGAGAGCTGAGCGTATTGATAACAGTTATGTGAAATGATAAATATGACAACAGAATTTGATAAATATGCAGCATATTCAGAGATACCACCGTGTCATATATCCCCTACGTTTGATAAGCTCGAGCCAACAACTTTTCGCGTCTGCTATAAGTAATACCAGAACCAAAATATCTTAAACCAACAAACTGTTTATGACTACTGTCAATCATTTCTGTCAGTTGGAAACATGGAATTCGATTATGGAAATAAGTAGGGACAATGGAAATTCGCGGCAAAATTTCTTAAATTTCGCGGACTACTATTGTGAATGTCGCGGCAATTTCGCGGTCTCATATTTTTGACCGTTTTGTTGGAAAAAACTCCAAATTTGCATGTCATATGAATGATTTACTTTGTTTTGTGAGGCGTAATCATAAATTCCCCCAAAAAAGCAACAAATTTGATAAAAAGTATAACCAAGCATACTGTCTAATATGTCATAAACTCGTAACTAACTTTACACTGTCTACAGTTATCAGTCAATTTTTGCTAAAATATTTATAATTGATCGAAATTTACAGGGTATTTTTACAATTTTACCAAATTTCGCGGCAATTCGCGCAATTTCTCAAATTTCGTGGCTATAGTCCAATTTCGCGGATTTCGCGGCTTCCGCGAAATCGCGAATTTCCATTGTCCCTAGAAATGAGCATTTGCCAAAAAAGTATTCATGTAAAACAGTTTTTCATAATTTTACGGAACTGTGTGCTCTAAGTCATGTTTCTGAGGAGTGTACCATCATAAAATATTATCGATCGTGTTCCAGTAATATATTGAAAATAAAAAACAATAAGTGGTGTAATAGCATGCATACAGTTTTAATGGATTTTGCTCATAATCAGTTACACCAACGCTTCATTGTGAATAAGTGCAGCTGAGCTTCAAAAGCATAGATTTCAATCAACTTCCGTTGCATGTTGGGTGCGTTAGTTTTCGTTCGATTCCACTAAGCATAACCAACCAACTAGCTACTGCAGCGAGAGGGAGCGATATTCAGATATTCTATACGGTCGGTGGGCAAAACAAAGAGGTGTGACTTCCTCTCCATATCGAATCGTCGGCAATTCGTCGGAATTGGACAATGCAGCATAGCAATTTACTACTCTGTTTATGACTGGTTCACGTCAGTTTAGATTTCAGTAGCATGCATTCTGTTGCGCTTGCATGCATGTATGTACTTTTCTGATTCCTTTCGGGGTCACACAGTCATCAACGCCAGCAGCGCCAAAAATGGTCAACTCGAATCAGTCAGTGCACTGCACAGCAACACAATCCCGTTAACCCATTCTCCCAGTGAACTACTCGTTGGAGATGTCGACGTCGTCTCCGCCGCCAATACTAACACACTTTCATCGACAGAAGAAGGACCCGTTATCATCTCGCTGCACGGACGAAAGAGCATCCTTTGTTCCTTGCTCTCGGCAGCAGATTCCAGTCGCAGCCAGTACTTACAGCGGTACCTGATTTTGGCACATATCCTGCCGAAATAGACTATGTTTTGTTGTTGAGGCGACTATGCTGTTAGTCAAACTAAAATCATATTTCAGTGAATCTCGCATATCACTCAGATGCTCTATGACCAAGGAAGTCAAGAAAATTTCCATTACATTTCGCTGTGAACCCGTCACCCCCAGCATGGTCTTGCTGAATACCCACGTCTTTACAGCTGTGGCTATATATGTAAGTCCTTTTATCACCTACATAAAGAGTATCAAAACCAGACCTCCACTGTACCACGAACCAACAGGAGGAAGGAATCGAAAATTTACTGTTTTCAACCCCCTGTTTCCCTGCTGGAAAACGTGACCACCCCACCCGCTCAGGGGTTCATCGTCCTACAAATGTTTCTCGTCCTTGGGAACGCAACGACGACGAACGCAACCTTTGTGTGCTTATCTGGAGTAATCGCTATTTTTATCGCTTCGATAATCTCCCACAGCAAGTCCTAGCCCACTATATTTCCCAACGTGTATCTGACCTACCTTATAGCATTGTATCTCGTCCAGCACGATCTCGGACTGCTTCAGCACTCGGTCCACCTCCTCGTAGACCTCCCGTTCCAAATCGGTGGGGGCAGCGTTCTCAAAGTCCAGGAACACATCGTAGGTCTTCGGTGTGCAGCACGTCGACTCATCGCGGGCCAACAGGCTCAGCAGCTTTCCCATGATGACTAATGGCTTTCACGTGCGTGTTAATCCGTGTCGGAACTAAATTCACCAGCAAATTTTTGCACACACTATGGGGGCTACTTCGATCCACTTCCCACCGGATTCCCAAAACCCAAAACCAAGCAACCACTGATATCGCTCTCGCTTCACGCTTATCGCCTACTTGGACGACGACTGCTTGCTTCCCGCTATGTTCGTGTATTCTTCACTTCACACTCTAGACACCCCTTTTTTCGCGTTACTGACTGCTGCTGCTGCTAATCGGAAATCACTCACTCAGCTGCGCTGCTATCGCACATATTCCGCCTGCTTCGATATCAGAAAAGCCTCGTCACAACCTCCGATCCGGACGAAAAAATCTCCCACATCGAACGCTATACTGACTGCACACTAGGGTGTCTCAGAATTGCACAATTTAGTCAAACACAATTGCGGCGGTTCACATGAATTTCTTCCAAAAATCAGCTAAAGTATTCTAAATTAATATATTTTAATATTCCAGAAAAGACCATAGAATTTTTTTACTTCAGGAAGCTATATCTCCGTTTTTTTTTGTTTGTCTTTTTTTTATCCTTCAAAACTTCAGAGAATCTTCCTGCAGTAGTTCCAGGAAATCCTACTGAATCCTAGTATTAAGTAAACTTTACTAGACAACTTCACAAAGTTAGCTGAGATTCGGAAAACCAATCATTTAGTTCTTAAGATATTTTTTTCAAAATTTGTTAACGAAATTCTTCAAGATATTCAATTTTGTCTCCAATTTTGTCTGAAATTCACTGAAATTCATGGATACTGTACTATTTTGAGACACCCTACTGCACACTACTCACACTGCAGCTCCAGCCAGTCAGTCAGTCAGCACTTTCTATACGAAAAGAACACTCTTCACCGCGCCCAGATATCTCGCCTCTGCCTTCACCCAAAGCAGCAGCTGCAGGAGGTCAATAATTATTTTTGAACAAAATTGAATGCTGCTCTTCACTTGCAGAACACACGGAGATCCGAATCCAGCGCAAATTGCTTTTCACTTGCTGCAGGGCTATAAATGCCTTATAGCCAGCCAGGTGCTTCCAAAACGATTGAACGGAGGAACTAATACGCGGGTTGCAAGAAGTGCTGATAAAATTCTGCTTCTTTATTTCGCGAACATCGACACACAACTGCACAGCCAGGAGCCAGCGCAAGCGAGAAGCGAGCGCCGTCTCGTATGTGGTGGTCGTTTCCCCTGATGGTGAGTGAGCGCACCAGCTCAAAATGCGATACACTACGACGGATGATACGGAACAACGCGCACACAATCTTCCGTTGCGAGAGCCAACTAAAAAGTATAATCGTTCCACGGTTATGGATCAGAATTTGAACAATAATTTGAAACCGAATCACTACTTCATATGGCAGTGCTATTTTTTTTAAATAACGGATTTGTTTAAATTTTGAGAAATATCCACTCCTACATTTTGCCGCGAATCCGGAATATTTACAAATCAACGCTTATAATGTTGATCATGATTTGTAATAATTACATTACATTACAATACATTAGGGATACTCACTAAACAGATTAAATTGCTGCGTAAGCCATGATTTTCTGCTTATTTGAAATGTTACACGATTTTGCGAATGAAATAATCAAAGATTGCCTTGGTGATCGCGACGTTTAATCAGTTTAATCAGTTTACGCTGTTTAGTGAATCCCCCTATTAAATTGCTGCGTAAGCCATGATTTTCTGCTTATTTGAAATGTTTCATGATTTTGCGAATGAAATAATCAAAGATTGCCTTGGTGATTGCGACGTTTAATCAGTTTACGCTGTTAAGTGAATCCCCCTATTATGTATTAATCATACGCAAGCCTGGCAGTTTTACAACTTTCTATTAGGTTAAGAAAAATATTAGACATACAAAGTTTGCAAAACGAACAATACTATTAACCTGAGCAAAAGTTGTATTAACTAGCAAGTTACCGTTTCAGAAATTACAAATATAAAATGATACTAAGTAAGTCTTGTATTAAACAATTGGATAAAAGTACTAGACTTCGCCCCCATGTTATAGGTAGTTGCAATAATCCAAAGAATCGATCGTCGTTTTGCGTTGAAAAGCTGATATATTGGTCACCATCAGCGGGTAATTGATCAACTTTCCAGCGCTAACCGACATTCGGTTTTTTTTTTTCAGATGTTTTGGCTCTTGAAAATTCGAGTTTTGGCTTGGTCTCATCTTCACCTTAATCACACTACTGTCCCGTATCTCAGAAATAACAGTACCTACAACACGATTCTCTCTGACAAACACGCACAAAACTCGTGAGCTCTCGTTCTCATGAAAAATCAAAGAATATTGAATGCAAATACGCGAGAATGGAGGGGAAATTTTAATCGAAAACACTCTCCTCCCTGGAGGGGTTGCATACACGCATACACGCAATAAGGTATCAGCAAACAACGAGCAAATTTCAATCGCTTCCAACCAGACGGAAACTTTTCCCTATCGAACAGGAAGGATTTCTTTAAGAATCCTACTGAGGATATGTTCACTAAACCGAGAGCACTTTTAAATGATACTTTACACTGTTTCTTGCAAGATTAATACACACTTTTCAGCGCAATTTTTCACTTAAGAAAACTTTCACGAACGCGATTGTAAACAGTACGCGGCCTTTCGTTCACACACGGTTTGCAGAGTGTTGTTTTCAGCCACTCACTCACACTACTACTGAATATTTTTTTGTTTAATTTGACAGAAAAACAATCACATTTCCCTTCAGAAACATAACCAAACCAGTGTTGTCAGTAGAGATTAAATTTTGAAAGCTCAGGGCTGTTAGCGAAAGGCCCGTTAAGACTTTATCTGATTGGTCGCCCGGATAAAAAATGACCATTCATTACATGGTAAATATTATTAACATATGACTGGTTTTATTGTTCACAATAAAATACATAGTAGGTATATTTTTTTTTTTTTTTTTTTTGTAGAGTGACCAGGTGGAGCTGCATGACAGCTGATAGCAAAGCCTGGACCCTTTCCCAACTTTCCCCCTACTAGTACCAATACTCACGATGGACTAGAAGATGTCGTCAACTTGAGCAAAGTGTGTAGTAATTAGTATTGGGTCGTAGTAGTTTTTAGAATTACTGTGTTTTAACTATTCCCATCGCACTAGTGTTTTGACCGAATGGAAGCTCCAAAGATGATATGATAATTGAACAGTATTCCAATAATCGAAAATCTCCGAGATCACTGGACAACATTCAGAGAGAAAAAAAGCTGTACATGTTAACGCCTTCAAGGCACTATTCCTGAGAAATATTACAAAGAAGAGCAAAAAATTTGTCATAGCTAATGTTTACAGGTTTGATATTTTTAAAAATTATTCGGAGACAGCTGCCAGAGCTAGCGTTTTTAGCCGATATGGGCAACTAGTTTTCTGATAGCATCTCTAAACAATAAATCAAATAATAACCTAAGTTTTTTACAATACATTCTGAAAATTATTTCAAGCTGATTACCAATAGTGTCAATAATCGATGTTGGTCATTGACAGCACCAGCATCATCCCCAAATAACTCTCATATTAGTGTTAGGTAACACTTTTTGAGCTTCCATTCGATGTTGTAATGAAATCAGTCAAACCCTATACGTCGAAATATAGTCTATAATGTGTCAAATTGTGTTCTTAATTTCGTCTAGTCGTCTTCTGCATATCTGTGATCATCTAAGTCCGAAGTATTATTACATCCACCGTAACCCTTTAGATTGTCAACCGTCCTAAGTCCTAAAGAAACATGTAACAAAATTCCTGCTTTTTTGGTCAGTGTTATAATACCGTCTAGAATATAAAACAAAAAAGTTCAGTCAGCTGATTTTTGTGTCAAAAATTTAAATGATTAAGATTATTTGTCAACTTCTATATATTCATCCCTACAAAACCTATACAAAGAAGAAATACAAATATAAACTCATTTCTAAAATCAGCAGTTTTGACTGATTAGGGTCCAGAATTTTCTAAAGGTAATAAATTTAATTGTTAACGTTACCTAATCTGTAAGGCTGTTAGTCAAATTATCCTAGCGTTCCCTGTCCTATGTACTTTTGAATTCAAATGATGAATGATGAGTGTAACGCAGAGACCTCCCCTACCCACTCTTGCGTTACGTTAAATTCAACAATTATTGTTAAATTTGAGAAAATTTAAAGAAGGCAAAGATTAGGTCTATGCAAGCTGAATTATAACTTGTGATAAATGCACTACGGATACTCCTTTGGTTCCCATTAGCACTTACGGCCAATTCCTTCACTTGCGCTCAACTCGTAAACCAGATATATCTAGCTCAAAGTCCAAGCAGTGGAGAATAAACTGGCGCTAAAATGCTAATGGGTTAAGCCCTCCCATCGCGTCAAGATTGAATATCCAGGGGGAGGGAATAAAATACATAGTAGGTATATTGTTACTTTTTACAATACAAATCAAACCCATATAGTTCGTACAATAAGTGAACATTAGCTTTATTAGTGACCAATTGATTCGATTGTTTTTCAATAGTTCTATAATAATTTAAAGTTATTATCAGTAAAAATTAATTTAAGTTGTTTTTATGTAGTTGCAAAAGTGCCTGCAAAGTTCTCATGGACTTTTTATTAAAAAAGAGTTTATTTCTCAATTACACTTGTAAACAATTCGTTACAAATAAATAACAATAAATATTTTTGTTGCTTGGATCATGTTTGTATAATGAAATACAAAATCACCTGACATATTTCTTTATAGTTTTCGTTTTTAATTTGAGTACAGTAGATGTTTCGGTTATCGAATGTTATTCGTTAAAACTTCAACGACTGACAGACGTCAAGCAGAGGAAGCTCTCAATGAATAACTGAGGAAGTACTTATAGAAAACTAGCTGAAAATCAGGTTTTAGCCTAGTGAGGACGTTACGACAAGAAAAAGATGAACAATGATTTTTCTAATGTTTTCCAATTAATTAAAGGAATCTAGTAAATAGTAAACGACGATTGATAAAAATACAAATACAATTTGTTTAATGGGGTCAATTTAACCGATGTTAAAATAAACATGCAATAATATTTGTTGTTATGTAAACAGGTAAACCGATTTCACCTTTGAAAAACCAAAGAATTCATATTTCTCGGTAACATTTTCAGATACTAATGGCCACATGAATTTGTGAACGATTTATGGTATGGATCATACGACCTGAGGTCTGACTTGTGATATTTGGCAGTTATTTCAAAAGATTGATGATAGATCTTATCAACAGCTGTCAAACAACACATACCAGACAGACATCAGAGTGTTTGACTCTTATCAAGAAATGTGCATATCATTCTGGCGGTCGTTAGTGCTCGTAAATGCTGGATATATTGTCGTCGCGGTTGAAACCCGATGTTTCCCCACACCCGACAATCGAATTTTCTCGAAATCCATACGTGAAACCTAACGTCGGACGTAGGGCACTGGACAGCGGACCTGGCCCTCTATCCAGCGCACTGTGCCCGACGTTAGTCAGACACACGGTTTAGGAGAAAAATCGATTTTCGCGTGCCAAAAATTCCAATTTTCAACTGCACGAACAAAAAAATGTTAGCGGGAAATATAAATTCTATGGATTTTCAAAAGCGAAAACTGCTCACAAATAACAACAAATATTATAGTATTTTTATTGTAACAACGATGCATTTGACGCCATTCAATTAATTGTATTTGTATTGTATGAACAATGAAAAAACATTAAGATATAATGTTTTCTTTTGAAAATTGCCCTAAAAATGTCTCATAAAAACACAATACATTCTATTGTTTTTCGCGAAAAAGTGTATGAAAATTTTATCAAAATTTTATGGTTAAGATAAATAACGACCACCATTTTTTATTATAAAAGTGCCATTTACCATTCGCCGAATGGTATAAAACAATTGGGGTGATGGTGAGTGTGCCGTGTAAATTACAATACGTTTAATGGTGAATATTTTTCGAAAAAATGGTGTTGTAACAATAAAATTTATCGTATTTTTATGATATTTTTTATCAGGGATACGACCTATTCTAATCGAGCTCCAGAATTAGTTGACCAAAAAAGAAAAAAATATTAGATCCAGTATTGGTGAAGAACGAAGCCGTTTTATTTTACATAAAATAAAACGAAAATTTCCATATACCTGTTTTAATGGGATTTGTTGTGTTAAAGAACCATGGCTGCACCGTATCTTGTTGATTCACAATATTCTCACTTCTAAATCTAGCTAGTACCTATAGGTATACACTGCCCCCACTCGCATAACAGTCCCATTTGACTTTTCATCACTTTTGAGTTAACGTTATGAATAGTCATCATTTTTGATGTACTTCCACAAACAACAATAAAAATTACGATTTTTTGTCAATGTGTTGAAAAATACCAAGTCATGAGCGTCCCATATCAAAAGTACCCGCATAACAGTCCCATCATGGATTTTTGTGTCACGTAACACAAAACTGAACAACTTTGTAGGGATTGTAATATTTTTTACAGTTATATATTAATATGCAAAACAATCTGTGAAAGTTTCGAGATGATCGAAATATTTTTCAAATTTTGGCGATGTTTCAATTTTTTTTATGGAACAAGTTTTGAATCTTCAAATACTGTTTTCTCAATTCTTACTTTTTGCAAATGGAACTGTTATGCGAGTGCGGGCAGTACAGTCAGCTTTCGTTCGTTGCACTAAGCTCTCAGTCCAGCTAGTGAAAGACTTTCATTAACTGGGCTGAGTATTCAGCTGTCAAATAACCTCTAAGAAAAGAAATTCAGGGCTACCAAGACAAATGGCGCTTAACGTCATATATGATATAAAGTCATAATGTTATAAAGTGACGTTTGACTTCGCTTCAATTGAACTATAGCCAAGGGGAATGACATATCCTTTTCTAACCGGAATATCCGCATTTATCCGTTTCTAACCGTCGCTAACCGTGTCTAACCGCTGCTCACTTAGCAGCCCGCTTAGCAACGGTTAGCGACGGTTAGAAACGGATAAATGCGGATATTCCGGTTAGAAAAGGATATGTCATTCCCCTTGACTATAGCCCACCTCACGGGCGCCCAGTTAAAACGAAGCCCACCTAAACGTAGCCCAACGAACGAAAGTTGACTGTATCCCATTTGAGTTGTTTAAGTGAATAAAATATTGCCATTTTCTTTACCCAAATCTAAAGAGCGCATATTTCTGAGTATAACGTGATTTTATCACGTTCCAATTCCTTTATTTCGATGGTTAAATAAACAAAACAGTTTTAATTTCCGTGGATAGAATGACAGTTCAAACGATAAAGTAACAGTTCACCCTGAACAAAAAAAATCCCCACAATCTTTAAATGCATTTTAAATGGTATCTTGTAACGTGTTTCAGTATTTTATAAGTCGTGTTGACGGATTTTTCGTTTAAAATAGTATTTCTAACATTGCTATAATTTTATAGCATTATTTAAAATGGTAAAAATCGGATCAGTCTATCTTGCCTAACTTTTGCTATAAAAAGCGTTGAATGAATTAAATGAAAGCTCCTGTAAATATTTAGTACTAAAATTGTTTCTAGGATTAATGGTAGATGGCCCACTAATGTTAAATGGAAATATACTGTGGTAGACTCGTCGAATTATTTTCAATAAGTAGTTGTAAATGCCAAAAATGATGACTAGATATTTTTTGGGTAAGATATTTTAGATAACTGGTCGGCTTGTTCACTTTTATCTAACGTCGGCTAAGAGCAAGTAGTGAGTCCAGTGATCTACGTTACGTTTTTCTTTGAATTCTTTAAGGTGTGTAGAGGTGAACAAAGAGTTTAAGTAATTTAAAATTTAATTAAAACTAGTGCAGCTAAACTTATTAAAGTGAAACGTGTGCTAATTGGATTTAAAATTTATTTTCTAAAAGTAGTTTTCGCAGTTCCATATCACCGAGGGCCGAACACACTGCTCTTGTGTTTTTTCAATCAAATTAAAAAGGTAAATTACTAAGAATTCATTTATTGTATAATATTTCTAACAATCTTTTCACGTTGGACCTCAGCGTCCAACGGGCGCTTTATGTACGGGCTGAAAGCTCGGAGACGACCGCCATCTTGTTGGCATTTTCCACGCTTGGACATCCGGTGCCGATTTCGCTTGGCCCGCCAGTTCCCTGGTAGCTAAACAGGGCGAGAAGAATTTGACCGGCCTACCTGCATTCCTGACCGAATGACCAGGCAGAGTTCCGGTCCGCCGACTGCCTCCCCTGCACCTATAGTTCGGCCGCAGTTTATAGCGAACGCCCGGCGGCGTGATAGTCGTGAACCACTTGGATCGATCCTCCCCGGTGGCGGCCGCCGTCGTTACACCGCTTCGACGTGAAGGTCATCGCACGCCACTCGTGCATCCCCCGGTTGACGAACCGATGGCCGCCCAGCAGCATAAAGACCCCTGCGCAGGTATGTTCATCCGTATGGCCATAACACCCTTTACAACACACACACTTACACAAAAACCAATGTTGAAAAGACAATGAAGTAATATACACCAATGAATTCAGCATAACTCTACCTTTTATATTCATTTCATACGCCAAGAGCCCTGTGGTAATTAAGTCCGCCAAGGTGATTCTTTTCGTTACGTTCGCTTCGATTTTACGTTCACTCAGAGCACGTTTCACGTTGGTTCGATGCGTCTGCTCCCGTATATTTCATTTGATTTCGTGGCCATCTTAATACGTATGCGTTAGAAACCGTTGCAAATCCCTAGAGAATAGCTCTCATGCTTCTAATGGCAAAAGTCGGGCAACTTTATTAAAACACGACCAGTGGTCTCTCAACACAGAGAGTGGCGCTAAAGCCACTGCGTTTACGGCTTTTCTTTAGCTCAATTTACGAACGGTTACAATCTTACCTAAATTCCTACCACAGACTGTAATTTCCTTTCAAGAAATTTACAGACGATAAGTAAAACCTTACGAAGAACTCCGGAAAAACCAATTGAAGAAATCTCGAAAGAAATCCTCAGAAAAACTGGGATATATTGGATGTTTTTTGAGTAATCTCTCTCCCTCTTCTTGGCGTAATGTCCTTATTGGGACAAAGCCTGCTTCTCAGCTTAGTGTTCTATGAGCACTTCCACAGTTATTAACTGAGAGCTTCCTCTGCCAATGATCATTTTGCATGCGTATATCGTGTGGCAGGCACGAAGATACTCTAAGCCCAAGGAAGTCAAGGAAATTTTCTTTACGAAAAGATCCTGGACCGACCGGGAATCGAGCCCGTCACCCTCAGCATGGTCATGCTGAATACCCGTGCGTTTACCGCCTCGGCTATATGGGCCCTTTTTGAGTAATCTCGGGACGAAATACTATAGAAAAACTCCAGGAGGAAATTTGAAGATTTCTAAGAAACATGCCAGAAAACTATCTGAAAGAGCTTCTGCAAAAGTATCACAAAAATCTCGGATGAACTGTTGAAAAGCCATCGCGGGAAATCACTAATCCAACGAGAAGAACTTGCACTCAGAATAATAGGGTCCTAAAATTGAAGACGAAATCTTGCTTATATTGAATAATACGATCAAGCATGGTATTCTAATCGGAATTGTACTTTACTCGAACTTGAAAAACAAAGGAATAATGAGAAAATTCGAAATAAGTAAAATGGTAAATAGTTCTACTTTGACATTTGAGATCAACCTTGTGTGACTGAGCTCGACATTTTTCGCACTGGGATTTCAAAAATGTTCCTATCTGACATACACGGTGAAAAAAGAACACTCAATGTATGTGTTATAAGCTAGGGACGAGACAAAAGGCTAAAAAAATAAAAATTATATATTTTCAACTACGGTTAATAAAAACGTCAAAAAATGAGTAAATATGTACTCTTGAACCATATATTGTGGTTTAAAACAAGAATCCCGATAGGACTTTAGGAGCCTATTAACATATCAAATATAAGTTCCCTGCACTTAGATTGTGACCAATTGCTTTTGCACTTAAAAACTAAGTGCAGTCCTATCGAAACTTTGTCAATTCAGTCAAGATTAATTTCATGTGCGAACCTTTTGCTTTGTAAATATCAATTGATGGGTTTTAAATTGTGAGGCACTTGGTTCCTATTACTAAGAATAACAAAATTATTGGCTTTAGAAGTTGACTTTGAAGTAAAACTAAATGAAAATTTTGAATAATCTGTGATCAAACTGATATAAATATACTTTCCAGATCATTTTCTATGATTAGTTTTGGAAAGTAATTAACCAACTCGATCACATATTATGCCGAACTAGATTTGTTATCAAACACCAAATAAAGAGAATAGTAAGGAATCAAAGCTTGTTTTTCTCAGAGATGGCGCCACCACATTAAAAGTAAAATCATTTTTCTTGTATGGACAAATCGCTGGCTTGCACTTGTTCCGCATCGCAGCGATTTGTGCCTTGGTGCAAAAAGTTGCAAATTAGAAACAAAATCGTTATCCCTACGCGTTTCTTCTGGATTCATTGCAGTAACAGAGAATTGATTACATCACCATACAAATTTCAAGTTGTTAACTTCTTTTTTTCTGACTGGCAATAGTAAGAAATCAAAGCTTGTTTTTCTCAGAGATGGCGCCACCACATTAAAAGTAAAATCATTTTTCTTGTATGGACAAATCGTTGGCTTGCACTCGTTCCGCATCGCAGCGATTTGTGCCTTGGGGCAAAAAGCTGCAAATTAGAAACAAAATCATTATCCCTACGCGTTTCTTCTGGATTCATTGCAGTAACAGAGAATTGATTACATCACCATACAAATTTCAAGTTGTTTACTTCTTTTTTTCTGACTGGCATTTTCCACCCGTGTTGCGCATGATGTTTCGAGTAGATAGGTGCCAGGCGGCGCCGCTGTATATGTGAAAAACACATGGAACACGAGCACCATCTATGATTCCGTAGCGCAAACTTTTCTGCTTGTTTACACTGTTATCACGTTTACCGCATTTATCAGAAAAGCGCCACTACCGGCACTTTAGCATAAGCGCAGCTGCTTACTTCCTATTTGCACCCGTGTTGCGCATGATGTTTCGAGTGGATAGGTGCCAGGCGGCGCCGCTGTATATGTGAAAAACACATGGAACACGAGCGCCGTCTATGATTCCGTAGCGCAAGCTTTTCTGCTTGTTTACACTGTTATCACGTTTACCGCATTTATCAAAAAAGCGCCACTATCGGCAATTTAGCAAAACCGCAGCTGCTTGCTTCCTATTGTTGACGATGGTTGCAAAATATTCAAGATTTATTTTTACACCATTGTTTGCTCAATCCGGCGACATCACGGTCAACAATGATGATGGACCGGGGAGATCCGCATAGATGCCATGATGAGCTCCCGCAGTATGCCGGTCAGCACGTCTCATTCGCAGCTCCCTCCGGCACTGTGGCAGCCTCCAAATCATTTACGACTTCGTCCTTGGTGACGGTGGTGAAGTGGTCAACGTTGTAGTGCAATTCTATCGAAAATGTAAAACAGATGTAGAAAAGGTTTTTAAAGTTTCAAGTTAACTTCTTACCTTCAAAAACAGAAAGCAATTCGGTCGGCAAACTTGATTCCTTGAGGTGGACAAAGAACTTTTCCGTGACAAAATTTGGATCTTCTGCGCGCGCCATGCTCGTTTCGCGTTTGTTATGCTGTGTTTGAAATTTATGTTGGCAGGGTTGCTTTTTAAGCTGCTACACTCTACATTTATTATTAAAAGAATAAAATTTAACAAAGTAACTTTTAATTTTCATCAGTTGCACATAGATTGATTTCTCTCTCTCTCCTTCGTCATCTATGTGCTTTTTGCACTTAGATTCAATCAGTAAATTAATTTGAGTGTGTAGAAGGTACAGAAATCCCAGTAACGACCCTCAGAAATCCGAGAAAGAACACCGGAAAAATATTGGCATGCGTTCTAGGAGCAGAAGAACCTCTGTATAAAATCTTGAACTCTTGAAAAAAAAATAAAAGAAAAACAACCTTTGACAAATTTAGGGAAGCACTCCGAGAGAAATCGCAGGAATCATCCCGATCAGAAAGGCATAACAAAAACATAACATAATTATATCAACGGTTGATATCTATATCAAGGTTTGTTATATTTAGATATATTTGTTGGAATTAGTGCGAAACTAGTTTGTATTATTTCAAGATTCTAACAAAGTCAGTTACAATAAATGAATATGTGATTTGATCATCATTAAATACATCAACATTATAACAAACTCAGTAATAATTTTTAAAATGCAATGTGTAACTAATCAATAGGGGTATTCACCAAACAGATTAAATTGCTGCGTAAGCCATGATTTTCTGCTTATTTGAAATGTTTCATGATCTTGCGAATGAAATAATCGAAGATTGCCTTGATGATCGCGACGTTTAATCAGTTTAATCAGTTTACGCTGTTAAGTGAATCCCCCTAATATTTTTTTGGTAGTGTTTAGTGCGTAAATTAACCGCTGTATGGCGTCATTGTGTTTAGAAAATACACAATTGTTGATATCCTTTATTATATGAACTACCAAAAAAGCTCATGTCTTCATCAAATTTGTACAGAAAGCTTATGACTTTGGAAGATGGAAAATGAGGTAGGCAATTCCTACATTACGTGATGATATTGGGTAGTTATAAATGTTTCTTATCATGATCCAGATCACCTGCACAGTTCGTATGTTCAGCAAAGTTGTTCATGATTCTTGAAATTCTCGAATGGTGTAAAATTGTATGCACAATTTCACTACTACGAGCTATTTGATATGATAAATCTCATTATTCTGCTGTCCTAGGAAGTTCGGATCATCACTTATCAGCGAAGTTGTCGAGAAGTCATTGGCTCTCAAGTGGAAAATGTTAATTGTAATTGAACCGCGGCGTTTACATTTGTTTACAGGATTTTGTACATGTCTTACAGGTTGTCTGTTTGTTATGGATGGCCACGGAGTACTTTCAGGGAATATTTCTAGAGATATAAAAAGTATTTCTCTTGTAGGTCTTCTAGGGAGCTCACTAGAAGTTCTTCCAGAGATCTCTCCGAGAGTTTTCTCAACGATTCCTACGTGAATTCTTACTGACGATCCTCCAGTCAAATATTCAAATATTTCTTCAAAAGTTCTTAAAGAGATTTCCCCTAGAGTTCCTGTAGAAATTGTGGTTGGAGAATTCTTCAGCAACTTCTCCAAGGATTTCTTAAGAAAGGCTTCTTAAAATTACTCTAAAGATTCCTACGGTAATCCCTCCAAGGAATTCCTCTAGAGATTTTTTCCAATAATTTTCAAAGGATTTCTCCAGGAATTTCTGCAAAAAATCCATAAGAAATTCCTCCACGTATTCTTCCGGGTAATCCTCCAAGGAATTCTTCAACAATTACTCCATGATTTTTTTCATGACCTCCTCTTTGAATTTTTTAAAGAACTTTGCCCCAAGGATTTGTTGAAAGATTATATCTTATACATGTTGGGATCCCAAGTAAACCACTCCTATGAACCATCATCTTGATCATAGAGCACGAAAACACATTCCAATTCACCAATTATATTTCACCGACCAAATCACGTCGCCTTTGATCTGTCAGAGCTCTCAACTTAAACTACTAATATGAATTCAATTGTACAGTATACAGATCATTCGCGATAGGGATTTCCCGCAAGGTTAAACCTAAGTTTAAAATCCAACATACATTTCCTCCCTTGAGAATTTCTTCAGAGAATCCAAAAGGGAGATTCTTTAAGACAATTATAGCAAATTACTTCAGCCTATGCATCACAAATTCCTTAAAGGATTCTCCATCAGGAAAAATCCATTAGAAATTCTAAAGGATCTCCGTATTTCATTAAGTTCTAGTTTTAAAGTTAAACTTTTCAATCCAATTCCAATTTCTTCGAAATTTCTCAGTATGTGGTCACTCAGTCTCTGTTGTGAATATCACTACAATGAACTACAGCTTTTTTCCGCACAGATAATCTGTGTATGCATATCTGCCGATCGGAATAGTAATGTACTACCAAATGAAGTGTAGTTGTTTTGTTAGAGTTAATAAAATATTTAGTTCAACAGTGAAACGAGTCGGGGCCCGTGGCGTAGTTGGTCACACGTTCGCTTCATATGCGGATGGTCATGGGTTTGATTCCCAGCCCCGGCACTTGCAATTTTTCGTCAGCTGCTCTTTACCGAGAGCGGCTGACACTGACTCTCTTCTGAGCCCCATGGCTCAAACGGACCCGGATACCTGGAAATCGGCGAACTTTTGCTACTCATAATGGACCCCCAATCGGACTGGAAAGGAACAACGGCCATCCATCATCCTTGTGCTCATCATTCCATGTAGTAGAAAAGTGAAAGCAGCAGAAAGGCAGGCAGTTCAATAGAGTAAAATAGAATAGGGTATCGCGCCACTTGGGCGGTGGCTTCTATATTCGTCTGTTTCCCACTATAACTCAGTCGGTTTTGAACCAATTGACTCGAAATGTTGTACACGGGTAGATACTACACCTATCTCATCACATTCCAAAAGTTATGTCAATTGGTTCAAATTTGACTGAGTTATAGTGGAAAACAGACGAATATAGAAGCCACCGCCCAAGTGGCGCGATTCCCTACATCTAGGCGCTGTACAATATTGTAGGTGCAGCTGTCAATTGAAGTCGCTCACGTAGTGCCCTAGTGGACAATAGAGCTGTAAATTAGGTTAAGTCATTAAGAATAAAAAAAAAACAGTGAAACGAAGTGTTTTGATATCCCTTTGGATTTCCTGAACGCTCTGTGTTCGAAAACAAATTACTTCAAGTATTTATCGAAAGGTTTCTTTACAATTTTTATCGACAATTACACCAATGACTCGTTATGGAAATGCTTTTTTCTATTCTTTTAAAAATTCATTCATAAATTCCTCCAAGGGAATATTCCTGCAAGAATTTGCGGTGGATATTCCTACCAAAACATTCACCACTTTAGCGCCATAATACTACTGAACAACTTTGCAGAAGGCATGTCATGAAATAATAATGGAATAAAACATGCGTAACAAACACTTTAAACATTTAAATAAACGCTGGCGCAACTAGTTCCACACTTTTCACTATTTGAAAGTCATTATCTATCTATTCAACTAAGTTAATAACACGAAGATATAATTGCTATCAACTGTATTAGGAGCAGTCTCGTGTGACGTCCATTCGCGTAGGTACAGCAATGTGGGCTCCAACTCCGAAGTAGTGAACGCTGGCTCTAGTGCACAACAAGCGCACACGACATTGAAGCTGAGGGACTAAATGGGCTGTAGTAAGGTGCATGGTGACGTCATAACTGGATATGGTGACGTCATACTTTCCCTCTCCGGTATGTTGGATCAGCGGGTCTATTTATAGAGGAGCTACCAATATGAAGAACCATTTCATCTTCTATCGCCTCTCACTTCAAGTGCTGCGATGGCCTCACTGGTAAAAACGACGAGCTCCTGTTCTAGGTTCTAGCCGTCCTAAGTTCGAATCCCTGGGTTTTATGTATACTATGTGGAGAAGTTTTTTGATGCCAGTAACTTTTTACTAAAAATAAAATATCACTCTAAAAATTGATTACCCAAAAATGAGTTAATTTTTACACTTCTTAATTTTTACCCAATATATTTGTAACTGCTTTATAACAACTTGTGATATAATTTGATTTTCCTTTCTTGATTTTTTATATCTCATTTTGTTATAAACTTGTTATAACTGTATCAAGACCTGTTATAATTATGTTATGGCTAGAGCAATTTTAGTTATAATTTTTGTTATTTTAACAACTAACGGCGAATTTTATAACTCATTCTGTTATGAAAAATCTTTGAAATAAATAACTTATTCGGTTATAATTTTGTTATGCCTTTCTGATCGGGATCTGTGAAAAAGTGCAGAATAAATCAATTGAGGAATTTCAGTAGAGATCTGAGAATCGAGAATCTACAAGGAAGAATCTTGGATAGACCTTCGTGAGAAATTGTCTGAAGAGTTTTGGATCGAATTCTGGATAGATTTTCATGCAAATCTCTAAACAAATCTCTGAAAGAATTCTCCGGATTGCAAAAAAAAATTGCTACTGGCATTTTTTGGTAGCGTTCAGTACAGCGTCACGCAGTGATAAGTAAAAAATATGTTGTTATTAGACACCATGAATTTCGGATAAGGAACTACGAAACAACCTTATTTGGCATTTTACGAGATTTTATTATAAAATAAGAAGAACAAGTGGTACTTTTTAAATGGTTTTCTTACTTTTTTTCTGTTTGCTTCCTACGACCTAGTAATTCTCTCAAATACCTTATTTTCACCAGATTCTGTTTTTTAGCTCCTTTCTTTTCCCTCGACCAGTATGTGTCTGCTTCCTGTTTTACCTGGAGCGGGTTTTGTTGACTGACTTTTTGGATTCTCGTTTTCTACTGTTTATTTTGCTTTTGTTTCTTTTCGCTACAATTGGTACGTGAGAGTGGAATCTCGAATGGAGTGACGCGTGGGTTCTGTTCCTGTGTTTAAACTCAGTGACGACGCTTTCACGCGGTGTGTCTACGCTGTTTTTTTTCAATTGCCAGACGTGATAAAAAGAGGAAATCGGAAAAAGTGCGATCTTAATCGGTCAGGGATCTGAGCTAGCTAGGGGCTTCCTACACGGGTTTGAGTTTCGGGGGTGTTTTCACTGTTCAGAGAACACACTGTTCTGCTTTGTTGCGCGCGCATAAGCTTCATCTTTCTTCCTTGCGGTTCTATAACACTATGATTAGAGAGTAATAATTATAATGTACTTTTTTCTTGTAATATCCTTATCAATAGTAATAATAATTTGGCGAAAGTGGGAAGTTTTTAGACTTCTCGGTTTGTTTTTTTTTGTAGATTTTTAAATTTTTAAAATTACTTCTCTAGAACTAGATTTCTATTTGTGATTCTTGTTCATTTATCTTCTTTTGAATTACTTTCCTTCGTCTAAGCGCTAAGATTATTTGTATTTTTGTGACAATATATTTGAGCTTACGTTTAGCGTTTCTGGGATCTGGGTCAATGGAAGGATGTCGGCCTTTTAGATCGGTACGTCCCTAACCTCTTCACCATTGAATCGTGGAAATTTCCGTTAAATTCTATTCTACGATTTGGAGAGCGTGTTGGTTTGTGATGCTTTTGGAATCGCAATTTCATTGATGCACTATCCGAGGAGTTCCTATAGAGCTGCTGCGGAGTGGTTTCCTAAATATATATACTTAATAACTCTGTTTGCATTTCAACTGGAAGAGTATCGTTTTAAAGCTACTTCACTGTCCCGTTTGTTTTGTTATGTTGTTTTCTTGCAATACGGTGATGCCGAAAATGGAATAATTCGACTTTCGGATCCTTTGACTTGAATACTAAACAGCTTTGTTGGAGAGAACGATGGAAAACATGAGTCTGAGTTTTTTGTGTCTGATGTTTCTCGTTTTAATTGCGATTACGAGCCGTTCTTCAATGGTGATTTTTTGAGTCTGATTTGATAGAAACAAAGTATACAATCAGCTATGTACAAACGAAGTCGCAACACATGAATTCTACACGTTCTTTTCCAAGCTTTGTGTTTTCATCAAACGGGTAAGCTTCAGCGATTTTTTTTGCAGTCTCAGATGAAACGAATATGGCCGAAATTGTTACCAATCGGCTCACTGGTGAAGATAAAGAGAAAGCATGATGTAATATGACGGTCCATCAAAACTCGATGGAGTAAGACCGTTATGGTTCTACTCGTGTTTAAAAAGTTTAATTCAGAAAGCAATAGTGAGTAAGCTCGATCAGTTCAATAAAAATGGCTCCTTGCTGATGCTGCTGCCCTTTATTCGCGTGCACTATAGAGAGGACCTAATCATCGGAGTCGGAGAATACGATTACCACTAGAATATATCTTCGTTATATATGATTAGAAGTTTCTACTTTTACAGGAGAATAAAAAAAGAAAACAGAAAAATATAACCAACCTAAAAACAAAACTCGAACTATCTGAATCGTCTTAAATCAAATATGGCCTGCGTGTTCTTAGAGAGACGCTTCTGATTTGAAAACAATTAAATTCCCCTACATCTCTAGACGTTAAAACAAAGTGACGACAACGACGACGGTGTGTTTGTGTGAGTGTGTGTTTGTTTCGTATTTTGCGCGGTTGCATTTCCTATTGTTTGTCCTGCGACATCGTACTATTTCTATAAACCTAGGGTCTATCGATAACTAACTAGCACTAACTTGTCTAATGTTTTGGTTTTCTCTTGCCGTCTTTGAGCTGTTCGCGTGTGTTTTTTTCTTTGTCAAAAGACGAATTACATGTTCTGGAGGATTTGGAGTAGGAAAAAAGGAGTTTCCAAAGCTTTCCATGCTTCAGAACACTGTTGTTATGATATACGAACGGTGTTATTTGCATCTCCATATAAACCCGTCATTTTCATTGTTACTGGGCTTCGTATGTCTAGTCATATGTGCGTACAAAAAGGTTAAATTAGAACAGTTGACTAGTCTAGTACTGGTGATCTCAAGAGGAGGACTTCTTCTATGAGAAATCAGTTGAAATACTGTTCAATCCAGAGCAATTCTGCGCAATCCTTGGACTAGTGGCAAGACAGATATTGCGAAAGTGTCGCTCATCATTCCTCTGGCATTATTGCCCAATTTTCCGCATTACAGAAACGTTTCTGAATGGATTCTAATAAGGAGTGATATGGGCTTTTTCATTTGACGTCTAAAATCAGCTGATTTTGGGGGTCTTTGACAGCTCTCCTATGAAACTGGCAATTCAGCGTTTGCGCCTTTGTTCGGCAGTTGTAAACAGTGGCATAGGGTACTGCAAGCACCTGATCTAACCTCACTTTGTCTGACAGTTCAGCGAGCTTGTTTACAAGGTGTTAGAATTTTTAACGAGCGGCGAAAATTTAATTTACGAAGCCATTATGAACCAATCGTCAAATTACAGTTTTACTGAAGTTGAATTGAAAAACACTTCTGCCGGATCTCCGCCAGAGACTAAGTCCATGTAAACAAGCTCGCTGAACTGTCAGTGCACGGCTTCATGACGTCATCTTGCAGTATCCTATAGACGAACCTGTCACCTGAAAAGGCCTATTCAGCATTGCTTAGAGTTGATCCGGTTTGCACAGTATCTTGCCCCTAGATGTCCGTAAACAAAAACTGGACAAAAACCTTTAGAAACACAATGAAAACTTGTACATTTCAGAGATGTTTCTGAATAAATGTTTATAAAAAGATTTGCTACAAATTTATCAGAGTTGCTCCTGTTTACACAGTGTCTAGCCCCTGACCTGCAATCAGAAGGTGTTTCTGAAGGGCGCATTGTTGACAGTTTGTTTTTGTTTTCGCTAAGAAAAACCGGAAGTGACGATCGAACACGTGGAGAAGTTTTGCTGTGCTTCTAAGTAGAATTTAGAGTAGAACATCCAGATTGAAGCTTACGTTGAAGAGCAGTTTTTAACTGGCAAAATATCTAATCAAATTGTTTCCTTCTTTCAGGTAACTGCGATGGATTTTCTGAAACGCAATCCGAAGAAATCCGCTTACAAAAGCCAGTCCTCTGGGATACAGAATTCAGAACTTAACTGGCGATTGTTTTCACTGGAACCAGTTGAGTGTAATGTTGACGTTGACACAATCTGTCAAGTGGTTATCGAGATTTCATCAAAACAAGACATGATCCAGCAACAAATGTGTGTGTGCTGTTGTGGAAAATTCAACTGCGTCTCATGGATGGATCGGAAAACATCTTCCAAAGTTTGCATCGTTCGACGGCGTTCCTGGTGGTAAATTTGTTCAAGGAAACCAAGAAAGTGGTAGTTAGGCAATTTCAGTAACCTAACGACAGTTGATCCGATAAAGGCAAGGAAGGTGTTAAATTTGTTCAAGCGTCGCCCAAGAAGGCGAAGGTTTCTACCTGCAAACGTGTCGGACTTCATGTTTACAAGGTACGGAAGACATCCATGGCACAAATCTCCCAATAGTAGGAGAACGTGCCACCTGAGCCGACTTTCTGAAGAAAGGCACCTAACCGGAACGACAAACCAGAAATCTGTACCCGGGAGTGGTTGACGCAAATGAGGTTAGTCATGCCGGACAACAAAGAAAGGAGAACATGGAGAAAGTTGTTAAGTTCTTGGTTTGGCGTTGCAGAACAGGTAAACCCATTGTCGGTATAAGGCATTTTGTATTCGAGAAGAATTGAAGAATTGAAGAAAATTGCCCATGGCTAAGTGTAATCAAACATCTCAAAAGCAAGAAGTCTGTAAACTGCACAGATTTCTGTCAAGCAATCTGTCTTACAAAGAAGATGTAACCTTCTATTTTCTCAATCACAACCATCCACTACCAAAAAAAGCAGTCCTAGAGCTGAAAACACCCTCCCCCCCTTCCAGTTTGCACGTAATTCGACAATCGACGCTACCAACTACAGTGCTCCTCATTTTTGACAGCGTAACACATAACCTAAAACTATTCAATGTATAATGAACGTTACCATTAAAACGAAAAACTAAATCTTACAAACATAGAATGCCCTGATTGAGTTTGTTTGCTTCTTCTCCGTCCTACTTCGGCGTCTGCTGTTTTGTCTGAGTTTCGTGTCCGCATCAGTTGCATTAGTGTGGGTGATGATTAAACATGTGTGCGAGCGCACCAGCGCCTACCTAACCTTAGAACTCTGATGTACTTCGATAATGACTGTAGTATAACTCATCTCCAAACTTCTACCTCCATAAGAGTAAACGATTAACATAAAAATATACGGTATTTGCTTTGTGCACAATTCGAGATTTGAACCGATATGACAACGCGCCGCCACGGACGTACTAGAATAAAAGAGATTAAACCTAGGTGATAGTATAATATGAGTAGATTTCCGTTCCATTTTAACTGAGAAGTTTTTGCCCAGCTGCGTGCGGTCGTAGAACCTAATCTCTCGAAGCAGCTCGCTCGGTTCAGTACTAGAAGAGCTATAGAAGTTGCTGAGTATTTGTGGCCTCCTCCCTATGACTATCGAGACTGGTGATGATGGTGTTGACTGACTGGGCTGAGACTGAGTTCCGTTTCGTACAATTCGTACACACATACACCCGCCCTATTTTACCGTCTATATTGTAAATTTTGGAAATTGTACAACACCAAAATTCGTAAAGCTGCCAAAACAACGGAAAACAGATTCCTGTACGGACGTGTTTGTCTGCCTGCGCGTTTGTGTTTATGTTTGCTATAGCGTGAGCACATTGACTACCTACTAGCGAGTCCTTGGAGGAAAAAATCAGACTCGATTTTTATTTTCTGTGGGAATTATCAACATGTTTTGTAACTTTGTATGTTTGCTTTTGCTTCCCTTCGCTTGCGTCTATATTGATTCTGGTTAGTCGATAACTTTGGCTCTTTTTGTTATTACGTGTTTTTGTAGCATTAGCTTTCGCTCCCATTTCGCGATCGCGATTTGTATTTCGTGTCGTAGTAGAATAATTTTAATATAAAATCATTCTGCAGAGTGTATTTTTCGTGTGTTTGTGTGTTTCCTCTAAAACTAGAATCAAGGACAACGACGTGGACTGAGAACTTCAACTTCAATCTAGTACTGTAACACAGTTGCGATTGACACTGAGCAGTACTAGAATCAGATCAATACTAACTTCACAAATCTTTTCATTTATTTCACATTATGACATTCAGAGATAATACATTATATATATATATGCGATTTTGAGCATTACCCTCGAGGAATTTCTACGGAAGAAATTTCCGAGGCACAAAAAAGAATTCTACAAACTTTATAAATTTTACCAAAAAACACTGACATCTCACTAAATTCTCGGTATGATGGTAACTGAAAAAAAATAACCTAATCGTAATAAAAAAACAATTTTGGAAGATTCTAAGGATGACTTTGTAACTTTTTCCGTTAGCTGTTTCTACAGGAACTACTTGTGTACCGCCAATACCGGTTTTCATTCTGGAAGGAACCGCTTGCAAACGGAATCGGGAAAACTTTCTGTGAGTATTCTTTGCTGGGTTGCCACCCTGTCTCCTAACTAGAGGAGTTTCGGTGAACCGAAAACCCCCTTCAAAACTATAAATCCTACCGTCTACGACCACCACATTAGAAGAGAGATTGACCTCTTGTTGTCACGTTTTTGCTTCCGTCACAATCGAATATCATTGTTTGTTTCAGTGTGTCATGGTTGTCACAATCATCCTTGACGTGCGTGCGTGCGTCGATTTCGCTCCGTGTCGCTATCGGTGAGTGCGTTTACGAGAGAACAATGCGTATATCTACAACGGCAGATATGACGAACATTACTTAGATATAGGGAGAGAGCATGCGTTATTTCCACTGCAATGGCGGCGTTGTTGTAGGCCTCGATGCTACCATCCTAGCATCGGGCTCGTTAATTCTTCTTTTCTTGCTTCTTAATCATCATCATCATTCATGGTTTTGTGCTACAACTTTGGTATCGATCCTGGATTAGTGGGTTTCTTATGTTGTTTGTTGGTTAATTTCCATTCGTTTCCTCCTCACTGGGAATCGTTTCCGACGCTTTCACCGCTCGCCTGCCTGCCTGTCTGCCCTATTGTTTGTTTCGCGAATCGAAAGAAAAATGTAAACAAACGGACGCGCGTGTGCAGAAAAAGGGGTTGTTGTTGTATACGTGTCATACAAAATATGGCGGATGAACGGAACAAGCTTTGTCTGCTTAAATCTAATATGGCGCGAAACGGTTGTACGTTCCTCGATACATGGTTGCCTACAAAAGTGAAGAAATATCAGTAAGTGGGAAGTACTAGAACAAAGAGACACTGATTCTTACCCCGTAGCCGGGAACTGGTCCAATTCCGTGACCAAGGTACGGATCGGCGTACTCTCGTCCGTATCTAAAACACAATGCAACGAACATACAGTTAGGATAATATTCACCGAGATTAGATCTAGTACTGCACGATTGGCCAGAACTTACCCCGCAACGGTGGCGTAGCCTGCTACGGTTGGTTGAGCTGCCGCTGCAGCTCCGTAGGCGGCCCTAGCTGCCACGGCCGTGTAGGTTGCTGCATTGTAGGCCTGCTGGGCTTGCGAGAGAGGTGTCTTGAGCAGAGGGGCTGCGGCCTGAAAATGAAAACAAAGGGATGCGAATGTTGAACGATTTTATTTTATGATTTTAAACTTAGTTTTATTAGAAGAGTTGGTTTCTGCATTTTTTTGGAAACTTGAATACCTGAAATAAATAGGGCACAGACATAGTAGCTTTGCAAAGGATCGGTAAAATTGGCAATAAAATTAACCGAAAACACTTAGGGTTATGGGGTGAACTTGTTGTAATGGTTAAAGCGCATGCCTTTCACGCCAAGGACCTGGACTCGAATCCCACTCGCGGCAAAAACAAAATGCCATTTTTTTTTCATCGGGAGTTTATCTTACACTTACATTACATAATTTTAATGACAAGGATGTCGAAACAGCTCATTGTTACATTTACAGAAAATAATTAACATGGAACGTTACAGTTGTTCACTTGTCTTTGACGGTTTACCCAGGTTCCTTTCAGGGTTCCCATAAGGCAATCTGGAGTTCATCACCCTTCTCTTTCAAGCAGCAGCAGAAGATAGCAATTTTTTGTTTAATGCTTTCGTAGGGAAACGTTTTCCTATGAAAGCAAACCTATCCTCCTCGGGAGCCAAAAAGAGAAAGGTGATTGAACGTCAGATAGCCTTACATGAGTTCCTTCCGGGATTTCTCCAGGAACTCTTTATTGAATACCTTCCGGGATATCTCTGAGAATTACTTCTGTGATTCTCTCTGGACATTCGGAATTTTCCAGGATTTTGTTTTCCGAAATACCTTCAGGAATTCTTTTCGAGGTTTCTCCATGATTTCCTCCTGAGATTTCTGTAGAAGGTCATTCTGAAATTTTTTAAGTTTCTTTTGAGATGTCTTTAGAAGTTTTTTTTTTGGGATTCCCAGTAGGAGTTCCTTTACAAACGCGTGAAAACATTGAAGTAAAACCAGAGGAAACTGTAAGAATTCCTAACAAAACTGTTGGTGGAGTTCCTTAAGTTGTTGAAGGAATACCTCAAGGGAGTCCTGTAGAATACGAACTCATGGAAGAAATCCATTATCATTGGAGTAATGATAATTTGGAATTCCGTTGAAAACTATTGGAGGAAATTCGTAATAAACTCCTGAACGATTTCCATTAAAAACAGCTGAGAAATTTCCAGAATTTCGTGTAGATGAATTTCCAAAAGAAGTCCTGCTGGAATCTTTGAAGGGAGTTCTTGGAGGAATCACAGAAGGAACTCCCAAAGGAATCTCTGAAGGAATTCTTTCAAACTGCTCGGAAGAAGATGCGGGAGTAACTTCAGATAAAATACTCGGGGTTGGCAAAATTTTTGGAGGAATCCCGGAAAGATCTCCTGAATGAATTAACGAAAAAATTTCTCAAGAAATCACAGAAGAAACTCGTGGAGAAGAGAAATCTTGAATGGAATTCCTTGACAAGTCCTGAAAGAATCCCTAAAAAAAATCCTGAAGTTATTTCTGTGCAAGTCCACAAAGAACTTCGGAAAAAATCCTGTTTGATATTGCTCGAGAGATCGAAAAAGATACTCCTGGTGTAATATCAGAAAAATAAAGTTCTGTTCTGGAGGAATCCCTGAAGGAACTGTGGGAACAACCTGTGAAAGAACTCTTCAAGGAATCACGGAAAGGTTTCCTGGACGAATCCCAGAAGGAATTCTTTGAGGAATCCAGAAGGAATTCTTGTAGGAATCCCAAAAATCTGAACCTGTTGTGACAGATTGGAATCCATTACCCCCATCCAACACATCACAGTAGCATCCTCTAAGAAAGCTCAACTTGGAAGGATCTTCGGAAGGAATCCTGAGTAAATCACTGGTAGAATCTCTGAAGAAGCTCCCTTAGGAGCCTTTCTTTTCAGAAGGAACTCTTGAAGGTATTCTGGAAAAATTCTGTATACATACACGGTATACATTCCTGGAAGTAAACAAGGAAAATTTTCTTAATGAATATCAGAAGGAATTCCTTTCGATCGCTGGTTGTTCATAAAAAAGTCCTTTTAGAGGGCAACAGTTCCCGCGTTTAGAGAAAGTCCGCTGCAAACGAGGCGATTGCCACGATTTTTTTTTAATAATTTGGACACTTTTTGTCGGTTTTCTTTGGTAATTTGTGAAATGTGTGGTTCACACGCGTGGAAGAGTGCGCTAATGGCGCTAATTCATAACTTGCTGGTGGTATTTCATCATGAGCTCCTTTTGAGACCTTCTGAGATTCCCCCGAAATTAATACTCTAGGAAGTTGCTCCAACGATTCCTTCCCTAAAAAGCTTCTTCTGGGATACCTCAGAGGAGCTACCTCAAAATTCTTCGAGGCGTTTGTTTGGGATTCCCTCAGAAGTTCCCTCTGAGAATCTTTCATTAATTTCTTTTAAGATCCACGTGGGATGCCTTCCTGAAATTCCTGAAGCAATTCCATAACAAAATCCAGGAGGATCTCCTTAAGGGATGAGTCCCAGCAAAAAATCCTGAAGAAGTCCCAGAAAGCATCCATGTAGGTGTCTCGAATGGAATTTTCAAAGCAAACCCAGAAGAAATTCCTGAAGGTATATTGGAAGAAATTAAAGAACTTCTGGACGAAGTATTTACTGGATGAATTTTAGAAATAACTCTCACAGAAATCCCAGAAGAAACTACCAGGTGAATTTTGGGTGAACTCCTGGAAGAAAACCAGAATTAATAGAGGATTGTCCGATTATAAGAACAATAAGTGTTATGTCTTGTCTCATGTCACGTCTCGTGTGTATCCTGGAGGAATCTCAGAATAAATTCCTGTAGGAAACACTGGGAATACATGAAGGAACATCTGGAGGGATCCCAAAAGGAACTCCCGGTATATTTCAGAAGAAAATCCTGTAGGAATCCCAGAAACAAATCCGGAAGGAACCCATGAAAATATTGCTGAAGAAATCCTAGAAGAAACTTCTGAAGAAATCCCACTGGAGGAATCACAGAAGGAAAAATCCTCAAAATGAGGAATCTCAGAATGAACTCGTGAATCTCAGAAGAAACTTCTTGAAGAATTCTAGAATAAACTCCTGGAGGACTGCTAGAAAAAGCTCCTGTAAGTAGTTTAGAAACAGGAATCCTAAACAAGAAGAATCCCTGGAGGAACTCTTGGAGAAATTGCAGAAGGAACTCCTGAAGGACACCTTGATGGAACTCCTGAAGGGTTCCTTGATGGAAATCCAGAAGTAACCCTCTTGAATCAATCTCAGAAGGTACTACACTTCTACTGTTAATATTACTAGATGTCTATTCTAGTTCTTCCTAGTTGGTAATGATGATCGTTGAATCTATTGTCTTTCGTTTATATGCCACGAAGCCATTGAGTCTCATAGAATACTTATACTGTTATACCAAACCTCTTAATATCAACTGGATCCAAATAAACCTTTTACCAACACCACTGACCCTGAGGTCGACCTTGACGTGCTGTACACGGTTAACAAAATTCACTCAATATATGAGTATAAAGCTAGTATTTTAAAACTGGTTTCTAGTTAACAATGGTACAGTAGACGTTCGATAACTGCAACATGTTCACGTTTCACTTAGCGAATGAAATTCGATAACTGCAACAACTGACAGACGTCAAAGAACTGTCAGTTGCTGCAGAATGCAACCAATGTGCATATGGAAAATATCGCACTGCAACAAAAGGGCATGCGAAAAACATCGCATCGCCGTTGACATTTCGTTTTGACGGATAGCGGTGCGATAACTGCAAAATTGTTGCACTTAGCGGACTTGCAGTTAAAGCGTTTGCACCGAGCAAAGGTCTAATGTATTTTTAGCAAAAAGCTAGAGGCAAGACGCTGTGTAATCCAGACAACCCGGGAGCTACTGCGGTAAAATAGAAAAAATCCAACGGGGTTGCGGTGGTTTCGACCGCCGCAGTCGTTCCGCAAATGTCAAAAGTGCTCGGTTCACGCTAAAAAGCTCTCACTCACTTGGTTGCCATAAAATTCAAAAATAATGAAAATTGTTTCATGCATGGTTTATGTAATCGCAATTGCTGCCACAACATGTAACTTATATCTAAACTATATTAGGTGTAATTTTAGCACTTAAGTATGCAGCTGTACGCCATTAAACATAATTTAGATTCTCAACTATTTATTTTTGTTTCAAGGTTGTGTGCATACTTTTTGAAGTGTGCATCAGTTTGACGTTTGCGGAACAGGTCTTCTTTGTCTTCTTCACTCCGCCAGGTTGGAAGATTTCTCTGGATAAGCAATACTTGACAGCTGCCGAACAACGTCAGCGTACCTAAAAATTTTGGTCCGGGTGGTACTGTCAGATTCAAAGCGGCAAGCGCTACTTTTGAAAAGGACGAAACCGACAATAACAAACCGCACAAAAAATATTAAAACATTAAACAGAAACCTTAATTTGTTGTTTCCGCTTTTTTGTGGTAGATAAATACAAATTAAGTGCGGCATGATGAATTTTGTTTACTAAAAGCGAAAATTATATCTATAAAACGGGTAAAGGCAAAACAGTCGGCATTCATAAATTGATAAGAAACTCATGTTTTCTTCTAGTGCGGTTATTAAGCACCAGTTAGTAATAAATAAGGTTACTTATGCTAATATTTTACAGCTACATATCTGGTGGCAAAGCCAAAATGAAAGTTAAAAATAATCATTTGTTGATGTTTTTTTCGAGTTTGGTCTAGCATGCGCAGTCACCAATTAATATGGAAGACCGTTTAAACATGTGCTTTTATTACAATTCTTACAACAAATAAAAAAGAAAAATCAAAATAATTTCAATTTAATGAACATTAGTTTTTGCGCTTCTGTGGAATACGTCCTTTTGATACGAAACGCTAGCCTCTTGTTGGCTTCCACTCACCACGATACAAAAAGATGTTTTCGCATGGACAAAAATTGTTGCGTCAGTGAAGGATGGACCCGTTGTTTACGAACAGTAGCGACATCTGCGATTTGCAAGTAGGTACGCGAAACTGAGCTCATCTGTCAAGTTACGGAGGGATTGAATCCAGAGCAACTCAGAGCATTGCAGAGTCACTCTTTTTGTCCGAATGCGTTCAGAAACGTCGCTGGAATGCATAAAATTGGGCAATGCTGTTCAATTTTCTTCTGGCATCGTAGCTGGCGTAGATGGCTGCTAAAGAATTTTTAACAATTAATTGATAAATGGTTGACAACAGTTCACAGAATAATTTGTAATTGATTTACTGAAACGCTTGACAAAATCTGTGAAATGACTTTTGGTGAACATCTGAGTGCTTAAAATTTATGGGTTTTTAAATAGTTCTAGACGAAATTTCTCTGAGCCGTTCCAGGGAGCTTCAGGGGTTTCAAACCCTCAGAAGTCCCTTAAAAACCCTCAGAAACCTCTTGAAACCTAGGGGCAAGACAGATATGACGAGAGTAAATATTTTTTCAGGGTGTTATTCAGCGACGTTTCCGAAAAGTTTCAAATAAAAATAATTGCTCAGAGTTGCTCCGATTGGCACAGTGTCTTGTCTCTAGCCTGGAATCCCGTGTAAACGTCTGAAACTGTTTTAAATTTAAACATCTGTAGATAGAGTTCCAGTGGCGTTTTGAAGGATACCATGGGTTTACATGTGAGCTTCAAACATGTAAACCCATGAAATTTCTCAAAACGCCACTGGAACTCTATCTACAGCGGGGCTGACAATCGCCCTTCTCGTCACCGCTCCGTGAAGTGAACAATAAAATCATCGTCATCAGAAAGAACAACGGTGACGACTAGCCGTTTCATCGCCGACTAAGGGCTTCACGACGAAGCTCAATTATAAAATAGTCGACCACCAACTTTTCGTCGCCCTCTTTGTTCCGTGGAAACGAACGACGAGTGGTTTCGCAGCGCAGTGTCACGAACACTAATGCAAATCTTCTGGTTGAAAATATGCGATGCGCATTTGATTTTTCTGGGAACAGCTGACCTTTGTTTACTATTTTCAACCAGTAACTCAGGTGGTGTTCGTGTAATGCAGCGTGTACCTATAAGCAACACCACTTAAAGCAGAAACCACTATGGAATAGCTTTTATGCCTGGTTTACACTGTTCAATTCAAACGAGCATTAGACTTGCAAACTTCTCAAACATGATCAATCCAATGGAATGAGGTGTTTAGACTGAGCAATGATTTGAGTGTCCACTTGCAAGCTCTGGAATGCGTCTCAGTAGAAGGAAGAGTTTACATTGTTCAACTCGTGCGGTGCGTAAGCAAACTGAATTGAATTCATCTCGCTTGACAGATGACTTGAATTCATCTCACATGAATCGCGGATTTAGACGGGGCAAGCGAAGTGAGATGATTTCGTTCGACTTGAATGAAAAAGTTCAACATGTTCAACTTTCGTTCAAATCAAGTCAGTTGCTCAAGTGAGATGGATGGTGGTGTTTACTCGCATTCAATTGGGCATTTTGAACTGGCTGGAATCAAGTCACTTGCGCCGTCAACCAGGCATTATTGCCGTTTCAACGCACATGCTGGTGTGGAACCTCATTAGCTCAGCTAGTAAGAGTACTGGATTGGCAATCTAGAGGCACGTTGTTTGATTCCAGTTGCAATTATTATTTTTTTTTTAATAAAAATCTATTTTTCTTTGTGTTGCTAGGGGCAACATTGACTTCGTCGGCTAGGCGAACTTAGACGAAGAGCGAAACAAAAAGAATGAAGATTTTATTTTCTTCACGACGCAAGCCCTTCATGACGATTCGCTGGCTAAAATGAGTCATCCGATGTGGAAGGAGCCACGACGACTGCCTAGTTTTCGTTCTCGCCGTCGATTTTTCTGTCCGGACGGCAACGATTTTCAACCCTGATCTACAGTGAATCCCTCTGAAACCCTTTGAAATGATGAGTAATTCGCAGCCGAAAAGATTTGCTTACAGATGGCACTATCTTGCGATGCTGTCAGTTATTTTGTTAATTTTCCTTGTGGAACAATATGTCGATGTATTATTCCGAATATCTTTAAAAGTTCCTCAGAAATTCCTCCAGAATTTCATCGGGGATTTCTCCACAAGTTCTTTGGGGATCATCCAGGAGTTCCATAGGAAATCCTCAAGGAAATGTCAATTTCTTGATTTTGCTTTGGCTGACCAAGCCGTGTGGGAAATTACACTGTTGAAAATGCTTTGACATCCATGTGCACAACAGAACATGTGCTCGATGAACAAATTGAGATTTTAAATTATGAAAAGAACTCCACGTACTCCGGTGAGACTCGAACTCACGACTCCCAATTCGCTAGACGGGCGCTTCTATTCCTTCAAGCTACGGAGTCACTCGACTATCTCCGTCGCCAGCAGGCCTAGAACTGAACTCGATTCCACAATCGCACATGGTTATCTTCTTTTCACAATCCAAACCCCCTTCGGATGGGATTAGATGAACATCTAACACATTGTCTGTTGTGCACATGTATGTCAAAGCGGGAGAGGAAGTTATTTTTAATTGTCGAGTGCTTCGGGCACTGCCTTCCAATCACTTATTGGTATGGCAATTAGTGTGCAGTCGGACTCTCGACGGGTCGGTCCTCGGCCGATCGAATACGGTAAGGGTGACCGTAGCACCTTACAAATGTCAATTTCTTGATTTTGCTTTGGCTGACCAAGCCATGTGGGAAATTACACTGTTGAAAGTGCTTTGACATCCATGTGCACAACATGTTCACACATGTGCACAACATCGAGCACATGTTCTGTTGTGCACATGGATGTCAAAGCATTTTCAACAGTGTAATTTCCCACATGGCTTGGTCAGCCAAAGCAAAATCAAGAAATTGACATTTGTAAGGTGCTACGGTCACCCTTACCGTATTCGGTCGGCCGAGGACCGACCCGTCGAGAGTCCGACTGCACACTAATTGCCATACCAATAAGTGATTGGAAGGCAGTGCCCGAAGCTCTCGACAATTAAAAATAACTTCCTCTCCCGCTTTGACATACATGTGCACAACAGACAATGTGTTAGATGTTCATCTAATCCCATCCGAAGGGGGTTTGGATTGTGAAAAGAAGATAACCATGTGCGATTGTGGAATCGAGTTCAGTTCTAGGCCTGCTGGCGACGGAGATAGTCGAGTGACTCCGTAGCTTGAAGGAATAGAAGCGCCCGTCTAGCGAATTGGGAGTCGTGAGTTCGAGTCTCACCGGAGTACGTGGATTTCTTTTCATAATTTCAAATCTCAATTTGTTCATCGAGCACATGTTCTGTTGTGCACATGGATGTCAAAGCATTTTCAACAATCCTCAAGGAGTTGCTCCGAAATTTTTCCAAGAAGTCCTCGGGAATTTCTCCGGGAGTTCCTCGGGAATTCCTTCAGCAGTTCCTTGAAAATTCCTCCAGGAGCTCCTCGGAAAATCGTGCAGGAGTTTTTTTCCGGGAGTTGATCGAGAATTCTTGCAGGAATACCTAGAATTCTTCAAAGAATTTCACGGGAATTCGACAAGTAGCTTCTCGGAAATTCCTACAAGAGATTCTCGTGGCAAGTACCACCAGAAGATTGACGGCATTTTCTCCAGGAGTTGCTCGGGGTTTCCTCCAAAAGTTTCTCGATAATTTCTTCGGTAGTTACACGGCATTTATTCCAGGAGTGTCCTGGGAAACCGTCCAGAAGTTCCTAGGAAATGCTTCCAGGAGTTACCTGGGAATTTCTGCAGAAGTTCCTTAGGAATTTATCCAGGACTTCTTCTATAGAATTCTTCCAGGTGGCTTTTCAGAAGTTCATCGGAAATTCCTCCAGGAGCTTCATTGGATTTCCTGAAGGAGTTTCTTCAGAAAGTCTTCTTGATATTTTGCAGGAGTTCCTTGGCAATCTTTTTTTCAGAAGTTTTTAGGAATTCTTCCAGAACTTCCTCGCGAAAATTTCTCCAAGAGTTCGCAGGTAATTTCTCCAGGAGCTTCCCGCGAATTTCTGCAGAACTACCTTGGGAATTTCTTCAGGGAATCTACGCGAATTCTTCCAGAAGTTCTACCAGAAGTTCCTCGGAAATTCTTCCACAAAATTCCTCCATAACTTCCTTTTCCTAGGAGATCCCGGTAGCTTTTTTAACGACTCACAGGAAATATATTCAGGATTTCCATTGGTAATTCTGCTGGAGATTCCCGGGAATTTATCAAGGAGTTTCTCAGGAGTTCCTACAAGAGTTCCATGTGATTTCCTCAGGGTATTCCTCAAGAATTTCCTGGAAATTCCAAGAGGAATTCCCGGGGAACTCTGAGGATTTTTTTGTGAGAAACTTGTGCAAATAATTTCTGGGGAACTGCTGGATGAGTTTCTGGGCATTATTACTAGAGGACTTTTTGGAGAAATTTTGAACTCATAAAACATTCGTGATTTAGAGAGAATTTTAGGATCATTTATGAAGTAATTACTGTAGAGAAATTCCCTGGAAAATCCTAGAGGGGTTTGACCAGATAAATAAAGCTGGTAACAAAACGCTGGAGGTATTCTTGGGGAATTTCTACAAATACCTCGATTAAGTATATCTGGGGAAGCCATGGAAGTATTCCCGGGGCTCCTGTAGGAATTCTCATGAACTCCTGAAGGACTTCCCGGGGTACTTCTGGAAGAAATTCTGAGTAGATTCTAAAGATATTCTCAGGGTTATTTTGAAGGATTTTCCGGAAAACTATGAATTCTTGGGGATCTGCTTGAGGCAATTTTAGTATTGATTCTCAGTAGTATCACAGAAGGAATTCTGGGAGAACTATAAGAGAAAACCCAAAAAGTGCTTCCAGAAGAATCTCAAAAGGAACTGTTGTAGAAATCCCCAAAGAAACGACTTGAGGAGTTCTTGAAAGTTCTGCTGGTAGATTTTTAGGAGCATAACAAAAAAAACTAAGGCATTCCCAGAAGAAACTACTCAAGGAATTCCACAAAGATGAATCCCACAAGGATCTCCAGTAGAAATTGTCAATTTTATTATTCTTCACATCATTACTACAACATCGTTTCGTTAAAATGTCAGTTAAACAAATGTCATAATTACTTACGGAAAAAATAGGAATTTTACTTGAGCGCTCTACCTGGGAATAGGAAACTTACCATGTCCATAAGCATACTAAAACTTGCCACATTGGACCACCCAAGTAGTAAAGAAAGATATTACTCGGGCAAGTTCTCCTTCTCTTGCACGGTGGTCCAACAGCCACCGCACCGAGGGAAATCCAATAATGAAATCCTTCTGTGGTTAGTTTCTGAGGCATAGGTCACATATCGATGGCACTGACTTAATTAACCGGATGAACCATTATTGTGTGATAATAAATATCATGAATTTATTGGGTGCGCATTAATTCGATTGTTCCGATATCGATTGGATGGCTAGTAAAAGTGGGGAAAAATCATAGTAATTTGCTTCTTTTTTTTTGTTTTGGTCGGCTACGCAATAATGACGAGCTTGGGAGACGATGATAGCATCGTAGTTACTCAGTAGTGTCACGTTTGCAATAAATTTCATCGTTCTGACAGGCCACTCGGATATAAAATTAATTTCCCCTGTTTGGTTATGTGAACGCAGTTTTTTCTGCTGTTTTACTGCTTCTGATTAGGAGCGCTGTATGACAACTGAAATTTATTCCATCCGTGATTCGCTTGTCGATTTTATGCTTCATTAGCGAAAACATTGAATCGTATTAAACAGATTACGTTTTGTGCAAGTTTCGCGATGAATTTTTCTGCATTAAGTTGAACCAGAAAAAAAACTTTCTTGGGAATCTCGATTAAAACGTTCTATTTGCACACACCTTCGCTCCCAGCTGTCATCACGGGCGAGACCCTTTAGTGCAGTGGTGTTCAACTTTCCCACCTGATAAAAGTTTGATTCAGTTCTGAAATTTTATAAAACAGTAATTTTTAACTGTGCAGTCTGTGTAGTGCACATGTTGCAGAGCAGATGTAACGCCGATGTCCCTGGAAAGAACTACTTATCTCTAGTCGTGCATTGGGGTCATTACCACTCAGACAAGCACGTACGCTGAGTATGTACTACTGCAGCGTGCTGGTGAGCGTCAGCTAATACACGAAAAAGGTTAAATGCTTTTGAAATAGTATAGATTGATGAAAGTTTTTCAGAAATTGGAGTTATTTGGCGTACGTTGAAAACCACTGCTACAGCGAGCTCGAAAGCTGGATATTTCACCCTTATTCGCGCGGGGTTTATGATTAATTCATGACATTCAAATCCAGTGCAGGGGAAGAAGAGATGAAGACAGTCAGTCCATTTTTTCCCTAAACAGAAAGGTGCACCATACTACTTTGGAGTGGTGCGGGGCGGGTTTCCATTCTGGGAAAAAGGTACAATCGACCTCCCCGGCCCTCGATCACAGTTATACGTGGCGGCCACGTGCTGGAATCGTTCCATTCAATTATGGCGATCCATTAGGGTAAAGGTTGTTCCTTCCTTGAAGCGCTCGACGAACGAAGGCGGTGTGCAAAGTGAAGAATGGAGACGCATGGTGCAATGTTTCCTCCAGGACAGGAGGTTAACCGCTGCGGCGTCCCTCGGTCGATGTTAATGAAAATTGATGTCTGAATGCGCAGTTCAACTCATTTAGTTGAAAAATTGGATCAGTGAAGGCATTGACCAAAGTGAGGAAAGTAGATTTAAGTTGAAAGAAAAGGGGCTTGAATGATGCAATCTGTACCGTTTTGCCTAGGGTGAAAGTGTTTCTCGGAATCCTTCATAAGACTAAGAAATCTCGTCAGATTTTCAGATTTCCGAAGTGATTTTTTAAGAGTATATACTCGACAAAAAGTACCACACTGGATTCTTAAGATCTCAGTACAGCTAAAAAGAAACCAATGCTCAAACATCTTGTTTAACTCGATCGAATTTTCATTCGTGTCAAACAGAGGTTGTTTCTTGAGTTCTTTCCTTGAGAGTTTCTTTGGTCCGCATCGCACAGCGTCTTTTCCTTAGAGAAGATCCAAAGTCCAAAGCAAATCGTGAATTAGTTTTTTCATAACATATTAAACAATTCTTGGATTAAAAAAAAAATAAAAACCAAAGCATCTTTTTTTTATTTTCTTTTTGTAAATTTGATGAAAAATCAAACAATTTCGGACAAATTTTCGGCATCAGAGAGAGAGAAAACATCTACTACTTACATTCAGAATGGCCGGTTGGGCGGGTACCTCCGTCACCGGTTTGGCAGCCTGCAAAGAGAGCGAACAACAGAAAGAACCACATGACAAAAGGACACGTGTATAACTCATTTAAAAATTAATTCGATATGGAGATTAACGGCCAAAAAAGAGAATTGGTCAAAAATCGAACAACAGCACCCCCACCCCAACATCGCTCGAAGGAAAACAAAAGAAAGGGTAAACGGGGACCGCGCCGAACCGAAAGGATAAAAAGTGGATTAACTGATGTTTTCTGACTCCCCTCGAGGTGGGCTGCATCGGTCGGCCAAGCACCGAGAAACAAAATTAAATTTATCGATTTTAAATTTGTAGCACTTTTGTCCTGTGGGAGCAGCCGCACCGCTTCCATTGTCATATTGGCGGTGGTTTCCCGAGACGAATCGGAATCAGTAATTCAGGAAAATTACCAAGTTACTTATAAAATGTTTTTTTTCAATACTTTAACTTGATAGTGGTTTGATATTTTAAACTATAAACAAAAATATAAAAAATATACTTCAAAAAATTTGTGCTCTCTAACATACATAGTATGCTACAGTTTTGAAAGGTAATTCACAAAAATTGCAAAAAGAAATATCAAAATTTGATATTCAAATATCAAAATAGTTTCAATATCAAAATATTGAGAATTGGAATTTCATATTCTCTCAATAATCAAATTCGAGGACGAGTTTCTAAATATATTCCAGTTAACCCTACCAAAATATTATCAACTTGAGTTTTAAGAATATCAAAATCAGTTCTCCCTATTTTCAACTCGGGCCAACAGGAACACTTCACACCCACGTGATAACGAACAATCACTGACTGTGACTAGGAGGCGGACACCGTCGTGATAGTAACCACAAAATATCATTTTTTTTAAATAACGGCACTCTTTGGCCAGTGGTGATAAAAATCATAAAGACCCAATCGGATAAATGGCGGTCAGGGTGGAAACAGGGCCAAACAAGGGGATGATGAGGTGGACTGGACACTCTTGGACAGTGCATGAATAATGAATTATCGAGAGAGTTGCTGTTGCTACTGCTGCTGCAACAATCGTCGTTATCGAAAATTGTTGTAGTTGTTGTTGTTGGCGGTAACTGTTATTATCGCGATTTATAAAGGCCATTTTCGGCGATCTCCTGTGTTCTGCTCTGTTTTTTTTTTTTTTTTTTTTTTTTTCAATTGTGTGGTGGGATGCGGTTGTTGATTGGGAAAATAGATGCAGGAAAACAGATGGTTATATATAGGTTTGCCATGTGCAATTATCTTATTACTGATATGCTGAAAGCTCGTTCAAAATATCGAAGAAAAATTGAAATTCGACATTCAATCATGTTCCATCTGGATAAATTTGATATTGTAACAATACAAAGATGAACAACGAATAAAAACCCGAGATGAACTAGCCTAGGGTTAAAAATCTCGTTAATACAGACAAAAAAAAAAACGAATAAAAACAATGTTTTACTCAAGTGGCATAATAGTCCCATTGATAGGAGTGGAACATTTAAATGCAACAGTTGGAGTTCAAATCTTGTTTGAGGCATGTTGTTTTACAAATCGTGAAATTGGGTAAATGTTTTTTTGAATTTTATGTCAGAATACTTCAGAAGAAAAAAAACAGAAATTTATCTCTCTAGGCGGATGAATCCAACTGTTTTCTGCTCTGTGACTGGCCATCATCACCCAAAAATTCTTGGAAGCAGTAAACATTGATTATTTATAAAAATAACGAGTTCCTTGAATGCATACAACTTTGATTTCATCCGGAGTTCAGCAGCATTGGTTTGTATCAAAACCAAATTAAAATTTTAATTACACAGAGTGAAATAAGTGCAAACGTTTCTTGTATTCTCTTGATTCTCTTGATTCTCTTGATTCTCTTGATTCTCTTGATTCTCTTGATTCTCTTGATTCTCTTGATTCTCTTGATTCTCTTGATTCTCTTGATTCTCTTGATTCTCTTGATTCTCTTGATTCTCTTGATTCTCTTGATTCTCTTGATTCTCTTGATTCTCTTGATTCTCTTGATTCTCTTGATTCTCTTGATTCTCTTGATTCTCTTGATTCTCTTGATTCTTTTGATTCTCTTGATTCTCTTGATTCTCTTGATTCTCTTGATTCTCTTGATTCTCTTGATTCTCTTGATTCTCTTGATTCTCTTGATTCTCTTGATTCTCTTGATTCTCTTGATTCTCTTGATTCTCTTGATTCTCTTGATTCTCTTGATTCTCTTGATTCTCTTGATTCTCTTGATTCTCTTGATTCTCTTGATTCTCTTGATTCTCTTGATTCTCTTGATTCTCTTGATTCTCTTGATTCTCTTGATTCTCTTGATTCTCTTGATTCTCTTGATTCTCTTGATTCTCTTGATTCTCTTGATTCTCTTGATTCTCTTGATTCTCTTGATTCTCTTGATTCTCTTGATTCTCTTGATTCTCTTGATTCTCTTGATTCTCTTGATTCTCTTGATTCTCTTGATTCTCTTGATTCTCTTGATTCTCTTGATTCTCTTGATTCTCTTGATTCTCTTGATTCTCTTGATTCTCTTGATTCTCTTGATTCTCTTGATTCTCTTGATTCTCTTGATTCTCTTGATTCTCTTGATTCTCTTGATTCTCTTGATTCTCTTGATTCTCTTGATTCTCTTGATTCTCTTGATTCTCTTGATTCTCTTGATTCTCTTGATTCTCTTGATTCTCTTGATTCTCTTGATTCTCTTGATTCTCTTGATTCTCTTGATTCTCTTGATTCTCTTGATTCTCTTGATTCTCTTGATTCTCTTGATTCTCTTGATTCTCTTGATTCTCTTGATTCTCTTGATTCTCTTGATTCTCTTGATTCTCTTGATTCTCTTGATTCTCTTGATTATCTGATTCTCTGATTCTCTGATTCTCTGATTCTATGATTCTCAGAAATTTGATTTTCTGATTCTCTGATTCCCTGATTTTCGGATTCTCTGATTCTCTGATTCTCTGATTATCTGATTCTCTGATTATCTGATTCTTTGATTCTCTGATTCTCTGATTCTCTGATTCTATGATTCTCAGAAATCTGATTTTCTGATTCTCTGATTCCCTGATTTTCGGATTCTCTGATTCTCTGATTCTCTGATTATCTGATTCTCTGATTCTCTGATTATCTGATTCTCTGATTCTCTGATTCTCTGATTCTCTGATTCTATGATTCTCAGAAATCTGATTTTCTGATTCTCTGATTCCCTGATTCCCTGATTCTCTGATTCTCTGATTCTCTGATTCTCTGATTCTCTGATTCTCTGATTCTCTGATTCTCTGATTCTCTGATTCTCTGATTCTCTGATTCTCTGATTCTCTGATTCTCTGATTCTCTGATTCTCTGATTCTCTGATTCTCTGATTCTCTGATTCTCTGATTCTCTGATTCTCTGATTCTCTGATTCTCTGATTCTCTGATTCTCTGATTCTCTGATTCTCTGATTCTCTGATTCTCTGATTCTCTGATTCTCTGATTCCCTCTGATTCTCTGATTCTCTGATTCTCTGATTCTCTGATTCTCTGATTCTCTGATTCTCTGATTCTCTGATTCTCTGATTCTCTGATTCTCTGATTCTCTGATTCTCTGATTCTCTGATTCTCTGATTCTCTGATTCTCTGATTCTCTGATTCTCTGATTCTCTGATTCTCTGATTCTCTGATTCTCTGATTCTCTGATTCTCTGATTCTCTGATTCTCTGATTCTCTGGTTCTCTGATTCTCTGATTCTCTGATTCTCTGATTCTCTGATTCTCTGATTCTCTGATTCTCTGATTCTCTGATTCTCTGATTCTCTGATTCTCTGATTCTCTGATTCTCTGATTCTCTGATTCTCTGATTCTCTGATTCTCTGATTCTCTGATTTTCTGATTCTCTGATTCCCTGATTTTCGGATTCTCTGATTCTCTGATTCTCTGATTATCTGATTCTCTGATTCTCTGATTATCTGATTCTCTGATTCTCTGATTCTCTGATTCTCTGATTCTATGATTCTCAGAAATCTGATTTTCTGATTCTCTGATTCCCTGATTCCCTGATTCTCTGATTCTCTGATTCTCTGATTCTCTGATTCTCTGATTCTCTGATTCTCTGATTCTCTGATTCTCTGAATCTCTGATTCTCTGATTCTCTGATTCTCTGATTCTCTGATTCTCTGATTCTCTGATTCTCTGATTCTCTGATTCTCTGATTCTCTGATTCTCTGATTCTCTGATTCTCTGATTCTCTGATTCTCTGATTCTCTGATTCTCTGATTCTCTGATTCTCTGATTCCCTCTGATTCTCTGATTCTCTGATTTTCTGATTCTCTGATTCTCTGATTCTCTGATTCTCTGATTCTCTGATTCTCTGATTCTCTGATTCTCTGATTCTCTGATTCTCTGATTCTCTGATTCTCTGATTCTCTGATTCTCTGATTCTCTGATTCTCTGATTCTCTGATTCTCTGATTCTCTGATTCTCTGATTCTCTGATTCTCTGATTCTCTGATTCTCTGATTCTCTGATTCTCTGATTCTCTGATTCTCTGATTCTCTGATTCTCTGATTCTCTGATTCTCTGATTCTCTGATTCTCTGATTCTCTGATTCTCTGATTCTCTGATTCTCTGATTCTCCGATTCTCTGACTGATTCTCTGATTCCCTCTGATTCTCTGATTCTTTGACTCTCTGATTCTCTGATTCTCTGATTCCCTCTGATTCTCTGATTCTCTGGTTCTTATTATCTGATTCTCTGATTCCCTGATTCTCTGATTCTCTTGTTCTCTGATTCTCCGATTCTCTGATTCTCTGATTCTCTTATTTTCTCTGATTTTCTATGATTCTCTGACTCACTGATTCTCTGATTCTCTGATTTTCTCTGATTCTCTGATTTTCTCTGATTTTCTCTGATTCTCGCTCTGATCCTTCGATTCGGTAATTCTCTGATTCTCTGATCTTCTGTTTCTTTGATTCTGTGATTGTATGCGTCTGAAAAATCATTGTGCTTGATTATAATAGTCATAATGATATTCTTTACTTTATCGTCGTTCAGGGCTCAAGCGCCAGCAGGCATAACGGATGTCAATTTCTTGATTTTGCTTTGGCTGACCAAGCCATGTGGGAAATTACACTGTTGAAAATGCTTTGACATCCATGTGCACAACAGAACACGTGCTCGATGAACAAATTGAGATTTGAAATTATGAAAAGAAATCCACGTACTCCGGTGAGACTCGAACTCACGACTCCCAATTCGCTAGACGGGCGCTTCTATTCCTTCAAGCTACGGAGTCACTCGACTATCTCCGTCGCCAGCAGGCCTAGAACTGAACTCGATTCCACAATCGCACATGGTTATCTTCTTTTCACAATCCAAACCCCCTTCGGATGGGATTAGATGAACATCTAACACATTGTGCCCGAAGCTCTCGACAATTAAAAATAACTTCCTCTCTCGCTTTGACATACATGTGCACAACAGACAATGTGTTAGATGTTCATCTAATCCCATCCGAAGGGGGTTTGGATTGTGAAAAGAAGATAACCATGTGCGATTGTGGAATCGAGTTCAGTTCTGGGCCTGCTGGCGACGGAGATAGTCGAGTGACTCCGTAGCTTGAAGGAATAGAAGCGCCCGTCTAGCGAATTGGGAGTCGTGAGTTCGAGTCTCACCGGAGTACGTGGATTTCTTTTCATAATTTCAAATCTCAATTTGTTCATCGAGCACGTGTTCTGTTGTGCACATGGATGTCAAAGCATTTTCAACAGGCATAACGGAGCCGAGTCATTATGGTAGTGATAACAGTAATGGTAATGAAAGCTGTGACAACAGTGATAATATCGTTGTAATCAGGGCTCCTACATCTATGTTTGCACCTAATCCACTGCTTTGTTTTCAGTTCCCAAGAATACCAACCAAAGCAAATAAAACCTAGCAACAATTCGGCGGAATTAGTAATTGAAAATTACTCCTCTGTGTGTCGCAACAAAGCCACCATAAGTCCAGCTCCCCTCAAGCACTTTTACCCAACCAATTTTTTTCCAAACTCACCGTACACCTAAACACATTCCCACGTGAATTTTTCACACAAATTCCACTATTTTTCTCTTGTTCTCCACTTCCACATTGCACGGCGTATGTGGCACGGGTTGGGCGGTTGTTGTTCTGCATCACTGACCGCAGCATCACTAATAGTGCGCCTACAACTGCATGAAATACGAATGAATCAGAACAGAACTTTGCAACTAGCCGTTGCCTAGGATTTTAGAGGTGCGAAAAAATCCTATTTCCTGCGGCGGCGGTGGTGGTCAAATTGGACGCCCACAACGCCTCGTTTGCCGGTTTTTTTTTGGCCGGCCTCTGTTTTTTTCTGTGGCGTATGATAAATATTGAATTGCTGGCCGTATGAACAAATCATGGCATGGAAATTTGATTTATTTGTTTAACGGTTCAATTCAGTTGAATGGAGTTTGCCTTAATTTGAATTCTAATTGATTGCATATTATTTTATGGGCGTGTATGGGAAAATGGAAGAATCTTCTCACACCGAAATGCGAAGGGTTGAAGAGAAGTTGCTTCCTGTTATATTATATACAGATGTTTCTCGAAACTTCTAGACTGAATTTGGGATTAAGGTTAAGGATTGTTCCGGATAATCTAATACTTGAAAGGAATTTCTTTGAAGTGAAGATGTTGATGTCATATGCAAAACTCTTCAAGTTGTTATAAAGTGCAGGTCTGTTGAACTGCAAGACATACCTTTGTAACTAAATATCTAAATCAATCCATGCAGTTTCAATCAAAATGCATTGTCTCACAGCAGAAACCCTTATTGTCAATAATGATGTAAGGACACCACTTCAAATGTGTTGACATCTGTTGCACTCCCGGCAATCATCTTCCCATCAACGAACGTCCTGACACAGTTGCTGGCACTTTTACGACCTTCTGCACCCGTCCGTTCGTAACTCACCATTAGTGTCAATTTCCGTCATCATCACACGACAGTCAGTCAGTCAGTCAGTCAGCCAAGTCAGGAGGCCAAAAGGTGTGCATATCAATTTTCCCCCACTCCACGAGTAGGAAAACTACTTTCCCCCTTGGCATCGCGTTCTGTCAAGCCGCATCGCTCTTACGGTTGTTGTCACAATAAAGCAGCAATCACTCCAACCAATCAAACTGCCATTAAACTGGTATTTACACACGGTGGTGGCGGTAGTGGTGGTGGTGATGGTGACGCAGTCTAACGATTATGGATCCTGTTTGACAACGCCACTTTAGTCGTCGCGTCGGGTCGTAGTTAACCGTAGGTCCCCCCCCCCCCCTTTAGGGTAGGGGGACATCGAAATATGAATATATCCTGCAAAATCCTGTGTCCTCACTTGGGCGGAGGTAGCTCCCACCACGATATTTGAACATCAACTCTTACAAATAGTTTATACACACGATAGCTGATGCGTAGGTATGCTCCCTTTTGAACTTTGTCACGAAAGGATGGGGAATGGGGTTACTCCCGGGTTGAGGGTGGGGGCTGAACATATCAAATTGTCGGTATGGCACCTTCCACGACGATAATTTGAAGTGGTTACAACGCGGTCGTATACTACTGGCGCCGGACGGGCCAGGGATTAAATCCATACGAATCAGAAGCGGTAGACCACCAAGCCAAGAGGGTATTCCAACAATAACTTCAGAAGACAAATAGCAAAGTTCTGGAATATACATCACCCTGTAAGCATACAAAACATAGTATACGACCGCGTTGTAACCACTTCAAATTATCGTCGTGGAAGGTGCCATACGGCGCAGTATCATAACGTCCGAGGCCATAAAGTCCCAGGACTTTATGGCGCATTTTTTCGGGGCATAAGGTCCAAACGTGCAGGTATGTCACGAAGTCCAAGGAAAGAAGGCACATAGGATATTATGACGCACCCAAATTTTTGGACGCTATTTCGCAAAAAAACGCGACTTAACGACCGGGACAGTATGGCCTCGGACGTTGTGATCCGGCCCCGGCCCGTCCCTTTTCTCTTACTTTGTATCTTTCTATCTACTTTCTCTTCTCTACATATACTTCTTCTTCTTCTTCTATATGGCTCTACGTCCCCACTGGGACTTGGCTTCCCTCGATTCAACTTAATGTTATTAATTGAAGGGCTTTCTTTACCTGCCATTGCATGAATTTGTATATTGTGAGGCAAGTACAATGATACATTATGCCCAGGGAGACGAGAAAATCTTCCCGACCGGAACGGGAATCGAACCCGCCGTCTTTGGATTGGCGATCCATAGCCTTAACCACTAGGCTAACTGGAGACCCTACATATACAATTCATGTATATTGTATGTATAGTTCATAGCCATCGGTAGAATATAAACGGGTTGAAAAGGCCGTTTCCACTCCTTCCAACTTTCACAACACAGTGTCAATGTATTATATAACGCCTACAAGTTATGAAACCAAACGAACTGTGCCGCTACTTCTTCAGAGTAATTTACAAACAATGCATCATCTAAATATATCTATAGCCAATAAAATAAACAAGATTTTACGTGAAAATTGGATGTCTATGGTGTAGTGAAAGAGATGACAACTACAAAAAAATAGAATACGGGTAGTCCGATTACATTACGGCTGGCTACAGAAATATTTGTCTACAAAATTTATCGCTAGCATGTGGTTAGAATTATTTGATCACATTAAAAAATATATATATATAAGTTACTGAACGGCCCACACCGCCATCATCAACCCAGAACTTAGCCATATCGAACATAAGCATTATTCCCACATTGCCCGCGCCCAGGGCACAGCAACAGACAGCAACTACAACAACAACATCAACGACGACGACGACGACGACAATCGCGCGACCCATCAGTATTCCACGTTCTGCTGACATCGCGCGACACCAGACACCACCTATCCGGTCAACCACGATAGCAACTAAGTAGTTCATAAGCAAACCAATGAAGAACACTTTGGAAGTTAATAAAATCATTCTTGATCAGGCCTTCAGCCAGAAAAGTTCTTTTTAAAAACTCGTACCCGAAGGTCCGGTCGATTTTTGGCGCAGTCGGTAGGATGCACAAAGTGTTAGTCGTTTAGCTCCGCTAGTGAAAACTTCCACCCATTGGACAACCAGGGACCAGCAGCATTCAGACAAGCAGACAACCTATTGGGAGAAAAATCCAGGGAACAGCTTCGGAATCGCAGCAGCCTATTGGATAGTGCCAGGGACAAGACGTTTTTATTCTACGAGCGACGACAGCACGGCGCATCCGAACGGGAGTTCATCCGTGAAAACGTTGGCGACGGATTATCGTCAATTTGTGGTGAGTCCCCCAGTTTCCTTTATTTTTAGGTTAGATTTTTTTTTTAGTGATTTGATTAAGTGTTTATTAAGTAAGGAAATTAACTTTATTGACGAGAACACATTTGGTGATAACATTTTTATTCTTCCCTGAATAAGAAAGTGATAGAAGAGTGATAAAAGAGAGTGAGGGAGAGAAGCAAGAATCTTCGTGGGGTCAGAACATTTTCGTGTGTTGAATATTTGTGTAATACATTTTTGAAATCTTGTGTTTTTTTCTTGTGAATTTTTGTAAACGCGTGTAACATTCCATTTGTTTAATGAGACCGGGTCTGCGTTCAGCAAATATGGCTGACAACCAGGTCGAAGATTTGCAGCAGCAAATCGAGAACCTTAGTATGATGTTGCGCGAGCGTAACGCGCACATCGCAGACTTAGAGGAAAGACAGGAACAGGATTTGATTCCTCCAGCACCAGCTGTGCCAAGGAATCCGACGATAAATATAGACGAAGAATGCCAAAAAGGGAAAATTCCTGATTTAATCAAAAACTTGCCGACATTTGCTGGCAATCCTAGACAGATTAATCACTGGATTAGTTGCGCCGATCTAGTGATGCAGATGTATAAACACATCATAGGCACAGACGTTTACGACCTTTGGCTAATGGAGGTGAGAAATAAAATTATCGGTGAAGCTAATGATCTACTTGCCTCCAGTGGTACTCCGCTAGTGTGGAGCAAAATTAAAGAACAATTAAAGATAATTTACGGCGATAAACGTGAGTTATCTACATTATTACAAAAACTTTTTTCATTAAAACAAAACAGAAATTCGGTAACGAACTTCTATACAGCAATCAAAGATTGCTACACGGGAATATCGACCCACATTCAGATGGATGCCCAGTGGAGACATCCAGACGAATTGGTGAAGTTCACAGACAAACTTTGTCTGGAGAAGTTCATAGACGGGCTAGACGAGCCGTACTCGTCTCATGTAGGGCTTTTACAGCCAACAACTTTATGCCAGGCTTATCAGTTTGCTAATGAGAAGGCAAATAAGCTTGCGCGCAGAAATTGCGATTATGATTTTGAAGATCGACGAAATCCGAAAGTAATGCAAACTCATGTATATCCTCCATCTAACAACCCTCTACCATCGAGAACATTTATGAATATCGCAGGAAACGCTAAAACACAGAACTCTTCGCAAATCGCTCCAAATAGAACATCCTATACATCTTTTAACCAACAAGCAACATTTCCAAATAGAGCAGTACAAAATTTTTCAAATCGTCCAGGAAATTTTCCTAACAGATTTGCGAGTCGACCACCTAACCATAACCAACAGAATCAATATTCCAACATTTCAAATAGGACTCAACAAAGTAGATTTAGTCAAAAACCTACTAATGAGTTACAAAATCAGGAAGTGGGCCCTCAATATGAAGATTATAATGATTATTACGATAATCCTGAAATCCCATATCCTCCGGAAGAATTCCAAGATTATCTAAACCAAAATCAAGACCCTTCGTATAACGAAAACGTCGATGTAGACGTAAATTTTCAAACAGCCGCAGTTATAGAGAAACCCAGCTGAAATCCACTAATTTCATACCATACGTAACTGTGAATAGTAAAAATGGACCTTTAAAGTTTTTAAATGATACGGGCGCTAATAAATCCATTATTAGTCCTCGTCATGCAAACTTGGGATTTATTCGAGAACTTTTGAAACCAATGACAGTAAAGAATGTCGAAGGTAGATGCCAAATAACACATTTTGTAGAATTAAATCCTTTCTATGGGACCGAAAATCTCATCTTTTTAATTTATGACTTCCGATGGACTCATCGGATATGAGTCCTTGAACCAATTACAGGCAAGCATTTCCGTACACACTAACACCCTTCATTTACCTTTTGCAAACATTATTATGCAAAAGAAATTTCCAGAAATTTTCAAATTCCAATTACATGCAAATGAAACGCGTGTGATTGAGCTGCCAACTTGTGAAGAAGAAGGAGAATTTCTTCTCTCAAAGGATCTCGTTCTAAACAATGAAGCCTTTGTTCATTCTGGCTTATACAAAGCCGAAAATTTTAAAACTCAATTAGTTATAACCAACATGACCAATAAACCCACGGAAGTAGAGATGTTAAAAGGTAGCATCGAGAAAAATAATTTTGAAATTACACCGCCTCCAGAACTAGTTTCTGATAGCAGTGTACACGTAAATTTAATGGATCAGTTACGATTGGATCATCTGAATAAGGAAGAACGAGTTGGTTTAGTAAAATTGATATCTGACTATCAAGAGATTTTTCACCTTAAAAATGAAAAATTAACGTTTACTAATGTTGTGAAACATAGGATTGACACTAAAGATGACATTCCTGTGTATACAAAAAGCTATAGATAACCATTTTGTTTGAAAGAAGAGGTGCAAAGCCAAGTTAGAGATTTGCTCAACCAAGGCATCATAAGACCCTCCAATTCTCCATGGTCGTCACCTATTTGGGTTGTACCCAAAAAGATGGACGCTTCAGGAAAGAAAAAGTGGCGTCTGGTCGTTGACTACAGAAAGCTCAACGAAAAGACAATTGATGACAAATATCCAATTCCGAACATAACTGAAGTTCTAGACAAGCTCGGAAGATGTAATTATTTTTCTACAATTGATCTCGCCTCGGGATTTCATCAAATTGAGGTGAACCCAAGAGACATTAGAAAAACTGCTTTTACCGTAGAACATGGGAAATATGAATTTCTCAAAATGCCATTCGGAAGAATGCGCCATCCACCTTCCAAAGGGTGATGGATAACGTACTACGGGATTTAATTGGAAAAGTATGTTTAGTATACATGGATGACATCATTGTATACTCAACATCATATCAGGAACATTTGATTAACTTGCGCAAAGTATTTGATGCATTGCGAAAATATAACCTTAAAATTCAATTAGATAAATCTGAATTTTTATGTAAGGAAGTAGCCTTTTTAGGACACTTAGTCACGGCCGATGGTGTAAAACCCAACCCTGACAAAGTTGTTGCAATCAAAAATTGGCCAATTCCAAAAACGGAAACAGAGCTTAGAGGTTTCCTTGGAACCCTAGGTTATTACCGTCGATTTATAAAACACTTTGCGAAAATTGTGAAGCCACTCACAACCCAATTAAGAAAAGGAGAAAAACTTACACATAGCAAGGAATTCATCGAAACCTTTAATAAGTGTAAGATTTTGCTAACTAGCAGTCACGTACTTCAGTACCCGGACTTTACGAAGCCCTTTATTCTGACGACGGACGCTAGTCAATTTGCTGTTGGTGCCGTGCTTTCGCAGGGACCAATTGGGCAAGATCGACCAGTTGCATTTGCTTCGAGAACGCTCACCAAAACAGAGGAAAAATACTCTGTAATAGAAAAATAATTTTTAGCAATCACATGGGGTTGTAAATATTTTAGGCCATATCTGTATGGCAAGAAGTTTACTTTATTCACTGATCACAGGCCATTAACGTACATGTTTAGTTTAAAGGACCCCAACGATAAGATGCTTCGATGGAGACTACGTTTACAGGAGTTCGATTATGACGTCAAGTATCGACCAGGTAAGCAAAATATCGTTGCAGATGGACTTTCCAGAATCAGGAATGAGGTAAATGCTAACGATACATCTGACTCTTCAGATCATGCAACATATGGTAGCGAAGAACATAATGCAACAGATTCCTCAGAAGCCGAAACATGTCATTCTGCAGAATCTGACGCTAGCGATTTGATTCAAATGACAGAGTTACCCATAAACTTCTTCAGCAATCAAATAATATTGAAAAAGGGCGACATTGAATCTACTGAATATGAGGAAATATTTCCGAATATTCATAGAAGAACTATTATTCGCTTCGACTTTTCCGTAGCCATAGTTCTCAATATTTTTAAAGATTATATGAATCCAAAAAGAGTAAATGGTATCATGTGCGACGAATCTCTTATTAATACCCTCAATATAGTGTATCGCAATTATTTCAGTCGTGCCAAAATCTTGAAAGTGAGAATCAGTCAGAAAATGTTGACAGATTTACGCACTTCCGAGGAGCAAAATGAAATAATTTCGAAAACGCACGACCGCGCGCACAGAGGAGCTGCCGAAAACCATGCCCAGATTATCAAGCAGTATTATTTTCCAGGCATGAAACGACAAATTCAACGATTTGTTAATTTGTGCGAATCGTGTTTGGAGAACAAATACGAAAGGCATCCGTACAATATCACTCTACATAGACCAGAAATCCCTAACAAACCTTTCGAAACAGTTCACTTAGATATTTTTATTGCACAACCCAATCTTTTCCTGACCGCAGTAGACAGATTCTCTAGATATGCTATGCTTATTCATATTAAATCTCGATCAATTCCGGATGTAAGAGCAGGTTTAATTAAATTGATTACCGGATATGCAACTCCGAAGAAAATCGTTTGTGACAATGAACCGGCCCTTAAATCCATAGAAATTCGATCACTTTTCCAAAGACTAGATATTCAAGTAGAATACACACCCTCAAACCATAGTGAATCCAACGGCATCGTCGAAAGATTCCATTCAACACTGATTGAAATCTTTCGCTGCATAAAGGATAAGTATGACGATTTATCTCAGAAACAAATATTCAAAATTGCTGTCGGTCTCTATAATAAAACCATACATACGGCACACCAACACAAGCCTTGCGAGATACTTTTTGGACAACGCGAAGAAGACGATTTACCCCTTGATTTAGACAGATTGTTTGAGAATAGACAGGAGATTACAGATGAAGTGATGTTAAAACTCGATAAAAATGCTAAAAAGAATGTTGATTATCATAATAAAACAAGAGAAAAGGAGCCGAACTTCCAGGAAAATGAAGAGGTATTTAACACTATTCAAGGCATCAAAAGAAAAACAAAACCAAAATTTAAAAAGGTCAAAGTAAGAGAAAACAGATTCAAAACTATTATAACCTCAATTGGAATAAAATTCCACAAATCCAAACTGAAACGAAAACGAAAACACTAATGTAAACATTCTCTTTCCACAGAGAATGGCAACTATAAATCTAATTGTATCATGGATGTGCCTGACGGTAGCGACATCGACAATCAACAGCCATATACAAATCTACGACTTACAAAATAACCCAGGACTCATATCACTACAACTTGGAAACGGAAGAATGAAGATAGGAGCGCACAAAATATTCCACATAGTTGATGCTAAACCTTTAGAACCAATTTTCAGAAAACTCAGAACGATTGTTAACGACTTGAAGATTTTTAAAGTAGAAGACTCTATTATACTATTGAATAAAAAGCTAGATTTGATTGAACATTCTTACAGAAAAATTGTACCCATTACTAGAAACAAAAGAGGACTTTTTAACGGTATTGGCAATATGATTAAAGTTATTACTGGAAATCTTGACAACAATGATCTTGTAAAAATTAATACACAACTTAACACATTGTCTGAACAAAATAAAGCTCTAGTAACAGAAAACAACGAACAAATAAAGATTAATCTTAAAGTCCAGGATAGACTAAACAGACTCATTAAAATTGTAAACGATCAACAAGATGTTATCAAAAATAATTTTATACACTTTAGACAAAAATTTATAAATGGTAAAAATATCTCAGATGATATCAAAGTTGTTAAAGAATTGTTCAACCTCAATCTTAATATCGATCTTCTTGCTAATCATGTCAACAATATATTTGAAGCAATACAAATGTCAAAAGTTAACACCATTTCAAAAGATATCTTATCCAGTGAAGAACTTAACGAAGCAACAAAAATTTTGGAAAGTGAAAATATTAATATCGAAAGCTTCGATCAAGTGATAGAATATTTAGATTTAGCAGTGATTCACAAAGACAACAAAATCGTTTTCATCATCCTGATCCCGTTGCTGAGAAAAGACGTTTTCATCCATCAACTACTAGAGCCAGTCATCAAAAATGGAAAATGCTTAATGTTCAATATGCAGAGGCACTCAACAACGATTTATCAACATTTCTAATAACTGGAGAATGTGAAGGAATAGGACAGAGTATCATGTGCAGTGAACACCACGTTAAGGATGTTTCCAGCGACACCTGTTATTCGAAACTTTTACGAGGAAAATCAGGCAGCTGCGACCTCATAGAAGTCACCGAGGAGAGACGAGTTAAGCGAATCAGTAGTAACTACATCATTATTACTGGAAATGAGAGCACTCCGATCACATCCAATTGTGGGCTCTCCAGCCGAAACATTTCTGGAAACACGCTAATATTTTTCAGAAATTGTACCGTTATCATCAACCAAACATCATTCATCGACATTGAATACACCACAAAGCAGCAACCAATCATGATTCCGCTGAACGGATTGGAAATCAACTGCAAAACCATAAGCACTAATTTCACACTTCAAAAACTGCAAGAAGTCAATCTCCAAACTCGACAACAGCTGAATTTTTTACATGAGCAACAGAAACGATCAACCTTTGGAATATCGTTAATACTTTTTACCATCGTCATCATTTCGATACTCTACCTGACCATAAAGCATTCCTCATGCACAGCAAAAGCAACCAGTCAAACCGAACCGGGACGGTCCGTTCTTCAGGAGGGAGCAGTTACTGAACGGCCCACACCGCCATCATCAACCCAGAACTTAGCCATATCGAACATAAGCATTATTTCCACATTGCCCGCGCCCAGGGCACAGCAACAGACAGCAACAGCAACAACAACATCAACGACGACGACGACGACAATCGCGCGACCCATCAGCATTCCACGTTCTGCTGACATCGCGCGACACCAGACACCACCTATCCGGTCAACCACGATAGCAACTAAGTAGTCATAAGCAAACCAATGAAGAACACTTTGGAAGTTAATAAAATCATTCTTGATCAGGCCTTCAGCCAGAAAAGTTCTTTTTAAAAACTCGTACCCGAAGGTCCGGTCGATTTTTTATATATTCAGAAAGACCATGTGGAGTGAATGTGGGCTCCATTCCCTATCGAAGAATCCCCTACATCACTACCCCCATGGAGTAATTCTTGCATGAATCTAGAGAATATGTCCTGCATAAATCCAGAATCAAGAAACATTCCGGGAGAAATCTTAGTAAGAGGGATCCCAGAACAAATCTCTAAAGGAAGTCCGGGAGAAATCCAGGAGGAACCCCTGCAAGACTCTAGGAGAAATCCCAGCAGAAATCCCAGGAGGAATATTGGAGTAATCCCTGAAAAAATCTCAAGACTAGTCTCTGAGAGAATCTTTAAAAGAATTCATGAAGAAATTCCTGGATAAACCTGCTAGGAAGGAATCTCGAGAAGAAGCCATAAAGGAATGCCGAAAAGAATTCCCGAAGAAATCATTAGCTAGCAAAATCCATAAAAAGGATTTCCTGAAAGAATCGTGGGCGAAACAAAATCTCTGAAATGGATCGAATCGTATTTAACTGACCGTTTACATATAGTAAGATTTGATGGAAAATTTAAAACCTATCAAAGTATCATCGGGAGTTCCTCCAGGCTCACAATTTAGGACCTTTGCTTTTTGTTTGTAAACTATATCACGTATATTCTTAAGCACATAAAGATCCTCATATATGCTGACGATATCAAACTTTTTATGGAAATAAAAAATGTAGAAGACAGAGAATGTTTTTAAGAGAAGTAGGTATTTATATTTGACCAATGGTGTAGAAAAAACCTACTGCAGTTAAACGTGAAAATGTGTAATTCAATTACGTTCAGCAGAAAACATAGCACACCACGAATAACTATATTTTTAGGAAATATTTGATGAAGTTGTAAAAAAGTTGTAAAATGTAATAGAATTGGAGATTTAGGAGTTATCTTTGATTCGAAGTTAGCTTTCACTGATCATTATAATGCTATCACTCACAAAGCAACTAATGTACTAGGCTTCAGTATGCGTTTTGGCTACAACTTTCAGGACCCATACACAATAAAAACAGTATACGATGCTTATGTAAGATCAGTTCTAGAATTTTGTGGCATAGTATGGTCTCCCTACATTATAACTCACGAGGATCGAATCGAATCAATACAAAAACAGTTCCTCCTATATGATTTACGAAAGTGAGGTTGTACCACTTTTCCACTGCCTTCTTATGAGGCTCGATGCATGCTTATAGACATCCAAACTTCGGGGGAGTGTCGCGAATTAGCCATGGTATCATTTATAAATGATTGCTAATCTATTATCAAACATCATTTTCTATACTCCTGGTCAACCATTCTGAGGCCGTAATCTATTTACTCTTAACAGTCATCGAACAGATTATGCAAAATTTGATCCTTTAAATCGAATGATGAATCTCTATAATCAGCACTGCGCATTATATATGCGAATAATTAGAGACGAACCAGTCAAGGGCTGAAAGTCTCTTTAGTAAAGACAAATCAATCAATATGCGAACAAATATTAAAAAATATTGTAATTCCTTGACAAACCATAGAATATAGCTATAAGTGAAAATGTAGTCTACGTTATGTTTGACGAAATAAATAAACCCCTGAAGAAGATTTGTGAAGAATTAATGAAAAAATACCGAGAAAATTTCATCTAGGAAGGAATACCTGAGAGAATGCCGGAAAGGAATTCCAGGTGAAATCCCTAAAGTAATCCCAGTAAGAAGCTTCGAAAGTATTCCTGAAAAAATTAACCTAAGAAGAACTCATGAAATAATCCTGAGAGGGTTTAATGAAGGAATCATGGGAAGGATTCTTGAAGGAATTCTGGAAATATCCATGAAGGAATCCCAGCCGAATTTGCTGAAGAATCCCCCCATTGAAAATTTCAAAATAAGTTTTTTTTAATATCAATAAAGAATCCCTGAAAGAATTTCGGGAGTGATCTCTGAAAAAAATCCTGAACGAATTTTTGAATGCATCCCAAGAGAAATTCCTGAAGGGATCCCTAGAGGATTCTGAACAAAAATAAAGAAAGAATCGCGGGAGAAACCCTTCTACGAATTCCGGATGGTATCTCTGAAGAAATCTATCACAGAATCCCAGAAGAAATTCCGGAAGGAATGCCGGAAGAAGTCTCCGAAGAAATCTTCAAATGAATTCCTGAAGTATTATCCTTGATGCAAGATTCTTGGGAGGAATTCCGAAGGAACACTCGGATAAACAAAGAAAAGCAGAAATTTCTAAAAGAATCCTCATAGGAATTCCTAAACAAATTTTAGGAGGAATACCTGAAAGAATTCCAGAAGAAATCCTAAAAATAAATCAAAAATCAATGAGGCAACACATAAAGAAATTCTGGAAGAAATCCCTGAAGAACTCCCGGGGAGAATGCTTGAAAGAGTCCCTGAATGAGTCTCGAGACGAATCTTTAAAGGAATCCTGGAAGAAAATAGTAAAGAAATCCCAGAAGAAATCACTGAAAGGATCCAGGAATCCTGGGATTTCTCCAAAGGAATCCCTAAGTTTTGGGAGGAATACTTGAAAGAATGCTAGAAGGAATCGGGAATAATCCGTGAAAGAATTTGGGAAAAAATATCTAAAAGCATCCCAGACGGAATCAATTATTAAGGCATGTCGGGCAGGATTAAGTTATGTCGGAAAATATCCCTGCAGGATTTCTGAAAAAAAATCCCTGAAGGAATATTGTTAGTAATTGCTAATGAAATTCCAGAAAAATTGCTGGAAAAATCCTTAACAAAATCTTGGAGAAATCCCTGAAGGAATCTTAGGAATTTTTTTTTAAGAAAACCTGGAAAGGATCAATGAATGCATTCAGGAAGGAATCCTAGGACAGAATACCGGAAAAATTTCATAAAAGAATCTCAAGGGTAATCAGTAAAGGAATCCAAGGAGAAATCCTTGACGGAAACTCAGGAGCAATTTCTAAAGATATCTCGGGAGAAATTCCCAGAGGAATAATATGAAAAGTCATAGAAGGAATTCCTAAATGAATCTCGGCAAAAATACCTGAAAAAAAGAGAAATCCCCAAAGGAATTCCGAAAAATATCAACGATGGAATCTCGGAAAAACTCTTCAAAAGAAAGCCGGTAAAATATATAACGAAGAATATATGATGTAGGAATTCTGGGAGGAATTCCTGAAGGAGGGCCGAAAATATCCTTGAAGGAATTCCGCGAGAAAACCCAAGAAGAATCCTAGCGAAATTTCTGATGAAATCTCAGGAATAAAAGAAGTATTGTAGGAACTCCGGGAGAAATCAATGAAGGGGTGCCGGGGGAAGACGAAATTCTGGAAATAAGTCCCTAAAGAAATTTCGGGAAGAATCCCTGAATGCATTTCCAGAGGAGCATCTAAACGAATCATTAGGAAACTAATGAAGAAATTTCAGTAGGAATCCCAGATGACATTTTGAAAGAAATCCTTCAAGAAATCACGTGAGAAATCAATGAAGGAATCCCGGGAGATATATCTGAAGGATACTCAGGAGGAAACCCTGCTAGAATTCTGGGAGGAATTCCTGGAGATCTCTTTAGAAAAATGAATTCTAATGAAGAATCCTAAGTGGAATTTCAGGAAAAATCCTGAGGCAAATCGCATTCTCTGGAGGACTAACAAGATGATATCTGATAAGAATCCAAGGAGAAATCTATGGAGAATTATCGAGAGGAATAGATTACCCGCATGGAGCACGTTCAGAATTGTATAGGACACATTCTACCGTGATGTTACAACGTTTTGACGCCTTTTCTGTCAGATTTTCTACTATAAGTCGTAAATTCGACCGTAAACCCTCAATTTTTCTGCATATTCGGATTTCTTGTAAAATTTCCAATAAGTTGAATCTGTTCAACAGTTAGTTTTCATTGGAAAATTATGTTAAAAATGGGAATTAGTAGTGTGACGTTACATCGTTGTAACGTCACGCTACTCATTCCAATTTTTAACATACTTTCCAACTAACTGTTCAACAGATCATAATAATTGGAAATTTTACAAGGAATCCGAATATGTAAAAATATTTGAGGGTTTACGGTCGAATTTACGAGTTATAGTGGAAAATCTGACAGAAAAGGCGTCAAAGCGTTGTAACGTCACGGTAGAATGTTGTCAGTGGAATGAGGCAGTTCTCATAACACTAGTTTACAGCATTTTTGAACTCGGTAAGCTGAAGATCATTTTTGGTGTAGAATCTTTGAATATTTGAATTTTAGTAAATTACACATTATGAAAAGTTGCAAAATTCGATATTGAGCTAAAACTCAAAAACTGTTCTACTTAAAATTTTTTGAATGTTGGTTTCGAAATCAGCACTTAATTGTGCTTCAAAAATGTTGGTCGTTTACAGAAGTACACGACTTTCGTTTTATTTTGTAAACTTGTGTAATAGCGGCCACCTACCTACGAATGTGTGCGACTTGCTTAATGCCGATGCCAATGACAATCACCTTTTGACAACTGGGCAACTGTTTGACAGCTCCACCCAGTACAAAAATCGTCGAGGGGTGATTCAACAAGTAGCTCCCATAAAATTTTAAAATTGATTTTTAAATAGGCATCGAAATTCATGAAAATTTTGATTTCGGTCCAGTTTGGCGATTTAGAATATGAAGTTGTCTCTACACCGAAACCAATTAGACACCAGTAACACATACCTATTAGGGGCTGTCCATAAACCACGTGGTCATGAGGGGGGTGGGGGTGGGGTTCGGCCAATGACCATTTTGTGTGGAAGAAAAAAAAAATTGTGTGGACTAATGACCACGCCTGGGTGGGTGGGTTGAGAAGTCCCAAAAAAAATGACCAAGTGGTTCATGGACAGCCCGTTATTGCTCGGTGGCAATGTATGCGGAGTGTGAGAACAAGTCTCGGCTTCATCAAAACAATTCTTTCTCACACACTAAAACGCGAGTGTGTCGTAGATCGGCACCTAAACTCAAAGAAAGATTTGTGGAAAAGCGAGTGTTTATGGCGTAGGCTCGGAGTCAGTTTGGCCTTCTATTTATTCTGTAGAATCGTTACTTGTTCTGTGACTTAGTTGGTTAAAACACCGGTTTGGCGAATACGGAGTCGTGAGTTCGAATCCGACGAGAAAGCGATTTTTTTTCACAAATTTAGAACATGTTCTATTGTGCCTTTGGGTAAGGGAAAAAATTGAATGATTTTTCTCAATCGTTTCTGCATCAAAGGGTTTCTGTGGTTTCAGTTTTCCAAAATTCAAATGTTTGGAGAAGGTATAGAATCAAATAAATATTGTGGGTCAAAACGCCTGAACAGCCTAAATACATACTCCTACACTACGCCAGTCAATACCGAAACCATCTATTCAAGCCCTCCAGCGAAAACCGAGCATACCTTACAAACCACCGTATCAGCTACCGCTAAATCAAATCAACGGAATTAATTAATAACAGAACCACATCCCCGGTCCAAGCAAGGATTTCCATCGGTACGGCTTCACCACACTCACGCACCGCAGCATACCTGTGTATACATTGATAGCATCTCATTGCGACCCGGAAATAGAATCAAGCCACTCACACTGCTGACTGCACGACGGGTATTCAATTTGCCAACTATTTCGAGCGCGCACAACGTTACGACGGAAGCCCACCTGCGCGTAGCCCGTTCGGTTGCAAGGCTGCCCAATGTCCACGGTAACCTGACAACACGCGGGCAACTACGCGGTTGATTACAATCATTGTGTTCTACGACCAGTCGATTCTGGTAAAACGCAATCTATTCAAAAATTGAAACCAACTTCCGTTGCCAACCCCGAGCGCTGTCGCGCTATTCGGTCGCTGCGCCGTTTGGCGTAGAATCCTTACAATTCGGTGACATAGCATCCGCGCGAGATCCATAACTCACCGCGGCGGCATCCGGCCCCCGCATTATAACTCTTCTAGTTGCGTACCAAGCGCGCAGTGCCTGATAAATCTCGGCGCAAAACTAGACCACGGGGAGACGTTTTGGATCCTAATGCTGGCAGGCGGGGCAATTTAGGAATGTCGAATCCTCCTCCAACCAACAACCGGTAACAATCGAAACCAATTTCAGATGAAGCCCTCCAAGCTTTTGTTCCGAGTGAGGCACATTCTCCGACAGAAGCTTTTAATCTACTGGATCGGACTAGATTGGCTCGGTTAGTGGAATCAATATTGGGTTCTGCGAAATCCCCCGTATCGGAGGCGATGTCTCCGGTTTCGGTACTATCCTGGCGCAAAGTTTGTGCGCCCTCCTATCAGATTGTACCAGATGACAGGGGAAAATTTGTGCTAAACGAGATTGTTTTCTAATTTTGGACAAATCTGTTGTTTGAAGCTATTCCGGGTGGAGCGGTTCGTATATAGCGAAATCCAGAGTTTACCGTCCTGATTCACGGCTGATTGTTTTCAGCTGAAATAACGAGCCACCAGGCGCCTCCACGAAATTACACGAGCATAAGTACGTCTGTGCGTAAGCACGTCCCACGTCACTTTCAGCACAATCTCATAACAGCTCTCATAACATAAATGTTTAAATTAGCAATGACACACAAATTCCGCCCCGTTAATTCACTTAATGAGGGCAAACATTCCTCCGACCGTTGATAACACACCCCCAGTAGTGCAGTTACCTGCCAAGAGGTACGCAATATATAAACAGCGAGGGGAAACATTAAACCTGTGAAAAGGAACTCCCCGTCTTTATTTGATTAAGTCAGTTAAATTAGCCCTCCACTTCCCCACAATCATCCACCTCTCGGGGGTGATGTCAGCGTCCTATCCTTTCCCTTAGAAGCCTTCTCTGAATAGTATCGCCCTCCTCCACCATCGGGTGTCGTTCGCCCTTACCCCAATCGAAATCTTGATAACATTTTTTTCTTCCTTTTTCGTTGTCACACAATAGAAACACGTTCACACGGGGTGCCAAGCAAAACCTGGTATACTACCAGGTAATGGGAGTGGGTGGCAACCAAAAAAAAAAAAGTCATAAAGCTAAGGGACATCGTTAAATTGGAATTGGCGCAAAGTACAGTGACTCCTATACATAATTCCACAAGAAGAAGTTTCAGGCAAATATAAAAAATAGGGTTATTCGTCATTAGTTGAACAGATAATAGCGTTATTTGTTTTTCCGTGCATAACTGAGTTGCGCTGGAGATCGCGAAGGAAAAAATGAAAAATAACGCGTGTTTAGGGCAATTGCGATGGGGATCTCGCTCGGGTTGCATTGTTTGACGGAAAGACGAAAAGTGACGCGTGTTTGTGGCAGTTGCGATGAAAATCTCGGTCGTGTTGCATAGTTCGAAGGAAAAAGTGAAAAGTGCCACGTGTTTGGGGCAGGTGCACATTCTCCTTCTTCATGATGTGATAAAAATGGATGCACATTTAGTAGCAAACAGCAAACAAAATTCAATGGCGCACATTTTACTCTTTCGTTGCTACAACAAAAAGTACTGCACCGATTCACATGAAATTTTGTAGGTGAAATGAACACATCTTAAGATGTTATTAGGCAAAATTTGAGCAATTTTAATGTATCTACTGCAGAGTTACAGATGTGTTTCTGTGTCCCGAATATTGCGGATACAGGCTTTATCACCTACCAAAGGTGACTCCAAGATCCATACCTTACCCTACCCTATTAACAAATACTCCTTCGCCTTTCCGAGACAACTGAGGGGATGCTGTGGATTCCACGGTTTCTAGTAACAACGGTTGTCGAACTAACATTCCTTCCCTCTTCCCGATGACCGTAAGGACGTAGCCGGCGCCGTTATTGACTTTAAAATATTGAACTCTCGAATTGTGCACATTGAGAGTGTGTAGCTGTTTCCAAGCACCATTCATTGGATCTCTGTGCAACTTCGATTGTTCTAGTCAATCACGGAGTAGCACTACCTACGATGTGTACGGTTATCTTTGCTTTGCTTTATTTGTTTTTCCGTGTATAACTCCACGGTAGTAGAAAAGAAAAAAAAACAAATAGCGTTTAGTGTCTAGCGTCTAGTGTCATTTTTTACATATTCCATTGAATTTGAATTCCTTTAAATTCCAGTTTCTAAAAGAAATTAGGACATTTGTACCGCAAGTCTGGAACCTAAATGTTGAACGCATGCACGAAGTAGGGTAAGTGTACCAATTATGGCTATAGTACCAATTATTCGCCATAGTTAATTTTCACACCTTAACGATGTAAATCAACAAGACAAATTTTGTGAACAACGGATCACGTTCACAAAAGATAGTCGCACTCATTTAAACTCCACATTTTCCTCAAATCATGGTGGAAATAAATCATTTTCCATAAAAATTCGGCTTCCTTGCACCCTTTTTCGCCATAGTGTACCAGTTATGGCTAACCCCATAAGGAATGCATGCAAATAGTGCGAAAAGAAACCGAAGTTAAAAAATGTAACCATAACTGGTACAGGGTTCCTATCATTGGCACACGCTGTAATCAATACTAAAAGTAGTTTTGGCTCCGTTTCTATATTTTTCCTGTAAAGTATGGCAACTAAGCTGTCTTTTAACTTATTGATGACATTCGTTGGTCTTCTCGTTATTTTTGTATAAATAGCTTTCCTTAGGTAGTGCCATAATTGGTACACTTACCCTAGCTCATTCTAAAGTTGACCAATTCTTGCTAACTGTTAAATGGCTTACACCGGTAGTTGAAATTTGAAATGGTCTGCTAAGTATTTTCCCGATTATCATTTTCAAATTTCATGGTCATGGCCAGTTTCAGAAGAGTTCCGAAGGAACTCTCGGGTCAAGGCATTACAAGGTGTTGGAATTTGTTTCCGGAGATTTCATGACTGTTTCAGGAGGGTTTAACGCATTTCAGGTGGTTTCAAAGGGCTTCGGAACTCGCCTGAAGTTTTTTGAAAATCTCCTAAACCACATGAAACCCCTTTGGTATACCTCCAAAACGGCCCAAAAACCCCTGAAAACAAACTGTAAGCCCTGAAGCACCCCTGAAACCTAATTAAATCCATGTAACGCACCTGAAATCCCCTAGAACACCCCTGATACCTCGTTAAACAACTTGACACGCCATGAACCGCCTCTGAAACCCCCTGGAACACTCCGGTAACCCATTATAACCTTGTTGGCGCATGAGCCTAAAATAAACGTTTTAGTAAAAAAAAAAACATAACCCCTGGAACGCCCCTAAAGTCACCTATAACACCCCTGAAACTCCTTGAAAGCCCATGGAAACCCCAGAAACCTCTCAAAACTCCCTGGAACGCTCCTGTAACCCTCTGAATCCGCCTAAAAATCCCTGGAATGCCCCTGAAACCCAATCAAACCTCCTATGACCATCGGAAACACCCTTGGGATTGGAACGTCTCTGAAATCCCAGATCATGGATTATAATGAAATTGTGATAAAAAAAAACTATTTAAGAAGATTGTGATTAGAAGAGGGGTCTGGCAAAAGTCTACAGTCAATAGAAATTTTCAAAATTTGAGAGAGTAAAATCCAAAAATTAAACTTGGTTGCATATTATGGAAATTTAAGTGCTGTAAAACTATCAGCTCTAAACAATAGGGGAATTTGAGATGTTTTGAAAAAGTATGCCATGATTTGTTTTTCGAATCAAACTCAGCATTTAGGTGTTGTGACAACTAGTTTTGACAGAAGACAATCACATCACCTGCAAGATCGCCAATTTAAAAAACAAAATATATTAGCAAAATTTCGTGAAGTTGTATATGAAATTGCATTACTCAATTTGGATGTATGGAACTTTTAGGAGAACTCCTTCCATATTTTCTTGAAAATTCCTCTCAAATTTCCTACACTCCATTAATGTATTTGGGCATTGCTTAAGCAAATTCTTTAGAAATTCCTCCAGCAATTCCTTAGAAAACGCTGTCGATTTTCCCAGCAATTTCTTTGGAAATTGCTTCAGCCCTTTTCTATGAATCTCTGTGGTAATTGATTTGCACTTTCTAAAACATTTTTTTTTGAAATTTTTCAGGCATTTCCTTAGGGAAATCCTTCGGTAATGCCTTTGAAAAGATATTCGGCAATAACTTTGGGATTTTTTTTATTTTGATTTTTTTTTAATTTCTTCAGAAATTTCTTTCGAATTTATGTATTCCACTTTTTTTCGCGCTTTTCTTCGATAATTCCATTGCAGAATCCCTCTGCATTTCCTTTCATAAGTTCTTAAACATTAGGGGGATTCACTTAACAGCGTAAACTGATTAAACTAATTAAACGTCGCTATCACCAAGGCAATCTTTGATTATTTTATTCGCAGAATCATGAAACATTTCAAATAAGCAGAAAATCATGGCTTATGCAGCAATTCAATCTGTTGAGTGAGTACCCCTATTGTCTTTGTGAATTCCTTTTGTTATTTGGGAATTATTTAGACAACTCTTCAGTTATGCTTTCTGGATTCTTTGGAACTTTTTCGGGAATTTAATCACATATTTTTTGAGATTCTCAGGCTTTTTTTTTAAATTCTCTTGGCAATTATTTAAGAAACTTCTTCGATTATTCTTCTGAGAATTTTTGACGAATTTTTGTTTGTTTTGTTGAAAATTTGTTTTAAGTTTCTTCGATAATTTCTTCGAACATTGCATTGTATAATTTCAACATCATATTCTTTGGAGAATTCTCATGCTCTTCTGCTGGAAATTCATTCGGTATACTCTTCGAAATTATTATTGTGAACTCCTGTGGTATTTTATTTCAAAAACTTCAAAAGAATGATTTTCAGCGGTGCCCTTGGGAAGTGATCTAGTATTTCTATTAGAAATTCCTTGAAAATTCCTTCTACAACTTTAGAATTTGGGCCAGAACAATTTTTTTTTTTCTTCTGTCACAGTGCTCGTTGACTTGTCTAGGGGGAAGGATATACTTGATGAATTTTGTGGAAAAATACTCAAATTGTTCGAGTATCGCAAACACAAACGCAAAATCATAAAACTCATCGGATTTGATAAAAAAAAATCTAGTTGACTCAGATTTTACAAGAAAGCATTCCTCGACAAATTATGACGCTGTCCATAAACTACGTGGACTCATTTTTGGCCGTCTTAGACCCTACCCCCTCCCCTCTCGTAGACTTTTGTCCATACCAAATTTTCGAAATTTATGTGGATCGTAGACTTTGGATGGACCCCCTCCCCTCTAGGAGTCTACACGGACAGAAAAGCGTTCACATTGAAACTAAAATAACGTTTGTTGAATTTACACATTGAAATTCTTTTGAAATTATGTGAATTCTTATAGTTTCAAACAGATTTTCCAATTTAAAATCCATGTGAAATTCTGTTCGATTTAACAATCCAATGTTTAATAGAGACTCTTGTAGAAATTAACATATGTCTACTTTGATTCTAAGTCAATTTAACTTACCATTCCCTCGACGTCGAATAGGAATGTAAAAACCACAATATTCTTCATGAAATCAAACAGAGTATTTTGATGCAAATGTTTCACTGAATCCCTCGATCACTTCTGTCAAACCAAGCAGAATGTTTTGGAAAGCATTTACTACTTTGGAAATTCTGGGAATGGAATAATATTTAAGTTAGGCAAAGTTATTACAAATTAAAAGCATAATTGAAAATTACCTTCAATTAGTGTGGTATAAAAGGTAAGGCATTTTTGAAGTTTTTTCTGTATTAACGAGATTTTTAGCCCTAAGGCTAGTTCATCTCGGGACTCACGCTTTACTTCCCTCCCGAAGAAAGAACTTACATTTCGCGAGTTTGTCGGGAGTGAGATCCTTTGAAACGTTGTAAATTTGATTAATCAGGAGATTCCCAGATTATTCAGTAAGAATCTTGCATGTTGTTTTCCAATGAATATATTATTGAAAGCAAAAGAAAAATATTTTTGAAATTACCATAATATTGTAGATGTCAAACTTGACAATGCACGAAAAAGTCTGAAACTCTTGTTATTTCAATAAGATTTCCGATTGAGGAACAACAATACAGAATTGTAAAAACAATCATACATTCTCATTGCGGTCAAAACAATGTCAAATTCCTTTTGATTTTACGTCAAATATGGTTAATTTTACCGTAGATTTTTCTGCGTGTATAAGTGCCCCCCTCAAAGTGTTAAAATATGACATCAATTTCCCGGGAAGGCGAGGTGGATTTGGAGTTTGGCATATAAGATTAATTCAAAATTTGTTCCAGCCCTATTTGGAAACTAACTCCTATGGAAATTACAATAAAAACTTTTAGGGAACTTCTTTAGCAAATCTGTTGGGAATTGATTTGGTTTGTGCCTCTGGAAATGCAAGCATAATTTCTTTGAGAATTCTTTAGTAAATTCTTCGAGCAATTCCTACGGAAATTTTTTCGGTAGATCCTTTGCAAATTCTCTTAGAAACTTTTTAAGCAATTTCATCTGAAAATCCTTAGGAATTTCTTTGCAAGATTTAATTGGAATTCCCTTTGGAAATTTATTTGGCAATTATTTTTTGAAACTCCTTCGAAAATTCCTTCTGAAGTTTTGCTAATCCCTTCAGCAACCTCTCCGATGCAATTTGCGAACAAATTTCAGAAGCAGTTATTGAGGAACTCTAAAAAAAGATTTGCCGAATAAATTTCCAAAGGAATTTACAATTAAATCTTCCAAAGGGTTAACTAAAGAAATTTTAGAAGAAGTTGTCTAATAATGATATAAATGGAGAAAATTTAAAAAGAATAGAACATACAAAGAGATTGCCGAGTGATTTCCCGAGGAAAAGGCTGCAGAAATTGATTAAATAATTCTTAAAAAAAATCTGCCAAATTTTCAAATAGTCATATGAATTTAAGGCATTGAAATATTTCCTTTAAGTCATTTAAACCATTGAAATATTTCCTATTTGCCAAAAGAAAAAAACATCTACGAAATTCCTAAATTAAATTTTAAAACAATTATCAAAAGAAATCACAAAAAAAATTGCCGCAGGATTTTTTTTTTCAGAGAAACAGGAATTGCAAACAAATTTTGTTTCCTAAGAATTATCTATATGCATTACCAAAGCAATTTCCTAAGGAATTCACAAATATCGCTGGAGAAATTTGAAAAGAAATTCATAAGGAATTGGTAACTGCCGAAAGAATTAAAAAATAAAAACATTGTTGAATGAATCTCTGTGATTTTTTTATTGATCAATGAATGAGCGATTTAGTACTGCTAAATCAGTTGTCACAATAAATGCTGAGCTCGAGTCTAAAAACAAAGTTTTCAAAATGGTACCTACAAATTGTGATAAAATTACCGTGTTTCGTAAAACTATCTGCACAAATATAAATTCTTTCACGCAAAAACTTGGAAAATGGTGTAGATGTGGTGTTCAAAGCTCGTGTAATTTTTGGTTCCTTTCCGTAGAACGAAATTTTTTGAAAATCGTTCAAGCAGTGCAATCAACTAAGAACAAGAAAAAATCGCTGAACCATGGCACAGATCTGCGCTAAATCTGTCTAAAACGTACATTTGCATACAGAAAATTTATTAGAAGTATCTTCGGTAATAAAGTTCTAAATTTCTTCGGAAATATCTTTAAAATTCCTTTAATGACTCCTTCAAGAATTCCTTCAGTAGTTTCCCTGAATAATATTTTGGCAATCGCTTTGTTAATTACTAGTGTACAGATGTTGGCTTTCTCGGTCAATTTTAACAACTAGTTTTGAATTACCCAACGTTTCGGCCGGCTTTATTTGGCCTTTATTAAGGGAAAACATCAGTCAACATAAGACTAAAAACGGCCAAATAAAGCCGGCCGAAACGTCGGGCAATCCTGCCCGTTTGGCGGTAGACCAAGAAAGCCAACATCTGTACACTGGTAGTATTCCGATCGAAAATCAGCGTGCAAATTCAGAATTATCCCAACACCACTAAAGAAGCCAATTCTTTTAGGAACTCTGTCCACAATTCGTTCAGGGAATTCATTGGGCAATCTTTTCTGTAAATTATGTCATTATTGTATTTGTTATTCTATTGGAAATTTTTCAGAAAATTCAGGAATTGAAAATTTTCTTGAGAAATTTTTAGACAACTTCTTCAGAAAGTTTTTCTTTACATTTCTTTTTATGCGTGAATTTTAACATACTTCTGAAAGTTCTTTGTCAAACTCTTGGGGAATATCTATTGAAGATTTATTGGAAATTCCATTGGTAATTTATTCTGTGTTGTGGAGCGGACCTGGTGTGATGGTTAGAGCACTTGACTATCACGCCGAGGACCTGGGATCGAATCCCACTCCCGACAAACTCACAAAATGTGAGTTCTTCCTTCGGAAGGGAAGTAAAGCGTGGGTCCCGAGATGAACTAGCCTAGGGCTAAAAATCTCGTTAATACAGATAAAAAAAAAAAAATTATTCTGTAATTGTTGCTGAAACCAGGCCGCCATTTGAATTAAATCTTCGATTCAAAGTGTTTCATGCTTATTCGTTAGAATATGATAGAAAAAGAATGAAAACTAGTGATTACTTGACGGATCCCTTGTTTGTCAGAAGGGCGGCAAGGCATTCAAGTTATCACATAAGATCACATTCTAATCCGAATAGCATTAAATTTATGATCTCTTGAAACAAACGCCGTCAATCTTCAGTACAAAGAACCATGTGTCTCCATACGCGCAAAGCCTCCAACGGTATCTCATAAAAAAGTTCCTTATAATGCCTCCCTTTTCAATCACATATCTCGACGCGTGGTGTTTACCTTTGAGCTTACACTACACGACGACGGAATGATATGGATTGGATATTTCTATGCTTAACGTGGACAGATACGATGGCTGTCGTCGTACTACGACAACAGCCTAGTCCGTCCGATAAGCGCAACTTGACAGCATTATTAGTTCGACTCCTTTGTGTGTATGGGCCTTCCCCACCTTGATCAGGACTATTATCAATATTGTCCACGATATTGTATATTGTCATTATACGGTGGGCTTTGATGGCGAACGTGAACAAACAGTATCTGCTTAGTTTGGATAACTAAGCCTACCGTACGAATACATCAGTACGAAACGCACACTCACCTGTAGACGATACTGCTGATCCGCACTTGCTGCTGCTGCTGCCGCCATGTATGGATCGAAATACACACTGATGACGGCGATGATGATGATGCAAAAGTCCAAGTTGGATGGTACCGAAAATGGAAAGAAAAAGAAGAAAAACACATGTCATAACGTAATAGTCAGCGAAATGGCTTTATTTATTGATGCGTTTGCTGCCTCCCACACTCCCTATCACTTGGTGGTGGTATCGCCGTTTACACCGCGGGGGAAAACTGATACCACACCCTTCGAATCTGATCGGCAGATGAGGAACGGAGCTCGGAAGGGGATTAAATTTGATTTTGATTTCCCTCGCGACGACGACGGCGACGAAGCCGGAAGTTGCTTCTCGTTGTCGTTGTTCGTGTGGTTTATTTCCGCGTAAAATCAAATAAACCTCAGGTGTTTCTGTAGGTATCCCGAAAGGAAGAATATTACATAACTATGATACATGGTATCATTTTCTGATAATAAAATTCTTGATGTTATAATACGGTGTATCCTAAACCATTGATCAATGCAACAAATTATATTATAATATTGATAATAACCATTACCGTTATGCTACAATGAATAAATAAAATGATGCGAGTAATCAAATCAAATGGTAAATATCATACGAATATTATACAGTTAATTTTACGAATTATACGTAGTATCATTAATTGTATGATTTGTATAGATAATACTTGGTTATTCCATAATACTTGCAAAGTAACAGTGGTTAACTAATAGTTAGATTGTCACCATTTACCATAAAATAATCACATAGTACTAAGCATACCACAAATTGTTATTTTCAAATCGGGTCTCCAATGTATGAATGTCACGATGACGATTGCTTTTCCGGCCCTAAAGGCGCCGCCTCTTTAGGACCTGTGCACACCAGGAGAGCTAGCAAAGCTTGTTGTCAATGCTACTCACGACCCAGTTGCTGTACAGATCCATCCGCGTATTTTGACGGAAAGGTACGAGAACGAAGTAATAATATTTGACTCTCCCGTTATTGGCTTGGATTTCACGTGGCCCGTAGCCACAGTGAGTCAGTCAGTAGAGGGCGCGAAAGCTGCTGCTACTGCTGCGGGTTGTCCTGCGTGTGAAAATGATTTATTGATTGTTTGGTTTTGGGTTTCCGATGAATTATTGGCCTGCTGGTGGTAAACTTCTGGAACTGGATGGAGGATGGTGGGATTAGTTAGTACACGGATTATTGGGACCTATCGATCAATCTGCCGAGCGTCTGCCAGCTAGGTTGACAAGTTTGGTCGTGTCAGTTTTGATTAGTTGTTTTGTTATTCCACCCATACACATCAACTCATCGGCAAATATGTATCATTTCTGGCTTTGCTATTGCTTATTTATTTAACAGTTGACTTGCAACATTGGTTTCGACAACGTTTAATTTAGAACAGTTAGTAAAGGATATTAAAGAAACGAATATATCTTTTAAATAGACACGTTACAGTGTAGTCAATTTTGTTACCGTGTTCAAAAATGCTGAAAACTAGAGTAATGATTTACAAGATTGTTTTTTATGAAAATATTAGTGGATTAGTGGATTCTTGTAAAATTTTCGAACGGATTTCACAATATTTCTCCAAGAGTTTTTCCATTGAACAATCTCGAAAAATCTCACCGAAGTCTTAATTAACTTTAATATTTCCTTTAGAAAATTTCTCCCAAAAAATCCACATTAATAATCGAACAACTTTTTAAAACTTCGTTCAAAATAGGGAAGATTCGTCATATGCGTTAATTCCCGTCATATCGGGAAATAGCCAATAATTACAGATATTCCAACTTACCTTTGCTAATGGCTCACCGGATGGAAGCAAAAAGATGTAGACTGTCAATAATCAGCGCCTATAGCACTAGAAATCGAATGATTACGCGAAAATTCACGTTTAAATTACACTCTACTTACGAGTTAAGGTTTTTTTCTCGTAATTTTCACTTCGCTAGATTCACTTGTTGAATTCAAACCTCTGTGCAACTTCAAAGTTGGATTTCACTGCTGCAGAATGCAGCAAAAGCTTTTCAATAAGTAATGGTTTAATCATTTTTTTTTCCCGTTGGTAAAATGTAAACAACAAGTTGTCTTCGTCAAGGGAGAAAGCAAGTACAGCTTCCGCTCGATAATTGGGATTTGACGACAGTCCAGTTAACGACTGTTATATTTTGTTTTGTTTGTCGAATTGCAAAATGTGAGGCGGGGATGGGAACACTCACTTGCAAAGTGTTACACTCACTTGCTATTTTCTCAGGTCCGAAGCGTGCAATCAAGAAACGATGTATGGACGACTTTTGCCTTGTGGTTTTGTCTAAAAGTTTACCGAATAGAGTAGAGGTCGCACACGTATACCAATGTCGTGACAGACCAGTGAAAGCGACTCTTCACGAGGTGAGTGTAATATACATTCACCTCGTGGAGAGTTGCCTTCGCAGCTCTCTCACGATTTTGGCATGCGTGTGCGACCCTAACTCTATTCGGCAAACTTTTAGACAAAACCACAAGGCAAAAGTCGTCCATACAACGTTTCTTGGTTGCACGCTTCTGGACTGAGAAAACAGCGAGTGAGTGTAACTCTTTGCAAGTGAGTGTTCCCATCATTGATGTTAGGTTAGTTTTCGGTTAATTTTGACAGACAACTGCTTTTAACTAGGCTTTGTTATCGAGTGTCCAGTTATAAAGCAGTCCAGTTATCGAGCGGATGCTGTAGGCGTGACATTCTTGGAGGATTATATTCCATAAAATTTTCTTCCAAAATTCTTCTTGAGAACCTTAAAAAAAATCACCAAGAGTTCTTCTAGAGAACCTTCCATGCTTAAGAAATTCCTCCATGGACCATGGATTATTTCAGAAATATCTTCGGGAATTCTCTCAGAAAACCAAATTCTCCAGGGATTTACTTAAAAAAACGAATATTCCTTCGAAAATATTTTTTTGAGTGCCTTAAGTTCTTCCATAAATATTCCAAAGAATTGATATAGAGAACCTCCTAAAATGACTCCAATCATTTCCTAGAAATTCCAAAAATGAGGTCACGCAAAAATGTCCATATTTAACATTTTTTTTTTGTATGGGACCTACTCTGAAATTTGTGTACCCTTCAGAAATAACAAAAAGAATTCCACCTGCGGAGAAATCCAAGGGTTCATTCAGGAATTTATCCATCGATTGCTTCAAAAATTCCTGCAGGGCTTTTCCAATAAACTTCTTCGTAGAATGTCTAGAGGAAATTTTCCAGAAGTCCATTCATGATTTTGTTTAGTGATTTTAGCAAAAAAAATCATATAGAGATTTCTTAATAAGTTCCTTCTTGTATTTCACCAGAAATTCCACGAAGGAATACTATCAAGGATCCCCTCAAAAATGTTGGCTCGGATTCTTCAAGAAATTCAGCAATTTGACTGTTGAAACAACCCAAATAAAACGGTATTATACATAAATTGAAGTATGTATGATTTTTTTTATTATTCGTGTTATAGTAAACTGGATTATAAATCGATGATACGATGAATCATATCGATGATAGCAGTTATCATTTTAGGAGTTTTGATGATAGACCGAATGGGTTGTTAAGTATCGTTACCATTCAAAAATGTCATTTTTCTCGAACAAGTATTTTGCGAAATTATACGTATTGTAATCACTTTATAATCAATTTTATGATACGGCGAATAATAAAAACAAAACGAAAATATTTCACCAAAACTGCTTTACCGACCGAAAAAGTGCACACCCCTGCGGGCACTTTCGGACGCTGTCAAGTGTTTCTACGATTGTGTGAATCATTGTTTATATTCGCGGCGTTTTTTTTTTTGATCGGGAATCGAACCGAGTGAGATTGACGTGGTCAAGATTTATTTGGTAACTCTTTGCGCTACACCAGACGGAAGCAGTGTTCGCGGTACGTTGAAGCTCATTGAAGTTAGAAAGCGAAAAAGAAATTAGTGGAAATCATCGGCATCGGAGAAGCTTCCAAGTATGAATCTTCTGAGAGGAAAAGGGGATTTTTGGACGGCTTCAACGTTCTGGTGCAGCCGCAAAGGCAACTGGCGAAATTCGGATGAAAGTAAGCTTTCAAGTGCATTTGTGGAAATCAGAGAACGCCAGCTGCTGGCACGAAAAAAAGGCTACGATGGATTTTGGTGAAAAGTGATCCCCACTAGAGAAAAGTGGATCCATCACACTACAGTTATGCTCAGAAGTTCGCAAAAGTGCTCAATTTCGTTACTGCTGAGGAAACAGTAATGGACACTATCTTAATTACTTGCCATTGTATTGTTTTAACATTGAAAAAATCCGAGGAACAAGCCACAAAAAGTAGTATCAACTACCAGCCAAACAAAAAGGCATTATTAAAAATTATTCATACATTATTGAATGTATCGTTATTATAAGTGGTATGATATTCGAAAAGTATTGTATGGTGATAATTTTTATTATTATTATTAGCTTTATTAAGGAGATTTTCAGCCGGTGATAATTTTTCATCTTAAATCATCGCATCATAAAACTATCATTGCTTCTATAGTAACCATTCCACTAATGAACGTCTTATAATATGTACGATACCATAAATTGTAAATTTCTATGCGGGAATTCCTAGAACATTCTGTATAAATTCCTTTGAAAATTTCTCATGAGATTTGTCTACGAATCTTTACAAAAGTTTAAGAGTTTCTCCAGACGTTAAGAGATTATTTTAATAATACGTTCACGAATTTCTCTGGAAATTATTTCACAAAATCCTCCTTGAATTTTGGTAACAGATTTCTCTAGATACTTTTGCAAATATTTTTAATAAATCTTTGTAGGAATTCTTCCAAAGGTTTCCCGGGTAGAGGTGAAGTACTGACGATCAAAGCGTAATATTGGTGCGATCGATATAAGAGATAAAAGATCTGAAATAACATCTGAAAAATGTTCCTGGACCAAATGAACAATATCAAAATTTCATATTTCAAGATCAAACGAATAGATTGCTGCTATTGGTTGGATCTTACAAGATCTAAATATGATCTGATGATGATGTTGCAGGAGTAAATTTAAGATATTATTTTTAGATCTTTTATCTATTATAAAAATTAAACTAATATCACATTTTGATTTCAATACCAAAATGAGCTCTTTTCCTCTGTCCGGGTTCTGAGGGAGAGAATTCCTTCAGGAGTTCCCTCGGATTCTCTTACATAATCCTCCTGGAATTCATTTAAGAATATCTCCAGGGAATTCTACAATTCCCTGGAGATATTCTTAAAATTAAATAGACAATTTATTTGAAAATTCGTTCAAGGATTTTTTGAAAAATTCCTCCATGGGTTCCATCTAAAACTTACTCAGGAATTCCTTCAGAAATATCATCGGAGACTCCTCCATTGCCCCTATTGGCACAACAATCTCATATTTTCTGGGTTTCCTATCCACATGGGACTGTTATGCGAATGGGGACAGTTCAGTGGTTTAAGGATTTCTTCATGAATGTCAGCAAGAGAAAACCTAAGATTTTCTTTAAGTTTTCAAAATTTTTAGCGATTCCTTTGGAAATTCTTCCAGGAATCCATTGGAAAATTTCCTCATGGGTTACAGAAGAAATGTCTAGAAGGTTTCTTTTAGGAACTCTTCCTACGGTTTCTTCAGAAATATTTTCTGGAAGATTGAAGATTTTTGTCTTTTATGGAATTACATAAAACATCTTCTTCTTCTTCTTATTTATGGCTCTACGTCCCCAATGGGACTTGACCTGCCTCACTTCAACTTGGTATTCTTTGAGAACTTCCACAGTTATTAATTGAAGGGCTTTCTTTGCCTGCCATTGCATGAATTTGTATATTGTGAGGCAAGTACATTGATACACTATGCCCAGGGAGTCGAGAAAATTTTCGACAGGAACGGGAATCAAACCCGCCGTCTCCGGATCGGCGATCCATAGCCTTAACCACTAGGCTAACTGGAGACATAAAATATATTGAAGTAATTAATTCAAGCGTAATCTGAAGAAATTTCGACCGAAATGTTTAAAAAAAATCAGGAGTTCATGAACAAATTTCATTGAAGCAGTTGAAAATGAATCTATCGTTGGATGAATTTCTGGAGGAATCCATGGGGAATGCCTGGAGGAACTCGTTGAGATGGATTTAGAGGAATTTCTAGAAGAATTTTAAGAAAAACTTTTGGAGAAACTTATGCAAAAAATCTTTGAGAAGTTACTGAGAAAATCTTCTCCCGTCCAGAAGCAAGATCATAACAAAATTATGACAACTTTTGTTAGAAATAATTAGTTGATATAATTCTGTTCCATGAAAACATCCATAACAAAATAATATTACCATTTGATATAATTTTAGCAACAAAAATAAAACCAAACTTGTTTTATTTATTCGAATAGATACATAACAACATTTGTTATATTCTGCATCAGAATATAATTGCCTTTAACATAATTTTGTAACACGTTTTTTGCCATCTTTGTTTTATATTTTGAAACAAAATAATTCCAGAATTTATAAGGTTTTTAGTGTTGTAGCAAAAAAGATTGTTATTTTTTGTTATTTTGGTCACTCGAGCCAAGATAATTATAAAAAAACTTGTAACAAATTTGTTTTGAAATATATAACTAAACTTGTTATGATTTTGCTATGATTTCGCAAGTTTGGTCTAACAAAATTTGATATAATCTTGTTATGATTATATCTCAACTTGATATATTTCTATTTTAACCTTCCTTTTGCATAACGTTGGCAGCAGCTCGCTAACGTTGTGTACGGTTTGGGTCAAAAATGACCCTAATGCCAAAGGAGGGTAAATTGGAATGAGTTTTGTTAGATTTTTTTTATACCAACGATACATGTTCTATAACAACCGATGTTACAAAAATCATTGTAACAAAATTACACAATCTTAAGTAATTTTGTTTTTCCCATCTAGTCGGGTTAACCCTTTCAGGACGCGTGCCATCCAACAACCGAAACTGCACTGCACCGCGTTTGCTCTGTATACAAAGAGCGATGTTTTTTGGCAGTGTTATACTTTATACAACAGCGCGCGTCCTGAAGGGTAAAGGGATTTCTGAAGAACATCTTAAACGAATTTCTAAATTGTGTTTTTACCCTACTGGAAGAATTCTCGAATAAACCTCTACATAAACTACTGGAGAGTGATTTGGAACAAACCCTGGAAGAACTGCTGGAGATGCTTCTGTAGGAATTCTTGGAAGAATTTCTTGCAAAATGTCTGAAAGGTATTAGTGGATAAAAATCCTTGGAGCAAATTTAAATCAAATGCAAGAGTTCTTGAAGGAATCGCCAAAAGAAATGTCTTAAAAATGTCTGGAAAACTGAAGAATGCTGTGCAGTAGTTTCAAGTAGAATTTCTTAGGATATTTCTGGAGAAACACCAATAAATAAATTCAAAAGTGATTTCTGATGGAGCTCCTAAAAGAATCTCTGAAGGGTCGGTCCCTGGCAAAATTTCTGGAAGAATTCCTGACGAAAGGTTTCAGTAAACCTCAAGAGAAGTTTACAATGCAACTCCTGGAGGAACTTCAGGAAAACTATCTTGAGAACTTTCTGGAGGAATTTCTGAAGAAATGTCTGAGAGATTCCCTGTTGGAATTTCTAAGATAATGTAAAGAGAAGCTCTCGAGAAAATCTGAATTTCTCAAGGAAACGAAAAAATTCTTTTCTATTGAATTGTCGTCTTGATTAGAAAAAATCATCCAAATGATGTAAAAAAGGTTCCACATTAAGATAATTTCATTGGAGACGTACTAGTATATGGGGCGTTGGAATTTTCAAACCTTAAGTAACCAGCTCTGATTTTACAATGACAGTGTGCCCAAAATAGACGTGAATTAGACGGAAACAGAATGCATTAGAGAACAGTTACTCAATATTATTATTTTAAGGAAATTATAGGTCCAATATTTCTGTACATGAAATGGACGACAATTCATAAATTAGTAATTGATACCAAATTTGAGACATTAGGCTAGGTGCAAGAATAAACTTGATCATTATTGGTCGGTGCTCAGTTAGACGGGAATTAGATAATAACCCTGTTGTTTAAAATTCTACCATGACTAAGGATTCCGTCGTAAATTTTTTCGGAGTTTGCTTAATATATTCCAGAATTACAGACACAAATGCCGGAAAATTTTTCTTCTAACAACATTCTACAAATTATTTTCTGCTTTGTATATGCCAAATTTGTTCTCCGTTCAATTTTCCTGGTTTTGTTATTATTTATATTTTAGGTTCTTCCAAAAAGCTATAAAAAATCTGGGAATTTTGTTTTTGTAAACGAAAAGACACCATGATGGAGATTCAGTTTAAGGAACATCATAACGCATTATGTTGTTCCAATCAATTGTTTTTGTTAGATTTTCTTATAGCCTTCACAGAAATCGTAATTATTCTCACCACCATTCTACGTTTACCCAGAAGTCATCAACCAAAGTGAGCTTGCAACCAGCACAAACCCCGGAAGCAGCTCATATGAATACCACGTTGGCAGCCATTTTTATTGCCATTCATTATCCAACCAGTTCAGTCGACCAACGGAAGAAGAATCTAGCTATAGCCATCCCCCACTAGCATCGGCTTCCGAATGTGGCGCAGATCCTTTTATAATTCCAATGAACGCAGGAAGTCCCGCGTCCTCTTTTATGGGGAACAATCACTGCCGCCAACTGTGAGAACTGATGCGACTGGAATGATGGTACAATAGCGCTCACTTGCCGCGTTTTTCTCATCTATCTAGCCGTCGACGGCGCCAAGGACGACGACAACAGTTGGACTATAGTACGACGTGGCTCCCGGTTGACTCCGCAGCAGCAGCAGCAGCAGGCTCACTCCGGACGGAAGCGCCATGGAATATAGTGGCGTCCTAGATTCGACGCGCATTAAATGCGAACCCCCTCGGTTCCCAGTCCTCGGGGGAGGGAACCAAACGTGAAAGATCGTAAGCTATCATATTTATATTTACATACAATCGCTACAAGCGCGCGAATCTTCCTTTCTGCCCCCTCCTGCAATCTGTCCGTTCGTCCGTCCATCAGTCCGGACCCGGAGGGAGTTCCGCTGTCGGTCGTTATGTTCAAAAATAATTGCTCGATGCTCCCTCATGGCACCCTGGTGCATGACACCCAGTTCCGGTTCGAGCACCATCACCGTCATCATCATCATGATCATCAGAAGGCAAATATTACATCCCAGGGCAAGTGGATCTCCCATCTCCATATCGTTGGTTCAGTTCGAGTCCGGTAATTGCGGGCGCCCTACAGTAGTGTCATGCACAGCACACATATCCATAATCTATCGGAGGAGCGAGGATGAATAACGGATGCCGTCGCCATCGCCGTTGCCGCAGCCGCAGAACTCGGAGAAATATGAGGGAAAATATTTGCCCTCTGACCCGGACGCGCCCGGGCGGAATAACAAACGTGCGTGAAGCTGGAAGTTCGGAGTTTGGTTGGCTGATCTGTAAATAATAAAAATATTTTCTGCAGAGGTTCTCAGCTTTTGTGATGAAATACCATTTTGTATGAAATTCGGCCTTCACTGATATTTTTATGAACATAGCTATACCTCAATTTAAAAATTTCCTAAACAATTACTTCAGAATCGATTTCAGATGGGCTTCTTATCTAATTCCCGTCTAGCTAAGAAACGACCAACAATTATTAAGTGTATTTTTGCACTTCGCCTAATACCTCATGGTAAACTTGGTATCAATTACAAAATTTATAAATTAGCTTCCTTATCATGTAAAAACATATTGTGACAGAACTACAATTTTCTTAAAATAATAATTGTCCCTCGAATTCCGTTTCCATCTAGTCCACGTCTATTTCGGGCACAACCTGAGTTCAATTCCCGGCACACGTGACACTATGGTATATAAAACGTCATCCAAGTACAACGAAGAAATCTTTCTGTGTGGTTGTGAAATACGATGTTTCGTATACAGAAAATCCACGCACACATTTGCTTGCATCTTTCCTAGACGAAGACAACTTGTTGTTTACATTTTATCGATGGGGAAAAAATGATTTATTTAATTGAACAGCTTTTGCTGCATTCTGCAACAGTGACATCTAACCCTAGGCACTTCCTAAAGTGCCAGGAAAGTTTTTGTGGGATGTCTCTGACAGATTTTGGGCAGCTGAATCCGAATCGGGCTCAGATTTGCTCCAGCACGTCACATTTTTAAGCTATACCTCAATTTATAGGGCAAAATATGCGATTTTGGGCTTTTTTAACTGCAAACCAAAATATGTCAGAGACACATAAGTTTGCTCTTGAGACAGACCAAAAATTAATTTTTGTTACGCTGTTTAACAGTTTGAGTAGCTGATGCTTTGGTGCGGCTGCCTTCGTCGTACGCAATACGTGAAAAAATGTAAGTGGAGTGAAATTGAAACGAGATATTTCGCGTTATATTTTTTTTCCAGTGCTGTAGGGGCTGGTTATTGATAGTCTACATCGTTTTGCCTCCATCTGATGAGCCTTTGGCATAGGTGGTAAGTTGGAATATTTGTTATTGTTAGCTATTTTCTTGTCTGATATGACGGGAATCAGCGCATATGATGAAGTAAAATTCTTCCCTATCGAATAAAGATTACGTGATGTCTTGAAATGCTGCCACATTGGAGTTTTACCTTATGCATTACAAAGGGGGGTTTTCTTTGCAAACTTTACATCACGAATCCCGAAAAATCCATTTTAAATATGTTTAACTTTCAAAATGAGTAAAGATTCTATCGTAATTTCTAAATTCCAGCAGGGTTCTGACAGAAATTCCTTCATGGATTTATGTGAGTTTTTGTTTGGGAATTTGTTTCTGAAACACGTTTTGAAACAATTCATGGGGTTTTTGTTTGTTTTTAAAAACTCTTCGAAGATTTTGTCGTAAATTCATTCGAGATTTTCGAGAATTTTTCAACAAATACCTCAGGAGTTTCTACCATAGTTTTCCGCTGATTTGTCCGAGATAATCCAAGTCTACTTGGAAGATTGTTAAGGTATTAGAAGACCGACTCCAGGGGCAAATGTTTGGCACATTTGTGTCATGCAATGACAACATTTTCTGGCGGATGCATGCAAACTGTTTATTTGCCAAACTTTTCCTCGAAGCTTTCTAATAACAAACTTCTTTCAACATTTCTTATGACTTTCTCTTCGAGGATTTTAATTGGTTCTCTTATTAAGCATGGTATGGCTCCCATTTTTTTTAAAAGACACGGACACGTTTAATGCTTCCAGTGAGCTATTTGCTCTTTGAAGGAAACACGACACTAGACAACGGACTAGCATGCAACGCCCAGTGGCACAGCCGAAAACTTTTCCTGACAGCTGCGGCGGGAATCGAACCCGCACTCCTCAGCACGATGCGACTAAAGGCTTGGTGACCTGAGCCGCACGACCACGAAGCCACACCTACCACACCTTTCATCCTACGCAAAACAAATGATTGAAGTGCTGTTTGTTTTGTTTCTAATTTTTGTATTTTTTGTTAGAAGTGAGCACGCATGAAACCGAAAAGAACGGAATCAATCGGTGTCGTTATTGCTTGGTTTCGAATAGAATAAATTTGGGAGCGTGAGATTACGTATGGCACTCGTACCCTCTCTCTCTCTCTCTTCTTGGCGTAACGTCCTCATTGGGACAAAGCCTGCTTCTCAGCTTAGTGTTCTATGAGCACTTCCACAGTTATTAACTGAGAGCTTCCTCTGCCAATGACCATTTTGCATGCGTATATCGTGTGGCAGGCACGAAGATACTCTATGCCCAAGGAAGTCAAGGAAATTTCCTTTACGAAAAGATCCTGGACCGACCGGGAATCGAACCCGTCACCCTCAGCATGGTCATGCTGAATACCCGTGCGTTTACCGCCTCGGCTATATGGGCACTCGTACCCTATATTCCTGATATTTTTGGTAAATGCCTTATTCTATCTCAGCTCTAAAATTTGTAGCAAACTTCATAAAAAGGTCATTGGAATACTGTCGATGGTAAAATCAGAGCTAGTTAGTCAAGGTTCCCCGATTTCAGCGTCCCTTTACTGGTACATGGATGAAGTCCTGGAGGAATCTCTGAAGGTACCGCTTGAGCAATTCCTGAAGGAACTGCAGGAACAACTTCTGAAAGAATCCATGGAACAATTTTTGAAGAAATCTCTACTGAAATTTCTTAAGTAATTCTAGGAATATTGCAGATGTCTCTAAAGATACTTCCGAAAGTATCGCTGAAGAAAATTCAGAAGGAATTAGAAAAAAATCTGAAGAAAATTTTAACCCTATTAGGATGTTGGGGTCAATATGACCCAGACAGGCACGCTAAACGTGCCCTACGCCATCGTGGTGCGCAAATCCTAACATCTTAGGGGGTTAAATGAATTCCTGAAAAAAAAATCTGAGAAAAAAAACAGCAATATTTTAAGAATCCAAATTCAAGGAGGAATACCTAAAGAAACACCTGGAAACCCCTGGCAGAATACCTAACAAAACCTCTTGAGATATTTTTGAAAAAAAAAATATCCTGGAGAAATCCCCTAAAACCGTATTTTTTTTCAATGCATTCCTGGAGGAATCCACAGAGAAATTCCTAGAGGTACACTTGGAGGCAATCCTGGAGAAATTTCTGAGAAAATACATAGAGGAAATTACTGCCGGGTAATTTCTGATGAAATCTCTGTGTGAATTTCTGCAGGAGTCTCTGCAAGAATGCCTGCAAGATTTTCCGTAAGAATCCTTATAAGAAACTCTGAAAGAATGTGTAGAAAAAATTCTGAAGGAATCCTTGAAGGATTTTCTAAGACTTTCTTAAGAAATTATTGGTGGAATTTCAGGAAAAGAAATGTCTTAAAGCATATGTTCCCCATAGTAGAAATCCCCTCATTTGTTGTCTGTTACAGTAAACGATTCAACTGTCCCTCGCGACCTCCTGAAAGAAGGCCGGCGACTCCCCTGGGGGATCGCGATCCACAATTTGGGATACCATGTCTTAAAGGAATATTTAAAGTAATGTGAAGAAATCCTGGGAATTTCCTTAGTAATCTCTTGTAGAATTTCTAAAGCAGTCATTTGAGAAAATTCTGAGAAAGCTTCTGAGAATTTTTTTTCAGAATTTCTGATTCTTAATGTATCTGTGAATAATTTTCTAAAAAATTATCCATGGAGTATTTTTTGAGAAAGTTAATGGAAAGTTTCTAGATAAATCTTAGAAAAATTTCTGGAGGAATCTTTGTGAAAAAAAAATCTGTAGAAATTCGTAGATGAATTTCTGGAACAATCGATGCAAGAAATCCTTGAAGTATTTTCTAAAGGAATTCATGCTAAATTTTTGGAAGATATCTGTACAGGACTTTCTCATAAAATTCTTGGAATCCCTTAAAGATTTTGTGAAAGAATTACTGACTGAATTTCTTTGGAATTTTCTGGATTGTCTTTTAAAGTTAATTTCCAAAGGAGTCCCTGAAAGATTTTTTCGAGAATCACTGGGAGATTTTTTCAGAGGCTCGTGAAAGATTTTTTAATTGATTGGAAGTTTTTTTCAAGGTAATCCTTGGACAAATTTGTAAAGAAATCTCTGGAGGTAAATCTGGAGATATTTCTGAGGAAATTATTAGTCAAATCATATATAGAGTTGTCTGTCCTTCCGTCACGCTTTGAAATGTTTCACACAGTAGAGTAATGCGGGGCAAAAGTTCGCACCTAACAGACTTCACAAAATAGCTATTAAACGAAAAGAAAATAATATCGTTTTTCTTCGTTAAACGGGTCCCTATCATGTTGCCTTCAAAACGTAGTACTAGATTTTTTCGCGTTCTTTTCGTAGTTTCAGTAATACAATTTTTAATGCAAGTACTCCAATGCGAACTTTTGCCCCATAGTGGGGGCAAAAGTTCGCATTATGCGGGGCAAAAGTTCGCACGTTGAATAGCATAGTTTATTGGTGTGATGTTCATTTATTTCATGGTAATTCATGTTCGTCCTTTCACTTTAGCCGTGAAATCTGTTTCTTTCTGTTCTTAGCTTTACGGCCCAACTGGAATACGATCTAGTGTTCAGCTTTGGAATACAATGTATTTTATGAAGACTTCCACAACTACTAACAAGAAGCTGTCCTTTCCTGCATAACTGAAGTTATCAAAATACATTGTGGGGTAATCATAGAGATACGTGTTGCACAAAATACATTTAAAAAAATCAAATATGCTGCAAAACTATTGAACGGGACCGTAATCGAATCTTATCCCCGTCAGTATGGTGATGAATTATAACTGTGAATTTACAAACTAAGCTATGAAAGACCCCGGTAAAGTAGAAGAACATAACATGACCTGCAGAAACATATGAAAAGACACGACGAGGATGACGAAGAAAATGTTTTAAAATGTTTTTTTAGCCATTTTTCATTTCTTGATTTAAATGGGTGAACATAATGTTTGCCTTACAATGGATCTTCTTACAAAACAAAGTTCAAACCCTCTGCCGGAACGATTTCAGGGTACATACTACACATATTATACACATATAGTAGTTTCTATACGAAACCATCATTACTGCAAAGATTCTGTAATTTTATTGATGTACTACATTCAGAAAGCTAGTGCGAACTTTTGCCCCACAGCTACTGCGAACTTTTGCCCCACCGTCAAGGTTTTAACAATGTCCCTTTCTGCAAGAAGCACTAGTAGTTTATTGTTTATTTGAGTGCACCTCTTGAACTACTATGGAATAACAATTCTCCGACATCAAGAGATTTTGAGATTCTTCTTCTTCCTGCTACTACAAATTCTTATTCCAAAAAGCCCAAAAAATCTATCAAAACACCTAGAAACACATTTTTTCGCATAACTCTGCCACACCATAACGAAATCCTTCCATTTTTTGTTGACGAGTAACTGGCCTGATTATGTGTCGAACCCATGCAAATTTGTTTGGGTTCTTAACTCGTGTTCAGAAAAAGACCCACTGCGAACTTTTGCCCCGTGCGAACTTTTGCCCCGCATTACTCTATGGCAGCTATACAATTCATTGCATTGTTTGTTCGTTGCATTGATGCATTGTCACATTGATGCATCGTTGTAGTGATGCACCATTGCGTTGGTACATCGCTTTATTGTTGCATTGGTGCAACGCTGCATTGGTTGCATCATTGTATGAATTGCAATGGATTCGTAAAGCAATGCATTTCTGTATCAATACTGTAGAATGTTCTAGAAGTCTCTTCCATTCCAAGATTAAGAACCCTACAACAGTCGTTTCTAAACCAAGATTGGTTACATAGTATACCTTCCGACGCTGCTCAACGAGAGACCCAATGCTGAGTGAAATGTTTCACAGATAAATTGATTCCAAAGCTTCTAAAGAAACTTCGAGAAATGTTCCTTCCAGAAGATTCTAGGATCTTCTTGATTCGATGGAAAAACTAATATAATTTTAAAAGTCTTAATATTAAACACACAATCTTTATCTTCAAAGAAAGATAATTGTTAAAAAGATCGAAAAAATATACATTATTTTTGGAACGTTGCTAGCCACGTTGAGTCTGCTAGTTTATAACAAAAGCCATGGGAGACTATCTTAAAGAATCCCTCGAAAAAAGTGTGAAGGAACCCTTAGGGCAGTTTCTATAGGAGTCCTTGCAGAAAATTCCCGAATGGATCTCACATTAAAAAAAGAGTCCCTGGAGGAATTTCTAAAGAAATCCGAGGAAGATTTTCTGACAGAAATTCAGAGTTTTAAAAAAAAATCCTTGGAGCAGGCATTTTCTAAAGCAAACTCCGGAGAAAGTCTTGAAATAGTTTGAGAGAATGCTAAAAGGAATTTCCGAAGGGTTTTTCGGAATATGGTAAATCTCTGATGAATTTTCTAAAGAAATACTGGTACACAACTCTCTTACGCAACTTTTTGTGAAACTTCTGGACGAATCCCTTGTGGAATTTCTGGATAAATTGGAAGTTGCTGTGGGAGGTTTTGGTGAAATTCTTGGAAGAATTTCCAAAGAAACCACAGTAAAAAATTTTGAAAGAACTTTCGAAACTTTTTCTGAAAACTTTGAAATAGTTTCTTAAGCATCGCTGAAAGTTTTATTAAAGGAATTCCTGGAGAAATTTTCAAATAAAAGTTTGAAGAAATTTCTGAAGGAACCTCTGAACGATTTTTTGAAAGAATCCCTGGAGGAATTTCTGCTCAAATACATGAATATTTTATAGAGAAAAAAAATAGAGGAATATCAGAAGTAAATCACGCATGATGCTTGAAATAAATCTTTGTGGAATTTGTAGAATAGAGGGAATTTCTAATCAAATCTCTGAAGAAAATTTCCAAATTAATCCATGAAAGATGTTTTAAAAGGATCCGTGAGGCATTTTTAGGCGAATACACTGGAACCACTTTTTATGCATATGGCTCGGACTGCATAAATCTGCATAAATTAAAAAAAGGGAAAAAGAGGGAAATTTATGCATAAATTAAGTTTGGGCTTTAATTAGAGAATCTAGTTCACGAGAACAAGTCTGGCTCCTGGGCAGTTGAGGTAGGGCTAAGGGGGTTTCCAGAAAGTTCCCAGAGAGCCCAAAAAGGGGGTTCTAAGGGGCTTCAGAGGCGTTTCAAGGGGCTGTTTCGAGGGATTTGAGGGGCCTTTTAAGGGTACTCAGTTAAGATTTTTTGTGTTTTTATGGGATTCAGAGGTATTTCAATAGTATTAAGTGGGTTTCAGGGGCGTTCCAAGGGCCTTTTGGGGCAATTCAAGAGATTTCAGGAGTCTTGAAAGGGCGTTGCAAGAGGTTGAGGGGCGTCTTAAGGTATTTCAGAGTGTGCTCTGGAACTTCCTGAAATGCCTCAAAAATCCCCCTTAAACCCCCTCGGACCCCATGTAGCGCACCTGAGAAGCTCTGAACCCCCCGAAAACGACTCCGTACGCCTCTGAATCCCACCAAAGAGGCTCTGAAACATTCTAAAATGCCTCCTAAATCCGACCACCTGGACCCCATGTAACGCACCTGAGGTGCTCCAAACCCCCCGAAAACTGCTCCGTAACGCTTTTGTAACGCCTCTTAATCCCGCAGAAACGCCTCCTAATCACGCTCTGAAACGTCCTGAAATGCCTTCAAAATCCCCTTTAAACCCTCCGGGGACCCCATGTACCACACCTGAGAGGCCCCACACCACCATAACTCCTCCATAGCGCCCCTGAATCCCCAAAAAAAATACTCTGAAACGTCTTGAAATGCATCCAAAACCCCCCTTATTCCCCCTCGGACCCCATGTAACGCACCTGAAAGGGTCCAAAACCCCCAAAAACTCCTCCGTAACGCTTTAGTAACGCCTCTTAATTCCGCAGAAAATGCTCTGAAACGTCCTGAAATACTTTCAAAATCTCCCTTAAACTCCCTCGGACCCCATGTAACGCACCTGAGAAGCTCCGAACATCCCGAACACTCCTCCGTAACGCCTCTGAATCACGCCGAAATTGGTCTGAAACATCCTCAAATGCCTCAAAAAATCCTCCTAATCCAAAACCCATAAAAACGCCTCCGAAACCAGCCTGAAATGCTCTGAAAAATGACTCCGAAACCCCCTTAAGACCCACTCGGACCCCATGTAACGCACATGAGACCTTCGGAAACACCCAAAAACGAACCTGTAACCTTCCTTTGCTCTCCTCTGTAAACACCCCTCGGCCGCCGTTGCAATAGTTCGCGTCGTCATTAAATATTCCTATGCACAATATTGGTTCTGATTAGCTTTCCCTCTTTTAATGCAGGGCATAAAAAAGTGCATAAAAATAACATTCATGAAAAGAGGTTTTAGTGTACTCGGATAAAATTTTTTAGAAGAATTTCAGAAGAATTTTTTGGTACATTTTCTAAAGGAATATCCAATAAATTCTCCAAACGAATGCCTAGAGAAATTTCTGAATAAATACAAAGAGGATTTTTTGAATTTTTCAAACAATTTCTGAAACAATTTGTAAAATTTGAGGAATTACAGAAGCATTCATAACATATTTCGTAAAATAATTATTTGTGACTCTTGTGGAGTAACACATGGAAGATTTTCTGGAATGATCTGTATCATGATGATTTTATTTTTAAGTTTTCTTCGGAGACCGTCGTAATAAAGCTTAAAATTCGAGGTTCACTTACTTTTGTTAAACACCGCAATTACAACGAAGAAAGATTTCGGAAAAATCCTTTAGAAATCTAATATTTAGTGCGAGGAACCCCTTAAAAAACTGAGCGGTATTTTTTTCTAGCATGCTGTCTTGTGTGTTGGCGACGCACAAAACAATTAAATTTACGTTTCAATCCCCACTTGGATCTTCATCAGGGGCATTTGAATAGGCATTTAGAAAAAAAGCGGTGGTAGGCACATTGAACATAAAATTATTTGATTACATCAAATAAAGAGAAACATAATATAAAATTTTGTTTTACAAAACACTTACGAAAAATTATTTGTCCTGTCCTTAAACTGTTGGCCTATCCTGTTACATTCAGGCTAAAAATTCAAACATATTCCTTCAAAAATTCCTTCGAGATTTTTTGAAAAGTTTCTCCTCATTACACATTTAATCGGGGATTTTTCTGAGAGTTTTTCAAATGATTTCTCCATATATTCTAGGAATTTCCAATGATTCCTCTGCAAGTTTCTTGGAGAATAACGGAATCCCACATAAATTTTTGGAATCCTCCAGGAGTACATCCGAGATTTTTTCAGAAATTATTTCACTGAATTTTTCTAACATTCTTTAACAAGTAACAATTGTATCGAATACTCATTATGCTTCAAGAATTTCTCCAGAAATTACACCAAGGATTTTTCCAAAAGACCTTTATTAATTGTCGTCAATCAATTCGTAAACCGTTACAATTGTTTATATACTATTAGCTACAGTAATATTATACTTGCATTAACCTAATTGCGCCTGACTTCTTGCATAAAAAGCTTTTTAAGCAGGAACATGCTTATAGTTACTCATAGTTACATCGATTCTATTGTTATGTTCATTATAACAATACATTATCATGTTCAAAGGCCTATTCAAAGCGTAATTTGTTCGGAAATAATTTGCATTGACTGATTCCAGATCATCGCCGACGTTTCGGTTCAGGTATGGGACCTTCCTCAGGGCTCGATACTGATCTGAAATCAGTCAACGCAAATAATTTGAGACTGCAAGCCGAAAACCCAAGAGATCTTTAAAGGATTCTTCCAGGAAATTTATCCATTGAAAGTAGACGATTCTTACATGATATTATTTTAAGATTTCTACTGGACTTGCTGTAGATACGTCTTCAGGTAATTTCTCTAGAAATTCCTCAAAGGATTGTTCCATGTAGATCGACCTGAACCATTACGTTACCTTAACTAATTCAATTGATCTGAAAGAACTTCTTAACAGGGTTTAAGGTTCCACCCAGGTTGAGAACCACTGCACTACACGATGCACACGTAGCGACCTTGCTCACACCTCACGCGCGCAGGGGGATTCGTTATCCTGCGTACGTGACCATGCGACCGATTGAAGCACTGCCGCCGTCGCCTCAATCGCTCATCCTGCAGACTGTAGAAGTATCCTGAGTCCTGACAACCTACAGCAGTAGCGGGAATAAAGCGTGCGAGGTTCAAACAAATGTTTGTAGTTTATTACATCCCGACAGGCTCGACGTTGTTGTGTTGCGTCGTCAGCTCCTGCGTCCCGTCGCCCGAAGAAAGTGATTCGGTTTGAACCGCATCACACACGTACATGGAATCTGCCATTCACAATGCGGTTGGTAACCAGGAACAGCATCACCCCCAGCAGTTAGGCAGCGTGACGTGTTTACACGTGATGATTGAAGCCCAAATTGGGCGTTAAGTTGATTGGTTTGATGGATGGTGGGCGGGTGACGGTTGTTGTCCGTTCATGGTACTCGAGAAATGTCAGTCGTGGTGTGGGTTGGGTATGAGATTCACTGCTACCTGCTATGTATGGATCAGGATTTTAGAGCGATTGACAATTGTTTTGCGCGTACGAGCGATGGATGCGAGTATGCTACACACGTTTGTTGTGGATGTGCAAACACGTATATTTTTCTGACAGGTGTTCCCCGTACGAGTTGCGAGAGGCATGGCACTTGGTCGGGTAACGCACAACCATTCTCAGCTTTGCCAGGAGTGTTATGGTTCAATTCTGGGTACGGCTCAGAATCTGTTCGAAAGCAGAAATAGCTTCTGAAATTTCACAAGTTTTTCTATGAAAATTCCCCTTATTCTTCTTTGAGAAATTTTTCAAGAAATATTTTTTGAAAATTTTCTAGAAATTTCTGTATTTTTTCCCTAGGAACTTCATTTAAAATTCCTTAGGTATTTCTCTGTAATTTTCATACACTTTGAAATGATAGCTTGAGTTAGGAAGGGCCAAGAAGTTTAGGAAGGCGGTTCAATAACCTAGAACAATCAAGTATTTGGTCTAAATTACTTTGCAATAACCTAAAAGTTCCAAAAGCCCCCACTGAGACGTTCCTTCACCACTCGGATGACTGTCGTTCCCCGAGAGCGAGAAAGAACCAATCTAAACCCACCGGCCACAGTTCACAAGTTTACGCAACAACTTTCAACACCTCCCCGCCTTGAAGCTCCCTCGTCACGTCGGCCAGGTGTTCAACCGCCACATACAGTTAGGTTAGGAGGACAAGTTGCATTAACTTTGACCGACCGTACCGAGAAAAGAAGAACCACCAGCTTCCGAGCGAGCGCAGCAGAAGGATACCATCTCGAAATAGTCTACGGCGACGACGACGACGACAATACCTTCGCTCTCCCCATCGGATCGTCCAGTTTCCCAACCGAGGTCCACCTGCCTGGCAAATGCACACAGTATTTGCTAAAGCTGATGATGATTGCACTTGGCGAAAGTTTTGTGCTGTGCACTTTTGTATAACTTTACAATATAAACTTTATCGGTACAGGTATTCTATTGTGGGAGGCGAGCGTCGTCGACTCTACAGCTATGACCCACAGCTGCTGCAAAGCGCAGGATGCGTGCTAACAGCAACCAACCAACGCAACGGGGTGCAACAAAAGGGAAGGATGAGACCACTCACTACTGGCTGGCTGTTGTGTGTTTTTGTGTACGCGGTTAGTACCACTAGTGTAGAAGTATGCTTACTATTGTGGCCGGAAGTTTTTATTTTATGTGCACGCTTATCTGAGGTTTCTGGATATTTCTTTGTATTTCATTGTACCTTTCGGGTGTGATGAAATGCATTGAAATTGTGTTATCATAACAATCTGTAGCAGTGAAGGAAAGTTTAGACCAATAATTCTGGGGAATATTAATATTCCTTAAAAACTTGGGTGAAACGCTATTAAATAATATGTTTTTATTTTCACTCTTTTGACAAACGAAACATATTGAGAAAAAATATAACAGCATAGAACGAGCTCACCAATAGTTCATTATGTCAGTCCGAATAAATATCAGGAAGTAAGAGACAAAATATGTTAGCAATGATGTGTAGTGAAATATAGTGTAACGTGTTATAATGTATTTCCAATCAAGTTTATCGAGCATTTCAAGAAATTTAAAATAATTTCATCTCTAGAAATACATACAAGGGGTGGCCAAAATGTTTGGAATAGGCAAATTTTTTGTCCCACAAAAAAAAATTAACATGCTGTAACTTTTCATAGAGTGCATAAAAAAATCTCAAATTTTGACTGTTTATCAACCTGTTATATGTGCATCATTGGTACAAATTCGGGCTCGATTGAATAGTTTTTCACGAAGTTAGAACCGTTCGGGTAAAACACTATTTTTTAGACAACTCATTTTTGAGCTGTCATATCTCGGAAACCAGTGAACCGAATTGAATGATTTTTTTAAAGTTTATCAACAATATATTGATACTTAACCTTCCAGGACGCGCGCCATCAAGCAGCTGAAACTGCACCGCGCTCGCGCTGTAAACGACGAGCGAGGGTTTTCGGTAGTGTTGTACTTTTTACAACGGCGCGCGCGCTGAAGGGTTAATACAACGTTATAAAATGTAAAATTTTTCCCGGCGAATTATGTTATACTAGGTTGACATTTTTACCCAAATAGAGGAAAATTAGTCGAATTTGCAATACCACACAAACATGTGTTCTTCCTTTAAGCTGTTCTTCCATGTGTTCTTCCTTTAAGCTAAATTGGCTCTAATATACATATCTGATTAAAGATAACTTGAGAACAGAAGTGGAAAATCTTTGGACATCAACACTAAAATTTATTGGCATTGACGTAAAAAAAAATACATTTTTTCGAGAAAAATCCAAAAAGTGTCTATCCATGATAACTTTTTTCAACGTTCAAAAAGTATCTATGTTTTAATAGTTTGTGAAGCATTTGTATATTGTTAGTGTACGTTCAAAATTTCATTCGATTCGGTTCACTGGTTTCCGAGATATGACAGCTCAAAAATGAGTTGTTTAAAAAATAGTGTATTACCCGAACGGTTCTAACTTTGCGAAAGATTAATCAATCGAGCTCAAATTTGTACCAATGATGCACATATAAAATAGGTTGACAAACAGTCAAACATTGAGATTTTTTTATGCACTCTATGAAAAGTTATAGCATGTTGAACTTTTTTGTGAGAGAAAAAAAGTTGCCTATCCCAAACATTTTGACCATCCTTTGTACTTCGTAGTAATGAAAAAACGTCAAGTCATCACACCAGGTGAATAACTCGATTTTTTTTTTAAGAAACGTTACCTTCTGAATTTCCACTACCATCCAGCGTCGAGTTCCGGAAACTGTACGAACGTCATAAATCAAGTAAATATTTTAAAATGCATTATAGTTTTCCCACGTTAGCCATTTTTTCACCGCTACTATCTTTCTCTCTCTGTCTGTTGGTGTGAAGTGGAAAGGCAAGGAAGACGATGCACCTTCAACGTTGCAACAATGTTGGTATGCTCTTTTTCCTTCTGAAAGTGGAGAAGTTTTTGTGCTGGTTTGGAGACTCTGGGCTTGTTGGAACGTTGAAAAGTAAGTTGGGTATGGGTTCATTGAAGTGGTTTCCTTTGACACGCCATACTGAAGGGTTTCGTCTTAGTAATTTGCATAGTTTTCTTCTTCACTATTTCCTCATTTGATTTCATATCAACTTCAATTATTTTGAATATTGAAATAGTAATAAATTGATTTCTAAGTCAACCAGAATCGAACAAATTCACCAATTTGCGCATAAAGTCACATTTTTTGGAACCTATGACGACGAACCACTCAAAAAATTATAGGAACGAAAAAAAAAACAAAAAAATGGTTCAATAATTTTGGACGACACTTGGCTTGAAGATTTAAAAAAATAGCGTAAAACGAACTATTTTATTTGTTTTTGAATAAAATTTAAAAAAAATATAAAAAAAAACATGGAACGAACTCACCAATAAACATTTATCCATCATCAGAGAGCAAAATTAAAATTTGATCAGTATCTCGCACTGATTTGATTTTTCCGAACGCATGCCTCAAAAACTGTTTTCCTTTCCAGTCACAAGCGAACAGATTACGCCCGGTATAATTTCAATGTTTGAATTTGTTTGACGAAATTCCTTTGAAAAGTAATCCAAGGGTTTTAACAGGAATCTTTTATGCAATTTGCTGAAATTCTTCGGCGTGTTCTCCCAAGTATCTTTTTACGAAAGTTTCTATGTTTTATCCAAGGAAACACTCATGTGCTGTAAAAAAATGGTTTTGAATTATATGGAACGAACGGGCTCACCAATGTAAATTTATCCATGTGTTCATCGGATTTGATCAGTATCTCACACCGATTGACACTGTTTGCTCGAATTCCTCAAAAACTGTTTTGCGCTCCAATTACAAGCGAAGAGACGACGCCTGGTACAAACAAACTAGAGGATCTTATGTAATGACTGCAGTTCATAGGCACAATTTGGGTTGCAAAATGGACAAATTGAGTGAAAAAATCGCGAATAAAAAAAATCCACATAGTTCTAATGGGGTTTGAACCCACGTCTCCCTAAGTTCGCTAGACCGGGCGCGTTAACCAACTCCGCCATAGAACAGGTAACGATTATGTGAAGTAGAAAGCCAACCAGGAACCCAACGCCCACCTCACCCCACGTTCTTTCTCGCAATTCACCATCTCCTTCGCTCCTTAGTTGTCTATGGGCGTGTCTATGAAGAGGATCTTGTTTCCTGGACTGGAAAAAATTCCGAGGTTCGAGATTTTTATTTTTAAAATCCGGGGATTTTCCGGAATCCCGGGAAAAACTAAATTTTCCAAAACCCGATAAAAGAGCTAAGGAATTAATTCTTAAACATTTACTTATGGCTAATAAGAATGTTAAAATCAAGATGTTCACAACTACACCATAAAAATTGACAACAAGTGTTTTTATTATTAGGCAAGGCATGAGTACTCGCGTTAATGCCGTATATTTATCCTAGAAGTTTTAGATACTTTTGTAGCTGGGAATTGTTTTTTTGCTGAAGACATTTTTAGAGAAACTCCTAATAATTTACTTTGATTCATTTTAGACACGTAAAGCATATTAAAAGTCTGGACAAAATCCCAAGTGGAATTGTCGTATTTTTTAAACTCATTTCTAACTAGGTATTATTTTTTAGTGGAATTAATATATGTTTATTGATAAAAGCTCAACAGTACTACATGTAAAATTGATACATGAATCCATGGAGTCTTTCCTTGTGTTATTTCTGGGAGAAATTTTGACAAATTCTCTGGCAGATTTTGGATGGAAAAGATTGTCAGGATGATTTTCAAAAATATAACAGCAATTTTGAATATAGCTTAAAAATAAATTTAAAAAAAAAACTTTTAACGAATCTTTCAAGTTAATTTCATGACATACATGAGAGATACATTTAAACCTCAAGGAGTTCATTTTATTTTTTCTAAAAAAGCCTTTGGAAATTCCATCCCGAAGCTCCAATGATCTTTTTGATTTCAATATATTTGACAAAAAAAAAATAAAACAGCTATTTCTTCAGAATTTTATTTTTTTGTTTTTGCAGAATACTTTTATTTTCTTTTTATTTGTATTTCATGTTATTACATTATAATAGGAACGCAATGTGTCTTTCGGCTTCTCATCGGCACTTTCCGCAGTTATAAATTGAAAACTTTCTTTGCCAATAACCCAGGTTTACATTCGTATTCTACGTAGTATGCACGATGATATTTTTGCTCGAGGATGTTGAAAAAATTCCATTTCTTTCGAATTCCCACTTGAAATTTCTCCATTAGGGGTGGTGGGGGTAAAGTGGACAGGTGGGGTAAAATGGACAGGGTACAGTTTCATGGCTTTTATTGTTTTTTTAAATGTTTCAACGATTGAAGCTTATGCCTAAGCATGAATCATTATACTTTTGCTGATCTTGAACATTAAAATCAAATAAACCTCTTCAAGATGACAAAAACTTAAAAAATCACGTGTAAACTCGGAAATGATGTAAATTCTGCTTATAATTGCTAAGGTTTTCTCGTAAGTTATTTTCAAATTATTACAAGTTTTACACCCTAAACCAATAAAGTCCACGTGGAAGAATATATCTGACCGAAAAAAAAAATTAAGTTTTGTAAAAAAAACTAATTTGGAAATAATTTTAACAAAATCAGCCCGTGGGGGTAAAATGGACAATTGATTCAAATTTCACCAAAATGTCATTATTTTTTTTGCAAACTTCAGAATCATCAGCCGTCATACCTATCGTGAGATTATTGAAGTAAAAAGTTATAAAAAAATATTTTATATCAACAAAATATAATTTTCATCCAAAACAGTGCTTGTTTTTTACACTATTTTTACAATAATTATTTAAGTGTGTTTCAAAGTTTGTATTAAAAGTTTGAAAACAACAAAATAAAGGTAACATATGAAATTTGATAGTTTGTATTTAAAAACATAGAAACAATATGAAGTTATATAACTTTTAACGACTTGTTCATTTTACCCCATCGATTGTCCATTTTACCCCCATCAATTTTTTCACGCTATTTTGATGCACGATTTGGTGAAGAAAATAGTCAAAGAAAACAATATTTTTTAAATGTAACCCCTTACAAGATTTCTGGAGTATATCATTACCTTCCATGTTACTCGGAAAAGCAGATGGATTTTGCCGCATTTTCGCGGGAAACGACCAAAATGCTTAGGTTGTCCACTTTACCCCCACCACCCCTAAATCTTGCCTAAAATGTACCCAACAGTACCGCTTGGACTTTGGATGCAGACATTTCAAAAAATTTTACCTGAAATAGAATACATTCCAGATATCCCCGGAAAATTCTGCAAAAGTTCCATCCGAAAAAAAAAATTACATCAAAATTACATCTGAATTCACATAAAAAATATCTAATTCACATAAAAAACATCTAAATCCACATAAACCTTAAACCATAAATTTTTGAAATACTACAAGAACAAGATAAAAATAGTTTAATATTAATTCACAGAAACCTCATTCTGATAACCTACACAAAAATCAGTAACATATTCACAAGGACTTCCATCAAAAACTTGATTTATATAGAAAAAGAAGGACTGGACTTGCCAGCTAGTGTTCAATTGATATGGATTTATGGATTTCAGATTAATGGATTACTGGATTTAGAGTGAATAGTTACGTTTTAGTTGACCACACTTTTACCATTTTTTTTTTGAATTTTTTGAAAATCTCGGGAATTTTGAAAAGTATGCCGGGTCTCGGGATTATTCAGGCAAGACCCTCTAAAACAAACGAATGCGGTCTGATGCCCATTTTTTATTTTTTGATTAATTTGCTTAAATAATATTTTTAAATTTTGTAACAGAAACCACGATTTTTTTTCACAAAATTCTCATACAATTTTTAAAGAAATCCTGCCAGAAACGATTTCCATTTATTCAACAATTTCATATATTACTGCATAGTTTTAACTGGTATTTTACAAGATAGGATTCATGAGTATTCTACCTACCGGCAATTGTTCAGGTTTTTTTCTGTAAACTTTTTATTTTTTATATTTTTAGCTTAATTTTGAATTCCATCAACCAGAACTACAGAAAAAAATCCTTTTCCTTCCCCAACAAACATCGAAGGATTTTTTAAATAATTCCCAATGAATTTTCGGTCATGATATCGACCGAAAGTTAACAAAATAACACGAAAGTCATGAACTCCTATAAACGACCAATTCCAAATTATGGGATATTTAACATAAATTTTAGAAACTCTTTCTCAATGCACATTTTAAATATAAGATGTAGGCGAGTTCCAGAAAACAACTTTGCTTATAACAGAGCAAAAATGGATTTCAAATCGTCGGCATTGCAAGAGTATTCTTTTGAGTGAGTTAAAAATATGAAAAAAAAACTTTTGTGAAGAATTACATAAAAATTTGTTTTTTTTGTCCGATTTTCACAGTTCATTCCAAATATATTATACAAATAAAATAATTCCAAAACACCTGCAAAATTCTACAGGTTTTTGAAAAGTTTGCAAAAAAAAACCCTTCGATTACATTTTTTTTCCTGAAACGAAAAGGATTTGCCAAAAAACATCTTCCTGTCTGAGAAAAAAAATCTATATTTTTTTAGATTAAAAACTTATAATTTTCCGGTAAGCTTACAAATTATTTTGGGATTCCACAATTTTTTGCAAATTATTTCATGAATAAATTGAGGAATTTACAAAACAGAACACTTTAGTAAAAAAATACATAGCATAGCATAGCATAGCATGAATACTTGCACAAATCTTGGATGGAGTTGCAAAGTTGAATTTCCATTGACATTGCTGATGTCGCTACTATCTACAATGTCATAGATTCACTCAGCTCCACACACCTGGCCAAGTCCTTGCAAGCATTTAGAAATCCCTTCATCAACTTAGAAAGAGCCCAGAACTGAAGCATCTTCCAATAGATGAAAGGATGTTGAAAATAGCGAATTTTCAACTTATATGCAGTTATAAAGTAAATATACTGAAGTAGAATCTATATATATATATATATATATATATCTTCTATATATATAAAAATGCAGTGGCATACGTGGGACCGCGCATAACTTGCGAACGGATGGTCCGATTTGGGTCGTCTAAGTTTTGTTCTGTTAGTTTTCACCCAAGGAAGGTTTATGAGGCCTAAAACATGGGAAAATTGAGAGTTTTTGGAAATCGGGGTTTCATACATTTTGAACGGGGACTTGGGCGCTTGGCTAGGGACTTGAAACGTCAAAAAACGTAGTAGGCAAGACAAAGTTTGCCGGGGACAGCTAGTAATATATAAAAATGCAGTGGCATACGTGGGACCGCTCATAACTTGCGAACGGATGGTCCGATTCTGGTCGTCTAAGTTATGTTCTGTTAGTTTTCACCCAACGAAGGTTTATGAGGCATAAAACATGGAGAAATTGAGAGTTTTTGAAAATCGGGTTTTCGTGCATTTTGAACGGGGACTTGGACTTGTCTAGGGACTTGAAACGACAAAAAACCGCAGTAGGCAAGACAAAGTTTGCCGGGTACAGCTAGTTATTTATAAATAAATAAATAATATTGGAAAGATCTCACCAACTGTTGTGGGGTTTTTGTGGTTCAATGCCGATCATCTAATTGTCTTGATTAATGTTCTTCTCTGTAAAGAACAACACAATACTGAACACTAAACACCCGCGCATCTATTGTTTTGATTTTCACTCGAGACAATAGCGAACACGATCGATTATGCTGCCATACCCACCCCTTACAGGAGCGATGCATGCACAGCAAAGAACAACACAATACTCCGAACACTTTAGTAAAAAAAATACAATACTTAAAAAAATCGATCGTTTATTAAAAAAATAAATTCATTTATCTTAATAAACATTCTTTGAAAAGCTTGTAGTAATTCTACCAAGAAGCCGTCTAGGAAACCCTACATGAACTTTGATATGATTTCAAATAAACGTTTTCTTTTTAATTCCTACAAAAACAACGAAAAACAAATCAATTTCTTCAAAAATGATCAAGGATTGTACTTTTTTTTTAAAAACTGTTCTAGAGAAAATAGAATACAATTTTCTTTCGAAAGGGGTTTGCCAAAAAGTATCTTCCTGTCTGAGAATAATAAATTGTTTCATAAGAAGTGTTCTCGCGAACATTTCTATATACTTTTTTTAGTTAAAAAGCTAATAATTTTTTCAACAAACAAAAAAAAAATGAAGAATTTGAACTGAAATTATTGAATAATATTTCCACAACTCTTGCAGTAATTACAAGTGAGGCCTGTAACGTTTTGACGTTTTTCTCTTCTTCAAGTAAAATAGTTTTGGTTTTGATTCACACACTTGACAAATAAAAAATGAAAAATAAAGTTAAATTGCATTTGCTTATATCGAATAGAGTAGATAGAAAAGCGGTTTTGACGTTTTTCTCTTTTTTAAGCAAAATGCTTTTGAATTCGCTTAATTTAGTTTTAGTTTATTAGAATATTTTTAGAAGTTGACTAAATGTTTTGAATTAAATATAAATCCTGAATATAACCTGAATTTGCCCGTGACTGATTTGTGTTAGCAATAAATTATGTATGTCGACTTTTGGTTTGTGTCTCGGCTAACTCATATGCCATAAACGACGTAGTGAGTACAGTAATGGCTCCTGAAAATATGTATCTCAATTACACCATCTTGACGAACCTAGATAGGCGCCAACTGATTTCAATCGCCATGCGAATAGTTCGTTGGCGCAATTTACTAAATGAATAGGGGGATTGTTAGAGTAAGTTTCTTTTAAACAAAATGACTTAAGCTCGGTCATTTCGTTCGCTACAAGGCTGGTGTATAGAAGTGATCGCGCTTTTTGGAAGTTAAAGTTTAAAGTTAATTCGTTCCAAAGTTCAATTGTGCCCTTCGTTACAAGTACCGAAGGTAATTTAGTGAAATAGTGAATTCTCTGTGTTGTGTCCTAAAAGTTTTTTTCTGATTCTCTGCAGTTGATTAGTACGTGTTTCCGGTCTGCGAGACCGAGTTCGCGATCGTTCTATATCGTACTTGTTTTAGTACATAAAAAAGGTAATTGATTAGTGTAATTATTGGTTTTCATGATAGTTAATTTTAAATGTCTTATTCGCGTTGGACTTTCTCCAGCGCTTAGGCGCTTTTTATTGTACGGGCTGGTGCAAGTGTCAGAAATCGACAAGCGGAGTCGAATTCGGGGTTCCGTGGCGTCTTCAGGCGCCAAACTCGTCCACGAAGGACGGAGATAGAGCTCGGGTGTCCGCTAAGGCCCGCCTTTCGAGGCAGTTAAACGGAGAGAAGTGAGGTTCGTCGTCAAAGTCGAACGAATCAACTCCGACGGTCGCCAAAAGCCGTCGTCGACTCCACCACACGTCAAAAACCCCGGTGGAGAGAGTCCGAGAGCTCGGTCCCTCGTACGTCGCCAATCAGCGTGCGTCGGATCAGGTCCGAATTCGGAAAGTAGAAGACGTGGCATTCCCCGCTCGGCCTAGCAGGAATCTAAGTACACGAAGCCGGGTCGCTGGGCTCTGTCGCGTCTCTATTGACCTAAGGAGGATCAACCCGGGAAGCACGAACCCTCGTCCGTGCAAAGCTCTCGAAGGAAACCAATCGGAAGCCTTCCGTCAAGCCACCACTTCCTCCGCACCGTAATTCGGCCATCCTACCCGAGCTCAACGTGCATCGCTGCGCGCCATTGCAGCAGCTAAAGCGGCTAAGCCAACAGTCGCCATCGCTACCGAGGACGTCGAAACGAGATCGTCAGAGCGAGCCGTCTTCGCCGGCATCGGCCGGGAACTCCGGGGCAAGGACATCGTCGGAGAACTTCGAGACACCGCACCGCTTCAAAAACCTGCGCAGGTACGTGGAAACTCTGTTCATGGCCATGATTTGTTTCCCATAGTGTTTAGCTCCCCGTTATCGACATTTCCGTTAAAGTTCAACCCGAATAAGCCTAGTACTTTCTTGAATAAATGTAATTTTTGAGCTCGAAGTTCTGATAGTCAGTTGATTCCGTTTTGGGCATTTCCCTAGAGAATTCACCCTTTTACGTGTATCTTTATTCCGTTTCCGTTTTTTGGTAGATTGACCTTTCAGGCTTCTGTTCTTCAGTTGCGTGCGTTTGATTTGAGTGAGCTTAAGTTTGGATATAAACGGGTTCAAGAAAGGGTTCTGGAGTTTGGCGTACCTACAGGTTCGTTACGTTGGCATTTTCCGTTAGCAGTATAGCCGTTCACGAGTCCCCTGAGGGAATAGTCTCAGAAACAGTCGGGCAAATTTCAGAAAAGACAGGTGGTCTCTCGCCTAGCGAGAGTGGCGCTAAAGCCGTCTTGTTTGTTAAAACCTCGTGTGAGGCTTTGGACGGTTACAGGCCCAGTCAAAGAAATAAAAAAAAACCAAAAAAATCACAAAAAAAATCATAATAAAAGTTCTACGAAAGCTTGTAGAAAATTTTCCAAAAAGCCGTATAGTAAAACCTACATGAACTTTGGCATGATTTCTAATAAACGTTTCTTAACAATTGTTTTTGTATAATTCCTACAAAAAAATCAAATTATTTTAAAAATGATTGATTAAGGACCAGAAAAATCTTGTATTTATTTTTTGAACACTATTGGAGAGTAAATATTTGAATAATGAAAGCACATTTTCCCAATAAAGTTCACACAATGTTGGGAGGGCAATCGGAAATAGTCGAAAAGGAATTTCCCATGGTATTGTTTAGATTTTTTCAAAGTGTTCTGCCAGGAATATTTTCGAGACTGGTTTTAAAAAAATCTTCTTAGAAATATTCCGAGAACTCTTCCACATTTTTTTTAAATACATAAGTGACCCGATTTTGTCAGCCCCTTTTCAGATCACACTTTTTGCTCTCCTCAAAAACCTGAACAATTTTTCAAACTTTTAATCCCTCTATGTTCTGCATTTAAGCTGTAGTTTGATGATAAACAAAAAATAACACAGCGTAACAAAAAATAACTTTTGGTCTGTCTCAATAGCAAACTTATGTGTCTCTGACAGATTTTGGGCCGCTGAATCCGAATCCGGGCTCAGATTTGCTCCAGCACGTCACAATTTCGAGCTATACCTCAATTTATAGGGCAAAATATGCGATTTTGGGCTTTTTTGACTGCTAACCGTTAAGCATGGAAATATTTAAATCAATCAAAGCATAAATTGGTCAATTAACATCTAAACTAACGACTCATGCAAAATATTTCGTTTTACCTAATCGAATTTGATAGTTTTAAGCGATTTATGTTAGGTACGATATTTCCCATACAAGTCACCCTCCAAAAGTTGTATGCAAGTTTACATACTGACATAAAATGCTTAAATCTATCAAATTTGATTTGGTAAAACGAAATATTTTGCATGAGTCGTTAATTTAGATGTTAATTGACCAATTTATGCTTTGATTGATTAAAAAAAATATTTCCATGCATAATGGCTTGCAATCAAAAAAGCCCAAAATCGCATATTTTGCCCTATAAATTGAAGTATAGCTCAAAATTGTGACGTGCTGGAGAAAATCTGAGCCCGGATTCGGATTCAGCGGCCCAAAATCTGTTAGAGACACATAAGTTTGCTCTTGAGACAAAAAAATGTTGCGCTTTGTAATTGGTTAAAGTTTGACCGTAAGATAACGAGAGCAAAAAGTTTGTCGCAAAATGCGGCTTACGAAATCGGGTCCTTATTCCTATCCTGTTCCACCAATCTACAGTTTTCTAAAAAAAAAAAAAATACAAAATATCTATCACAAGAATTTCAAAAATCTAACCTAACTACATATTAAACATTTTTCATTTTTTTCTTATTAGATTTCCATCGAGATGCAATGAAGAGTTTTTCTGAGGGTTTGACAACAATTTTTCAAATACTTATTTGATTTTTTTTATGAGTTTATGGATTAAATCGACAATAATTACTCAACAGATTTTCCAGATGTTTTCATTTAAAATTTTACCAAAGTTTTTCAATGAATCATAGGTTGAAATCTTAGCCAATCGGAAATTCACCAAAAAACATTCTAAGAACACCTCAACCTCGTTTTACGTCCATCGTTAGCTGAGCGAGAAAAAAATCATATCAAGAACATGATGAGCAAAATTAACTTTTTTTATATATTTTTGTACTATTTTATCAATTGTGAAGATGTTTGGAAAATATAAAAATGATGTAAAGTGTGTTCTAAAACACAACATTCTTTGCTTTCTCAAAAATCAATAAATTTGTTTTCTTAGTCCGATTTCTCTTCATTGATCCTCTCTTTGTGTAATTACAGAATGTGTATTGCATATTCTACATCTTTCTATAGAAACAAGAAGAATAATGAGTCGACGAAGAGAAATCGATCAAGTCAGTTAGGCTCTAATGAAAAATCATTGTCGTTTTCAGGAATTCTTCGTGCAAATCTTCATTTTTTTTTTTTGAAAAATCCCGCTATTTACCCAAGTTTTTCGTTGGAATCCTTAATATTTTCACCATAAATGTTACTAAAGCTTTCAAGTTCTTGAGGTTCAGCTAATGTAAGAATCTCAACAATACACATGGAACGCGACGCGAGACAGGACACAAAACTTATAGTTCTTACAATAAAATGATAGGATTTAAATTTACCTAGTCGACCGGGACAGGACGATATCCGACTGATTACGTAAGGCACTAATATCACCGTACCGTGCACAGTATTCGTCGAAATTCTTGAAATTTCATTGAATTCTCAACTTTGTCAAGTTGATGAGAGGAGAGTTGATTGGAACATCGTCTTTGTTCATCAGATGACGATCAGCTGTGACAATGTACAGGGATCTGCAGCCGTTCAGTTGAGTAACATTTTTCACCAACTTCGCATTTTTCCAATTTGGAGCATAGTCTTGCGTCGCGTTTGCTACTGAAGCCACACGCACACATATTTTTTTCCTAGAAGATTTAATGTCTATTTCATCCCAATTTACTAAATTCACCGTACAAATGTCCTAATCAAGCGTTCACAGGTTACGTCATGGGGATATTAAGAACGAGTAAAAAAATAATATGGAACAAGCTCGCCAATTTATTATAGTTTCTGGAAAACAATAAGAAAAAGCACCCTTTTAAATATTATATGCCATATCTTGGAAGAAGTGAATCATATCGAGAACAGCTTACTGTTTCAGCAGCAGTAAGTAGTTTTTTTAGGTCAAATGTTATTAATTTCAGTTGTGCTAACAATTGCTCAATAGCTTACACTTATGTTCCATTATTAGTCTTCCAAGACGCGACTCACCGCGAAAATTTACATTACATTTACCGTATGACAGCACTGTTTTACAGCACCTACATTTACGATAAGCTGTATCCAAGCGAAAGGACCCATATAGCCGAGGCGGTAAACGCACGGGTATTCAGCATGACCATGCTGAGGGTGACGGGTTCGATTCCCGGTCGGTCCAGGATCTTTTCGTAAAGGAAATTTCCTTGACTTCCTTGGGCATAGAGTATCTTCGTGCCTGCCACACGATATACACATGCAAAATGGTCATTGGCAGAGGAAGCTCTCAGTTAAAAACTGTGGAAGTGCTCATAGAACACTAAGCTGAGAAGCAGGCTTTGTCCCAGTGAGGACGTTACGCCAAGAAGAGGAGAGGAGGAGAGGAGTGTATCCAAGCGAAACACTGCTTGTAAATTTGTACACCGATATACGATACCGATATAGTCACAAATCGTATAATTTTCAATCATGATCCAACCGAACGCTCCAGAGAGAATCAAATCCTGGTCGGAAAATCAGAGCACAATCCATAAGTACCTTGCGGCGCAGTTTCCTTGCAAGATTTTCCTTGTCGTGATTTGGAATCAACTGCCAAGAAGGAGATTCGATTGCCCTGCAGCTCCACCAAGCCAGTTGTATCAATTCGCGCGAATTTTCCGCTTCAGTTCCAATGTAAACGAGAATTCTCACGTTGCCGCTCAAAAGCTTCAAGGCATCCCAGTCAACCTCAGTATCTTAAAATTTTGGTTGAATCCTGTGTCAACATCAAGCTTGGTTTAACGCTGAAATCATGAGAAAATCTCCCCGACATCAGTGCGAACAAATTTCTATAGTTCCACGCCGCTATTGGGTGGTAATCCCCCAAAAAACCACTGACGCCTGAAACTATACTACCCCCTGCCGCCATTCACTTTTCAAACGTCTTTAAATTTCATCATTATACTTCCGGCGACGACGACGATGACGACGGCAGGCGCCTTCCAAATAAAAAGCAAACAAAAAAAAACTCCGAAATGGATGCGATGGAAATAAAATGAAGGATGTGTTATTTTATTGTTATTGCCTGGCACCATCGTCGTCGTTGTCGCGTCTTCTCGACTTCGACATCGTCGTCGACAACGTCCTCATCTCGTGCCTATCTTCGTCCGGGAAAAGCTTTGACAGAGAAAAATTTGCTCCCGAAACCACACTTATGCAACACAGATGACAGTGTCCTGATAAGAATGTACAACGAGAGTACAGTACGCGCAGGGATGCTAAGTACTGAAAAAACATTAGCAATACGATACAACTTATGATCGTGAACCATAACATGTATGGTAAAAGATTGTAAAAAGATGATTACGCGAAAAACCGTTTTTATAACAACATACATTAAGGTAGCTGAACAGTAGTATAACCATACAGTTGAAAAACAGTAGGAAATTAACCATAGTGTGTATGGTAATTGTATCGTTTATTGTCATTCAAGTCGCAAAAAAACTTGGGTAATGTTACAATATGATTTTTGTATGTTTTCGAAAATTCTCAAACGATACACTGTATAGTAACATTATAGTAACACAACGACAGAAGTGCTGTGCTATTAAATTGGTGTAACGTGCTACAGTTTATCGGTCTCGAACTATTGTTAGGGCTGCCCCTTCATCAGATTGGAAATGATTTTTATTCGTTCTCGTTCGGTTCGGTGAATCTCGCCGAAGAAGACGACGACGACCCCCCAAAAACAAGAAAAAAAAAAGATTTCATTTCCCTTATTGATGGTGGTTTTTTATTATCGTTATTACTGCACAGAAAACTGCTGGCTGCTTTCATCGCGGAGATCCACGCGGTAAGAGGCTCGAGCGAGGAGGATTCCCCTTACTCTCGGGACGCGATGAAAACGGCGACGGCGGAAAACTTTATATTAGGTAGATGAATGGATCGTTTGGCTTGATTGTTTAATATATTTTCGGGACTCGTACACCGCTATGAATTGCGCGGTCAGATGTTGGGGAAATTACAGTTGGGAAATTGTCGTCCCGTTCAGGATGCAAATTGACCTCATTCTCAACGGGGAATAGGAGGTTGGGTTGATTACAGTTTAAATTGAGTCATTTCCCTCGGTGATGTCCATTATGGGAAGTACAGTGACTGTCCTGAAGGGGTTCGGTTGATTGCCATCGTTAACAAAGGACAATGGGTACTTGGATGCTCTTAAGATGCTGGATATGGACATTATTTTTGTTTGATGACAGCTATTCGTATGGAGGCTAACTTAACTATCTATTTCAGAGAGTTCTAGACCAACATTTGAAAAGTGTGGATTAACCATAAAAAGCCTCTGCTTCTCCCGTGCGTCCTAGGCGTATTTCAGTTTACTTAATAAAACATATTCCGTTATTCGATAGAGGGGAGTTTGCTCTACCTATTACTGGTAAAAAATTTCAAAAATAATTATGAATAGGCCTAGGAGGAACAGCAGAAGCGAAAATTCGCAAAGGTGTTTATGTTTTCACATGTAGGTACAGGGTTAAAGTCTCTCTTAACAAACAATAAAAAAATAAGAAATATTACTTTTTTCCAGCATTTACATTTTTTCGTCGATCTTTTCAACCTATCCATTCGATACTTTTTCTTCTATCTTCTGTTTTCTGTCCTCTGCCTTTTTCATCTGTGATTAATCTTCCGCCTTTACATTGTATCTTCTTTCTATCGTCTAACTTTTATCATATTTTATCTTGTTATCATCTCTTAGGGTTTTTATTTATCTTCATCTATAATCTAATATCGGCTTCCAAGATTTTCTTTAATCTTCTATCATCTTGCAAGACATTTTATTAACTTTCATAATCTTTCATCATCATAATCTTCTTTCTATCACTTATTATTATCTTTACCGTATTTAATAATTTTTATTCTCATCTAGCATCTTCAATCACCTTCAACCATTTTCTATAATCTTTTATCATATTCTGGCATCTTTTATCATCTTTTAATTCTCCGTTTCATTGTTTTCCTTATATCATCTTTATGTTCTATCTATTATTATTTATCATTTTCTACATTCCTCTATCATCTTTTATCAACTTCTACCATTTTATATAATCTCCTATCACCTTGCAGCATGTTTTATTAGCTTTCAATCCTCCATCATCATCATCTTTTTTATATTTTCTTTTTATTTTCTTCTATCATCTCTAATCCTTTTTTCTTCCTTTATCAATCTTCAACTTTCTACGATTTCCTGTAATCATAATCTTTTATAATCTATTGCTCACATGAAGTCACTATATGAATCCTAATATCCTCTACCGATCTCTATCATCATCTGTTATCTTCCACTATCTTCTATCAGGTTCTACCATAAACTTTTTTCTATCATATTCATCTTCTCCATCATCTTCTATCAATTTATGTTCTCTTAAATCATCTTCTTTACAAGAATATCAACCATATTCTTTTGAAGATTGTTGATCATATTCTATAATCTTCCAGCATATTCCATCACCTCCTATAAGTTGGCAAAACTTCCATTTTTTCGGCCAACTTCTTACAAGTTCCTTCATTTTCTTTCATCCTGCAAGTTCTATCGTCCCAAGTGATGTTGAATGAACTGTACGATCTTCCATCTTTTTCGTGATCTTTAACATCTTTGGTCACCTGCCAGCAGCTTCCTGTTATCATCTTCCAACATCATCTTTTAGCAACTTGTTTTATAAATTCCTTCGGCAACCACCTTGGGACTTATTGGAAAACTCTCTCAGCAATTTATCTGAAAATTGCTTCGACACATCTTTTGAAAAACTTTTGGCCAATGTCTTTAAAAAATCATGAGATTTCAAAGGAACTGTTGAAATATTTTTTGAAGATAAAACAGAAGTTAATCACCAAAGAAATGTCACAGAAATTTCTATGCTAATTTGCTGAAAAAAAATCAAAGCGTTTTTTCAGTATTCAAAATAATGCTAGTAAAATTTATTAAAAAAAATGGTCAAAGGAATTAAAATACAACTCTTAGAAATTTTCAACGGAATTTCCGAATTATCCACATAAATTAAAAAAAAATGACAAATAAGTGTCCAAGAAAGGAAGAAGTTGCTGAAAAATGTCATGGGAATTTTAAAAGAAATCGTAAATTCCCAAAAAAGCTGATTTCCGAAAGAATTTCTGAAGGAATTTCAAAAAAGGATTTAAATTATGACAGGAACTGTAAAGGGAATTTTTAAAGAAAAAATCCTACAAAAATCGGCAATAAAAAGTACCAAAAGAAATTGACGAATTATGTACAAAAATTCCAAAAATTTCGCCGAAGAAATTTACAAAACAAAGAGGATGTTACTGCAAAAATTGCCAAAGGAATTACCAAAGCAATTTTCAGCCCTCAGACTCCTGCTATAATCTTGCAACATCATCCTTTAACAATTTGTTTATGAATTCCCTCGGAAATTTGGGGCATATTGGAGGTTTTGACAATTCCAATGGAAACTGTTTCGACACATTTTTTTGAAAGTTTCTGGGTCAAAGTCTTAAAAAAATCATGAGTTTAAAAAGGAACTGTCGAAAAAATTTTCGAAAACAAAACAGAAGGAAATCACCACAAAAATTTCTTTGCTGAAAATATTTAAAAATTATGTTAGGTATCCAAAAGATGCTAAGAGCATTTCTAGAAAAAGGCAAAAAAAAAAATAAGGAATACGACCCTGTTGAAGCTTCCTACGGAATTGCCGAATTGTTCACAAAACTTCAAGAAAAAAAAAGGCCAAAGAGGCTTCCTAAAAATGAAGATTTTCACAGGAATTTCCAAGGGGATTTTAAAGGAAACTGTCAAGAGTTACCAAATAAATTGAAGGCCCTGAGAAGTTTTGAAAGAAATTGATGAACTATTCGCCATGTATTTCAAAAAGATTTTTCAAAGAAAATTCCTTAAAAAAGGAAGAAGGTCCTGATGAAATTGCAAAGGAATAACTTGAGCAATTTATAGAAAAAATGTCGAAAGAGTTGCCAATATAAATACATTCGACTTTCGGACGAAATTTTAAAAAGAACTGCCAAATAAATTCCCAGAGGGATTGTAAAACAAATAAGTTAAATCAGTTGCTGTAGAAAAATTACAAATAAATTTTTGAAGTAATTTTAAAAAACTGAATGAAACCTCATTAGATGTACCTGAAATATCCGTAATTGTTGCTGATGCTCCGAAGAGTTGCAGTACAAATATTTAAATAAAGTATCAAGTAAATTTACAAAAGAACTGTCAAAAAATCACTAAATATGCAGGAACAATCATTGAAGAAATTACTGTTTTTTAAGAAACTTCCAGGATTTTCTGAGAAATTCCCAAAATTATTAGCAAAGGAATTTCTGAAGGTACTGCCGATGAATTTCCAATGTAATTTGCAATTCCCAAAAGAATTCCCTGATCAACTTGCCGAAAAAATTTCCTTAACCCAAAAATAGCAAGGAAATAAAAAAAAACCTGGAAAATTTCCAAAGAAATTGCCGCTAAATTCTAAAATAATTGACAAATAAATTTCCGAAGGAATAGCCGTCGACTTTTCCAAAATTATTATTAATTCCCAAAATAATATGCTTACGTTCTAGCCAAAGAAGTTTTCGATTCGAATAACCAAATAGACTTTTAAAGAAATAGCCTATATTGAATTTTGAAGGAATTTCAAAAGCCATTGCCAAAGACACAAAAAAGTTGTTCAAATGTTTTCCCATAGGAATTACAGAATAGGAATTCACAAAAAAAATTTGGACTCTCGAACGAATTTCAGACGAAACTCACATAAAATGCCAGTGTTAAAATATTTCCCGAAAGAATTATCTAAAAACATGAAAAATAAATTGACGATGGAATTCCCAAGAAGTATCCACAGGAATTCCTCAAAGAATTGAAATTATTATCATAGAAATTACTGTTTTTTTTTCAAAGAAACTTCCAAAACTTCATGAAAAATTCCTAAAATTATTGGCAAAGGAATTTCTGAAGGTACTGCCGATGATTTTACCAAAGTAATTTCCAATTCCCAAAAGAATTCCCTGATGTACTTGCCGAAAAAGTTTCCTTAACCCAAAAAAAAAAGCAAGAAAATAAAAAAATACTTGAGAAATTTCCAAAAAAATTGCCGCTAGAATTTTCAAAAACAAATTTCCAGCAAAAATTCTAAAATAATTGGCAAATAAATTTTCGAAGGAACTGCCGACGAATTCTCCAAAGTAATTACCAATTCTCAAAATGATTTGCTTACTTACTAGCCGAAGAAGTTTTCAATGTAATGACCAAATACACTTTTGAAGAAATAGCCTTTATGTATTGAATTTTGAAGGAATTTCAAAAGCCATTGCCAAAGACACAAAAAAGTTGTTGAAATGTTTTCCCATAGGAATTACAGAATAGGAATTCACAAAAAATAGTCCGCAAGATTCTCAAACGAATTGCAGACGAAACTCACAAAAAATGCCAAATAAATTTTGATTTAGGGTTCCAAAGGTATCCAATTTCTTAAAGAAATTGACGATGAAATTGGCAATGGAACTGTTGAAATATTTCCCAAAGGAGTTATCGAAAAACATGATAAAGAAATTGACGATGGAATTCCCTAGAAGTATCCACAGAAATTTCTAAAAAAATTGAAAATTATTGGGAAATTTTTCAAATAACTGCCATATTAATTCCCAAACACATGTCAAGAAAAGTTATTTTGGGAAATTTCCAAATAAGTTGCTGATAGAATTTTCAAACAATTTCCCAGAGAAATTCATAAAAAAAATCCAATTCCCAAAAGAATTTCTGATATACTTGAAGAAAAAGTTTCCAAAACCCAAATAATTTCTTAAAGAAATTAAAAAAAACTTACTTGAGAAATTACCTCAAAAATTCCCAAACAATTTGCCTGAGAAATTCCTAAAATCATTGGTAAAGAAATTTCCAAAGGAATTGGCGATGAAATTCTCAAAAAAAAATCTACCCGAAAAAGTTTTCAATGTAATAACCGAAAAAAAAAATAAAACAAATATGTTGAATTTATCAAGAAATTTCCAAAGGCATTGCAAAAGACTATAGAATGGAGACTGGACTACGGAAGGAATTTCCAAAGCTGTCGCCGAAAGATTCGTGACAGAAATTTAAAAAGATATTATCAAAGTAGAATTTCTTGCTAAAGCATTTCCAAAGTATTGGCTGATGGAATTTACACAGAAATTTCGGAAGGAATTCTCAAAAAAAAATCGCCAGAGAAAGTCCCAAAGAAATTGGATAACAACTTGCAAGAGAATAATTAATGGAATTAATAAAGAAATAAAGAAACTACAGAGTAAAATTGCAAAAATAGACGGGAAAATTCTCAAATAAATTACTGAGGGCATTGAAGGAATCCTGTTTTCATCGACTTCTCGTTTTGAGTGAGTTTTAGAAGACACTTTTAAGTAAAAACAGTTCAAAAGACCTAACAATTGGTAAAAAATCTTTAAACAATAGTGGACCAGTCTCATTGAGAATTACTCATGGTTATTCTGTTACTTCAACCTCTTAAATTCTGACTTTCATACCTTTCTATCCACTTATCCTTCTATGTTTCTTTATCATGTTTTTATTTGTATCCATCGCACTATCTCCCTATTTTTATCTTCTTATCATATGTAATTGCATTCTCATCTATCCTGCTTCCTATTTTCTAATTTTCCCTTGTTTCATATAGTTTTAACTCTCAATCGTCCTTTTGCTTAGTGTTTATCTTCCTAACTGTCCATCTTATACTCTACTTATTTTTCCATCTTCCGGTCATCATAAAGACTGGATTCGAAAAAAGTGAGTCACACAAATGCAGAAAATAGCTATGTTGTAATCAGGAAGCATATTATGTGTAGTTAATGTCATAAAAATTTCACTAAAATCGGTTTACTATTCGCGCAGATATTGTCGATACAACAAAATGTTAACAATTTTAAAAATTGTCTAGGCTATAACTGTGTTGTTAGCTCATCAAAACGTCCGGAAATTTGACAGTAATTTCTCCAAGTAAGGCATAATTAGTCGTGAAAATTTCATCATAGTCGGTTCTGTACTTTTTTTGACGTTTGAATTTTTTTTTTTCAAATTTTGGGCACTTTTTCACATTTTTAAATCAGTCTGCACTATTTTGACTGTACAACTGGCAACACTGTCCCGATTTTTATAAAACTTTGGCAGTGTTTAATTTTTATGTGTTAAACTGTTTTTGATGTTTAAACTCCAAAAACCACGTCTGCTTATTGTGACATAGTGGATAGTGCTACATATATGGCTGTAACTTTTTAAATTTTGATACAATACTTCTACATACATACTTTGCGTTCAGAAAAATTGTCATTAAAATCGGTTCAGTTTTTTTGGCTCAGTTTAAGTTTAAGTAAAAAATGTGATATTTTTTAAAGTGTTTGTTTGCTAAAGGTTCTCAAATGGTAAGTTTCTTGTTTCGACGATATCTCCGTTAACACTTAACCGATTTTGATGAAATTTTTGGTAAAATAAATCAGCTTTTTTGTGCACGCAATCAAAAGTTATACATTATTTTGTGTGTCTTACTATTTTCGAGTCCAGTCTATACCGGTAATCATCATATCATTATATAATTAAATCCTTTTCTCTACATATTTTACTATCTTCCAATGCAACATTGCAATGTTCCTGTCGCTCTATATTATTTTTTATCCTCGTCTTATCTTCCTTTCTTCGTTTCAACCCATCTTTATATCTTACTTGCAATCTTCCTATCTTTCATTATCCTATCATCAACCTTTCTATCTTTATTTTCCTATCGCCTTAAATTTATAGTTTTCTATTTTTCCTGTCTACGTATCTACCTTTATTTCAATCTTCCAGTCTTCTTGACTTCCAGTTTTCTTATCTTCCGGGCTTCTTATCGTCCTATTTTTTTCATCTCATTATCTTTCTATATCCCCTATCTCCATATCTTCCTTTGACCTCTATCCTATTAATCCATTTTTCTATGTTACGTCTTTATCTTGTATATCAAAACTTACATCATTAATCTTTTATTAGATAAAAGCCAGTGAATGTTTGACTGGCAGCAGTAAACAATGTCAATATTGAAAATTAAAAATGTAAATAACAAAAGGTTTATCATACTTAGTTGCATTCCATTTTCCCCAGCACCAAGAAAAAAAAAGAATGCAAAGGAAACTTTGTATTGTAATTACAAAAACTCGACAACCCCCCGCTGCCATCCAAATACCATTTTTCTCTATTCCATTCATTGCTGTTCTGTTTGTACTACCTTGCAACGGTGACCACCATCCCAACACACAAAACTCGTGCCGAAGCCAAACAGCTGACGGAAGGACGGAGCTGGTCCCCATTTCCTGGATGCCAGCAGTCAGTGAGCATTCTGAAAATTTTCCTCAAATAGCAAAAAAGCGACACCACATTCGGAAGGCAAAGGCCGATGGTATAATTTATTCAAAAGCTACCCAACTCTAACCGATTTTTTGGATGATTTTGGTTTGAAGGGATTCAAACGGTCGCCACCTTGGAGACGGGGGTGCAGACTGGCATTTGTCATCTAAGAATGAGTTGATGCGCTGTGTCCAAGGGGATTTGTCATTGAATTTTGAAGCAAGCTGGAGTATTTCAATTACAATTAGGAATTCTAACTGAAAATTTCCTTCTGTGCAACTTTGTTTTTGCTAGAGTATTTGTATTTAGTCACCTCCCTACCTTCTCCCTTCTTTGTGGAAAGCCAAGAGACAAGCAAAATCAAGATTGTTACTCAAGTTTTGTTCCAATTGTTGTTTTTGTGCCCTAGCAAAGTTGTGCGAATCTTTATTTGCACACACTTTGGCAAAGATACGGGGAGAGGTGCGCATCACCTTTCGAAGGTATCCGATGCCACTGTCATTTGCTTCCAGCTGTGATGGTAGGTAGTTGGACAAAGAAGCAGGAAACTTTTTAATAAGCGCCCGAGTTTCGCCTCGGCTTGCACTTTTTCTGCGTCACTAGCGGAGTTTTCCTGCTCTGCTTGAGAAAAACTGCTGTTTTGTGGGCTGAACAGGAAATATGACAATGTCACGCTGAACAAATGACAAGTGCTCTCGCTCTAAAGTATCTGTAGGAAGAGACACTTAAAAAGTTGTAAAACTTTCCGGAGTGTTTCTTCTGGCTAATATGGCTCCGCGGGTTGAGAAGTGGACCAAGTGCTTAAAAGTAGCGAACGTAGACGTGTTTTTTTCATTGCAAAGCGTCTTATTTAAGTAGAACATGCAAACAAAGCTTAGAAATATTGAATTATGAACAACAAAAAATATTTTTTTTGTTACGGTCGCCATGTGGTATATCTCGTGCGTACTGAACTCCACTGTTTTTTATGGCACATATACGACAAAAGATAAATTTCTATTCAATAATCTACCGTGAATCGCATATCAGTCCCATGTTTGCAGGATTTCCAATACATATGGGGCATATATGCGATTCACGGCAGCAATCTGATAGTATAACATAAGGACAAAAAAGGATAATATGGAACTAGCTCATTAATTGCAACATAAACATAAGTGATCTTTTGGATATTTGTGGCAGACCTTTCTTTTTATTCGAAAGAACACAATAAAATGAAATTTAGAAACAAAAGCTTCGAAAAACTAATAAATATACACAGTGTTCTTTACGGTCGCCATGTAGTATGTTATGGTAATTATAAGAATACAATAACGGCATGGAAAAAGTCCCAGAGATTCTCAAAGCATGGAAAATATACAAAGAGGGTTGAATTTTGTTTTACTAAAATGGATACATATTATAATAAAAAAAACAAGAAAATGTAATGGAAACAAGACAAAAATAAATTCAAAGATTCCCTGCGAAATTTGCTGAAATGATAAAGATAAAAGCAAGCATGTGAAAAGTTTGGAGCTCATATGGCTGTTTAAAATTTAATTTTTAAAGATCGAGTTTCCAACAGTACATTCTGACTCCTGACTTTACCACGCAGCAACAACTAGCAAACCTGGCTTATGGGAAAATAAGTCCAAAAAGTTTCTTTTTCATCTCCACCCGCCCATCCGCCATTCAACAAACAATCCTTGCCGCCAAAGCATCTCAAAGAAATTTCCACCACCATACCAGTGCAAATATTCGCATATCACATTACCTCTGTATCTACCAACCAACCAGCAGGAAAAAAAGTAGCAACCAACACCGCCATTTGCGCTTTCCTTTTGGTTCGGCTTTTTGATGTTCAGCAAACCGTGTCGGTCTGGGCTCCCGTACCAAATCGGGCAAGGAAAAGCCAAGCCTAGCCGAGGCAAATAGCGCAAATATAAAATTTCGCTTGCCTTTTTTTTTTTTCTTCGCAATGCCGGAACTCCATACCAGCTGATCAGCGCCGAAGTCTAGTTCCACTTGAATATCTAGAAATAAAAAGCGCTAGATACAAAGCCCGGTTAGGATCCTAGTCACATCCCGATTGGAATGCAATTCCAAAATTAGTTCAAAATTGTTTTCAGCATCTGCAGAATGCTTAACGCTGATTTGCTTTTCGTTACTGACGTTTCGGTCTGGCTGTTAGAAATTCCTCAGGCCTAACCAACAAGTTGAAAGATTTGAAAGAAATTATTTTTTTTTGAATTTAACCCGTAACCACCCGGAACGACCTTCCTTTAGTGGAAATGCAATATCTTTTATGTTTTCTAACATTTTACCTTGGAGTCTACTGATTGACTATAAAATTTAAAAATGCTAAAAATGTATGTTACCTCCCCCTTTTGATGGTGGCCGAAAATACGTGGCTTTTTCGTAGTTTTTTGTAAGCTCTGCAATGTTTTCCTCATATTTCATCTTTTTGCTAAACATCAACAGTGTATTACTGCTCTTCATTATCTGTTAAAGCTTTCATCCCAGCCTTAACTTTCAAAGTACTCCGAAGTTTGGTACACAAATACAGTAAAGGCCAATAAGCCTCAAAGCACTGCTTGCTACATGAATTGGGTGATCTAGGTTACTGTAGATTTAATTGTTTTAAGAACTACAGGATCTACCATCGTTTCTGTTCACTCTATCCAAGAAATTCATTCAACGTTGACCTCCGTTAGACCTCGCCATATTATGAGCAACTCGATGCTTTTCCAGTTGGATATTCTATGAAATACAAAGGGCTTCCAATGCACTTTGAATTTTGTGGGACAATATCTACATCGTGTATGATGTTTGTGGAAAGCACTCTATGCCTTAGTGCACGACCATGATGCTTTAGGTTCATTTATGAGATCCTATCCAAACTATTCTGGAATCTGGACCTGAGGGCTGTACTGTTGTTTCTCTTCACTATATCGGCGTATTTTTTTTCCACGCCTATCTCTATCCAGCTTTTTACGCTGTGATGAGGGGTGATTAATTTCCGACAGATCTTGCCGACAGCCCTTGCAGCATCACAGCAACCGAAAATTTCAGTTCACTGCTCCCGAATTGTCAAAAATTTTCACCTGATGTTATCGATGTTACCATTGCACTAAGGGCCAGAATCGCAATCTAGCGGAACTAAATTAATTACTCCAAAACAAAGCATTTCCGACACGTGGTGTCTTCGACAAAGTTGTTTGACATCATCAGAGGCATCTATTGTCAAGAACGTAGTAGTTCGCAACTCGTCCGCATAGGTGGCGGACGAGTTGTTTTACGTCCTAGAGACTTGGCGTCTTTGGCGGAGTTGTTTATTTTGGCAAAATAAACAACTCTTTCTCAGACGTCAAAATTCCACAGCCTACTGTTTTCGAGTTATTTTAAAAATAAAAACCAATCAATGAAAAAACAGTTTTTTGAGCTAATTTTGACATTTTTATCAGAAACCATGTGAGTTTTTTTTCCTAATGCATATGTGTCAAACCAAACACATTGTACGGGAATATGTTGAATATTATCATTAAAAATAAAAAATAAAAATACGAATTACTTTTACGATACATAGTAGGTCAAGCAAATGTCACAACTTTTTCGAAGACATAAACTCTCTAATGTGTAACAGTAAAAAGTTACATGCTGGCACTACTTATATATATACTAGGGTGGGTCATCGGAACATTTTTGTCAGATCAAGGTTTTTTCGACTCCATTTGGGGTCCCTAACAACTGGCTAAAATTTGAGAGGGATCGGTTACGCATACGTTTTGCGCATCGCGATTGAAATTTGTATGGAAATTCGTATGGGAAAACGTGCTTTTTTGTATTTTTCCTATTTCATCTACTAATTTAACTCAAGTCATAATACTAAACCCGTTAAAGTATAATTCATGATATACCTTACAACTTTGCCGAAGACAGCAGGGTGCTAAAATGCTCACAAACAAAGTTATTATGCTCCAAAGTGAGGTATATCGAAATATACAGGGGATGGCCAAAATGTTTGGGATAGGCAACTTTTTTTCTCCCACAATAAAATTCAACATGCTGTAACTTTTCATAGAATGCATCTAAAAATCTCAAATTTTGACTGTTTGTCAACCTATTATATGTGCATCATTGGTACAAATTTGGGCTCGATTGATTAATTTTTCGCGAAGTTAGAACCGTTCGGGTAAAACACTATTATTTAGACAACTAATTTTTGAACTGTCATATCTCGGAAACCCGTGAACCGAATTGAATGAATTTTTTAACGTTTATCAACAATATATTGATACTTAATACGACGTTATAAAATGTAATATTTTCTCATGGCGAATTAAGTTATACCGGGTTGAAGTTTTTACCCGTATAGAGGAAAATAAGTCAAATTTACAATACCACACAAAAATTATTAAATGTGTTCTTCCTTCAATCTAAATAGCCTCCAATATATCTGATTAGAGATAATTTGAGAACAGAAGTGGAAAATCTTTGGATATCAACACTAAAATTTATTCACATTGCACAATGGTCCACGAACCAGATTTACGAGGAAAGATGCATGCAGCGCTTTCAAATGATTTTTTAGACAAATATGGTCTTCTAGAAAGTTATTGCTAATAATAAGGCCCTCTTTCCAATGTACATGAAAATTAGGGTGGTTCATATTTTTACATAAATTGGAAACCAAATTTTTTTATTTGCAAGAATAACTATATACATTCTTCGGAAAAGTTGGAGACCTATCAATTTTGAGCAAGTTTGCTGAAGACAGTTTTTTTGTAGCTTTAAAATTGACCGATCTAGAGATATATTTCTGAATCAGCTTAGGGTGATTCAAGAAAAACAGGTTTTCTGGCTTTAACTATTTCAGTTTCAATTTCTCATCAAAGTCGCCCATGAATCACTTGTAGAGCATTTGAAAACGCGTCGTTTCGTGCGCTGAGACAATCGTTATCTCTTTTGGTTCAAAAGTTATGAGTGTTTTTCTTAAAAAATCATAGTTTATTCAAAAGGCGATATTACGGGTTGGGGCAAAGATAAAAAATATCTTTTTCCAGCATTCAAAAGAAGAAATATTGTCATAAAACATATCAAAAAATTAGAGAGGTGTTATTTTTGTAACTCAAGTAAAAAATACTTGGAAAGTGCCTATTTTTTCTAGAAAATCATCAATATCTTTTGAACGGAATGACGTAGCAACATTCTCAGCGCACGAAAATGTGCGTTTTTGGGAGCTCTAAAAGAGGTTCTTTGATGACTTTGATGAAAAAATTGAAACAAAAAAGTTAGAGCGATAAAACGATTTGTTCTAGCGTCACCCTATGAAAACTATGGGAAAATGATCAAAATTTGGGCAAAACAGTTTTTTCGCTTTATCTTTTTCATTTCAATTTTCTCATCAAAGTCGTCAAAGACCCATTTTTAGAGCTTCCAAAAACGCGCATTTTCGTGCGCTGAGAATGTTGCTACGTCATTCCGTTCAAAAGATATTGATGATTTTCAAGAAAAAATAGGCACTTTTCAAGTATTTTTTACTTGAGATACAAAAATAACACCTCTCTAATTTTTTGATATGTTTTATAAAAATATTTCTTCCTTTGAATGCTGGAAAAAGATATTTTTTATCTTTGCCCCAACCCGTAATATTGCCTTTTGAATAAACTATGAATTTTTAAGAAAAACACTCATAACTTTTGAACCAAAAGAGATAACGATCGTCTCAGCGCACGAAACGACGCGTTTTCAAATGCTCTACAAGTGATTCATGGGCGACTTTGATGAGAAATTGAAACTGAAATAGTTAAAGCTAGAAAACCTGTTTTTCTTGAATCACCCTAAGCTGATTCAGAAATATATCTCTAGATCGGTCAATTTTAAAGCTACAAAAAAACTGTCTTCAGCAAACTTGCTCAAAATTGATAGGTCTCCAACTTTTCCGAAGAATGTATATAGTTATTCTTGCAAATAAAAAAGTTTGGTTTCCAATTTATGTGAAAATATGGACCACCCTAATTTTCATGTACATTGGAAAGAGGGCCTTATTATTAGCAATAACTTTGTAGAAGACCATATTTGTCTAAAAAATCATTTGAAGGCGCTGCATGCATCTTTCCTCGTAAATCTGGTTTGTGGACCACTGTGCATTGATGTAAAAAAATTACATTTTTTCGAGAAAAATCCAAAAAGTGTCAATCCATGATAACTTTTTTTAACGTTTAAAAAGTACCAATGTTTTAATACTTTGAGAAGCATTCACATATTGTTAGTGTACGTTCAAAATTTCATTCATTTCGGTTCACTGGTTTCCGAGATATGACAGCTCAAAAATGAGTTGTCTAAAAAATAGTGTTTTACCCGAACGGTTCTAACTTTGCGAAATATTAATCAATCGAGCCCAAATTTGTACCAATGATGCACATATAGTAGGTTGACAAACAGTCAAAATTTAAGATTTTTTGATGCGCTCTATGAAAAGTTATAGCATGTTGAACTTTTTTGTGAGAGAAAAAAAAGTTGCCTATCCCAAACATTTTGGCCATCCCCTGTATGCTGAAAATGACTTTTTCTGCCATCACTGCCCGCTGGGTGCTATAACTTCGCTGTGTTAAGTGCTAGAGCTTTGGTGTCTTCGACAAACTTTCATAATTTTTCGTGTTCTACAACATTGCCAAAAACGCCAAAGCTCTAGGATGCGAAATAAAAAAGTTTGTATCGCAGCGCCACCTATGCGGGGAGATTTCGAACTAATGTCCAAATGCAATTCAAAGAGCATGTAAATCCAAACAACTTTGCTGAAGACACCAAATTGATAGAATGCATCCACAAAGTTCTATAGCAGTTTATAATTGACCCAGCGGGCAGTGATGGCAGAAAAAGTCATTTTCAGCATATATTTCGATATACCTCACTTTGGAGCATAATAACTTTTTTTGTGAGCATTTTAGCACCCTGCTGTCTTCGGCAAAGTTGTAAGGTATATCATGAATTATACTTTAACGGGTTTAGTATTATGACTTGAGTTAAATTAGTAGATGAAATAGGAAAAATACAAAAAAGCACGTTTTCCCATACGAATTTCCATACAAATTTCAATCGCGATGCGCAAAACGTAGGCGTAACCGATTCCTCTCAAATTTTGGCCAGTTGTTAAGGACCCCAAATGGAATCGAAAAAACCTTGATCTGGCTAGATACGATCAAATTCACGATTTTCCATATAACCCTTGACCCACCCTAATATATACTGTTACTAAAAAGCTATTATCTCAAAAACACCAAAAAATACCTCTCTAAATTTTTGGCAGTATGTTCACCTAGTATTGCTTCGTATTTGCTGAAAATTTGAAGTTGCGATTTTTTGCGCTTTGCGAGATATTGAGGCATGAAATTCACACTGATTTTTCGAACTTGTATTTTTATTTTCGATTTTTAATGATAATATTCAACATATTTCCATACAATGTGTTAGGTTTGACACATACGCATTAGGAAAAAAAATAAACTCACATGGTTTCTGGTAAAAATGTCAAAATTAGCTTAAAAACTGTTTTTTCATTGATTGGTTTTTAATTTTTAAATAACTCGAAAACAGTAGGCTGTGGAATTTTGACGTCTGAGAAAGAGTTGCTTATTTTGCCAAAATAAACAACTTTGCCGAAGACGCCAAGTCTCTAGGACGTAAAACAAATAAGTTGGATGGTGGCACCACCTATTCGGACGAGTTGCGAACTACTACGTTCTTAGCAATAGATGCCTCTGCTGATGTCAAACAACTTTGTCGAAGACACCATGTGTCGGAAATGCTTCGTTTTGGAGTAATTAATTTAGTTCCGCTAGATTGCGATTCTGGCCCTTAGTGCATTGTTACCATCAGCAAATAATCAGTTGACACCAAGGAACCTTTGTTATGGACACAATCAACCCATTACCAAACCGGTAGAATTAGGAACGTTACCTGCATCAATACCGTAGGGGTCGGTCATGGATCAAACGTGGTTTGGAGGACACAGTTCTGTGAACTCCGCAATCTCCTGAAATCGTTGACAGATTTCAGGCTATACATTCGCATTTGGTTTCTGACACTCAGATTTTCGTTACGATCTTGATTGGATTACTGGCAAGGTCCTTCTTAGATTCCTGATGCAATCGTTGATGGATACCGTCCAGCACAACCTGTTAGACCTAGAATCACCCAACTAGGATGAATCTCCCTTAAGTCTGTTGGTGGTTTTGAATTACTATGTTCATGGTTTTTGGTTTGTGTTTAGAGTTTGACTCACAAATATAACTAACTTATTCTTTCCTGTACATTCGCTACCTATGTGGGCGGATTCAGGTGCATAATTTCTTCACAGTAAAGAGCTTTCCATCCATGTTCCCTTCCTTTGAAGAAATTGTGCGCCGGCATTTACTCAGTAGTCAAGTTCTTGGTTGGCTATCAGCTTCGAATTCCCTGCTCTGCATAATTCAGAGATTTGATTTGTCATATTGGGGTGCTGCTATCGTGCGCCTAAAGCAACTCAAACGAGCTTTTCACTCTAATTTTGAAAGGGAATTAAACTTTTTTCGATATTAGTTAGGATATTAAATTCTCAACATTCCAACATCCTGTAAGCTAGTTTTGTTGTGAAGGTAACAATGGTAACAATATGAGAAAACTTTTGACAATTAGAGAGCAGTGAACTGAAATTTTCGGATACTATGATGCTGTAAGGGCTGTCGGCAGCACCTGTCAAAAATGAATCACCCCTCATCACAGCGTAAAAAGCTGGATTGTATCTCAGAAAAATACGAGTGTCCTTATATGTGGTTATTTGGGTGTCCACTGGCATAAAAATTGACTCCTATGTATTTTGAAGATGGTCGGCAATATCTGTGTATTTATTTGTTGTAGCCAATGGAATAAAATCTACGCTACTCTTAGAGCCTCGGAGTGCATTTATGATAACTTTGAAACATTCACTTGGTGATCTAGAACATCCTGACTATCAAGGTCTACAAGCTTTACTCTTGATATTCTTTACTCTATCATTGTAATTCTTTGCACCTCACCAACACAAGGCAAGGTATTAACCAGGCCGGCTTCAGCAAAAATTACTCTTTCACTACAAGCTATGAGTGATTAGATCTAAAAGTTGCTACGGATGGTGTAGTAATGATGGAACTTCGATTAAAATCCTAAGGAAAACTAAAAATGACGATAGAGTATCACCAGTTTCAAAAAAAGAAAAGATTTGTTAAGAAATATATTCAGAATTTGCTCTGAAATTTCTCTGAAGACATCTCTCAAATTTTTATCGAAGTGTTTTTTTCCTTGAATTTTTTGCGAGATCCCTCATTGGAATTTCATCGCAACCCTTATTTTTCGCAATTTCTCATAATTTTCCCGCGAGTTTTTCCATCATTTTTTAAAGTCCTGGTGGTTTGCCGGAGATTTTCTAGGTTTCTCCAGGAGTTTCCCCCAAGATTCCATCTAGATCAACCTCTAGAAGCAGAGTTTATTCCGATTTTTTTCAGTGTCCCGAGATTTCTGAGAATTGTGTCTGGGATTTCTTCCATAGAAAAAAATAAATGAATAACAAATTTTTCTGGAGATGTTTGCGAGATTTCGTCAGAACTTTTCCCAGGAATTTCTTCCACAGAGTTTAGCGGATTTGTTATTGGTTTTCTTTGCAAGATTTCGCCCGTAGTTCCGAGATTTTCTAAGAGTTTTTCAAAGTTTTTCCTTGAAATGCCCAATTTTTTTAGATTTTTCCAATTAGTATTTGGTTCAAAAGTTTATCATAAGATTTTAACCTGGAGTCCTTTCTATATTTCTTCAGAAAAATCTCTACAAATAATTTCAGAGTTCTTTCCGGAATCCCTATCGACAATTGTCTGGAGATATTGTGTGCTTTTTTTGCTTTGAATTAAAATTTGCTTCCAAAACGCTTGCTGCTGGGACTCTTTCTTGAGTTTATCTCGGAAAATCTTCAGGGAAACCTTTAAAAAATTTCCAAGAAATCCTTTTAACAAATACGAATATCAGCAGTTACTCCTGCAGAAATCACAAAAAAAAAACTCAGGATAAAATCTCAAAAAAAATCTTGGGAGAATGTCCAGGATAAAACCATAACATAAGAGATAAGTGATAAGAGATGTCCCGGGAGCAACACCGAAAGGTATCCTTTAAAAGAAGTATCGGAAGAAACTCCGAGAGAATTCTTGCGTGAAATTTCTAGAGATATCACCGGTGATACTTCTGTAAAAATCTCAGAAAAACTCTAGAAGGAAGCTCACGAAAATTTGAGGAAATTGCAGGAGAAATAGTGGAACTCCTGCAGAAAGTTCGTGATGTACCTTTGAAGAAATCCTTGGAGGAGTTATATTTAGTAGCAATTTCTAAAATAACTTCTGCGGAAATTCTGGCAGAAATCTCGGGATGATCTCCTTAGGAAATCTCAAGAGGAACACTGAAAGAAAATGCAAAAAATACTCAAGAGGAATCCTGAGAGAAACTCTAAGATAAATTTGGCGATATGTTTCCCGAGTTTCTCAATGTAATTCTGCCGGAGATCCTTTAAAAGTTGCTTCAGAAATTCTCGAATTGGTTATACAACAGTTTGTCCGGAGTTTTTTGCGATTTTTCTGCAGATGTTCTTCCAAGGATTTCATCCAAAGAGTATTCCGGGATTTCTCTTGGCTTTCCTAGCGGGATTTTGTCCATGCTTCCTTCCAGATTTCTCTAAGAGATTTTCAATGTTCCTCCTTAAATTTCCATAATATTTCCTCCTCACCCCCATTACTTTTTTTTAGATGTCCCAGTTTTGCTCAGGATTTCTTCCGAAGTTTTCGAGATTTCTCCAATTAGTCTTTTGGTCTAATAGTTTCTCGCAAGATTTCACATGGATTCCTTCCGATATTTCTCAGGGATTTTACAAAGAAGTTCGTAAGTATCCCAGAAGATGTTCTAAGAAAAACTCAAATAAAGATCCCTGCAAGGAACGTTTACAAAAATCCAAGCACAAGAGCACCCAGAATCTCGAGACAATTTTCGATAGGCATTCCCAAAAAAAAAAAACTCTGGGAGTAGTCCTGGGAAAATCTCTGAAAAATAATATCAGAAAGATCACCGCTAGAAATCATGTAAGATTGTAAGCAAATACGAAGAAAAGCCTGGAGAAACACCCGAAAGAAGTATCAGCAATAACTTCTGAAGAAATCCCGAAAGAAACTCCGGATGAAATGCTGGAAATTATCTTGGGAAAATGCCTAGTATAAATCTGTAATAACTCTGAGAGACGTCCCAGCAGCAACCCTGGAAGCAATCTTTTAATAGAAGTCCCGGAAGAAACTCCGACAGAATTCTCACGATAAACTGTAAGAAATATCCCTAATGAAACTTTTGTAGAAATCCTGGAGAAAACTCCAGAAAGGAGAACCTTCAGAAGAAATTTTCGGGAGGAACTCCTGTTGAATGTCTAGTCTAGTCTAGTCTACACATACACAGCCATTCATTGAAAGAATCCTGGAAAGTGATAGAATCGACTACTTCTACCATTTTTCTTGTCATTATCAATACTTGCAAGGCATCGGAGATGTATTACATGTATTGAAGCGGCCAGGCTTACTGTGCAGCGTCATTGAATACAATTGAATAAAACTATGGAATGGCGACATCTCGTCAGACGCTCCGTATCGTGTCATAAATGTGAAGCAAAAACGTTGGAAGTGACGTTGCTAAGAAATTAATGCCACTCTGTTGGTGTCCTACTTCCTGGGATGGGACATAGGTATTTGCCCCTTATGTCCTGGCTCGAAAGCCTAAGCTTAAGCGCCATTGCTCGCTCTCTGAAACGAGAAGAAAATATAACGATCCCTTCCCCGGGTGAATTAAATAACCTGCATTATAAGAAGGAAAGTAAGCAGTATGATTTCCACCGGCAACATTTAATAAGAGTATGCTCTGTTTGGAAAAAATAGCATACATCAATGATGAATTAGAAAGATCTTACCAATATCCAAATTCAATGCCCGGTATCCTCTGTCAACGAGTAAGTTATCCCAGAAGATATTCCGACAAAAACTGAAAGAAAAATTCCTGCAAGTAAATCGGGAGCAACTTTTAAAGAAATCCAAGCAAAAAAAAACTCAGAATCTCAAGACAATTTTCGGAATTACGAATCCTGGAAAGAGATCTGGAAGTTATTCCGGAACAATCTCTAAAAATAATCTCAGAAAGATAACAACAAGAAATCTTTTAAACAAATACGAAGAAAAGCCTGAAAAAAGATAACACCTGAAAGAAGAATCAGCAATAATTCCTGAAGAAATACCAAAAGGAACACTGGATGGAACCCTGGAAATTATCTTGGGAGAATTTCTACCCAGACAACCAGTTATTATATATGGTGTTGCATAAGATGATAAGGTGGAGGCCATATGCGTGCATCCCTTCATTTAGGGGCATGTAAAAAGTACGCATATCGGCTCCACTTTAACCCTCTAATACCCAATTTTTTATTGTGATCTAATTATCATTTTTCGTCATCTAAAATCGATTTAAACATGTTTTGGAAGATGATTCCTTTTAATTCTCGATTTTGTGAATTTCAGTTTTTGATTTTTCTAATTTTTATTTTTGAACATCCCCACACTTTTATATTTTTCCTGGTAGCCTATTTGGGGTACGGATTTTTTGGGATGAAAACATTTTGAGATTTTATGATTATTGTTGAAATATTTTTATTTTAAATTTTTCTCATATAAAATTTTATTTTCCGTGTTATTTTAAGGCAAATAATTTTAGAGTGTATTCGATCCCCTTAAACTATTAAACAAGGATAGAATGGTTTGGGAAAAAATTAAAATATGTTAATTGTAGCGATTCAATACGAAATAAACAATGACTTCTAAAAGGTGACCAAAACATCAATTTTTCAATGATTTATGAAAAATGTAAATACGCTTTAAAATACACCAAAAACCATTTTGAGATATACAAAACAGTCCTAAATATCAGCCAAAAATATAAAAATTTGGAATTCCATCGAAACAAAAATTACAAAAATGCTCAAACTATACCCCGTCTAAAGGCGGGGTTGGGTATTAGAGGGTTAACATCTGGTGCAACATTTTATACGATCACTGGTTGACTGGGTAGTATTAAGGTTAATATATAACGAAGCCACACCTCAAATTTTCAAGAGCACAAATCTGAAGAACCGAAAGTCGGTTTGCGCTGAAAAGTCGATCGTTAGGTAACCCGCTGGTGGGGACCAATCGATCAACTTTTCAGGGCAAACACTTTAACATCTGATGCAACATCTTATTCGATCACTTTGAGGGACGTCCCAGTAGCAACACCGGTAGGAATCATCTAAGAGAAGTCCCGGAAGAAACACCGACAGAATTCTCACGAGAAACTGTAAGAAATATCCCTGGTGAAACTTCTGTAGAAATCCTGGAGAAACTCTATAAGGATGCTCATGGAAATTTCTTGAACAAATTGCAGGAGAAACTTCCGAAAAATCTCGGAAACTCCTGAAAAAAAAAACTTGGTGGAGCTCTAGTACGCATTCATGGAACAACTTCTGTAGAAATTCAGGAAGAAATTCCGGGAAAATCTCCTGAGGAAATCCCAAAAGGAACCGGGATGTACATGATTATATGTGCATCGTTGGTACAAATTTGGGCTTGATTGGTTGAACCGTTCTCGTCAAACACGTTTTTTTCGACAACTAAATTTTGAATATCTCGGAAACCAGTTCACCAGTACACATAATTTAAATTATCTAAAACACCTTACCCTTAGACATATTTTAGATTTTTTTTTAATTTTCATATTAAAATATTGAAAATATTGAAACATCAAGTAAAAAATGACACATTTTTTAGTGTTTTTGACTGGAAATGTTCAATGGCATCTTTGAAAATATATTTAAGAAAACCTTAGAGGACTTTCTGAAAGAATCCCCAGAGTAATTAACAGAATGAAAATTCTAGAAGAATCTTCAGAATTATTTGTGAAGGAGTGTTCAATAAAGTTGCCAGCATAAATATTGAAGAATTTTTTGAAAGAATCCTCCGACATATTTCTAGACAAGAATCTGAGGAAACCTCATAGAAATTTCTGAAGGCTGGATTACTTTTGGGCATTCGCAAATAAAATCTTAATATAATATTCTGAGAGAATCCTCGGAGCATTCCTTTAGAGCATCCATTTAGTGAGAATTCCAGGATGAAAACATGGTAGGAATTCAGTTACACAGAAATTGTTATTGTAAATTCTCGGACGAGTTTTTGGAAAAAATCCTCACATAAACTTCTCGAGGAAAAAAATTGCGAGAAATTCTGGTAAAAGTTTCTGAATCCTCAAATAAATTTATTTTGATCTTTTTCGATGAATTTCTGGGGGCGTTTTCGCACAATTTTGAAGAGATCCTTGCAGAATTTTTGGAGGAATCCTCGGAGCTGCTTCTAGCAGACTTATCCTTGGAAAATTTTATGAATTTATGTTTTTTGAAGAACAACTGGAGATATTTTTGAAAGTTTTGGAGTAATTTCAAAAGGCATTCTTGGAAGAATTCTTGCAGAAATCTCTTAAGGAATTCCAGCAGGAATTTCTGGAGTAATTCAAGCATCAAATTCTGTAGAAAAAATTGCAAGAGGAATCTGCGAAAAATGGACTAAGGCATTTCTGGAATCTTTTTCGGAGAAATTTATGAAAAATTTCATACGGAATTTCAGGAGGATGATCGAAAACTTTTTTTAAAAATCCACGAAAATTTTTTATATAAATATTGGTACAAATATTAAGTTACAGTAGAGGCGGATTCACTGGAAGAATCATCAGTGTAATTTCTGAAGAAATCCCTTAAAACATCTTTGAGCTAATTTCTAAAGGATTCAAAGGATCGTCTATAGGGAATTATCGGACAAATCCTCGGAGAAAGTTCTGTCGGTATCATCTGGGAATACATGCTGGAATTTTCAAAGTAACTTCCGGATAAATCCTTGAAGAGATGTCTTGAGAAATTGCTGAAAAAATCCTCAGAGGTGCTCTGACAATTGGATGACTTACCACCTTCTGGGCATTATCTCTTAAGAATCCTAGGAGGAATCTTAAAATGAAATTCTGGATGAACTGAATGATTTATATTTTTATTGTATTACTAGTTTCAGTTTACTATTGTGTCCTGTTCGGGTATCAAGGATAATAGTGGTAGGCGTAGGCAACGACGGCGACGCTACGACGACGACGACAACGACGACATCGACGTCTATTAATGGATCAAACCAATAATCGGAGCGGAAGTGAATAGCAAAATTGCAAAAGAAGTGAAACAGATTGGCAAAAGCGGGTCATCTATCATTCTTACTGATTGGTTAGGCACTGAGAAAAAATACTTTCAGCATGGATGGAAGTTTCTAACAGTTTAGTGTTCAAATATTGGTAAGTACAATTTTTAAAAGGGCGTGAATAGAGCCTTTTCTCACTAAATATTGGCGAATCAGCTCAAGTTTACGTTTATAATTACTATCATGAAAAAAAAGGATGTTCTCACTTGATGGTTACTAACATTTTAATGGAAATATGACGAATTTTAATTAATTTTTAAGACAAAATTTGGTTTCAATGATACATATTGCCCTTAAATGGCATTTACCAGATTTGCTGGAGTGCCTGAAACATACTGGAAAAACTAGTAATTAGAAGACACAGAATTTTGCTAATTGATAAATTGAGAGATGAAATTTGTGAAAAAATCGCGTTCTGGTGGGATTCGAACCCACGACTTCGCTGTAGTTGGTGGGCACAAACGCGAGTGTGTTGTGGATTGGCATCTAAGCCGAAAGAGTGATGGGTTTGTGGAAATGGTGTGTTCACGGTGTGGTATCGGAGTCAGTTTGGCTGCCGCAGAATCGTTACTGGTTCTGTGTATTTGTTGGTTAAAGCGCCGGTCTAGCGAATACGAAGTCGTGGGTTCAAGTCCCACCAGAACGCGATTTTTTTTCACAACTTTCATCTCTCCATTTGTCAATTAGCAACACTCAATTACAAGTTTTTCCGGTTTATGGAAGCAAATTTGCTCTTGCACATAGTTAATCGAGACAAACAACAAACTTTCGAATTCTTCCAATCCGACGATTTCCTTCAGTGTACGTCCCAGGAATCCTCTGGAACTAGAGGTTCCATTTCCCGACCATTTTGGTTGTCCCGGGATTCGGGATAAAATTTGTTGCTTGTCCCGGGAAATCCCGGGATCCCGGGAAATTTTTCAATGTGCTTAAAAACGCATTTTTGCGATCAGGAATATGTTTTATTCGTCAATTTAAAAAATCAATGGTTCAAATCAAGTAACTGGTCTTATCAATTTGAATTCGTTCTTTGAAAATACGACTGCAAGAAGCAAATGTTATTAATGATTTCATCTGGCAGCCAGGGTTGCTTTTTAGTTAGAACAGATATTTCCGGAGTTCGATTTTCAGTTTAATGTTATTCATGATTTCATCGGGCAGTCATGGTTACTTTTTAGAACGGATCTTCCCGGAGTTCGATTTTCAGATTCGGACTCAACTTACCATGTAGCTCAAAAAGTAACAGCTACTTCGCAATTATTTTGAAAAAATCAATCATTGCCGAATCAGTCTAAGACGGGTTGGCATATTACTTTATAGCCGATTCCAGTTCTTCACGCATGCTCGATGGTGTTATGCGCACAGACAAACAGACGTCTCACTCTACTCACTTCTCATCGTTACACTTTTTAACGGTTAGTTCAAATATATTGTAGTTCGCAAATTGCTCGGTCGTGGCGCTCGCATCGTTTTCGCTCTTGCTTGACGTTTGCTCACTACCCCGCCACTTACTGAGTGGTTTGCGTAACACAGCCTGGTTAGCATTGGGCGATTATGTTTTCATGACGATGATTTTTATCGCAATCTGTTAAAAGTGATACGTCTGTTTGTCTGTGTTATGCATACAGGACAATCCAGCATTCAATTCGGCAGCATCATTATCGGTCTGTCTTTGGCAGTCTCGCAACAATCGTACTCCCAGTTCCTCGATGAACTTAATCATTTACGTTTTCGATGAGCTTTCCAGTTCTGCTGGCACTTGCGTTGACGACGGAAGACCTTGAAGGAACTTTAGCGCTGTTAGTATTTCATATGGCGCCGTTTGATGATTCTGTTCATGATTGCATGGAAGAGGTCGTTTCCAACTTTGGAGTTACTTTTCGAAAACTTCGAATACAAGAAACTCACGCTGCATTCCGCAGACAGTAATATAGCATCTCGTCTTACCAATGCTTCCGAAGCGAATCTGATTGTCTGAAGAGCTTCTTGAAGGTTTTTTTTTTCAACCTCAAAATCATTGTCCAACATAAGTCTAGAAAACCCTATTTCGAAAAATTTTTCTTTGATGCAATCATAATCGTGAATGAAGTGCTCCAGCATCGTTTCAGCAGTATTCCAACGAGTTTTGATGTCCACACACAGTTGAAGTGGTTTATGTAACATTTTCGTAATTTTTCGTTGAAGGCGATTTTCGAAAAAAAAATCACGACTCTTCGAGTACGTTTCAGAGACTCTCCAAATTCAAATCAAAGCGAAAAAAATGTGTAAGAAATGTGTGTCCCGGGAATCCCGGGATTTTCGGGACGGAGAAAAAAATTATCCCGTGATTCGGGAAATCCCGAATTTTTCAAGATCCCGGGATTTTTTGTCCCGGGATATCCCGGGTTGGAACCTCTATCTGGAACCCCATTTTCCCGATATTACGCCCTCACCCCCAAAAAGCCATCATTTGCCGTAAATAAACTCACAGTGTCTCGCTCGCTACCACTTAAAAGCCTTCCCCATCCCGTCCAACATCGACCAGCGCGATGATCGTTCGTTTGGCAAGGTGTAAATTTGCATTTATTGACAAATATAGGTTGAAGTGCTGCCGCTGGCTGCTGCTGCCGCTGCGGCAGGCACCAGAGCACCAGACTATCGATTTTGAGTGGTTGTTTATGTTTATTGTTATTCGGTGATTTTGGTGGGCACCCGACTGCAGGGCACTCGGCTATGGAGACGCCCTTTTATGATGTTGCGGGAACTGTGCGGGCGGTGTGTTGGGGAAGGTTGGAAAAGCTGGTTGAAGTGAAATCAATATCAAAGGCTTTGGGTGAAAACGGAAGGCTGGATAATGCAGCTGTAGTGTTGTATTTGTTACAATTGAATGGCAACAACTTTAATATGACAAAATATTGCTAACATAAGCTTATGCAAAAAAAACTGTATTTTGTTGAATATTTCATCTAGCAATTGTGGGCCTCGTGGCCGTGCGGCAAGAGGCGTCAATCATCTAGGCGTTTCATGAGCCTCTGAGTGTGGGTTCGATTCCCGCTCCAGTCCAGTCGGGGAAAACTTTTCGTCAAACGAAAAAATCTTCACTGCGCCTCCCAGGTAACAATTTGATGTTGTACAAACGTTTCTCCAACTATTTTAAATCAGCCATCATTTGAACAAAAGCTAAGCACGAGAGGTACAATCCTTTATTCAGCTCCTAAACATCTAATTTTGGTGATTTTAATTAACCTTTAGCTGATTTGAGGTTTATTGGAAGGCTGATTTAAGGCTTAATACGCGCCTGATCAGTAATCAATTAAATTTATTATTTGTGTGAAAATAAAATAAAAACACCTTCGTGGGCCTAGTTTTACCATTGCCTGCGTCTATTTCCAGAAGATATGTTTAGGAATGTATAAATTAATCTGTGGGAAAACTAGGAATTGAACTCTGACCTTCTGATTTATAGTCACTCACCTTAGCACCTACACCACACACAATTGAATACATATCCTCGAAAATAAAAGCATTACTTGTTGTGTCTGAATAGTCAAGAACATAAGTTAAACCAAGTCTGTATTGAGGTTAAATAAGCGATGTGGACTTCACGAAAACCATGCTTGGGTCAGCTGTCAGAAAATGTTTGATTAAAGGTTGAACAACCGATGATTAATTCTGCATGTCTGTGTAAGTTTTAAAGCTGGTTACCCAGATGAATAATATTCTATTCAACTTGATATTCAGCCATCTATGTATTGCTGATTAAAGAAGTTGAATAAGCCATACTTCAGACCATTATTCAGCTATTATTGTGTTCAGCCATTGAAACCATTAACCAGCAGTTTGTTCAGCTAATACTCTTACTGTTCAGCATTAATTGTTACTTGGGTAGTGCTTGTTCAGTCTGTACAACTTCTGGTTGAAGACGGTGTATTGTCTTAAATAACAAAGATTCTTGAGTAGTGAATCTGTGGTATGATGGTTAAATAATATTCATTTCACGTCAAGAACGTTGGTTCGAATCTCATGCCATACAATCTCACAAAATGTGAATAGAAGAGAAGTAAATCTATTGGTTTCGAAATAAAGGCTAGGGCTAAATCTGACAAAAGAAAACGTAGAATTCTGAGACCCTTTTCACTTGAGTTTAACTTTTTACTTAAATTCATGTGAAGAACAAAAAGAACAAGAGCATTTTTTATAATCTTTATGTGAATTTTAACTAAAGCAAATGCTCCACTCAAGAACGAAAGCTTCGAAATGTTACAATTTTTGCCTTAATTTTTTGAAACTTTAACCTAGTGAACCGAGAGATATTTTCTCTAATTTTCCTTATTTTTAATTACGGCGTCGATCGAATTGCTTCAAAAATAATTGTCATAAAAGATGCAGTCGAACCACGATTCCAACTTCGCAACTCTCCAAAATTAGCCTAAGTGCTTCCTGCGAATTCATTTGAAATTCCGCTGAAACCCCATTCAGCTCAGCAGTCAGTGAGAGGAAGTCACTTTCTTACACTCGCCCCTCACAATAGCACAAAATCAAGATTTTTACCCCCGCCCTTGATGTGTGTGGCGTGGTTTGTTCTGTACACTCGCTTCACGCTCCACGACGATTCCTGCCTGCTTGCCTGTATCGTTCCGGATGTGTGAAAATGAAAAGTTTTCATCCGCTTGTTGACTCACTTCGCCGTGCCTCGCCGTATTCTCACAACGCCTCTCCTTAAAGCTTGCTTCTGCTTCCGAAGCAAGTCTGTTTGTTTGTGTGTGTACCGTATGTGTGTGGTCTAAATTTGTTCTATTTTGTTGTGGTAAGTCGGCGGAACGAGGCTCATGTTTGCTTTCGTTAGGCGGAAGTTTTGCTCTCGAAATTTATGCGCCTTTCACTGCGATCCCATTTCAAGTAGATAAATTTGATGGAGTTGAATCCTTTTGAATTCAGCGTCGTAGCAGTGTTGCCATACTTTGGGACTTAAAGGGGAATACCAATTGGACGTTTCTCAAATAACTACCTGGGCACAAAACATAAAGAACATATACAGGGGATAGACAAAATGATCGGGACAGGCAAAATTTTCACTTTTCAAGAAATGTCCAATTAGCTGTAACTTTTCGAAAAGCGCATCAAATATTCTCAAATTTTCACTGTAAGTTGATCAACTGTTTGTGTATCAGTGGACAAAATTTGGAAAAGATCAAGCCATTCTGCACGAAGTTATAAGCATTTTAGAAAAAGGTAGAACTATCCGATAGCCAACTTTGAGCTGTTATATCTCCAGATTCAATGAACCGAATGCTATGAAATTTTGTCCATTTATGACTTATATAATGAGCTCTGAAAAACGTTTGACTTATTAACGAGAGAAAAAGTTATAGCGGTTTCATTAACTTTACGATTTTTTAGTAAATTGATCTATTTTTAATATGCATCCCATTACCTTTTCAATGAATTGCCGCCCATGTTGTTACTTTCTTTCAAAACATTTTTGTATTCAAGACAATCAGAGGGAATTTAAATAAACTATAGGGTATTGGTTCCCTTATTAAGCATGTGGCTCCCATTTTCATCCCACGAAAAACAAAGGATTGAAGCGCTGTTTGTTTTGTTTTTTATTTTTGTATTTTTTTTTAGAAGTGAGCACCCATGAAAACAAAAAGAACGGAGTCAATCGGTGCCGTAATCGCTTGTTTTCGAATAGGATGAAAATGGGAGCATGAGATTACTGATGGTACACAAACCCTAATTAGTATCTTGAATTTTGAAACGATGTTGAAATTTAAGAAAATTTTGTGTTTTATTAGAAAAATAATCTAATCGTTATAATTTTCTTCCGTGTTAAGAATTTTCAGTTATGTCAAAAGTTTTTCAGAGCTCATTATATAAGTCATAAATGGTCAAAATTTCATTGCATTCGGTTAATTGAATCCGGACATCTAACAGCTCAAAGTTGGCTATCGGATAATTATAGCTTTTCTTAGACTCTTTATAAATTTGTGCAGAATAGTTCGATCTTTTTCAAATTTTGTCCACTGATACACAAATAGTTGATGAACTTACAGTGAAAATTTGAGAATATTTGATGCACTTTTCGAAAAGTTACAGCTATTTGAATTTTTTTTGAGAAGGGAAAATTTCGCCTGTCCCGAACTTTTAAATTGAGATGCAGAGGATAGACAAAATTTTCACTTTTCAAAAAATGATTAATTAGCTGTAACTTTTCAAAAAGTGCATCAAATATTCTCAAATTTTTACTGCAAGTTGATCAACTAGTTGTGTATCAGTGGACAAAATTCGGGAAAGATCGGGCTATTCTGCACGAAGTTATAAGCATTTCAGAAAAAGGTAGAATTATCCGATAGCCAACTTTGAGCTGTTATATCTCTGGATTCAATGAACCGAATGCTATGAAATTTTGTCCATTTATGACTTATATAATGAGCTCTAAAAAATGTTTGACTAAACTTGAAATTAATAATAAGAGAAAAAGTTATAGAGATTTCATTAATTTCTCTTTCAAAACATATCTGTATTCGACACAATCGGAGGGAATTTTAATGAACTATAATTAGTATCTTGAATTTTGAAACGATGTTGAAATTTAAGAAAATTTGGTGTTTTATTAGAAAAATAATCTAATCGTTATAATTTTCTTCCGTGTTAAGTCATAAATGGTCAAAATTTCATTGCATTCGGTTCATCGAGTCCGGAGATATAACAGCTCAAAGTTGGCCATCGGATAATTATAGCTTTTTTTAGAAACTTTATAACTTCGTGCAAAATAGTTCGATCTTTTTCAAATTTTGTCCACTGATACACAAATAGTTGATGAACTTACAGTGAAAATTTGAGAATATTTGATGCACTTTTCGAAAAGTTGCAACTATGTATTTGAAATTTTTTCGAGAAGGGAAAATTTTGCCTGTCCCGATCATTTTGTCTATCCCCTGTAGATGTAATTTTAGAATAACGATCAAAATATTTCAATTTATATTTAGCCCACAAGATCATAATCACCACACGAAGAAATTTTTCTCTGTGATTGTAAAATACGATGTTTCGCATGCAGAAAAACTACGCACATATTTCCTGAGACGAAGGAAACTATTTGTTTAAAATTAACCGTCGAAAAAAAGTAATTTATTTTGTTTTTCCTGCATTTTCACTTTGAAGTGTTGCAGGGTTTTTTTGTGGGATGTGCATTGAAGCCCAGTTCGATAAGTGAATCTAACGAAGTGAAAATTGAATGGTGATGAAAAACAATTCGGCTAGCGCTAATCTGAAGTGGTTGCCTTCGTCATATGCAAGACGAGAAAAAAAAATGAAGTTGTAAGTGGAGTGAAATCGAAACGTGATATTTTACGTAATTATTCAATTTTCAGTACTATAGGGGGTGGTTATTGATAGTCTACAACTGTTTGCTTAAATTTGATGAGCCACTGGCAAAGGTAAATTGGAATATCTTAAATTATCGGTTATTTTCCGTCTGATATGACGGGAATTAACGCATATGACGAAGTAGATTCCTACTCTAACTAAACCATTACACTTTTTCTTTAACAAGCACGAGAAGCAATTTCCTTATGCAACGCACTTTGATATAGGTACCTAGATAAATTTTCCCGAACTCCAAACATACGAAGTATAGAATCCATGTGTGCTTTTTGTACTCACCTACGCCGTTGGGCGGCGACCGCAGCCCTCTGGGCGGCCTGCGCTATCAACAGCGGCGAGGCGGCTGCTGCGGCCGCTGCCGCTGCATTCATCGGCTGGTTGGCTGCTGCTGCTGCGGCGGCGGCTGCCGCCTGGTTCGACGAAGCCGCAGCTGCTGCGGCTGCGGCAGCGGCGGCCGATGTTGGTGCCGCACCGGCTGCTGCGGCGGCCGCTAGGGCTGCCGCCGATTGGGCTCCGGCTGCTCCGACGGTTGCTGCCGTTGTTCCTATCCAAGGCCAGGCGCCCATCGACAGGCGGTAACCTACGTGGGAGGGAGAAGATAACGGAACGAAAAACGGTGAAATTGTTTTTAAATGCTTCGCCATTTATCTCGGTTGTTTTTTTTTTGGGCGACGAAAAAAGGGTACGATGCATGCGAAGGTGTGTACACAGCAAAAAATAATATAAGTGAAGTTTTGGACTAGATTCGAACACTGGTCGTCGCTCAACACAGGCACGCGCCCCATCTCTCCCGGCTATTTCTCCATGCTAGAAAAAGAGCGATAATCAATGCCAAAGGCTACGTACGTCTGCTAATTTCAACCCATTTTTTTTTGCTGTGTACCACCAAGCAAAGACCTGCTTATAAAGTAATCAATTAATTAGCTTTTCCAGACGAAAAAGGTTTTCTACATTACAGTCGTAGGGGAGAAACCTCAATAAAGGAAAGAAAAAAAGAAGCAAAAACAAACTAAAATTGATGCTGGCTGACTATCTGACTCTCAACCAACCAAGTCCCACCCAGGCAGAATCCCAGCTGCAAAATGTTCCGTCGAAACAGTTCGACGTTAATTAATTGATGGAGCGCATTTGCGTCGTCATGGGAAAGATCAATACGAGGATTATATGGCTCTCTTCTCTAGCTTAAATGATGATGGGAAGTGTGGGCATCATGGGCAGTGCTCAACTTTTCTACTCTCTCGTTCGAAATTGTTATTAATTTTCCGCAACAACCAGACTCCGAAAAAAAAAGCAGCGCCAACCTACAACAACAACAACAGTGTAACCATAAAGTATACCCCATATCGAAATGATGCTCCTCAGCACCCTCTCTAAACGCGCGGGGGATTTCAGCTGTAGAGCTGTATGTATCAGCTCGGTCGCTGGAGTCTGCTGGAGTGGAAAATGGAGGTTGTTTCGCGTTTGATGAGTAGTGTAATAAAATAAATTGTTTGATCCGAGTCCGCAACTGGGAGAAGTGGGGAGCTGACGGATCGGGTTGGATTTTAACCATCTGGTTTTGACCAGAACCAAATTACTGAAAGCGAAGCACTGAAAGAAAGATCAATAAACAATTATAATTGAAGTCAAAACCATGATAGGGATTGAATTAACGCGCTGATTGCAATGTTCAACATCCCAAGTAACGTGATATTCATGATATTTGACAGCACTGCATGCAAGATCACTATGTAATTTTACACAGCTGAGGCAAAATCGATAAAAAGTTAAGTTACCGAATATACTAGAGAAATTTACATGCTGCTATCGTCACACAGTCATGTGATTATCGATTCAGTGTCATAATTAAATCACTGTCAATTCATCTAAGAGACATTTTACAGATCGATCACTATAGAAATTTCAATTGTCATCTTGTATTATGGAAGAGAAATTTATGACAAGATCAATAAATAATTATAATGAGGCACGTTCGGTGTAGTACTAGAGTTGAAGTATAGAGCTGAATTTTTGTATGGTGAGAAGGTCAGTTCTCCGTTTCTGCAATGAAATGGTTCAAAAAGCGTGTGTATTAAGATTCCTTGCCCAATTTAATGCTGTTTGAGCAAAACTTTGGGCAACCCTGTTGTTGTTTTCTCCATTTCTTGCAACTTAAACAACACAGTTTCCCAAAGTTTTGCTCAAACGGCATCAAATTAGGCAAAGAATCATATTGTCGTCGCGGTTGAAACCCGAAGTTTACCCACACCCGACAATCGAATTTTCTCAAAATCCATACGTGAAACCTAACGTCGGACATAGTGCGCTGGACAGCGGACCTGACCCTCTATCCAGCGCACTGTGCCCGACGTAGAGTAATGCGGGGCAAAAGTTCGCACGGGGCAAAAGTTCGCAGTGGGTCTTTTTCTGAACACGAGTTAAGAACCCAAACAAATTTGCATGGGTTCGACACATAATCGGGCCAGTTACTCGTCAACAAAAATTGGAAGGATTTCGTTATGGTGTGGCAGAGTTATGCGAAAAAATGTGTTTCTAGGTGTTTTGATAGATTTTTTGGGCTTTTTCGAATAAGAATTTGTAGTAACAGGAAGAAGAAGAATCTCAAAATCTCTTGATGTCGGAGAATCGTTATTCCATAGTAGTTCAAGAGGTGCACTCAAATAAACAATAAACTACTAGTGCTTCTTGCAGAAAGGGACATTGTTAAAACCTTGACGGTGGGGCAAAAGTTCGCAGTAGCTGTGGGGCAAAAGTTCGCACTAGCTTTCTGAATGTAGTACATCAATAAAATTACAGAATCTTTGCAGTAATGATGGTTTCGTATAGAAACTACTATATGTGTATAATATGTGTAGTATCTACCCTGAAATCGTTCCGGCAGAGGGTTTGAATTTTGTTTTGTAAGAAGATCCATTGTAAGGCAAACATTATGTTCACCCATTTAAATCATGAAATGAAAAATGGCTAAAAAAACATTTTAAAACGTTTTCTTCGTCATCCTCGTCGTGTCTTTTCGTTTGTTTCTGAAGGTCATGTTATGTTCTTCTACTATACCGGGGTGTTTCATAGCTTAGTTTGCAAATTCACAGTTATAATTCATCACCATACTGACGGGGATAAGATTCGATTACGGTCCCGTTCAATAGTTTTGCAGCATATTTGATTTTTTTTAATGTATTTTGTGCAACACGTATCTCTATGATTACCCCACAATGTATTTTGATAACTTCAGTTATGCAGGAAAGGACAGCTTCTTGTTAGTAGTTGTGGAAGTGTTCATAAAATACATTGTATTCCAAAGCTGAACACCAGGTCGTATTTCAGTTGGGCCGTAAAGCTAAGAACAGAAAGAAACAGATTTCACGGCTAAAGTGAAAGGACGAACATGAATTACCATGAAATAAATGAACATCACTCCAATAAACTATGCTATTCAACGTGCGAACTTTTGCCCCGCATAATGCGAACTTTTGCCCCCACTATGGGGCAAAAGTTCGCATTGGAGTACTTGCATTAAAAATTGTATTACTGAAACTACGAAAAGAACGCGAAAAAATCTAGTACTACGTTTTGAAGGCAACATGATAGGGATCCGTTTACCGAAGAAAAACGATATTATTTTCTTTTCGTTTAATTGCTATTTTGTGAAGTCTGTTAGGTGCGAACTTTTGCCCCGCATTACTCTACGTCCGACATACGGTTTGGGAGAAAAATCGATTTTCGCGTGTCAAAAATTCCGATTTTCAACTGCACGAACAATAATACCCACGCTTTTTTAATCATTTCATTACAGAAACGGAGAATCGACCTTCTCACCATACAAAAATTCAGCTCATTACTTCAATTCTAGTACGTCATCGAACGTGCCCCATTGAAATCAAGATCATGATCGGGATTGAATTAACTAAAAAGTCTAAGTACCGAAACGGTAGATGACACTTCGTGCTTAATCAGTATGTTCAATAGCCCAAGTCATATGATATTCATGCCATTTAACAGGGGTGCATGCGAGATCACCATATAGTTTTACCCAATTGGGACACATTCGGTAAGAAATTATCGAGTAGGTATACTGTTCAGAGAAGTTTTCATGCTGATATCGTCATACAGTCACATGATTATATTGAAATTATGCAAGTGATTTTCGTGATTGTCGTAATGAAATCACTGTCAATTGACTTGATTGACATTTTGTAGATCGCTCGCTATCTAAATTTACATTATTGTCTCGTAGCTAATCTTAGATCTTTTATGAGCTTTTTTTGACGTAACGTCAAAACCTCTACAAGACCAATTGGTCATCCATAATGTTACTTGGGGTTACACGAAACTTACCACATGCACAGTTTCAGACTGAGTTGCCAAGAATTGATTGCTGTACATGAAAGCCGCAATTTAAAATTATTTTCTCGCAGTGCAATAGTGTGAATTTAAATAGCCATTTTAATTTGGTGGAGATATTATCGTGAAACTTTTAACTGGCCCAGCAGTTAACCGCAGGAGAGGAGATTTTGGGCTTTGATTTGCCTTTTGAAACGGACGTGGAATGTGAAAAACCACAAAACCACAAACGCGACTCTTTCTGGGTTAGAGATTTACCTTTGATCACTGGGGACACTTCACTTTAGCGGATCGTACTGAGGAATCAAGTGAAATCTAATGTATTTAGCAATACATTTGGACACTTCCTGGCTAATAGCATTTGATGTGGCTTAAAGAAACGGACGTAAGCTCGATTGTACACTTCCGCCTTGGATTTAACCGTTATGTGTCCAACACACTTCTTGCTTTTTTCTACATGCTTTTTCAATGGACGCTGGGTACCTTGTCACATAACGGTTGACTAGAGTTGAGCGATGGTGAAGCGATTTGCAATCAAAGGAAAAATATCTAAGCAAGTTTCGTACTGCACCAACCTGTAATTTTATAATTCGATGCAGGACAGATTGTTACAGAAAACTCGATGTAACAAGTTTTAACTGTACATAGTTAAAAATTTGTACATCATATAACCTGATACAGAATGACTCCGTCATATGGCACACATTTTTCCATCAGTTTATAAATTTACAGCTTGCACTCAGTATGAAGCTTGCATTCAAAATTCCATTCAAGAAATTTTTCAATGTAAAATTCAGTGAAATCTCCGAGGCGAACCAGCGCAGGGCTGAAAGTTAGAAGGCTTTCAAGTTTTTAAAGCCAATAATTTGAAAAATCAGTGAAATGGAATAGGATTGTTTGACGAACTTCACGTCAACTCATCCAGTGGTTGCGGAGGACATGTTTGACTACCGCACTGTAATTGTATATTCCTAAAGTTTTTGTTCACATTCTGTGAATAATTTTCATACTGACTATCACTGATCGATGCGTTGCTGCTTCTCTTATACTTCGTTGATGGTAGAACAAAGAACACGTGTTCCCAGTCAGCCAGTGATCGTATAAAATGTTGCATAAGATGTTAAAGTGGAGGCGATATGCGTACATTTTACATGCGCCTAAATGGAGGCATGTACGCATATGGCCCCACTTTATCATCTTATGCAACATCTTATACGATAACTGGTTGTCTGGGTTGTTGCTGTTGTTCTTCATCAGTTCATTGGGAGTCCATTTGAGTCCATGGGTCGTCATCCAATACGCGGTCTCGTTAGAGCATGTGCTCAGAGGAGGGTCAGTGCCAATCCATGATTCTGTACACCATTGAATCTGGAATTTCCTCTACTTTTGATGATCCAGGTACGAATTAGATTGGTTAAATGGTTTCGGAAATATTCCGGATTCCATCTAGGTTATCTTGGACCTTTCAAACTTCATGAATCTTCAGCGCCAGCTTGGTGATAGCCATTATAGGCACAACCTTTATCTATGGTGGCCACTTATGGTCCACTACACGAATTTATGCTGGCCTGCTTACTCTCCCAGAAAATTTGACGTTTAGGAGGTGCCGCCACCGCTCAAACGTCAGATTTTCTGTAAGAGTAAGCAGGCCAGCATAAATTCGGGCAGTGGACCATACGGCATTCATTTACTTTTTTTTCTGTTTTTCCTCTTGAGGTTCATCCCAACATTTTTTTTAGAATTTTTAGTTGGTTGGAGTTTAGTTGAAGGAATTGACGAGCTTCACAAGTTTATACGGGAGCTTATGATGTGACATTCTCTATGTTCCTGGTGGAAATTTCGACAGACTTTTCCGAAGAAGCACCTTGTAAAGAATCTTGTAAGCAATCTTGTGCACCATCACCACCTTCTGAAGCAGGAATGAATCGGACCTGCTGTAGTAATCTCGCTTGCCGCGAACACATTTGTTATGATCGCTCTCATTACCGGGATCATTATATGACCCATTCGGCCAAAATTGGTTAACACACGACATCAGTATTTTTCTTCCCCTTCCAACCGTCTCTAAGTCGCCTCCAAACACTTTCACGATGAACACATTGATACGATCACAGATAACAGACGTTTATGCTCATATTGGCAATGTGTGTAAAAATGCTCAACAGCCATTTTGTATGTAACGAGCAGCTGAAACTCATGTGGCAATCATTTAGAGATGGCGCAGTGATCGATAGTCAGTGATCGCTTTCAAGATTGCATGCACTACGCAATTTTACATTCAAGATTGTATTCGATCTTGAATGAAAGTGGAACTTTTAACTATTCTTGCATTCAAGTTAGATGTAATGTCGCAATCAGTTGAGTAGATGGCGGTAGTGAGCCAACGTATATCGTTTTGAACATTTACACAGGATTCTGCGAAAAATTTGTACTAGCATAAACATCTGTTATCTGTGATACGATATAACCTCCCACCATGCTCTCTCATTCTTAGCAAATCTCAGCAGTCGAACGCTCGTTACCGTCGCTGCGGTGCAAGAGCTACCCAGTTAAAAATTGGATCTGTACAAACGTTTCTCAAACTATTTTAAATCAGCCTTCATTCGAACGAAAGCTGAGCACAAGAGGTACAATCCTTTATTCAGCTCCTAAACATCTATTTTTGGTGGTTTTATTCAACCTTTAGCTGATTTGAGATTCGTTGGAAGGCTGATTTAAGGCTTAATATGTGCTTAATCAGTAATCAATCAAATTTATTAATTGTGTTAAAACAAAATAAAAACACTTTCGTGAGTCTATTTTTACCATTAGCTGCGTTTATTTCCAGAAGAGATGTTTAGGAATGTATAAATTAACATGTGGGAACACTGGGAATTGAACTCGGACTTTCTGATTTATTGTCACTCACCTTAGCACCTACACCACCCACCCACACACACACACACACACACACACACACACACACGGCGCCTGTGAACCGGAAGCCGACCTCAACCGGAATCGCAGAACCGACCTCGGCACCTACCCGGGAAGTTCGGTTTCGGAAGATCTTCCACTGTCGGGGAACTCTTCGTCGGAGCAGGATAGATTCACCGCCGGGGACTACCCGAGTAGTACGCGAGAGTGCTAAAGGCTACATTGTCGCTTCCAGAAGACCTGTTTTATCAGCGGAATAGAGAACTGCATGAGGAGTGTTAGTAACCGTAATCAATCGCTAAATGGCGAACAAATTAGTACTAACACATTACTAACTGGAGCTAAATGGCTCGGCATGTGGCATGGTAAATGTGGCTAACACAGTAGAAGGTCGCTAAATGGCGACACTTTAATCAAAATAGAATAACAAATTACACGGGAGCCAAACGGCTCAGTACGAAGACTAGAATAACGAATTGGTGATGGTGCACAAGGCACATAACGCCTCCCCTCCGAAGAAATACTGCATGGTGGTACCGGAGGGGAATTTAAGGTGGAGGTGAACTAGGAGAGTGTTTTTAGTGGGTAGGCGCACATTCGAATCCCACACAGCGTCTTTAGAAGATTTTTGGACTCCTAGAATAAAAAAAAAAAAAAAAAAAAAAAAACACACACACACACACACACACACACACACACACACACACACACACACACACACACACACACACACACACACACACACACACACACACACACACACACACACACACACACACACACACAATTATATACATATCCTCGAAAACAAGAACATTACTTGTTGTGTCTGAATAGTCAACAACATAAGTTGAACTAAGTCTGTATTGAGGCTGACGAAGCGATGTGGACATCATGAAAACCATGCTTGGGGCAGCTGTCAAAAAATATTTGATTAAAGGTTGAACAACAGATGATTAATTTTGTATGTTGGTGTATGGTTTAGAGCTGGTTATCCAGATGAATAATATTCTATTCAACTTGATATTGAGCCATCTATGTATTGTTGATTAAAGAGGTAGAACAAGCCATACTTCAGACCAATATTCAGCTGTCATTATGTTCAGCCATTGACACCATTAACCAGCTATTGTTCAGCTAATACTCTCACTGTTCAGCATTCATTGTTACTTGGGTATGCCACTCACTACTGACGAACGATCGTCACTAAGTTTAGCCCGCATTAGAGTCAATTGGATTTGTATTACACGGCGCTACAAATACAATTACAACATGCCGTATAGTTATGAATGTGAGGTGTAGCAGTCAAGCAGTCAGATTTCGTGTTTAGTATTTTAAGAAGATATACTCTATTAGAGAGTAGTGGAGCGAAGATTGTTATGAGATGCTTTGGCGTGGTTTGTCTATGCTTTGATGGTCGGCGTTTATCATTTGAAATGAGGATCAGGGTCCTGAAAATACACAGCACTGCTGTTACGCTACAGGTTTTTCAGGAATCCACTAGAAACACTGCAATCCACTAAATTTTGATTCAGAGAAAATGTCTGCCATTTATTAAGGATATTGCTAGGAATTCGGCAACTGTTTGGCACGAATTTTCGTCGCGATGATATTCATATAGCCAGGGATGAGTATATTCCTTGGCAAAGAGTCACATTCACTTGCTACTATCTCAGTTCAGAAACAAAGTTGTGAGAAAGCTATGAATGCAACTGTTCCCGTGGTAAATGTAAATGATATTTACGTTGTAGAAAGTTCCGTTCGCTGCCTCCGGTTGACTTGATTGTTAACTCTACGCCAGTACATCATTCGACAAACTTTTAGATAAAACTAATTTGAAAAAGTCTTTCATACAATGTATTTCGATGAAATGTTCCTGAAGCGAGCTCACAACAAGTGAATGTAACTGCTTGGAAGTGAGTGATGCTACCTCTGCATATAGTATTCATTACTTTACACGTAAATAAAAACTAAGAAAAAAGTATTCATTACTTATGGTCCTGCGTTCCAACTAGCAGCGCGAACTTGATATTTTCTTCTGAATTTCCCTGGACATAAAGTATTACGTTGGTCAAAAACCGATTGTGACCTGACCTTTTCTCTAACCCCATCTATTATGTATATTGATGGCAGAATATGTACAGATTTTGCAGGACAGGAATGCTAGTTAGGTCACTGTGTTAGATTTGTCAAGGTAATGTCAAGATCTCTAGAACGCCAGGCCTTCCGGTATATTGGCTGCTCCAGGTCGGACAGGTCCGCCAAGTCAGCAAGGTGAACCTGACCAGGCCTATAGTTCTTGAGGTCGGTCAGGGTCCACAGGATCATCAGAACACAAATGGCCGTCGAAAGTTCGGAAGTTCGGTAGCGATTAACGTGCCTTGCCATGATTACTCATTTAGTTTCGACACGGGGTATGTTTTAAACTCGTTAGAGTCACCCATGGTTAGGCCACAACCCTCCCCCATTTGCAGCCCGTGCCGAGGATGTCTACGAAGACTGGTACGCATGGGGACAGCTGGTTAGGTTTCTCATGATATGTGAATATGACGGGTTGCTCCACCTCCACTACCTAGTCTTCCTGCACGGTCACCATGAATTACCAGACCGCGGACCCCTTATTTCAGTAGGTGGTAATGGGTGGTAAGGATTGGATTATTTGGGTATGAGGTTTGTCAGGTCCATCGGTTTGCAAGTTTCGTCAGGCTGAACATATGTATGTATCAGGTCCGAATCCGATAAATTTAATAGGTCTAAAAAAATCCATGAAACGTCAAGGATCTACACAGCTCCAGATGCGCCACGATAACCAGCACCCTAGAATTGGTTACATTCATGATATTCGTCAGAATGAGTGTTTTAATACGAGGAATCATCTAATACCGCCACGTCAATCGACCCATTGGGTCCGTCAGATCAGACAGATATGCTAGGTACGACCCAGCAGATCCGCAAGGCCCAACTGGTTTAGTAAGTACGCATGTGCACCATATTCGTCAAGACCTTTAAAATTGTACTTGATCGTCAGGCCCGCCAGGTTCGACAGATTGATCAGTCGGTACAGCCCACCAAATTCGTCTGTTATATCACGAGGAAGGATATGTCAAAACGGACAGAACGGATAGATCCGTTATATCTAACAGATCCAATGAATCTAATGGATTCGGTAGACCGTCAAGTCCAACAAATTTGGCACCAGGTCTATCGACTCCGTCGTATCTGTCAGGTAGCTTAGGTCTATTTGAGTACTTAAGTAGAGTTTGCATTCAAGTCGCTTACAACCTACAGCGATCGAGACACCTCAAGTGACTCCGTAAATTACATCATGAAGAACTCTACTATCAAAACCCCTGGCTCATTTTGTTAGTTTGTAAGCTCTTCTAGATTCGTCATGACCTCCAGATCCATTAACTCCTACAGGTCGGTCAGGTGTTCCTTATTCGTCAGGTCCGAAAGGTACGTAACTCCGTTAGGTCCACATGGTCCATTCGGTTCTCCTAATCACGAACCTTATCACCAAATCAGTTAGGTACAAAATACGCTAAACCTATCTGGTTTATGAGGTCTGCTAGGACTGTGAAGACCGTCAGATCCTTCACGCTTGTCAAGTCCGTTCGATCCGCCAAGTCCATCAGATTTGATAGTCTCAAATACGTCAGATTTCATAGACCAACAAAGCCTGTCAAGTGTTCCAGGTGCTTGAGTCTTGTATGACAGATCCACCAGGTCTTCTGGATCCAGATTGTTTAGGTCCATGTTTAGGTCACATTCATCAAACCAATCAAACCCAAGTTACGGTTGTAAGGCCCGTTAACAAAACCTTTCAAGTGTGCCAGGTCGCCATGTCAGATCTTTTCTGTACGATAGAGCCACCAGGTCTTTTAAATACGTACGGTCCTCGAAGATTCTTTAGGTCCTTCAAGACGATCAGTTATGTTAGATATGTTAGGACTGCCTGTTTCGTTAGGTCCGTGTGATTAGTTAGACCAGTAACCATCAGGCGAAAGGTCTTCAAAAATTCTTCACATTCATCAAGCCTATCAAAAACTAGGTATGGTCTACTAATACATTGGTAAGGCCTTTTTACAAAACCCGTCAGGTGTGCCAGGTCCTCAGATCAGATCTATCATGTACCAGGTGTTTCAAATGCGCAAGGTACTCCAGATTCTTTAGGTTCTCCAAGTAAACAAGGTTTGTTAGATTAGTTAGGTCTGCCTGATTCGATAAGCCCATTCAGATCAGTTAAACCAGCAAAGTCCGTGCGTCAAGTTTTCCAAAATCCGCCACACCCATCAGCTCTGTCATGTCTAATTGTAGGGTCCGGTATCCTATTGCATCTGCTAGGCCCCCAGCATCGGTTATGTCTGCCAAATCCCTTCAAGTTTGTTATAGTCGTTAGGATCATTACATTTATCAGATCAGTCAAATATGTGTCAGGTCAAATTAGGGCCGTCAGATTCGTAACGTCCATTAGGTAAGTGAGCTCCGACAGATTTGAGTCGAGTCAAGTACGAGACACTGAAGACGACCTTACAGTTGACGTCTACAATACGTGTCTTCCAAAGGATGCAAAATCTTAGTTGAACTAAAAGGAACAGTACTTAACCCGATTTTCGTTTACTTAAAGGTATTCCACTAACACGCCAAGGTTCATCATCATCCTAAGATGTTTGACAACATCTTTGTGTCTTATCCGATAGATCTAACAAATGACTGAATCAATCAGGCCTTTCAAGTTAGTCAGCTCCGCCAGTGCCTAAGTGAAAAAACCAGCAACCTACCTTTTATTGAAAACACCACAAATTGTGTTCAAAATTTCGAAGGAAAGTACGCAAAACCTCCCCTCGACCGCTCATTTCTTTATGAAAACGACGAAACAAATCAGAATCAGTAGTCAGCAGTCAGCATCAACCTTACATTCTTTTCTGGTGTACAACTAGGAGTACACATGTACTTTGAGACTCGGTAGTAAATGAAGAAAACACAAAGCTATTTACTGCTTAAACTGTTCATTTTTTTTCAAATAAATTAACAAAAAATCAAATACATAAATTAAATATTTCATCGAAAAAAATAAATAAAATAAAATAACAAAAACAAAACCAATGATCCAATCCAATTTTCCAAACAAAAAAGAAGCAACAAATTTCACCTTAAGCCCTAGATATCTCTCTCTCTCTCGTTAGTGTTTGTCATCCTATTTACAATTGCAGTTTTACTTCCACTTCTCGGTCTCTAAATCTGCGATCCACGGAACCCGTCCGGAAGCCTTTCTTCCATTTACTCCTAACCATAAAAGATAAAATCTCCAACGTTCTCCCGCTGGGAAGCACATTTTCTCACTCTTAAAACTACTTATTTTTTCCGGGAAACTTTGCTCCCTACACTTTGCTCCTACAATCTATCTAGTGGAGATACACAAAACTCTACGGACTGAGCGGTGGTGGCGGTCCCAGCTTTGGGCCCAAACCGTGTTCCTAATCTATTATTAACTGGAGCGAAAAACTGTACGTACACAACGACTTCAATGGAAACAAGAGATAAAAAAATCCACGCGAGGTGGGGATTTAGGGAGCCCGTCGCCTGGACGGAGGATTGTTGTTGCTGAAAAAGTTCTTACCTTCGGCTGGCCAGGGCACGCAAACTGCTGCTGTTCGTTCGGTGTTCATTCAGGTTTTGTGTCACAGGTCACACAGGTTTTGTTCATGATCGGCGGGGAAAATAAGAAAAAAGGGAAAGAATACCGAGATTAATATCGCCGAAGAACAACTGTTTCATTAAGATTTATTCGGAGACAGAAAGGGTAGGAAGTGATTCTTAGATCCTAACTTTGAGGAGTAGTAAAATAGGTATTTTTTTGGTATAATAACAGTGATCGATTTTTTGCTTGTTTGCGATTACAGTGAGTTTTTTTTTGCTGAATTTAAACGGGAAATTACCGGAAATTTTGCTACATGAAATAACGACTGAAACGAATCGACTACTTTTCTGCAATTATAGGGGAGGAAAAATGAAGAAGGATGATACACATAGTACACACTACTGAAAAAGAGGGTAAAGCGATAGATAGTGGCAGCGGAAAATTTACTACGATTTTTACAAATGAGGTAACAAGGATCTAAAATAAACAGAGTTACTATAAGCATTACAGCATTTATTTTTACCAAGCAAATATCAACACCAGATCTAAGAAATTTTAATTCATTAATACAATGCATATCGATTCAACCTGCATACAATATTTTCAAATAGAAACACAGCGGACTGAATAATTAAGAATCATCACAGCAACTGTGGATATTGTATTTTACTAGTGCATGAATACCATGCAATAAGGACATACTTATACTACCACCGTTGACCAGCGCTCGGATACATGCTAAATGGGTTCGAGTCCCATACTTCCCAAGTAATTTGCACTTAGACTCCTGTAATAATAACCTGCAAACTTCTCATCAAATTCTTAATCGATAACAATAACTGAAAAAATCTGAAAGATCTGGAAATCTGGAAAGTTTCTTTGGAAGATCCTGACCAGTTTCCAATGAAATTTTAAATGACTGGAGAAACGCTTTGAAATTCAAAAACTCAGAAATTTCAAGAGAATTCCGAAAAAAAATTCTGAGAAAATTCTATGAGAATAATTAAGCAATTTTCAAAAATATTCCCAAAATATATGCGAAGCAAAATCTCGGCCCGGCTAGGGATTTTTCAGTTAAAAAAAATTAATGCTATTTCAATTTTTATTTTTTTACAATTTTAGTCTCAAAAACCATTTTATCCTTTCATTAAAAAAACTATTCGAAAATAAATTTTTAACCGTACAGGACGCGCGCCATTGTAAAAAGTACAACACCACCAAAAACCCTCGTCGTATACAGTATAATAGTTGAAAAATATTCTGAGAAACTTCTTTGAAAATAACTAGGAAATTTTCTAAAATTCCTAAAATATACGCGAAGAAACTTTTGGAGAAGCTACAAAGAAAAACTCCTAGAGAAATTCAAAAGATTTTTTTTGGGAAATTAGGATTTTTTGGAAAAACAAATTCTGAGAAACTTCCATGAGAATAACTAGGAAATCTTCAAAAATATTCTTAAAATATATGCAGCCTCGGCCCAGCTAGAGATTTTTTTTTTCAATTAAAAAGAAATGTTTTAGTAAAATTGAACTTTTTCTTTCTTTTTACCAATTTTTGTTTTAAAAATCATTGTATCCTTTCATACAAAAAAAAAGAATTTGAAAATTCAATGTTTAACCCTGCAGGACGCGTGCCTTTGTGATAATTTCTAGGAGAAGTCCAAGCGAATTTCAGAACTTCCAGGGGAATTGGAAAAAAATCAAGAAACTCAAAAGATACTCCGAGATACATTTTCAAGATTCGGATTTTTTTCAAAAACTTCTATGAGAATGAAAAAATCCAAAGAAATTTCTGAAAAAAAATCCAATGGAACCCTTGGGCATTGCCAACAAGATTTCAAATAAATAACGAGGAATGTTTTATATCTTAATTTTCAACATGATGACTGAAGATTTTCAAAGCAAATTTCAGTAATTTCAAGGGAATTCCGAAAAAATCATTTTTTAGAATCTCCAAAAAAATTCCTTGATTAATTCTAAAGAATTTTTTAGGAAATTAGCACTTTTGAGAAAAAAATTTCTGAGAAACTCGTTGAAAATAACTAGGACAGTTTAAAAACATTCCTTAAATTTATGCGAAGAAACTTTTTGAGATTCTCCGAAAAAATTCCTAGAGCAATTCAAAAGATTATTTTTTTTTGGAAATTAGGACTTTTCGGAAAAACAAATTGTGTTAAACTTCCATGAGGATAACTAGGAAATTTTCATGAATATTCCTAAAATATATGCGAAGCAATACCTCGGCCCGGCTGTTTTATGTTTTATTCAAATTCAATTTTTTATCTTTTTTTCATTTTTTGTTTCAAAAATCTTTTCATTATTACATAAAAAACGAAAATACAATTTTTAACCCTGCGTCCTCGCCATTGTAAAAAGTACAACACGACAGAAAACCCTCGTCCTGACAGGTTAAAATTAAAATATTTAAAATAATTACTGCAAAATGTCCAAGCAAATTTTAGAACTTCCAGGGGAATTTACAAAAAAGAACTCATTTTTTAGAAACTCTTCCACAAAAAAATCAAAAATTCTTGAGAATCTCCAAACAAATTCCTTGAGTAATTCTAAAGATTTTTTTCAGGAAATTAGCACTTAAATTTGAGAAATTTCCTTGAAAATCACTAGGAAATTTTCAAAAATAGCCCTAAAAGTATGCGAAGAAACTTTTTGAGAATCTCCAAAGAAATGCATAGAGAAATTCTAAAGATTTTTTTTGGGAAATTAGGACTTTTCGGAAAAACAAATGCTTAGAAACGTCCATAAGAATAACTAGGAAATTTTCAAAAATATTCCTGAAATAAAAACTTCAGCCCCGCTGAGGATTTCTTTATCAATTTAAAAAAAAGAAATATCTGAAAAAATTTCAATGGAACTCTTTGGGCATTGCCAACAAAATTTCAATCCAATTGCCAAAGAAATAACGAGGAGTGTTTCGCTATTAAATTTTCAGAATTTCAAAGCAAATTTCAGTAATTTTAAGGGAATTCTGAAAAAAATCTATTTTTTGATAATCTCAAAAAAGAAAATCCTAGAGAAATTCTAAAAAAATATATGAACTTTTCGGAAAATAAATTCTGAGAAATTTCCATGAGAATAACTAGGAACTTTTCAAAAACATTCCTAAAAAATATGCGAAAAACATCTCGGCCCAACTAGGTTTTTTTTTCAATTTTCATATTTTATTTATTTTTTTTTTATTTTTTTAAATCATTCGTAAAAAAACAATTCGAGAATTATTTTTTTAACTCTTAAGGACGCGTGTTGTTGTAGAAAGTACTACTCCACCAAAAACTCTTACTAGTCATATAAAGTGCGAATGTTGTGCAGTTTTAGTTTGCCTCTACAGAAATTCCTAGAGAAATTCTAAAGATTTTTTTAGGAAATTGGGACTTTTTTGATTTTTTATTTAGAAATTTCCATGAAAATAATCAGGTAATTTTGGAAACATTTTTGAATTTCCGAAAACGGTAATGGAGCTTCCAAAAAAATCATGGATAATTTCCAAAAAACGCCAGAAAAGTTTGCAACTAAATTCCAGAGAGTTTTCGAAAAAAGCTTACGAAAAAAAATTCCTCGACTCGGCCAGGGAATTTCCATTTCTTAAAATCACCTGAAGATTGTTCTACTAAATTCCATAAAAGTAAAAAAAAAATACTATAATGTATTTGAATGAAAATTATGCGAATAATTCCCTCGACTTAGCTAGAGTATTTTCGAAAACAGTCTTTAGGAGTGTCCAAAGAATTTCATAGAAAAACGCTTGGAGAACTTTTAACTAAATACCAGAGAGTTTTCAAAGAAATTACTGTAATGTATTCAAAAAAAAATGCGAAATTCCTCGTCTCGGCTAGAGAATTTCCGAAGAAATTCATTGAGAGTAGAAATTTATCGGAATGATAATGTTTTCAGAAAAAATCATGAGAAATTTCCAAAAGAAATTTCTATAGAAATTACTCGAATGAAATTCCTGAGAAGTTTCCAAATATGGAACATCAGGGAATCTTAAGAAACTTTTGTAAAAAATCCCGGAAAACGTAAAAATACCGCAAGTTTTTTTTTTTAAGAAAATAGTGAGAAATTTTCTATAATGATTTCTAAAGCACCTCTAAAGCTACCTTTTATGTAATTCCAGAGAGTTCTCGTAAAAATTCCTTTTATGTACTCAAAGGGAAAATTTGCGAAGAAATGCCTCTGCTGGGCTAGGAAGTTTTCGAAAATATTCATGGGAAGTGAAATTCATAGAAAATTTCTTAAAAACGCCTGGAGAATTTTCAACTAAATTCCAAAGTTTAAAAAAAAACAACAAAAATGTGCGACGGCTAGGAAATTTCCGAAGGAATTCATTGGGAGTTAAAATGTTTCGGGAGGATAAAATGTTTAAAAGAAATCATGGGTCATTTCCAAAACAAATTTCTATAGAAAATACTGGAGTAGAAAATCCAGGGAAGTACCCGAAGATTTTTTATTGGAATATCAGGTAGTCCTATGAAACTGTATTTAATTAAAAAATATGCCAATATTTTTTCTGCTGAGCTTGGGATTTTCCCAAAACAGTCATGGGGAGTGTCCAAATCGAAGTAAGTTCAACTAAATACCAGCGTTTTCAAAGAAATTCCTTTAATGTATTCAATGAAAAAATAAGCGAAGAAATTCCTCGGCTCTGCTAGAAAAAAATCCAAAGGAAATCATTGGACACAGGAATTCATTGGGAATGTAAAATTTTCTAAAGATATTTATGGGAAATGTCTAAAAGAAACTTCCAAAGAAATTACTGGAGTAGTAATTCCAGGGAATCTTCTAAAGAATTTGCATTTGAATATAAGGACATTCTAGGAAACTTTAAAAAAATCCTAGAAAACGTACGAAAAACCGGAATTTTTTTCTGAAGAACCTCTATAGAAATTACGGTAGAACGAAGGAACGACGAAAACAACCTTGGAAATTTGCCAAGATTTTCTTAAAATATACGAAGAAATTCCTCGGCTTGGTTAGATAATTTCCAAAAGAAGCCTTGGAAATGTCCGAAAAATTCACAGGAATTCTCAAAAAGTTTAAAAAAAATCCTGTAATGTAGGTAATTGAAAAATATATGGAGAAATTCCTCGGCTCGGTTAGGGAATTTCCGAAAGTAGTCATGGGAAGTATTCAAAGAAATTCATAGAAAGCTTTTGAAAGCCGCGTGGAGAATTTTTAACAAAATTCAAAAAAGGTTCCAACAAATTTCTATAATGTATTCAATTGAAACATATGCGAAGAAATTCTTCAGCTCGGCTAGGGTGTTTTCTGAAACAGTCTAGGGGGTGTCCAAAGAAATTCATAGGAAAACGCATGGAAAATTTTCAACTAAATACAAGAGAACTTTCAAGGAAATTCCTGTAGTAATGTAATCAAAGGAAAAAAATATGCGATGAAATTCCTCGATTCAGCTTGTGAATTTCTGAAAGAATTCATTGAGAGTGGGACTTTAATGGGAGGGTAAAATTTTCAAAGAAATTTATGGGAAACTTCTAAAATAAATTTCATAGAAGAGTAGAAATTTAAGGGAAGTTTCCAAAGAATACTAGAAGACTTCTAAAAATTCCTAGAAAACGTACAAAAAAAAAACCGTCAAATTTTTGAAGAAATTCGTGGAAAATTTTCCACAGAGATTTCCAAAGAACGTCTATAGAAATTATGTTAGAATTTTCAAAAGCGATTCTTAAAAAAAATGAAGGAAACAACCGTAGAAAATTGAAAAGGAAATTCCTGAAAAAAAAACAACGCGAAAAAATTCTTCGAATCGGCAAGTGAATTAAAAAAAAAACACGAAGAGTATCCAAGGAAATTAATTGTAAATTGCTTGACAAATTCCTGGAGAATTTTCAATTAAACTGTCAAAGAAATTCCTGTAAAATATTCAAAGAAATTTCCCAGGAACTTCCACAATCATTATTGGAGAATTAAAAAAATCCTGAATAATTCTTAAAAAAAAGCCAGAAAAAGTTTCAAACAAATTCAAGAATATCCAAAAGAAATTTATGAAAAATTTCTCTAAAAATTACTGAAGAACTTTCTTTAAAAATTACAAAGAACTTTCAGGGAAATTTTTAAAGATAACCCTAGAAAATTTTTGAAAAAATCTCTAGGAAATTCCCAAAACGAAATCAACAAAATTTTCAAAGAAATAAGTGAGAAATTACTAAGAAATTTCAGGAAATTTTCCTGTAAAGTACACAGCTAGTCGCGGTCGGTAATTTTTACCGAAATCTCAACTGCTGAGCTTTCGGTAATGGTTTTTTACCGGAATTCTGTAAAAATTACCAAATTTCGGTAAAATGTTATCGTTTATCTGTCAAATTTTAACGAAGTTCGGTAAACGTCACCGAATTTTTCCAGTAAAAAACTTAACGGTTGAGATTTTGGTAAAATATAACGAAGTCAGTGATTTTATCTGTGTATTCAAAGCATTTCTCAGGAACTTTCACAATGATTATTGGCGAATTGAAAAGGCCATCAACAATTTCAAAAAAATGAGAAATTTTTTTAAAGAAATTAACGAAGAGTTTCCCATATAGCCGAGGCGGTAAACGCACGGGTATTCAGCATGACCATGCTGAGGGTGACGGGTTCGATTCCCGGTCGGTCTAGGATCTTTTCGTAAAGGAAATTTCCTTGACTTTCTTGGGCATAGAGTATCTTCGTGTCTGGCACACGATATACGCATGCAAAATGATCATTGGCAGAGGAAGCTCTCAGTTAATAACTGTGGAAGTGCTCATAGAACACTAAGCTGAGAAGCAGGCTTTGTCCCAATGAGGACGTTACGCCAAGAAGAGAGAAAGAGAGAGAACGAAGAGTTTCTATAAATTTTTACTGGAATAGAAGTTTTAAGGAAGTTCTCAAAGAATTTTCATTGCAACATCAGGAAAATTTCCAACAATAATCCATGATTTTTTAAAAATAAATTCCTAGGAACTTCCCAAAATCAGGAAAATTTTCAAAGAAATTAGTGGGAAATTACATCGAAATTTCAGGAAATTTTCAAACTTATTCCTGTGAGGTAAGGTATTGTACCATTTGGGCAGGTGTACCTATTTTGGGCACTTGCCGCTATAACTAAGTCAATTTCAAACCGATTGATTTGAATTTTTGTACAGCGTTAGATACTGTACGTGCCTAACTCTGGACAAAATTTCAAATCAATCGGTTTGAAATTGACTTAGTTATAGCAGCAAGTGCCCAAAATAGGTACACCTGCCCAAATGGTACAAGACCCTATCCAACGGAATTTTTCAACAACATCAGTACTCCAGCAATGAGTACTGGAGAATTGAAAAAAAAACCCTCATAATTCCCAAAATTAAAAAATTAAAAATAAATTGAGATCTATAATTAAAAATAAAAATACTGAAGTAGAAGTTCAGACACGAATGCCACATAAGTGGTAAAGTGTCTTTAATAAATATTAATAATAATAATGAAGTAGAAGTTCGAAGGGAGTTTACAAAGAATTTTCATTGCAGCATCAGGGAAATTTTCAACGATAATCATGGATTTTTTCAAGTAAACTGTAGGGAAAATTCTCAAAACAAAAACGAAGGAATTTTCAAAGACATTCGTGGGAAATTTCAACGTAGGTAATTCCAGGGCATTTTCTAAGAAATTGATGTAAATTATGAAAACGAATTTCTCAGGAACATTCGCAACGATTAGTAAAGAAATAAAAAATATCATAGAACATTTTCAAACAAATTCATGGGAAAAGTTAGAAGGGAGTTCACAAAGAATTTTCATTGCAGCATCAGGAAAATTTTCAACTATAATCGTAGAAACTTTTCAAATAAAATCCTGGGAAATTCCCAAAACAAAATCAAGAAAATTAGGGTAAAAGCTCCCTTAGTGGAGGTAGTACCAATAGTGGTGGTAGTGGCAATTCAGCATTATTTCGACCAAAAAGCTTGCAAATGACATTTTTAATGGATGCATCATACCTAATTAATACCATTAATTCAGTTTTGTGTTCAGGATTTGCTGAAAAACCTATTTTAAACAATTATTTTCCTTATTTTTTTTGCTCCTTTGCACCTATAGTGGTGGTAGTGTTCCTGTAGTGGTGGGTCCCATAAGAATTCGATGGGATGCGCCACTATAGGAACCAATGTTAAATTTTACCTCCATAATAGGAACCGTGTACCTATAGTTGGTGCAAGTGATTTATTAGCAAAAATTGAAATGAACAATGGTTTTTACATTTTTCCTTGCAAATTTAAGTGAAAAACTACCGATTAACGTTTTCAGACTTTTTATTTTTCGATATTATCAATTTTATTCAATTATTTTACTACAAGGAGCTACTAATAGCACCACTATTGGTACATTTACCCTATCAAGGAAATTCGTGGGAGATTTTTGAAAGAGATTTCCAAAGAACATCTACAGAAATTACTGGAGAATTGTGAAAGGAATTTCTGCAATAATCTAAATTCATTCATTATGTTTAAGAAATTTATAGGAAATTTTCTAAGAAATTCATGGAGATAATGGAAATTTAAAAAAAATGTTAAATTTCTCCGAAACTATTACAAGAATTACTGAAAAAAAAAAATTCTTCGATAATTATCAATAAATGTGCAGGAAAAAAATCAAATTTTTTCCACGAAAACTTACGAAATAATTTCTGGTAAAAATCAATTCAGTTGCTGGAGAATTGCCCATGCTTCAAGGCTTTAAGGCAAATTGGAAGAAAAATCCTGAAAAGTTTTAAAATTAAATCCAAAGAATTATCACAGAATTTCTAAGACATTTTTCGAATGTCCGAGGAGCTGACATTAGATTTATGTACTGGAGAATTTCTTAAAAAATAATAATGGTGGAAGATCGTGAAAAATTAACTTTGTATTCCAGATACATTGTCGGCATTACGACGTCCAAATGAACGAATGACTTTTCAAAATTTTGTAAAACCGTTTGGAGCCTTGGATAAGGTTCCTAACGAGCCGAAACGTCGGGAATAATAAAAAAACTAACGTTTCCCGTTCTAGGTTGCGAGACCTAGTTTCTGGAAAATTTGTTATAAATTTCTTATGAACCTTAGCAAATCAAGGGAATTTTCAATGAGATGATTGATAAAACACTCAAATTTACCAATGAAACTTTAAGGGTATTAAAAAAGACACGAAGAGAATGTTATGATTTTCCTTGGGAATTTCTAATGAAATCTCAGAAATATTTTCAACTGTCTAGAAAATTTCCGAAAATTACATAATCCTGGAAAACTTCAAAATAAGTTTCTAGAAATTGGACATGGAATTTCCTAGGGAATTGCCAATTAAATTTTTAAGGACATTTTAAAATGCCTAAGAAATTTCTGAAAGAATTTCGTTGAAAGATCCATGATAATTAATGGAAAATTTCAAAAGAAATTCTTGAAAACTTTCTCAAAAAAATTTTGGAAAACTTTCTTAGGAATTTCTGAAAATTACCAAAGCAGTAGCTATCTGGGGAATATCTATAAAAAATGGATTATTTCTTTCGAACTTCCGATAAAAAATTTCAGAGCAATTTCCGACGATCAGAGAAATGTTCAAAGAAACGCTTGAAAATTTAAAAAAAACAATAGGTATCTTGGGAATTTCCTTAAATATTGGATTATTTCCTTCGAACATTCGAAGGAAAATTTCAGGGAAATTTCCAACGAAATTTTATAATTTTTTTTACAGAAACGCCAAGAGCAAAACAAACCGCTTCATAAATTTCTGGAGGAATTTCTAAGGACGATCTATAAGAATCACTGGAAAGTTTTTAAATTCCTGGGAAAGTTCCCAAAAAAAAGTCCTGAAAAACTTTCCAATAAATTCCTAGAAAATTTCCAAAATTTCCATGAAGAAACTCTAGGAAACTTTGAATTTAAATCATGGGGAATTTTTAACGAAATTTCAGGTAAATTTTTAAATAACCACTCTTCCCGCGTAAATTTCAGAAGAAAAATTTTTGGAGAGCTTTTTAAGAAATTCCTAAAAATTTCTCAAAAACTGAAATCACAGAAAACTTTTGAAGAAATTCTTGTAGAATTTTCAAAACAATACCAAATATGGATTTAAGGGACAAATTTTTAGGCAACTTTTAGAAATCAATTCCAAGCCCCTATCAAGAGAAATCACCAAAAAAAAATCGTGGAATGCCTGGAATCACAGACCAAACCTTGTATCACATCCAGCTGTTTCCCCCTAATTTTGTTTCTCGTAAATTATCTCCACAACAAATTCCCTCTCCAAATCGATAACGATCTGCAAATGGGTTCTAATCGTCGTCGTCGTCGTCGTCCTTCGCCGGCTTTGCGCCAGCAATGCCATGCATGCACGAAGAAAGAGCGAAACGAAAAGACAATTGTAAATCGATTTCTTTATATCTTGCACAATTTCCGGAAGAAATGTGCTCCACAGTCCACAGCAACAGCTACAGCAGCATATTATCGGGACGCTATGCCAAATCTCGTCCCGTAGTCGATAAAAGCTAGCTAGCAATGTGACAATAAAGAATAAGCACAATAATATCGGGCTTGTACAGATGGTTTGGTTCTGTGTGTGAGCGACGGGAAACGCCGGCATTAGTCGGTGTATGAACACAATTTAAAGGAAAAATCTGATTTGAGCTGCGAGTTTAAATACAATACCCGGGAAAATCTTCTCGAAGGAGGAAGGACAAATTCTGAGAGTAAGTCACCTTCGTTGGTTTCGGAGCATTTGAATACTGACTGATAGAAGAATCACTATTTTTGCGGAGTAACCAAAGAAATTTTTGAGGAATTTCACAAAAATCTTGAGTATTTTGCAAAGGAATTTCTGAGAAATTTTCAAGGAAAAAATAAAAAAACAACATGATTAAATAATTTGTAAAATTTTGGTAATAAAAACTATATTCAAATTTTCTCAGTTCTCAAAATAGCATAAGATTTGAATTATGTTAGTTTCAATAAGGTTTTATGCTTCATAATTTCATTGAAAGAAGGATCATAAAGCCAAACAAAAAAGTCAGGTATTAGGCCTTTTTTTTAAACGTATCAGGAAGCATGTTTAAATCAAATCAATTCAGAGAATCTTTAAAAACTATCATAAAACCAAAATTAAAATTTTCGGGGTTTATGAAAATTTTCACAACCTCCTCAAAGCTATTTGGATTTTAACTTAACTAAAAACATGGTTTTGACAAAAATAAACGGCTTGGTAGTTTTGGAATATGTCAAAACAAGTTTTTTACTTGTGTTAGTATCCTCTTAAAGTCACCCCCACCAATAAATTTGGCAAGTCCAAGCAATAACATTCTGGTTTATTATAAACGAAAAGTATAAAAATAGTAATACAAAGTCCTATTGGTCTTTAGAAGGTTTTGAAAGTCACTATAAAGTTTTACAGCTCTAGTAGAACTGGGTTCGCTAATCTGCTCAGTGTTTGTGCTCCAAATTCCAATACCTCTTAAGAAAAAACAACGATCAAGCGAAAACAATCGAGCCAGCTCAGCTGGCACAAAGATGAGAAACGTAATAACGGACGAGAAAATTCAAGATACGACATCCAACCAGTCGTCCAAGGACCATGGACCAAGGATGCTGCAAATGTACGGCAAGGACGACGACAGCGACATTGAAGCGAGTGTGGAGGCGGAGGTTAAATTTCGTTCCGAGAAAATCAAGAAAAACACATGAAATGAAAAGAATAACATTCGTCATGCTTTTATCTCGAGCATAAAATCAAATTACATACATTCGCTGCTTCGGCTTCTCGGTACCGTGTTGGACTTGACTTGGTCCTTCTGCCTGCATGGGATGCAACAAAGTAAGGGCCGCGGCCGAGTGCGCATCGGAAAAGATCTTGAATAGAGGGGCTTGGTGGGTTGGTGGGTGGTTAGCAACATCCAAGATGCACCACCGACCGTTTTAACGTGGAAGTCGTGAAACTGGAAACAACCATGCATCTCCATTTACGTGCAAATTGTTGGTTTGAGGAGAAAGAGTTGCAGCGGAGCTTGGCGCTGCCAGTTCCTAGTGTTGTTGCAGCTGCTCGGGTCGAAGTTTCTCGTTTTGATTTATTTATCTCGTAACGGTGATTGCATCCAGGACCGTGGTATTGCTACCGGAACTTGAGGAAAATTTTAAAATAGTTTTGAAGAGATTGTAAAAGTTTGAAAATGCCTTGCTAATCTTGGTATGAACAAAGATTTGAGGAGATTTCAATTTTTGTCCAAAGAGCTAACATCTGTACCTCGAAGATGCTTCAACAAGAGCTTTTGAAACACTGTACCTAGGTTTTATTAAGAGAACAGCAGACGGTAATTTGGACTAGATACTGATAACAAAACAATGATAAAACCTGAGATCTTGATACAATCAGGAATATTATTTTGAATGTATAAGCAGCAATTAGGGCTTTGTAGTGGTTTTAAAGAGCGGATTTCTGATAAGAAATCCACCATAAAACCACGACAAAGCCTAAAATGTTGCTAGAGCAATAAGTACATTTGATTAAAAATAAAATGAATTTAAATTAGTTGAAATACGTTGGCGGACAAAATTTATTATATACTGGTTTTATGGCGGTTCTAAGAGCGGAATTTTTAAACTTGCATCTTGTGCTTTCGTATGTATTCCAAAGTGAAGCGGTTTTCTTCAAAAATGATCATTTCCGAGATGATGCTTTCAGCTACCACGCAAAACCTGATATCTTAAGTGAACAATGATGGAGAAAAGAAGTGTTGCACTCCGACCTTATTTTGCGTCCGTTTATTTTACGCCGATTTGATTTACGGCCACATTTTTACGTCCAACATTTAGATTAACGTCCAGTTCAAGCATTGATCTAAATCTTGAATAGTTTTCTAAATATACACATATAATGTTCAGTGCAGTTCAAAAGGACAACAAAGGACAACAAGTGATTACTCCTAAAACCATTATTTCTTTTGTAAGATGGCAACACTGTTCAAATAGAATCATATATTGCTAAATATATACATATGAATGTCTACAATATAGACTCTTCAGCATAATTCAAGTATATGTGGAACGCTATTTCATGTTGCATAGAATAAAACGTAGTTTTTTTAACCGGCAACACTGCCGAACTGTAAATAAAAATCTTAATATGTAATTCACTACAATTGGGATGATGTTAATGTTCATTGTAGTTTGAAGTAACGTAACACATTATCAGCAAGTCATCTGGATTAATCTTGAGTACTTGTTTTTGTATAATTTGTTTCTTAAAAATTATCTCTGCAATTGACAACACTGCATAATTTCATATACCGATCAACACGGTTTTAAGATAACATATCGAAATCGAATGTTCAGTTAAGGTTATGTAGAAGTCAAGTGACAACTTAGGCGTGGTTTCAAAACACAGAACGTCATTTAAAAACATAGAGTTCATGCAGTAGCTGGCAACACTGGTCATGCAGATTCAAAAATGGCTCAATATCTCTGATATGCTGTGAGGAAGGCAATTCAAATGTTCGACAATGTTATAGTGCACCTCAAGTACAGTAAATTTTTCACATTGCGACACAAACATTCCTTTACTGCTGGCAACACTGACCCTGCAGATTCAAATAGAACTGAATAACTCAGATCCGGTGTGAGATAGGCAAATCGAATGTTCTACAATGTTACAGTGCACCTCAAGTGCAGCTAATTGTTGTTTCATTTTGCAACACAAACATTCTATTATTACTGGCAACACTGACCATGCAGATTCAAATAGAGCTCGAAATCTCAGATCCGGTGTGGGATAGGCAATTCGAATGTTTGACAATGTAGTAGTGCACCACAAGTGCAGTACATTGTTTCGCATTTCGACACAAAAAATATGTTATGGCAGGCAACACTACTCTGGTCGTGCAGATTCAAATAAAGCTCAATGCAGGTCTCCCTCGATTATCCGGGTATCCCCAAAGAAATATCACCCCGGATAAACGACATTTCCGGACAAAACCCAAAAGTAGTATATGTTTTATCACCAACCAATTGAAGACTCACCAGAATATTCTTGTCCTACTGAACAACTTTCGATCCCGAGATAGAGAAGTCTAAAACTTTACTTGATAACTAGCGCCACCTAGCGGCGAAATCACCAACTAATGGAAGAATCCCCAGAATATTCTTGTCCTACTGAACAACTTTGCCGAAGACGGCACATTTTTATCTGCTTTCGATCCCGAAATAGAGAAGGTGAAACTTTACTTGATAACTAGCAACACCCCCAGTTAATGGACCGTCTTATGCTGATCGATCAGTGTTGCCATCTGAGGGCATGATTCCAAATAGTGAATGGCCACACGTGATAGCCCTTGATCAGTCCGAACACATGGAGAATGTTAAACATTTTGTTTACGTAAACCAAACGCCGATAACCAATAAAACTATGAATACCGAGATAAAAAATTTTGGATTGTTGAAAAATTTCTAAGAAATATCCCTGTGAAATTGTCAAAAAAATTCAAGTAGAATTGCCGATAAATTTGAGGAAAAATTAGCGAAACATTTCTTATAGAAAAATTTTTCTAGATGAATTGTTCAAGTAGCCTGATACAAATGACAATAACACCACCATAAATTACCATACAATTATGATAGATTCTATCGATGGTTGATAAAAATAATTTGTTCCTGAAAATATATATTTTGATGTACTTTTCGAAAAGTTACAGCTAGTTGAACATTTTTTGAAAAGTGAAAACTTTGCCTGTCCCGATCATTTTGTTTATCCCCTGTATTTCCGTTGTACATTTTGATGTATTTCTGTGACCATTTTTATCAGATCATTTACTAGAAAAGTTTTCTAAAAAAAAGGCATTGGATGTAGGAATTGTGCAAGTAGTTCTTTGGGGAACTGTCCAAAAATATCGAAAGGAATGTGTGGAGGAATTTACGAAAGAATTTAAGGAATTTTCAAGAAAATTGCCGAAAAATATGAGGAAAATTATCGAAATATTTTAAAAATGTCCCAAAATTGATAATTGATCATCTGCAGAAATTATTTGATGAAGACTTCATAGAATTTCCGAGCCTGATACAAATTTACAATAACACCACCATATACTACCATCCAATTATGATAGATCCTATCATTGGATGGTATAACTCTTTTGTTACAGAAAAAAATTTATTTTTGTTATTGCTACGATTTAGTTAGCCCCTATTTTCAACTGTAAAAGTTGATTTCACCACAACATGGGGAAAACTCAAAGGATGTGTTAATGATCTGTCATCAGAAACAATTTAATTAAGGGTAACTACAATTCATTTCATTATATTTCTATGACCATTTTTGGCAGTGTAGTTACTAGTTTTCTAGAAAAAAAAAAATCAAAGGCTATCTTGAAGGCATTCAATGAAGGAAATGTGTAAATAATTCTTTCAAGAACTGTCCAAAATAAATTTGAGAAATGTGCGAAGGAATTCACGAACAATTCCAGGAATTTGGAAAATGTTTAATCTTAAAAGTATTGGAGTAATTACCAAGAAATTTTCTGGAAGAATGAACAGAAAAATTTCCGAAGACACTAGTATAAAAATTCCCAGAGGAATTGTCTCAGTAACTCCTGGAGCAACTGTCTGAGGAGCTTCATGAATAATTTGTTCATAACCTGATTCCTACAGCATATCAAACACCTATCCAGTTCTAAACAACCATAAAAAGATCACTAGACGTGGTGAAATATTAACTCGTAAAAACCGGCTCCCCCACAATTTGTATAACAAGATGTGCCACATCACGCGACATCGAACTTCTTAACTGATCATTTTCGACAGGCCCCCTTTGACGGTCGTGGTACGAAAAGTCATGCTCCGTCATTATTCCAGCTGTACGGTTTCCATTACCGTAAACAACTTTGACACGAACACCGATGAAGAGCAGCAAGCCAAAGCGCTTCATCCGTTGTTGCGCAATCATCGATCATCGCCAAAAGGCAATTACACCCACCTTTCATCGACTTATGCCCACCCACTTTTATTTTTTCCGAAATCCACCTATATCATCGCGAGACAGCCCTGTTGAAAATATGTTTGGAAAAACGACGCGATTGCCATCGAAAATTTGCACTGACGATATGATATATAGTTGTTGTATAGTAACATAACAATCCAACCACTACATATAAAGGTTGGATCCCGAAACCGAAACTATTTCCCGCGCCAATGCGATTACCATTTGTGTAACCTCCTGTGACGGTATAGCATATGGTACATAACCATACGCACTATCGTAATTAAACGGTTTCAGGCTTTGCAGCAACAGAAAACCATGATCTATCGTTCCAATGCATTGTATGCATGCATTGTACTTCCATCGAACATTTTCACTCGGGGTTAACCAAGAGAAAAACTTCCTAAAAATTATGGCAAACACTGTAATGAATTTGATCGGCGCCTGTTATCAATCAATCAGAACTTTTCCGTTTCTCCCGGGGAGGTGACGGTGAAGAACATAGGCAGGCTGTGAGAATCGATGGGAATACCGATGACAACCGTCACGCGATGGGCGTAAATCAACCAACGACGTCAACCAAAAAAAAAAAAAAAAAGGGGGCGACAGTTTTACTGTGTGGTTCCTCTCCTCCCAGGACCAGGACCAGGAACTTTTGAAACAGACGAGAAAAGAGTTTTGCGGCGAGTGATGAGGATTAGCTAGGAAAATGATCCGTAGCGCCCCTGGAAGGCAGACAACCTTCCAGGGCTCTAAATTGACGGCTGTCAAAAGTTTGTTGGGGATTGTTTCAGAAGGTGGTGGAATGGGATCGTTTCAGTTTCTTTTCCTGGTCCGTCGATAGGAACTATGACGGTAAGTGGTGGAAGCACATGTCGTGCTCAATTTGTTTCCTAATATTTGATTGGTTAGGAACGTTATTGAAGGAATTTGTCTCATTTGATGGATTGGGTTCAGTAAATTTCACTCCACCTCACATTATGACAAAATGTAGTATCAATTACTCACAATTTATGTTATGGTAGCAGCAAAGTAATAAACTATTCAGTATATGGTGCTGAAATTCTTAACCCAAGGAAATCAGCAGTATGAATTACAATTGCAATTAGGAAAAATGACACCCATGCAAAATTATTTGGGGAATCATCATTAACCATACATGTTACAGTAAATAGACAATAGGCTTCAAAATTTAACTTAACTGTAACCATATTTCCCAAAGAGTAATAACTCACTGGGTTGTACGCACTAGGTTAACGATAACCATTTATACTGAATCCCAGTCCATATTTTACATGTCCACTATAATCCCAGAAAAAACATACTTCTCGATAGATGAAGTCATTAAATCGATTGGAAAACTTTTTCAACGTCATCGTTCGATTCCACCAATCAAATTTCCCATCACCGATCGGTATCGTCCGGCTGTGGTACAAAACTGTGGCATTTACGCTTCCTACCTACGTAATTCCTTTAAAAGTCTCGTAATTGCGTTGCAAATGTCATTCACACACAGAAATGAAAAAATTCCGAAAAAAAACGCGCCGATGTAATTGCCTGGCGAACTCGTCAAGCGCAAAACATATGCCGTCCGGTAATGAACGTGTGTTTGCGTGCAGGAAAAAAAACTGGCGTTTATGCTTGGCTTGTTGCTGTATCAATTTTACGCCAGCGCGATTCGAAGGGGGTTGATTGCAATTGCGAACGGAAAAGCTGTATTCGCAGTCCGGGGGAAAACTGCGGAAAATCCTCGACGATGAGAGAAATATTCGTTGCTTCTTCGAATCACTTGGAAAATTATACTAGATCGGTGAAATTGTCGCGAGAATTCCAACAGATATTTCCGAAGGAAGCAGTGAACTTACAGGAATTTCCGTGGGAATCTTTAAAGAGATTCCAAGAGTAATGGACAGAAGAACTCTTAAAAGGATTGTCAGGAAAACTCCCAAAGGAATCTTCAGGAAAAATGCTAAAAGAATTGATAGAGGCATTCCTAAGCGAGTAGCCAAAGGAATGTACGCAGGAATTGACTCAGGAATTTCCAGTAACATTTCTAAAAGATTTTTTAGCAGATTTGCCAAAGGAATTCTTAAAAGTTTCCTGGAGAAATTGACGATTTTTTTGAAATTTTTGGATAAATTTCTTAAAGAACTACCGAAGAAAATCTCAGTGAAATTGCCGAAGGAATTCCTAAAGCAATTTCAGGAGGAATTTCAATTGCGATTGCCAGAGGATGATTTTTGGAGGTATTCCCGGAGGAATTTTCAAACGAGAACTCAAGAGAACTCCTAGAAAATTTTCCGAAGGAGGCAGAGGAATTACAAAAAAATCCGTTTGAATCTCTAGAGAGACTCTAAGAGTAATGGCTAGAAGAACTCCTGAAATACTTATTAAAGAAACTCCTAAAGGAATTTTTTGAAAAAAATATTAGAAGAATTGTCAAAGGAATGTTCGCAGGAATTGCCACAGCAATTCCCTGAAAGATTTCTAGAGGATTTTTTAGAAGATTTGCTAAAGGATTTCCTGAGGGTTTCCTGGTGAAACTACCAAACGAATTTATGATATCATAAGTTTCTAAAGGAATTATCAATGAAAATCTTAGTGAAATTGCCAGAAGAATTCCTGGAGCAGGAGGAATTTAAATGCAAATGCCGAAGGAATTTTCAAAAGGAGAACTCGAGAAAATTCCTAGAGACATTTCCGAAGGAAGCAGAGGAATTGTAGGAATTTCCGTAGGAATCTCTGGAGATACTCTAAGGGTAATGGCCAGAAGAACTTCTGAAAGAATTGACAGAGAAACTCCTAGAGAAATTTTCAGAATAATTGCTGAAAGAATTGTCAGAGGAATGCCTAATCGAATTGTCAAAGGATTGATCGCATGAATGGACAGAGGAGTTCTCAGAAAGATTCCAAGAGGAATTTCTATAAGAAATGGCAAAGGAAATTCTGAGGGTTTTCTAGGGAAATTTCAAAACAAATTCATGATTAGGTAAATTTCTAAAGGAATTACCAAAGAAACCCCTAATGAAATTGCCGAGGAGGAATTTCAACAGCGATTGCAAGAGGAATTCCAAGGAGATTTTTTGGAGAAATTTTTGGAGGAATTGCTGGAGCAAATGGCGAAGGAATTTTCAAAAGTAAACTCGAGAGAACTCCTAGAGAAAGGAAGCAGAAGAACTACAGGAAATTCCGTAGGAATCTCTGGAAAGACTCCAAGAATAATGGCCAGGAGAACTCCGGAAAGATTTGACAGAGAAAGTGCTGAATTAATTTTCAGAAAAATTTCTGAAGGAATGGTCAGAGGAACTCCTAAGCGAATTGTCAAAGGACTGATCGCAGGAATTGACACAGAAATTCCCAGGAAAACTGTAAGATGAATTTCTAGAAAATTTGCCAAAGGAAATCCTGAGGGTTTCCTGCGGAAATTGCCAATCGAATTTATGATTAGTTGAATTTTCAAAGGAATAAAATTAAGAAAATCCTGTGAAATTTCCGAAGAATTTTTGGAGAAATTCCTGGAAGAATTGCTAGAGCAAATGCTGGAGGAATTTTCAAACGAGAACTCGAGAGAACTCCTAGAGAAGTTAATGACTAGAAGAACTCCTGAAACTCCTAAAGAAATCTTCAAAAAAAAAAATCTGAAAGAATTTTCGGAGGATTTCCTAAGAGAATTGCCAAAGGACGTTTACAGAAATTGACACAGGAATTCCCAGAAATATTGCCGGAGGATTTTTTAGAAGATTTGCCAAAAAAATGTTTGAAGAAACTGTCAGAAGATTTCCCGGAGAAATTGTCAGAGAGAATCCTGGAGAGAATGCCAAACGAGTCTATGATTGGATAAATTTCTTAAGGAACTACCAAAAACAATCCTTGTGAAATTGCCGAAGGAATTGTTAAAGCAATTTCAGGAGGAATTTCAACTGCAATTATGAGAGGAATTTCGAGGAGATTTTTTGGAGAAATGCCTGGATGAATTATCGAAGGATTTTCCAAAAGAATTACCGGAGAAATTCATGGAGGAATTATCGGGAAAAAAAAAACAGAAGTAATTACCGAGGCAGTTTCTGCAGGAATTCCCGGAATAATTCCTAGAAGAATGGGCGGAGATGTTTCTGAAGAATTCACCGAAGGAGTTCCTGGAGGAACGCTGGACGAAAATTAGGAGAAATGATCAGAATTCCAAAATTGCCGAATTAATCGACAGAGAATGTACTGGAAAAAAATTCAGAAGGAATTTTCGGAGGACTTCTCAAAGAAAGACCCGAAAAAAAAATGCTTGGAGAACTGCTGAAGGAATTGCCGGAGGATTTTATAAAGCAATTGCCAGAGTAGTTCCTGAAGGAATTGGCAGAGAAATAGCCTTTGGATGAATCACTGGAGGAAACTCTTCAAGATTTAATGGAGAAATATCTTGAGGAATTCCTTGGGAAATTGCTGGAAAAAATCTTGGCAGAATTGCTGGAACAATTGCCGCAGAAAAACCTGGAGGAATGGCTGGTGGAATCATCTTAGGAATTCTTGCCGGAACTGCAAGAGAAAATCTCGGAGGAATCACCGAAGGAATTCCAAGAGAAATCATAGCAGGAATTCCAGACGGAATGATTGAATATCCTGAATCCTGAAGAAATCGCTAGAAGAAATCTTGGAGAAATCGCTGTAGGATTTCTTTAGAAATTCCTAAATAAAGCACCGGAGAAATATCAGACAGATTACCAGAGGAACTTTTGAAGGAATCATTAGAAAAATACCTGAAGAAATTTACAAAAAAAAATCCTAAGCCTAAAGGATTCATTGGAGCATCTCCGGCAGGAATTGCGAATTGAATTCCTGAAGGAATAGCCGAAGTTTTTTTTTAAATTTTCGCCAGCGAGATTCCTGAAGGAAAAACCAGAGGAATTCCTAACAGTATCGTATTTTTGGAACAATAAGTGGAGAAATTTCAAGAGGAATCGTCGGAGGAACTCCTTAGGTATGTGCCAGAGGAACTGCTAAAGGGAAAATGCCTGAGGAATTACGAAGGAACTCTTCTAGGAATTGAAGGAGGAATTAATTAAGAGGGAATTCTGAACAAATTCACTGACAAATTGTCGAACAAGTTTTAGAAGAATCACCGGAGGAACTTCTGAATAAAGGAGAAATCTTACCAAAAGAATGATGCAAGGAACTCCAGAAAGAATTTCTGAAGCACTTTCTAAAGGAAATGCCGAAGAATTTCTGAAAAACATGCCAGAGGCAGTTCTGAAGAAATTATCGGAAGGATTCCTAAAAGAATTGCCGCAAGAATAGCTGGAGGGAATTTCGACAAAAATCCTGAAGGAATTGCCAAACGATTTCTTTTTCTATGACTTGCCATCAAAGGAATATCTAAGAGAATTACCACAGGAATTCCTGAAGGAACAGCTGAAGACATTATCGGAAAAGAGGAGGAAATTCAAAAAGAAATTGCCTAAGTAATTTGTGAAGGGTCTGAGAAATTCCTCAGGAAATTTCAGGAGTTTTTGGTAAAAAAATAGACGAAATAATTACTGAACGAATAGAAGATGTCCTGAACGAAGGAGTCGTTGTATAAATTCCTGAAGAAACCATCGAAAGAATTCCTTAACCCTCTAATACCCAACCCCGCCTTTAGACGGGGTATAGTTTGAGCATTTTTGTAATTTTTGTTTCGTGGAAAACATTTTTTTTTATATTTTTGGCTGAAATGTAGGACTGTTTTGTATATCTCAAAATGGTTTTTGGTGTATTTTGAAGCGTGTTTACATTTTTTTTAAATCATTAAAAAATTGATGTTTTGGTCACCTTTCAGAAGTCATTGTTTATTTTATATTGAATCGCAACAATTAACATGTTTTAAATTTTTCCCAAATCATTCTATCCTAGTTTAATAGTCTAAGGGAATCGAAAACACTCTAAAATTATTTTCCTTAAAATTACACGGAAAATAAAATGTTCTATGAAAAAAATTTAAAATAAAAAAATTTCATTGATAATCATAAAATCTCAAAATGTTTTCGTCTTAAAAAATCCATACCACAAATAGGCTTCCAGGAAAAATATAAAAGTGTGGGGCTGTTTAAAAATAAAAATTAGAAAAATCAACTGAAATTCACGAAATCGAGAATTAAAAAGAATCATCTTCCAAAACATGTTTAACCCTTTGAAGCCGAATTGTTTCGCCGCTGCTGTCGCAACCTCGCTGGTCTCGAACATGGTTGTTATACTCGGTTTCATCGCCGGGGTCATATATGACCCCTCCGGCTTCAAAGGGTTAAATCGATTTTAGATGACGAAAAATGATATTTAGATCAAAATCAAAAATTTGGGTATTAGAGGGTTAAAACATCACCGTAGGAATTCTGGAGAGAATAGCTGGAGATATTCCTGAAGAAATAGCCGGAGGAATGTCTGAAGGAATTGGCAGAGGAATTCTTGAAGGAACCGCGGAAGGAATCGCTGATGGAATTCCCGAAGAAATTGCCGAAATTTAGGAAAAAATCATCAATGGGAATCCCTGAAGAAAATGCCGGAGGAATTCCTAATGGAATTGTATTTTTTGTAGGAATTAGCAGGAAAAAAATCAGGACGAATCATCTCACGAACTACTTAAGTATGTGCCAGAGGAACTTGCTGGAGGAGCAATACCGGAAGAATTACGGAGGAACTTCTCAAGGAATTGACAGAGGAATTGATTAAAAGGGAGTTATTGAGCAAGTTAACGAATTTACTGACGAGTTCCTGAAAGAAGTTTTTAAGAAACCGCCGGAAATTTAATGTGCATTTGTAGTGCTCCAAACATTTTGGGAGCGATCCAGTACATAACACGCAAGCCGTCCCCTAACACGGACATCAAATTATAGACGGTCTGGTGTTGTTGCCCGAATCAGGATGCCCCCTTAGGATTAGAAATTCCTAGACCAAAACAAGCTATGAATGCAGCAACAGATGCTGCGAACTGCCAAACAAAATACAATTCTAGGATGACTGATGGACCAAGAACAATTATCAAACCTCGTCATCCTGGGTTCGGACTTCGTTATCCATATGGATGACTGGGCACAAATTAATGTTATTTGTTGCATGTTTGCGTATTGTGCATTTGTAATGTTCCATTTTATTGTTCGTATCTAGTTCCCAAACGTGGGGCCCGATACGAAGAATAAAATTAGCATTCGTAAGGTTCCAATGTATTCGTTATAACTTCTGAATGAATTGAACAGGAACTCTTGATGGAACTTTCATAGCAACTTCTGAAAGAGTTGCCAAAGGACTTCTCAAAGTAAATGCCGAAGAATTTTTGAAGAAAAAAATGCGAGAGGCTGACGAAATTGTTGGAGAATTCTTGAGAGAATTGCCGGAAAAATATCTGAAGGAACTGCTAATAAAAATCCAGAAGAAACTCCTGATGAATAGCCAAAGGTAGCCTTATTCCTTGACTTACCATAATCAAAGTAATACCTAAGAGAATTACCACAGAAATTCGTGAAGGAATAGCTAAAGAAATTCCCGAAAGACCCGCTATAAAATATCAGAGTTGCCAGTAGAGCTTCTGGATAAATCTCTGGTATAATTACTGAAGGAATTCGATGAAACATTTGGAAGGTTTGACGGATTTTTTTGCAGGAAGAACAAGTTTTCTATAGCAATTTCTGAAGGACGGTTTGCAAGGATGCGTTTCTTAGTCGAAAACAGCTGGAGCAATTGCCGAGGAAATTCCCGGAGGAATTACTGAAGCGATTCCTGGTGAAATCGGAATCGGAGGAAGGCATTCCCGGCGAAATTGCCAGAGAAAATCTCGGAGGAATTCTTAGAGAAATCATCAGAGGAATACATGAAGGAATCATTGGATAAATTCTTGGCAAAATCGTCAGAGGAATTTCTGGAAAAATCTCCGCAGGTGTAGCTGGGTAAATTCCTGAATAAAAAGCTGGAGGAATGGCCAAAGAAATTCTTGTTCCTTGACCTTCCATAATAAATGGAATATCTAAGACAATTACCACAAGAATTACTGAAGGAGCAGGGAAAGCAATTCCAAAAAGATCGGAAGAAATTGAATTGCCTGAGTAATTTCTGAAGGCCCTTCAGTCGTAACATCCCATAGGAAGATCTTCCAGTCGTAACACCCTATAAGCTTTGTAAGAGTTTTCAGATAAATTTCATAAGCAGCTCTTAGTACTCCAGAAGATCATGAATTTCACTAAAAATAATGAGAACTACAACAAGGCACGACAGTAATTCGTTCTGGAATACAGGAATGGAACAAATTCATATTTACTAGGTATTCAATAAACTATTCTGTAGTGACATCCAAACAAGTGTTTTTCATGTGCTATGATAGTTGCTATAACATAACATTAACATGCATTAAGCAACCAGTTACAAATTTCCTGTTGTGATTGAAATATATGGTGTAAGAGCACTGCAGCCATGCTTCACATTAAATAAGTTTGTGAAACCCACAGTTCATGACGAATAGCTGAATACGAGAACAATAAACTATTTTTTTGTTTCAAATGTTGTTTAAATAAATCAAATGCTTAGGAAATACAAAATAATGGTCATCCCGAATTCGAAACCTTGAAAAACAAGCCTTTGAGTACTCAATGTTTGATTCATAGCTAACTCTGGTATACCTATTGTGGATCAATAGCATTAAATTTCGTTTCGAAAAATCAAGCAAAATACCCGAAAAAACAGTCTAAAAAGCTCCACCATATCCACTCTTCTACTCGTGACCAATTATATTCCCCACAAGACCACGGATCAAACCTTCCAACATCGTGCAACAGCATAACAACAACAACGGGCGGCTTGCAACGAACAGCAGTCAGCAGTCAGTGGTGGTGGTAATCATTTTCCAGCCTCATCAAATTCAAACACTGACTGACAAGAGAGCCTGAACAAACGACGTGTAAACGGGGACGAACAATTCAGCACACGTTTGCGTAAATTAAAAAAAAAATAATTCGAGCAGCTAGTTCGTGCATTTCGAAACACACGCGTACACTGAAAACTAACAGTTAGGAGGGGGCGAGGGAGCAAAACTATAATGCAGGTATTAAGCCAGAGCGCACGGAGGAGTAAACAAAGCTGGAAAATATAGACAGGCAGGCTTGCAGCAGGCACATTCGTTTGTTTGAGTTTTTTTTTTTCATTCTATTTGAGTGTGTGGGCAAATCAAATATTGCGCATGCAAATTTGTTTATGAATTGTTTCTGTTTTGCTGAATTTGCACCCAGATTGTAGCTGGTTTGGATTAACCGTGTTTTTTTTTCTTGTATGAGAAGACCCAAGTTGTGTTCTTGTTTAAACGTTTAAAATTAAAGAACCGTTTTCTGTGTTGAGTATTTTGAAAAAGAGGGTAATTGCAGACACCTAGTATGGCAGTAATGGTAGTATGTTAAGCAAATAGCGATAGGTTTAAGCATTTTTTCGGGGGAAACATTTTCTTCTGTTTGTCATGATTCTGTTTCTAGGAAATGTTAGAAATTTGCTCACCCAGGGGAGGAGCCGTGACGGTGCCTGGCTTCGTCAGGAAAACTGTTTCGTTCAGTTTTAGTTTTGTTGGTATTGGGGGACGAAGGCAGTTGATGATTTGTTGTAGTTGTTGTTGATGTCGGAGTTGAGGACAGTTGGGACACAATAGGCAACAGGTGTTAGGTCGATTTTCGAAAAACGTTCACGTAAAATCGATAAGAGATTTGTTTTTTGCGTGGTTCGTTGGTGATATATTTTTGGCAGGTCGAATAAATGGGGAAAAACAAGAAACAAGAAGAAAAAGAAAGAAGAAAACACTTTTATAAACAATGCTATAAACAATAGCTGCAAACTTTGACTTTAGTCGGAATATCGATCAGTTCATATGACGCTGGAGGACGAACCAGTAGCATTTAGAAGAAAATATGTACAGAATGACAGAACACGATGGAAAATAAAACATAAAACTAGCTAAGAATGTTTTGCAGAGAAAGAAGAAATTCGTGCGTATCAAAAACTAAATCATACTGAACTCCAGTATGGCTGTGAAATGCCACTAGAATGTTTTCCGCTCACCAAGAACTAAACCTAGAAAGCAAACTCTTCTAATTCAAAAAGCCAGTAATAAGATAGATACAGGTGAGATTGAGAGAAAGAGAAAGGAAATACAACAGAGAGAGTGAGAAAGTGCTACTGAAATGATTACCAACCAAATAAACTTACAAAAGAAGAGCGAAAGGATGAAAGAAACAATAGAGAAATAGGCACTTACCGCTCGAAACAGCAGGAACTTTTTTACTTTGAACTCGTGCGGTTGCATTATTGACCTACGGTTGCGGTTTATTTGTTTTGGTTTTGGGGTTGCACAGATTTTTTTTTGGTTTTGTTTTTTGTTCAGATTGTTTTATTGGTATGGTTTTTTTTTTGGTGTGGGTGTCATGTGGTTGATTGTTGATTGTTGTTGTTGGTGGTGGTGTGTGGTTGAAGAAAAACGAAAAAGAAATCGATTAAATGCATTCAAGAAACGGGGGTAACATTTAGAGCAAAAGGGCAGGAGATTGGGAGTTTTTGGGATTGGTTTAGAGTTGGGAAAGTGGGAACAAAACCGAAAATGTTTATCTTTCGTTAAACTAGATGTCATGCAGTTGCAGATACGGTAGCAATAGATGGTGACACTTGATCATGCTGAACTGGTTTCAAGCTGGAACACAGCATGATTAAGAATCACCGCATTCTTAAAACTAATTAAAAATGTCATTTAATAAGCTTATTAAGTTGCATGGATGCCCGTACCTTCCTGAAATGGAGAATAAACAACAATGATTAAATACAGCAGGCGCCTTCTACCAGATCGAACCCGTGTTAAGCTGAAAATAGTGGAACATAATGACTCCCTGTCATGTCCGACAGTAGTGGCCTGAAACTTAAAACTCATTAATTTTCATTCATTGGACGTTGCTGCTTGATGGAATAATTATCCGGTGCGAGAAAATCCCTAGAAATAAGTTTATATTTGCGCAAGATGTGTTTCGTATGGGTGATGAGGCATACCGAAGCTGAACTGAGCTGCATTGGGGGATGAAACGTCGATAAAAAAGATCAAACGGAACGGATGAAGATATGGATGCATAAACCATCGTGGCGAGGTAAAAAATACGGGTTTGTTTGATTTGATGGAACGTTTAATGTTTCAGTACCTGGAATAAATTACGAGTTTGGAAGATTTAAACAAGAATTTAAGTTTGTTTAGCTAACATAACAAGTATCACTAAAAGTTGGAAATTATCTCACAACGAATAGCAATATGCTGAATTTATTGTAGCACTTCATACGGAATATCATCTATGCTTTTCTATCAGTATAAAAAACATTCCTGAGTCGATGCAGTAGGGGAGACTGGGGAGACTTGATCCCTTTTTCTTAATTTACCTGAAACTTTAAGAAAAAACACAAAACTAGATCCGATTTCCGTACAAAATGGCAGGTAAACATCTATTGCAAGTTAATACACAACAGAAGGACTTTAAATTATTGTTAAAGTTTTCAATACTGTGTTTTTATGGAGGCATGTCTTATGATGTATTTTTCAAAAATGGGTGACACTTGATCCCCCTTTGAGCACATGGTTTATTTAAAGGGAAAATAATTCCAGAGTCTTCCTATTCATTTTCTTTTCGAGTTTTCTTGTATTTTCGATGAATATGGAGTGTTTGAAATTGTAAGATTTCCTTAAATTTTTAAGGATATGCCGTATTTTCAAAATGGGGAGACTTGATCCCCCTTTTCTTGGTTTGTACTAAAGTTATAATTATCTGACACATTTTATCGTTGAAAAGACTAGAATTCCAAGTAAATACAGGCTTCCGAATAGAATTTTATTTTTCATATGTATAATGTGTGTGTAATCCTCGAGGGATCAAGTCTCCCCATGTCACTGTTGTGTATACTAAGCTGAAATAATTAAAATATGTTAACAACAGCCTTATTTGGATAAATAAGTTTGAAAGTATTTTATTTAAACTATGTGCTGTAAAATTTTGACACGATTTGGTTCAATTTTCACAAAGTTATTGAGATTTTTCGGAATCGCCTAAAAGATTTCTTAAGGACTGAAAACAAACCATCAGCCGTAAAAAAATAATGCAATGTGCAATCGAAATCACTTGTAGCCAAAACATAGTCGTTTGTCCAGGTGTAGTTTTGGAAAAAATATGCTAGAAGAAAAATATTTTTGATTCTGAGTAAATATGGGGGGAACAAGTCTCCCCAGGGATCAAGTCTCCTCAGTCTCCCCTATGATTTTGATTGCGAAAACAGATAGATCGAATTCAGCCCGAATACCAGTATATTTGATACCAATTGGCTGGAAGCAAAATTAGGCTTTCATTTAAGGTCACTTCGGACTATTACTCAGACAATGTTGTATCAATTGACTTGATTATTTGTACGCGGTGAATCTATGGTGTGAAATTAATTGAGTTATAGTGAAAAGTACCCAAAATAGGTAGCCCTATTAGAATGGTCAAACACCCTAATCTCAATTTCAGAAAAAAACGAAGATATCGCAATCAATTCTCACGAAAATCGTAAGCCAAACTATTGTGCAACTTAACGGTTACTTAACGGCACAGAAAAAAACTGTTATAAATGTTATACTTTAACTCACTCACGGTGAACAGTAGTATACTAAATCAAAAATATGAACAACATGCATAGTCGTGTGCGTGCTTTCATCTTAATCATATCTGGCTATTTCAAATCAGTTTTGTTGAGTACAATTATCAAGTGGATTGAATCAAATGAGAATATGCATAAAATCTGGTTCTACGACTAAGGTTGTTCAATTATAACTATTTGAAGGCATGTAAATGTTTGAAAGCATCCACAACGAACAGTACTATGCTATCGATTTTAACTAGTTAACAAGTCAAAAAAAAGGAAACACCAAACTCCATCAACACGTTTTCAGAAATAACTACTGCCACACAGAACATTCTACAGCCTCTGTCACAAACTGCCCTGGCCATGTCCTTGCAACTGGTGAGGATCACTAGGTAGAATTTTACCAAAGGAAGTCACAATGAATGAAATTGTGAAAACTTAACAACAGCCTTTATATTCGACAGTGCACATTGGGAAACAATGAGGAATGTAGCGTGATTGAATTCAAATCTCAACTCGGAGTGCATAAAATCTTATGAAGTTTTGAAACAAATTGTGAAACTATCTATAAAAAGTACTGCTTTTTTGTATATGTACTTAATGCAGGAAGTGAAATGCTTTCTTATACCCTGAAGAAGAAAATCTCTCCCTCATCGATGGACGATATTTTTATTGACTTCTGAACGAGCTCGTCTTTTTTAAGATTTTCTATTCATGGTTGTGATAAGAAGGAGAGCTTTGAATCACGGAATTCCCAAATGGGATATCCCTTTGCCGCACACGGCTCGCCAAAATAAGATCGATCTTGCCAATTTCGCTTTCATTTTTGTGGTCGTTAAAGAAGAACAATTCTCAATCAGATTGTTCAGAGAACCCAATGACAACGGTTTGACGTGGCACGCAACTCTCTGAAGTGAGGTGGGATATTTACCCGATTGTTACCCGATTTCCGCTATTTAGCATGGAGCGTAGTCGATCTGCTCAAAGTGGTATGTGATCAGTCGATAAAATAGGCTCATTTGGAAATAGATCTGCAGAAGCGAAGTCGATTTGCTCGAAGGGGTATGTGATCATCAGTCGATAAAGTAGGATACTTTGGGAATGAAACTGTTCAGAGTCCAATAAAATAAATTGACACACAGCTTCCTGTGGCCTAGTAACATTTTGATGACCAATTAGTCTTGAAAAAGTTTTGAGAACCGCCATAAATCCTAATACCTTTAATTTTGGTTTTATGATGGTTATAAGAACCTCTCCCAGTCTATTCGTCTAAAGAATGTTACTTGGAATAAGTAGAATGCGATCGATAAAATAGAGCCATTATTAAGGGAATTGTCCAGAGAATCGCATGACAATGGTTTGATGCGCCGCACAGCACTCTGAACGCAGATATTTTCCATAGTTCTCCGATTTCCCAAATTTGTTTAAATATTTCACCATGTATTTCGCATTCCTTCAAAAACAGCTTCAGCAACTTCCTTAGAAATGTTTTCGGCATTTTTTGGAAATTTATGTGGAAATTACATTGGGATTTTTTTTTCTTTATCAATTTCTTCAAGAATTTCTACGGCAATCCCTTTGTGAATTACTTCGGTATGCAGCACTTCCACGGGGAATTCTCTCTACAATTTGTTCGAAAATCTCTACAGCTTTTTTTTTCTGGAAAATGCTTCGGTAATCCCTTTTAAATTTTCCTCAAAAACTAATGAGAAAATGTATTAGCTATTCAATTATTTGTGGAATTCCTTCCACAATTCCTATGATATATTGGTTGGGAATCCCTTCCGAAACATTTTTGTGAACTCTTTCGATCATTCCTTTGGAAACTCCCCAGACAATGCTTCTGAAAGTTCAGATGGGGAAGTGTAGAGTTAGCTGTAAATTAAAATACACATTAATAAAAACAAAAAAAAAAAGTTCAAATGAGGGAATTGGTGAAAGAAATTCCAAAGGAATTTTAAAAGGAATTGAGATTTCCTAAACAATAGCCAAAAGAATGTGAAAATTGAATTACTGAATCCATTTTCAAAACCAATCTCAAAAGGAATTCCGAAAAATTTCTCTGAAAACTTCATGAGAAGTTGGCAAAGGAATTGCCGAATTAATGTCCATAGAAAATGCCTGAGAATCTTCCAAAGGAGTTCCAACAGGAATTTCTATAAGAATTCCAAAGGAATTTCCGAAGAAATTGTGAAGCATTCCAAAGCAATTGGCGCAATGAAATCCTTAAAAAATCGTCGGAAAATATTTCAAAGAAGTTTCCGAAGAAATTTTCAAAAAATTTCTGCAAGAATTCACAACGAAATTTCCTAAGGAATTCTCGAAGAATATGACGAAGGAATTTCTAAAAGAATGGAAAGGTCAACAAATCCAAAGGAAATGTTCGAGGAATCTCAAAGGAATTTTGGAAGGAATTTCTGGAAGAATTCCCAAAGAAATTTTAGAAGGTTTTTTTAAGAAATTTTCGATGAAAGTGCCGGAAAGAAATGCTGAAGAATTTTGAAAAAAAAAAATCGCAGCGGAATTTTCCACAGCCATTTTTTGAAGGAAGTACCGAAAAAGATTTCAAAATAACAATCTAAGAAGGTTTCAGAAGGTTTGCTGATGCCAAAATTCCTTAAGACATTATCGAAGCACCAGAGTAGTAGTTCCTTGAACAAATGTAACTGGAATCTTTAAATCTTAGCTGAAGCATACTCGAAGAAACTGTCGAAAGAACTCTCATAGCAATTACAGAAGGGATTCAGAAAAGAATTGCTGGAGGAGTTTTCAAAGGATTTGCTGAAACATTTCTTAAAGAACATGTCGAAGAAAATCCCAAAATAATTGCCTTAGGAATTTCTTTATGAACAACCGAACGATTTTCCACAGACGATGGCAGAGAAATTTCCAAAGGAAATGTAGGAGAAATCCCCAAAGGAACTTTGGAACGAATTTCCGGAAGAATTCCCAAAGAAATTCCACAGCAATTTCTAAAGGAAGTACCGAAGAAGATTTCAAAATAACAATCTGAGAAGGTTTCAGAAGGTTTGCTGAGAAATTTTCAGAAGGTTTACTGATGCCAAAATTCCTAAAGACATTATCGACGCTCCAGAGTAGTTTCCGAGGGCATCCCTTGAACAATTGTTACAGGAATCTTTGAATCTTAGCTGAAGAATTCTCGAAGAAACTGTCTAAAGAATTCTCATATGAATTACAAAAGGGATTCAGAAAATAATTACTGGAGGAGTTTTCAAAGGATTTGCTGAAACATTTCTTAAAGAACATGCCGAAGGAATTCCCAAAAACACTGCTTTAGGAATTTCTTTATGAACAACCGAACGATTTTTCACAGACGATGGCAGAGAAATTTCCAAAGGAAATGTTGGAGGAATCCCCAAAAGGAATTTTGGAAGGAATTTCCGGAAGAATTCCGAAAGAAATTGCCGAAGGTTTTTTTTCAAGAAATTTCCGATGAAATTGCCGGAAAGAAATTCTGAAGAATTTTCGAAATAAATTCGCTGCGAAATTTTCCGCAGCAATTTCCAAAGGAAGAACCTAAGAAGTTTCTAAAATAACAATCTAAAGAAATTATCGAAGCTCTAGAGTAGTTGCCGAAAGCATTTCTTAAACAAACTGTTACAGGAATTCCTACAATCTTAACTGACGAATTCTCAAAGAAACTGTCTCAAGAATTCAACATAGGAATTCAGAAAAGAATTGATGGAGGTGTTTTCAAAGGATTTGCCGAAACATTTCTCAAAGAAATTGTCGAGGAAATTTCTAATGGCCATGATAAAAAAAAGCTCTGAAAACGAAATACCGAAGAAATCTCCGAGAAAAATAATATTGCCGTAAACATTTCCAACATATTTTTTTGAAAAAATCCTTTCAAGAAATTAATTACTAAGGCCATTACCGAAAAATTTTCAAAACTAAAAAAGCTGAAATAAAACTGTCCAGCGAAGTGAAAACAAATGCTTTGGTACACCTCACGGTGTATTATCCATGTTATCCCAAATTTGACTAAGTAGGGAAGTGGAACCATCTCGGCAGGGATTCTGTTTTGGGCACTTTTCTGCTATAACTCAGACAATGTTGAACCAATTTACACATTTTTTTGAACGTGTACGAAATTTCCAGTCAATTGATTTGGAATTGACCAGCCAGTGCAAAAGTGGATAGCCACCCAATTTCCTTACTATTTTTTTTTTGTATTTTTCGCTCGTAGCGGAACGACGTCGATAGTTTAACATCTTAGGAGGGTTAAAATGATTTGACAATTTTCCAAATTGTCAAATTAACAACAAAATTGAGTTGAAACTAGAGTTAAGTGGTTTTGATGTGGAAAGTGTAAAATATTCGACATTTCACACTAACCTCTGCTCGGAGCAGAATGTTGTCGATAAAGTAGAATAAGCCCTATGTGGTTCCACAAGAATTGCTTTTTTACAGGAGAACGTAAAATAGTATCAATCATTGGAAATGTTCATGAAATAGAAGAATCTTGGGTAAAATGAGAGATATTTCAGGTCAGAGGTGATGTGAAATACTCAAAGTAATTTCAAAAACCTAATAAAATTGTTCAATATCTTAGTACAGAGCACCTTTCTGTAAGGCAAACCATTTTCATTCATAAGGTCCTACTTTACCAACGTTGAACGGCTTTATTTTCCTTTTTCTAACATATTTACTTGAAAATATTCATACATTATCGACTATGTTCACCTCCAAACAAAACTACATGTGAGGAGCGGACCTGGTGTGATGGTTAGAAAACTTGACTATCACGCCGAGGTCCTGGGATCGAATCCCACTCCCGACAAACTCGCAAAATGTGAGTTTTTCCTTCGGAAGGGAAGTTAAGTAAAACGTGGGTCCCGAGATGAACTAGCCTAGGGTTAAAGATCTCGTTAATACAGATAAAAAAACTACATGTGAAATATTCAAAGATATGAGAGAAATCGGGTGGTCATCACGACAAATGAAAATCCACAGTTTTTTCCCCGTTTTTTTCCGGTAGTAGCCTATTGAAATTTTTCCAAATTCTTAAATATCGTAGTTAAGAATAGAAATTCCAGACGAACCTTAACGTTAAATAGAACTAGTTTACTGAATATTTTAATGGATCTTGTGTCGTTTTTTTTAGGAGAATATTCGTAGAAGCTCGGAATTCCAAGCTAAAATACTATAAGATTTGTTGTTCGAATCTTTGGAATATTTCTGAAAAAGTTATCAGTGGATTACTTAGTGAAATTCCAGCAGTCTTTTCTAAAAGATTCTTAGCAAATTTGTTGGCAAAACTAATAATTCTGGACAGGCTTCTGATGGAATGTCCAGACACGTGAAGGAATTTTGGAAACAAATTCTAGGGAAATCTCTAAGAATGTCTGCTATGGTAGAGTCCATGGTTAGTGCAGGAAGTCAGAAAGCTTTCTAAGGCTAAGAAATGCTACATTTTGACTAATATTCGTCTAGCATGCTGTTATTTCATCAGTGATTGCAATATGTATTCTCAGAGGGGTTTGGTATTTGGGAGATAACATTTCAGGTATTTGAGATTTTGGGAACTACAGTAGGAAAAGATTAATCATTTGAAAATTCTTCCAAAAATTATACCAACATGGATCCAAATGCTTTTGAAGACCCACTGGAATTCCTACGAGAATCTCCCATTGCTCTTGCCTTTCCCAACACTTTTCCAAATTATTATTTCTAACGAACATTATGGAGCCCTTGACGAAGGTAACACGGAAAGAAAGATGTAGGTCCGCTTATCCTTTCCCGAGTTAAATTGTAACATACAAACGACATACCATATTTTTTTTTTTCAAATTTACATATAGTGGAGATCAGCGCGAATCCCGGTATCTCTATCAAAACAGTGCATAAGTAATGTGGAATTTTAGGGAATTTGGCAGATCTATAGAAGCATCTTCATGAATGTACTGTCCACGTAATCATCAACGAAATATATTGTCGAGTCCTCAAAATCGTCACAAAAGCCAGACAGCTCGAAATGTTATGTTATGTTGTTCTTCCATATCAATATACTGATATTCGCTATAAATTCAACCAGAGGTTAATTCGCGAATAAAACTTTTTCGTTGGGATAATGATGATCGTTCTGAAAATCGTTTGTTTTTCTGTAGAACTATTGTTTATCATTTCAAATATACTAGAGTTCATCATGAATTGAAATCAAGCTTCAATTTCTTCAATTTATAACGTTCAAGTTTACACAAACTGTAACGAAAACAGCCCAATATGTTTCCAATTCGTCAAACGTAGTATTTCAGCGATAAAATACCGGAAATCAATTCTACTTATTGAATCGCATCGATACATCACCCTTTGGGGCATTCAGATCGACGCGCCAACCAATCTGCAGAGCTGTAATGAAATACCACGGAGGAATCGAAACCATCCTACGCCAGATTTATTTACCTTCCGGCAGCCGTTGCTCTGAGATATCACGGGATACACAGCCTGTACCGGAGTTAGTAGTGCCCGGTTTAATCCAGTTGCAAAATTTATCGGTCGGTAATAATTTTCTCTTCTTTAGCAACTTTTTTTTATTCCTCCGTTGAAGTCGAAGTAAGTTTCCGAGTATTGCATCTGACGTTCCGATGCGAGAAAAAAAAGTTCGAATCGATCCGCAGATAGGGACTATCGTCGTCATCGTCGTCGTCGTCGGGACGATTGGGCGCCACGGGAAAGTTAGGAAAAGTCACTCTTACCATCCCGGACCGGTGGGGAAGAAAATCTGTTCCAACAGATTCTTGCTCTTTCTGTTCTGTTCTGTTGCTTCAATTCACAGAGCGGGGGTGGAAGAAGGTGGTGGGCTTTTGACTCTCCATAAATTTGAAGGTGGAATCATCTAAACGAGAACAAATCTCCCGGGACGGTACAGTCGGTATCTTGATCCTTTTTTTCCTGCTTGTTTTTGTATTATTTGAGGTTTAGGAAGGAAGCTTTCAGATGAAACATTGAAGAAACATTGCTACCGAGCTGCGTCCAGTTATACCGAATCGTATTACGAAGACGATTTGATTCAGATCGAATCAAAAGCATAGTAGAGTTCATCATGAATTCAATTATCCGTTTGCTGCTGCTTAAGACAGAATAAAGCACTTTGAATTATTAAAAACTCATTTACTCGGGAGATTGCTCTAATCAATGAGTATTTCGAAAATGTGAGCAATAGCATACTGCAGTTCACCAAGAACTAATCAATTGCAGTTTCTTTCACTATTATTTTTTTCTATATTTCCTATTGTGTTATCGATTTTGTCACAAACAGGAAATGTGAACTTTTTGATATTGTACATTATCAATTCATGTCAGTGAATTAACCACCATCATACTAGAACTCATCGTGAATTGTCACTCAAACGCGACAACTTGTCTGAGTGCAGTTTTCCAGCCGGAATATCTTCATCAGCCTCTAGCTGACACCCGGTAAACGACTCTCTCGACACTAAATGAGAGCTCTAAAAATCTAATAAAAGCAGAAAACACATCATTGCTACCGGGGCCCACACAGGACACAGTGAGGGTCGACTGAGCAGTAGTAAAAAAGCCCACTTCGAAGCCCGACCGAAGAGTACCCGGCTCTTGTTGGTCGGTCATAAAAATTCAAACACCGAGAAAAAATAGCAAACTCGAAGGAAAAAAAGAAAAACCAATCCAAAGGTAAACGCTTCCTCTGTTAGCACCACGAGTTGGTGGGATCTTGAGTCCGGACGGACGACGAAAGCTCCGGTGTGTGATGTGACCATTTCATAAAGAGATTTATTCATGTCGGAACACACAGCTGGCGGAAAAGGTGTCCGTTGCACATCCTCCTCAGTCAGTACCTGCTGTTGGAGTGGCGACGAAGAACGGAATTCACTCTTTACTCGGGACGTAAACGGTTCCGGTTCAACGTTCATCATCACAACCATAGCTAATCCGGCTGGATCGAGCTGACTACAGTCCGAATGCACCACTCTGGGTGAGAACGAGGACATTCCTCTGAAGAGTCGTGAGCAACAACCATTGGGATTATATTGCTTTATTACAGATGGAAAGGTGAAAAAATGTGATCACCGAGAGCGGATGCAGCTCGGGCGGAAGGATGGTCAACAATTTCATAACGTCAGTTGGTGTTGACTTTGGTTTGTGGGTTTTGCAGGTATGCACTAGTGTCGAGCAATTCTAAGAGGTACACCAATTAATATAAGTATGTTACAAATGGCATACTGCGATTCAAGATGAGTTAACTTCATTACCGAATTATGTTTGAATATTAGACATAGAAGAGTTCATTGTTAATTTTAATCCTTTGAAGAACAATTCCGAAAGAAGGTTAATTTAAATACAACGAAACTATTGTTGCATTCACTGTTCATACTACTGTTCATCGTGAATTGAATAATATATCGGCATACTTAAAAAAATACATTTCCTACATGGTTTTATTGGTCTTTAATCAGACTTGTATTGTAACAAGTGCCGAGACTTGACAATAGACAATAGAATGTTGACATACTGCTGATCATCGTAGTGCTTTCAATATTAGATGGTTTGAAAAATCCATTCAACATTTTAATTAGAATGTACGGAGTGATAAATGATGATCAATTTTTCTAATATTTACTACAAAATTATTCAGAGGTACTTAAATGATATAAACAAATAGATAAGAAATACTGCTATTCATTGTGAATTAATTTCAATATTGATACCACTTGTAAAAGGTACTCGTTTTTACTTTACCAAAGGTATAAATCATTTCTTAAACTAAGAACTATGCTTTTTTCGCTTACGTCGATCCCAAAAATCCAACGCTTTCGACCTTAATCCTCGAAAAAAAATACATAAACGAACGACCTTCTACAAACATCAAGCACACACACGAGAGAACCTTAACAACTAAATCCAACATAATAATGCAAAAATCTCTGATTGTCTGTCAGCTCTAGAGTCTACAGCCACCAGCGTGGCGTGCACCGGTTCTTACCTCTCAAACCCATTCTCCATTTCCGCGACAGCAGTGTTGCCTCGTCGGCACAAAACAGCAAACAACACACAGCAGGAAAAAGCAGACAGATTGCAATCTTGCAGCAAACTTTTGGCGACGACGACAGTCGTCCTTTGTCGTATCTCACCAGAAATTTCGTCAGGATGAGATGATACCCGATGTCATCTGAGTTGCTGGGGTGATGCTGCCAGTGTCTAGTAGAAAACGTCTCCTTTTCATTTGTCATTTATATGGATCTTTTTTCTTCGTTTTAATTAATTAAGGTCTTTGCTGAGAAGCTCTCCGAAACTGTGATTGCATGATACAATTAGATCAAACATAAAGTTGGTTTGTAAGAAAAAGGTAAGAAAATTGTATATGTTGTTTTAAATAACGTTGATTGAAGCACGAGGAATAAAGACGCATTTTAGGTCGTTTGTTGTAATTTTTCTTTATTTATGAGATTTTCAGTTCAAGGCTGGTTAATCTCAAAAATAATTCAAAAGCATTAAAAAAATAATTCATCGAGAACAGCAGTATGCTGTTGATTATTAAATAGCATTTAGAACCGATTATTGAAAAACAAAAACGACAGGACAAAACTGAACAAAAATTATATGGAATTTATTCTGCAGTAAGAAAGAAGGGTAGCTATCTGAAGGACACGAAGTCGAAAAGAATATATTTTTCTTTGTCTTGATCATTCAACCTTCTTTCAAGACGACTTTTTTATTATCAATTTGCTTCTCAGGAATATGTAAATGTAGTAATCAAGAATGAAGGAATGAACCTTTGTGCGGTCCAGAACCTTTGTGCGGTCCTAAGAGTATTCTACTCAGAATCCGGATAGGATTCTCATCAGAATCCTTAGATGATTTCTTGCAGAATTCTTGACATAATCCTGAGAGGATTCTTGACAGAATCCTGACCGGATTCTTGACAGAATCCTGAGAGGATTCTTGACAGAATCCTGAGAGGATTCTTGACAGAATCCTGACAGGATTCTTGACAGAATCCTGAGAGGATTCTTGACAGAACCCTGAGAGGATTCTTGACATAATCCTGAGAGGATTCTTGACATAATCCTGAGAGGATTTTTGACAGAACCCTGAGAGGATTCTTGACAGAATTCTGAGAGGATTCTTGACAGAATCCTGAGAGTATTTTTGACAGAATCGTGAGAGGATTATTGACAGAATCCTGAGAGGATTCTCATCAGAATCCTGAGAGGATTCTCATCAGAATCCTGAGAGGATTCTCATCAGAATCCTGAGAGGATTCTCATCAGAATCCTGAGAGGATTCTCATCAGAATCCTGAGAGGATTCTCATCAGAATCCTGAGAGGATTCTCATCAGAATCCTGAGAGGATTCTCATCAGAATCCTGAGAGGATTCTCATCAGAATCCTGAGAGGATTCTCATCAGAATCCTGAGAGGATTCTCATCAGAATCCTGAGAGGATTCTCATCAGAATCCTGAGAGGATTCTCATCAGAATCCTGAGAGGATTCTCATCAGAATCCTGAGAGGATTCTCATCAGAATCCTGAGAGGATTCTCATCAGAATCCTGAGAGGATTCTCATCAGAATCCTGAGAGGATTCTCATCAGAATCCTGAGAGGATTCTCATCAGAATCCTGAGAGGATTCTCATCAGAATCCTGAGAGGATTCTCATCAGAATCCTGAGAGGATTCTCATCAGAATCATGAGAGGATTCTCATCAAAATCCTGAGAGGATTCTCATCAGAATTCTGAGAGGATTCTCATCAGAATCCAGAGAGGATTCTCATCAGAATCCAGAGAGGATTCTCATCAGAATCCAGAGAGGATTCTCATCAGAATCCTCAGAGGATTTTTCTCAGAATCCTGAGAAGATTCTTCTCAGAATCCAGCGGAATTCCTAGAGGATTCTCAGCAGAATCCTGAGAGGATTCCCAGCAGAATCCTGAGAGGATTCTCATTAGAATCCTGAGAGGATTCTCATCGGAATCCTGAGAGGATTCTCATCAGAATCCTGAAAGGATTCTCATCAGAATCCTGAAAGGATTCTCATCAGAATCCTGAGAGGTTTCTCATCAGAATCCTGAGAGGATACTCATCAGAATCCTGCGAGGATTCTCATCAGAATCCTGAGAGGATTCTCATCAGAATCCTGAGAGGATTCTCATCAGAATCCTGAGAGGATTCTCATCAGAATCCTGAGAGGATTCTCATCAGAATCCTGAGAGGATTCTCATCAGAATCCTGAGAGGATTCTCATCAGAATCCTGAGAGGATTCTCATCAGAATCCTGAGAGGATTCTCATCAGAATCCTGAGAGGATTCTCATCAGAATCATGAGAGGATTCTGATCAGAATCATGAGAGGATTCTCATCAGAATCATGAGAGGATTCTCATCAGAATCCTGAGAGAAATCTTAGCAGAATCCTCAGAGGATTCTTCTCAGAATCCTGAGAAGATTCTTCTCAGAATCCTGAGATGATTCTTCTCAGGATTCTGCTGAGAATCCTCTCAGAATCCTGAGACGTCTTCTCAAAATCCTGAGGGGATTCTTCTCAGAATCCTGAGAGGATTCTTCCCAGAACCCTGAGAGGTTTCTTTTCAGAATCCTGAGAGGATTCTTTTAAGAATCCTGAGAGGATTCTTTTCAAAATCCTAAGAGAATTCTTTTCAGATTCCTGAGAGGATTCTTCTCAGAAACCTGAGAGGATTCTTCTCAGAATCCCGAGAGTAAGCTTCTCGGAATCCTGAGCGGATTCTTCTCAGAATCCTGAGAGGAAACTTCTCAGAATCCTGGGCGGATTCCTCTCAGAATCCTGAGAGGATTCTTCCCAGAATCTTGGGAGGTTCCATTTTAGAATCCTGAGAGGATTCTTTTCAGAATCCTGAGAGGATTTTTTTCAGAACCCTGAGAGGATTGTTTTCAGAATCCTGACAGGATTCTTTTCAGAATCCTGAGAGGATTCTTTTCAGAAATCTGAGAGGATTCTTTTCAGAATCCTGAGAGGATTCTTCACAGAATCCTGAGAGGATTCTTCACAGAATCCTGAGAGGATTCTTCACAGAACCCTGAGAGGTTTCTTTTCAGAATCCTGAGAGGATTCTTTTAAGAATCCTGAGAGGATTCTTTTCAAAATCCTAAGAGAATTCTTTTCAGAGTTCTGAGAGGATTCTTCTCAGAATCCTGAGAGGATTCTTCTCAGAATCCTGAGAGGATTCTTCTCAGAATCCTGAGAGGATTCCTCTCAGATATATAAGAGGATTCTTCTCAGAATCCTGAGCGGATTCTTCTCAGAATCCTGAGAGGAAACTTCTCAGAATCCTGAGCGGATTCCTCTCTGAATCCTGAGATAATTCTTCCCAGAATCTCGAGAGGCTCCATTTCAGAATCCTGAGAGGATTCTTTTCAAAATCCTGAGAGGATTCTTCTCAAAATCCTGAGAAAATTCTTTTCAGAATCCTGAGAGGATTCTTTTCAGAATCCTGAGAGGATTTTTTTCAGAATCCTCACAGGATTATTTTCAAAATCCTGACAGGATTCTTTTCAGAATCCTGAGAGGACTCTTTTCAGAATTCTGAGAGGATTCTTTTCAGAATCCAGAGAGGATTCTTCACAGAATCCTGAGAGGATTCTTCACAGAATCCTGAGAGGATTTTTTGTAGAATCCTGAGAGGGGGAGGATTAGGGTGGCCCACACTTATATAAAAAAAAAAACAAAAATTTTGAAAAATTCTTACCTCCTCAATCAGTTGTTTTGGACTCCCAGAAGCTACGTTCAAAATTTGAGAAAATCGGTTGAGCCTAAGGGGGCGCTCAAAACGCTTGAAGTTTGTATGGGAAAACTTGGCCAAATGTATGCAGATATTTTAAGTTTTCGAATTTTGCCGCTAGGTGGCGCTGTAAGCGTTCAATAATCAAACCCTTTGGTATTATTGTAGGTGACTATATGCCAGAGAACTTTGTCGAAGACCGCGAAGTAATCCGACGGCTGTGAAAACAGTTATACCCTAAGCAAAGTGAGGCAAAGTATTGAGATTTCATTATTGATATTATTCCTTTACATGTATTGGAAAAATAACAATAAAGTTTATCCTCACGTTTCCTAGGGTATTACTTTTTTCACAGACGTTGGATCACTTTGCGGTCTTCGACAAAGTTGTTTCTTCAGAGATTCAGAAAAAAAGAAGGATTCAGTGATGCCTCCAGGAGATCCACCTGGGATTCCTCCAGAAAATTATTCAGGGATACCTCCAGAATGATTATTTTTTTCAGAAGATCTTCCAGGAAGATCTCGACAGGAGTACCTTCAAAAATTCTTTCAGGATACATCTAGAAGATTCTTCAGGGATTCTCATAGGAGGTCCTTCAGAGATTAGCCTGAGAGTTCCTTCATGGATTCCTTCACAAGTTCCTTCAGGAATTCCTGCAGGAGTTTCTTTAGGAACTAGTCCAGCAGTTCCCTCAGAGATTCCTCCAGGAGATCCATAAGAAATTCCTGGATTTTTTTAGAGAATCCATCCTGAAATTTCTTCGGGATTCCTCAAGAAAATTTTTCTGAGATTCTTTCAGGAGTTCTTTCAAGGATTGCTCCAGAAGTTCAGGAATTATTCCAGAATTTTTTCCAGGGATTGCTCCTGGGGTTCTTTCAGATTGTGGATTAAGATTAAGATTTTTCCAGGAAGACTCGCGGATGCTTCCAGAAGTTACATCAGAGATTACTCCAGAACCTAATTCAGGGATTCCTAGAGGAGTTCCTTTTACGGAATCTTGTAGGAGTTCCTTCAATTTTTCCCTTAGGATTATAATCAGCCATATCTCCAGGATATTCTTGAGGGATCCTTCATGGAGTTTCTACAAGAATTCCTCAAGAATTTCCATTTGGAATTCTTCCAGGAATTCTTTAGAGAATACCTCCTGCAAATCCTTCCCCTACCCGAAGGATCCGCTTAAAATCCTCCAAGAAATTCTGCCTGGAAATTCTTCGGCTATTCATACCGGAATTCCTTCGAGCATTTCCTAGGAATCCCTACTGGGATTTCCCCTGTAATTTCTTCGGGGATTCCTCCTAGACTTCCTCCAGGGGTTCCCCTGGACTTCCTTCTAGTGCTCCTCCTAGATTTTCATTGAATTCTTTCAGGGATTCCTCTTGGAGTTCCTCCGGAGGTTTTTCCTAGATTTTCTTTAGGGGTTTCTCCCTAGACTTCCTTTTAGGATTCCTTCTGAAATTTTTCCGGGATTCCTTCTAATATTGCGTCAAATTTATTTGGTGATTCCTCTTAGAATTCCTTCAAAGATTTCTTATGGAGTTCCTGCAGAGATTTTTCCTGCACTTCATTTAGGGATTCCTCTTGGACTTCCTTCGGTGATTCTTCCTAGAATTTTTTTTTTTTTTTTGTTTAATTAACGACCTTTTAATCCAAAGGATCATTCGGGTCGGGCTTTATTTCAAATTCAACAATAATTACATATTCAATTTTTCATAATCTGCCAACTTTTTTTCCATCCGTCGTGAACGTCTACTATATACAGCTAGCCATCCTTCCACATCTTTTGGATCGGGATCAGTGTCGGTATCCGTACACGTTTCCATATCGCTATCCTCTACTCTGTCAGTCACGCATTGTTTGTCGGTCTGCTTCGTTGTCCCCGTTTCTCGGCAAAGATCAGCTTTCTTCCGTGGTGGTGATCGCTCATTCTGTGCAGTATCAATCTGCGGTTGTATTAGCTGGGTCTGCTCTTTCTTCCGTTTCGCAGTTTGTTGTGCGTCATCAGCTTTTGTCGTCGGCGTTGCGGTGCGAGTATTGCACAGTGGGTTGTTGTCTTTAGTTACTGGTTGTGTATTTTTTTTATTGCTTACACAAGATCTACCAGTATGTAGGGGTTTCTTACAGTACCTACACGATTTTGGCTGGGTGGTATAGGTAACCAGTGTTTGTTCTGTTTTGATGGTGATAAATGAGTTAATGTGTTCTTTGAGTGTCATTGTTGCCACACGCACTCCAGAATAGATTCCGCTGCCGGCAAAATTTTTCCCCCATACATATTCTTTTACGTTATGCACTTCTCCGTACCGTTGAAGGTATGCAGCAATATCGTCATTCGTCACATTTTCGGAGAGGTCGTGTATCTTTACCTCTGTGCGTTGATCATCCATTGCCAGACAGACTTTGTAACGTGTTCCGTCGACTTCCAATTCGGTACGATCGTTGTGTTGGTCAACCACTTGCAGAGCTGTAGGCAGATCTACACATTTGACATACACACAGTGATGTATGTGACTCATCTGCAGTCGTTTCACTTGCCATTGTTGCAGTCCAACAGCTCGAAAAACGAAATTGTGAACTTCCTCAAAACTTGGACGTTTCACAAATTTAGAGAAGTCTACCTTGAAGGTATTCTCACGGTATGCAACTTGCACCATCACTTGCTTTAAACTGTAGCAAATTAAATTTGCTCAACGTGATAAGAGGGAATATTCCATACGCGGAGCTCAGTCCAATGACGTCTTAGCAGATAGAAAGCTTCGGCACAACTGACTTCCTAGAATTCATTCTGGAATGTCTCCTGCAATTCCTTTGGGGATTCCTTCTGGAAATCCTGCGGGTATTCCGCCTGAACATCCTTCATGGACTCCTCCTGAAATTCTTTCGGAGCGAGCTTTCTCCTGATATTCTCATGTAGATTTGTCCTGAAATTTCTTCGGAGTTTCCTCCTGGAATTTCTTTGATGACTTCTCTTAGAATTCCTCCGGAGATTCCTCCTGGATTTGCATCAGGGATTCCTCATGTAATTCCTTCAGCAGTCCTTCTGGAATTCCTTTGGGGTTTCTTTCTGGAATTGCTTCAGTGATTTCTCTTAGAATTCCTTCGGGGAGTCCTCCTGGAATTCGTTCGGGGATTTCTCTTTAAATTACTTCGGAAATATCTCCTGAAATTCCTTCGGAGATTTTTCGTAGACCACCTATGGGGATTCCTCTTGAAAATCCTTCGAGTATTTCGTTTGGAACTCCTTCGGAGATTCCTCCAAGAATACCTTCAGGGGTTCCCCCTGGGATTCCTGCTGGGATTTCTCCTGTTATTCCACCAGGGATTTTTCCAGGAATTCCATAAGGTATTCCTGCTGGACTTTCTTCAGAGATTTCTCCTGGACTTCCTTCGGAGATTCCTTTTGAAATTTCTTTGGGAAACCCTCTTCGAATTTCTTCGGAGATTCCTCCTGGTATTCTTTCGGGTTTTCCTCTTGGAATTCCTACGGGAACTCCTCCTAGAATTATTTCAGGGGCTTCTCATAGAATTCCCACGAAGATTCCTCCTGGATATTTTTCGAAAGTTCATCCTAGAGATACTTGAATATTTTTTTTTAATTCCTTTAAAAAAACTGGAATTTCTTTGGGGATTCCTCCTGGATTTCCTTCATCAAATCCTCCTGGTTTTTTTTTTCGGGGATTCCTCATGATGTTCCGTCGTGGATTCGTCCTGGAATTCCTCCGGGATTTTCTCCTGGAATTCCTTTGGTGATTCCTCTTAGCTTTCCTTCGGAGATTCTTCCTGATTTTTTTTTTCAAAAATTCCTCGTGGAATTGCTTTGGGATTTCCTTCTTGAATTTCTTTGGTGATTTCTCTTAGAATTCCTTCGGAAATTTCTCCTGGTATTCGAAGATTTTTCCTCGAGTTCCTTGGAGAATTCCTTCTTGAATTTCTTTGGAGATTCCTCCTGGACTTTCTATGGGGATTTCTCTTAGAATTCCTTCGGGGTTTCCTCTTTGAGGAATCTGTTTGTAATTTCTTTGGAGATTCCTTCGTAGGTGCCCTCTGGGATTCCTGCAAGGTTTTATCCTGCATTTTTTTTTTTGGGATTTTTTCTAAACTTCCTTTTTTTGGATTCCTCCTAAAATTCATTCGGGGATTCTTCCTGATATTTTGTCGGGGATTACTCCTGGAATTCCTTCAAGATTTCCTTATGTAATTCCTTTGGTGATTTCTCTTCAAATTTTTTCGGCTATTCCTCCTTGAATGCCTTTGGGAGTCCTCCTAGAATTTCTGCATGGTTTCCTCCTGGATTTCCTTCAGTGATTCTTCCTAGAATCCCTTCTAGAATTTCTTCTGGAATTCTATCGGGAATTTATCTTGGAATTCCTTCGGGGATTCCTCCATTATTTCGGGGACTACTCTTAGAATTTCTTCGGAGGTTTCTTCCTTAGAGGATTCTTCCTAAAATTCCTTCGGAGATTTCCCCTGATATTAGGTCGGAGATTCTTTCTGGTTTTCCTTCGGGATTCCCTCTTGGAATCCCTTGGGTGATTCCTCTTCGAATTCCTTCGGGATTCCTCTTGGAATTCTTCCGGGGATTCTTCCTAGAATTCCTCCGGAGTTTCCTCGATTCCTCATGGAAATCTTTCGGAAATTCCTCCTAGTATTCACTCAGGAATTTCTCCTGAAATTTCTTCAGAGATTCCTTCTCGATATGTTTCGTTGATTCCTCCTAGAAATCCTTTGGGAATTCCTTCTCGAACTTCTTTAGAAATTCCCGCTGGAATTCTGGGATTCCTCCTCGAATTCATTTGGAAATTCGTGCTTTAACTCCCTTGAGATTCCTACTGAATTCATTTGGGGAATCCTCCGGGAATTTCTTTCGAAGATACGTCCTGGATTTCCATTTGAAATTCCTCGAAAACTTTAATCATTGATTTCTTCAGAAAAAAGCTCAGACAACAAATTCTAGAGCGTGATGACAACTTCTTTGCTTTGCCAATGTTGAAATTATGGTCAAATTTTGGTCACGCCGATTCACGCCGCCGCCACCGAAAGCTGCCACCGACGCTGGTCAAAAATGGCCCTCACGCAGCCGCAGAGCAAAATATAGTCGGCGCACAGGTCTACTTAGTATGACTGCAGTGCGGATCCGACTCTTAATGTTTTCGCATTACTCATGAGTCAAGATCAAAAATACATAGTATGAGATCGACTCTGGAAGGCACTGATTAGTAATTTCAGAATTAAGCGTAATAATAAAATGCTTATCTGGGTAAATGCTGAACAAAAACCGATACATATCTTTAGCCTTTCGAAATGTTATTATTGACGTTAATTTTGGTCACAAATTTCTTTCTGCGCAATGTTATTCAACTATATTTGGAATAAATATATGTTCAATCTATTGATTTACATACTGACCTAAAATGCGTCTTTATATCTAAAAATATATAGCCCTAATTAAAAGAAACCCCCTTTGAAAAACTAAACCAAGATGACTTTCTAAACTAGAGCAATTGCAAATTATGGAGAGAAGCAGACTCAAGAAAGGAGACCTAAATGGATAGGGAAAATGGCCCTTAGTAAACCGATATTACTTTGTTAGTTATCTACTGGATTTCCACAAGTGAGGTCTGCATTTTGAGAGTCTATCGGTGGCAATTAGGACAAGCTTTCTAATATTTATGCTAAGTTATTTAACTTGTATACAAATTTTCATTTTTTACGTTATTTTTGTTTACAATTCAATGTTACAAAAAATCATTATCACACAAAAACTAACGAATGGAATGAATACAAAACCAGTTCCCAATTAAGGTAGCATTGAATTTGAACTACAAGGTCACAAATACTATTTATAATAATCACATTTCTTGTCATAAATTGCTCACATTAGAGATAGAGAAAGATAACGAAGTTCATGTCAAACAAACACACTTGCCAGTTAATATGCACTTTCACTACCAATCAGTAGAACGAGCACTCATTCGACCTAGCATTATTGAAAAACTCAAGCACACTCGTATATTGGAGGAACTGCAGTCGAATACCCCTTCTGTCGGAGTTAAAATCCAGCTTATCGAAATCAAGAAACAACTACTTGAATGAACACTACTTTAACATACTGATCCTGATGGGTAGTATACCAATATACGCACCAGACTACCGAATGATTATTATATCTAAAACGGTCCGATTGCTATACGATTTTGTTTGTTGTCTTAGACACTTCTTATACGATTATTATACAACTTTCGATAGCCTGATACGTAGCAATAAAAAGTTCAACTAAACTAGCAGGAGCACGTTAAAATAAAACTCAAGTAACGATCGGTTTGATATAGACCCATAGCTGACTTCAAATACGCAAATAAAACATATACGAGCCTATATACGACTTGCAAGGGTATCTCTTTACAATATATAAATCTGGACCACCAAAGACGTGCTATAATCAACCATTCCGACCAAGTAATACCTAGTGGGTTCAATCCAAATCCAAAGTAAAACGTTTGGCATTCGGCGTTAAATAACTGCTGCACATCTAAAAAAGGCACTGTTGACAAATATATACGATATAAATGATACATGTGAGTAAATATAGACAGGCGGATCCGCTGCACCAACCTGGCGCCACCTGGTGTAAGTGTTCGTTATGTGTAGCCGGTCCTCTTCGGATCCGTTGGGAGTTGGTGGTGCCGCCAGCTTGGAGCTAAGAGCTAAGAGAAAGAAGGTTATTCAATCATTTCACAAGACCAGTGTTTACGCGTGTATGGATAGCTGTAAAATCGCTCATTTTCGATCTGTCATCAAGTTTCTTGTCCATTTCAGAACGGATCGAATCGAAAATGAGTACCTTTTCACCATCATTACGTGTCAATGTTCGGTTTTCTAGCGTTTGTGATAATATTACAATATAAACTGGCAACACTGCATGACTTTTCGGTTTTATCTAGTAACGGGAAGTATATAGTGGGAAAACGTGGGAAAATGGGATCACGAGAGAAAATCCGAACGATAAATAAGGATCAGTTCAGGCAGCACGAGGGAAGACTAATTATTTTGCCGTTATTAAGGACGAAGGTGAAATTTCAGGATAATACAGAAACTCGTTGGTGCAGGTGAACTGGTTGGCTTGGATGGTTGGTTTGAGACGTAGAGTAACTGGCTTGAAGGTGTGAAGGCTATCGTGATTTCCACTGAGTCCGACCAAAGCCCCACGAGATGGTGCCTGGTGGAAATTTACAGCTTTGCCTGTTTTGTAGCTTTCTTTCAGGCGGTAATGTGTGTTCTCCGGTGGCATTGTAGCACTTAAAGCGGTGCGGAAAATAATTAAGAATATAATAGCAGTGTAGAACTATGTCGCGAGAAATAAAGTTCTCATTTGTTTCAGCGGAAGTTTCACGTTTCCAGAAGGAGTTTCGGGTTTGCTGTCACTGGTTATATTGTTATGTGGAAAGTAAATAATGGAATGCCAAAGAAATTGCACCATTTTTTTCTCTAAAAAAATACATCTCTAGGAACCTTGTACTTACTAAAGACAAAAGATCTGAACATTTAGAGAAATGGAACCTCCACGGCAGGGTTTCTTTTTGCGCACTTTTCCACTATAACTTTATCAATTTTGAATCAATTGACCTGATTTTTGGTACGCGGGGAGATACCTTTAGTATCTAGCCATGTACAAAAAATCGAGAAAATTGGTTTGAAATCGAAAGAATAATAGCGGAAGCAGCCACTGGCCAAGTGGTTCGGTACCCTGCTTATTTGCATTCAGAAAAAAAATGAATCCTGTATTGAACAAAAATCAATAAAACTGGCAACACTGCTCATTCAAAAATTCAAATGTAATTGTTTTCTGAATTTTCATTACAAAGAAGTGTGTATTTGGAAACAAAGTTTAAAAATAAATTCTAATCGAGACAGTAATTGTAAAAAAATTGCAACGTTAGAAACGTCAAACACAGGCAACACTGCCAAGCAATATTTCGATCTCTAACGTTACTGTGAAAGCACGCTCAAAACCATCCATCTAAAAGTACATTTTCTCGCTGCACATTTGATAAATGGTTCATCCTTGCCCCCTCCACAGGTAGAGAAGGTAGCAAGGTAAAATATCTGAATTATGTTTACCTCGAAGTGAATGAATATAAATGAGCTAGTTGAGACAACGAAGGTTGGCAAGCTTGGTCCGAAAGAAAATGATGCTATTTCTAATAAAGTGCAAGCAGATGGAGTGCTAGGGGTCTACACCTTCGCATTGTCCTCAGTGAATCAGGGAAAGGATAGAAAATACTCTGAGCGTCGGAACGAATTCGAACCTTTCACCAAGGAGAGATGAGAGCAGCTCGACAGTTCCTAGGGAAGGAATTTTTCATAAGCTGCTACGGAATGGCTGTTAGAAATCCAATGTAGACTGTTGTTTGATGCTCAACTAACAATTTAAAAACACATGATTCATTTAAAACATATTCAAAAACGAGGCGCAATAACAAGACATTACAAGCTATGTCGCTCAACCCAATTTCGATTCGATTTTGATTCAAATTCGATTCAAATTCAATTTCGATTCGAATCAATATCGATTCGGCTTCGATTCAATTTCGATTCGATTTCGTTTCGATTTCGATTCGATTTCAATTCGATTTCGATTCGATTTCGATTTGATTTCAATTCCATTTCGATTCGATTTCAATTCGATTTCGATTTGATTTCGGTTCGATTTCGGTTCGATTTCGGTTCGATTTCGGTTCGATTTCGGTTCGATCTCGGTTCGATCTCGGTTCGATTTCAGTTCGATTTCGGTTCGATTTCGGTTCGATTTCGGTTCGATTTCGGTTCGATTTCGGTTCGATTTCGGTTCGATCTCGGTTCGAATTCGGTTCGATTTCGGTTCGATTTCGGTTCGATTTCGGTTCGATTTCGGTTCGATTTCGGTTCGATTTCGGTTCGATTTTGGTTCGATTTCGATTCGATTTCGATTCGATTTCGATTCGATTTCGATTCGATTTCGATTCGATTTCGATTTGATTTCGGTTCGATTTCGGTTCGATTTCGATTCGATTTCGATTTTGGTTCGATTTCGATTCGATTTCGATTCGATTTCGATTCGATTTCGATTCGATTTCGATTCGATTTCGATTCGATTTCGATTTGATTTCAATTCCATTTCGATTTCGATTTGATTTCGGTTCGATTTCGGTTCGATTTCGATTCGATTTCGATTTCGATTCGATTTCGATTCGATTTCGATTCGAATTCGATTGGAATTCGATTGGAATTCGATTCGATTTCGGTTCGATTTCGATTCGATTTCGATTCGATTTCGATTCGATTTCGATTCGATTTCGATTCGATTTCGATTCGATTTTGATTCGATTTCGATTCGATTTCGATTCGATTTCGATTCGATTTAGATTCGATTTCGATTCGATTTCGATTCAATTTCGATTCGATTTCGATTCGATTTCGATTCGATTTCGATTCGATTTCGATTCGATTTGGATTCGATTTCGATTCGATTTCGATTGGAATTCGATTCGATTTCGATTCGAATTCGATTCGATTCGATTTCGATTCGATTTCGATTCGATTTCGATTCGATTTCGATTCGATTTCGATTCGATTTCGATTCGATTTCGATTCGATTTCGATTCGATTTCGATTCGATTTCGATTCGATTTCGATTCGATTTCGATTCGATTTCGATTCGATTTCGATTCGATTTCGATTCGATTTCGATTCGATTTCGATTCGATTTCGATTCGATTTCGATTCGATTTCGATTCGATTTCGATTCGATTTCGATTCGATTTCGATTCGATTTCGATTCGATTTCGATTCGATTTCGATTCGATTTCGATTTGATTTCGGTTCGATTTCGGTTCGATTTCGATTCGATTTCGATTTCGGTTCGATTTCGATTCGATTTCGATTCGATTTCGATTCGATTTCGATTCGATTTCGATTCGATTTCGATTCGATTTCGATTCGATTTCGATTTGATTTCAATTCCATTTCGATTCGATTTCAATTCGATTTCGATTTGATTTCGGTTCGATTTCGGTTCGATTTCGGTTCGATTTCGATTCGATTTCGATTTCGATTCGATTTCGATTCGATTTCGATTCGATTTCGATTCGATTTCGATTCGAATTCGATTGGAATTCGATTGGAATTCGATTCGATTTCGGTTCGATTTCGGTTCGATTTCGATTCGATTTCGATTCGATTTCGATTCGATTTCGATTCGATTTCGATTCGATTTTGATTCGATTTCGGTTCGATTTCGATTCGATTTCGATTCGATTTCGATTCGATTTCGATTCGATTTCGATTCGATTTCGATTCGATTTCGATTCGATTTCGATTCGATTTCGATTCGATTTCGATTCGATTTCGATTCGATTTCGATTCGATTTCGATTCGATTTCGATTCGATTTCGATTCGATTTCAATTCGATTTCGATTTGATTTCAATTCCATTTCGATTCGATTTCAATTCGATTTCGATTTGATTTCGGTTCGATTTCGGTTCGATTTCGGTTCGATTTCAGTTCGATTTCGGTTCGATTTCGGTTCGATATCGGTTCGATTTCGGTTCGATTTCGGTTCGATTTCGGTTCGATTTCGGTTCGATTTCGGTTCGATTTCGGTTCGATTTCGGTTCGATTTCGGTTCGATTTCGGTTCGATTTCGGTTCGATTTCGGTTCGATTTCGGTTCGATTTATGTTCGATTTCGGTTCAATTTCGGTTCGATTTCGATTCAATTTCGATTCGATTTCGATTCGATTTCGATTCGATTTGGATTCGATTTCGATTCGATTTCGATTGGAATTCGATTCGATTTCGATTCGAATTCGATTCGATTCGATTTCGATTCGATTTCGATTCGATTTCGATTCGATTTCGATTCGATTTCGATTCGATTTCGATTCGATTTCGATTCGATTTCGATTCGATTTCGATTCGATTTCGATTCGATTTCGATTCGATTTCGATTCGATTTCGATTCGATTTCGATTCGATTTCGATTCGATTTCGATTCGATTTCGATTCAATTTCGATTCGATTTCGATTCGATTTCGATTCGATTTCGATTCGATTTCGATTCGATTTCGATTCGATTTCGATTCGATTTCGATTCGATTTCGATTCGATTTCGATTCGATTTCGATTCGATTTCGATTCGATTTCGATTCGATTTCGATTCGATTTCGATTCGATTTCGATTCGATTTCGATTCGATTTCGATTCGATTTCGATTCGATTTCGATTTGATTTCGATTCGATTTCGATTCAATTTCGATTCGATTTCGATTCGATTTCGATTCTATTTCGATTCGATTTCGATTCGATTTCGATTCGATTTCGATTCGATTTCGATTCGATTTCGATTCGATTTTGATTCGATTTCGATTCGATTTCGATTCGATTTCGATTCGATTTCGATTCGATTTCGATTCGATTTCGATTCGATTTCGATTCGATTTCGATTCGATTTCGATTCGATTTCGATTCGATTTCGATTCGATTTCGATTCGATTTCGATTCGATTTCGATTCGATTTCGATTCGATTTCGATTCGATTTCGATTCGATTTCGATTCGATTTCGATTCGATTTCGATTCGATTTCGATTCGATTTCGATTCGATTTCGATTCGATTTCGATTCGATTTCGATTCGATTTCGATTCGATATCGATTCGATTTCGATTCGATTTCGATTCGATTTCGATTCATTTCGATTCGATTTCGATTCGATTTCGATTCGATTCCGGGGGGAATCCCCACAGGATTCCGGGGGGAATCCTCACAGGATTCCGAGGGGAATCCTCACAGGATTCCGAGTGAATCCTCACAGGATTCCGAGTGAATCCTCACAGGATTCCGAGTGAATTCTCACAGGATTCTGAGGGGAATCCTCACAGGATTCCAAGGAGAATCGTCACAGGATTCCAAGGGGATCCTCACAGGATTACAAGGGGAATCGTCACAGGATTCCGAGGGGAATCCTCACAGGATTCCGAGGGGAATTCTCACAGGATTCCGAGGGGAATTCTCACAGGATTCCGAGGGGAATTCTCACAGGATTCCGAGGGGAATTCTCACAGGATTCCGAGGAGAATCCTCACAGGATTCCGAGGGGAATCCTCACAGGATTCCGAGTGAATTCTCACAGGATTCCGAGGGGAATCCTCACAGGATTCCAAGGGGAATCGTCACAGGATTCCAAGGGGATCCTCACAGGATTCCAAGGGGAATCGTCACAGGATTCCGAGGGGAATCCTCACAGGATTCCGAGGGGAATCCTCACAGGATTCCGGGGGGGAATCCTCACAGGATTCCGGGGGGGGAATCCTCACAGGATTCCGGGGGGGAATCCTCACAGGATTCCGGGGGGGAATCCTCACAGGATTCCGGGGGGGAATCCTCACAGGATTCCGGGGGGGAATCCTCACAGGATTCCGGGGGGGAATCCTCACAGGATTCCGGGGGGGAATCCTCACAGGATTCCGGGGGGGAATCCTCACAGGATTCCGGGGGGGAATCCTCACAGGATTCCGGGGGGGAATCCTCACAGGATTCCGGGGGGAATCCTCACAGGATTCCGGGGGGGAATCCTCACAGGATTCCGGGGGGGAATCCTCACAGGATTCCGGGGGGGAATCCTCACAGGATTCCGGGGGGGAATCCTCACAGGATTCCGGGGGGGAATCCTCACAGGATTCCGGGGGGGAATCCTCACAGGATTCCGGGGGGGAATCCTCACAGGATTCCGGGGGGGAATCCTCACAGGATTCCGGGGGGGAATCCTCACAGGATTCCGGGGGGGAATCCTCACAGGATTCCGGGGGGGAATCCTCACAGGATTCCGGGGGGGAATCCTCACAGGATTCCGGGGGGGAATCCTCACAGGATTCCGGGGGGGAATCCTCACAGGATTCCGGGGGGGAATCCTCACAGGATTCCGGGGGGGAATCCTCACAGGATTCCGGGGGGGAACCCTCACAGGATTCCGGGGGGGAATCCTCACAGGATTCCGGGGGGGGAATCCTCACAGGATTCCGGGGGGGAATCCTCACAGGATTCCGGGGGGGAATCCTCACAGGATTCCGGGGGGAATCCTCACAGGATTCCGGGGGGAAATCCTCACAGGATTCCGGGAGGAATCCTCACAGGATTCCGGGGGGAATCCTCACAGGATTCTGGGGGGAATCCTCACAGGATTCCGGGGGGAATCCTCACAGGATTCCGGGGGGAATCCTCACAGGATTCCGGGGGGAATCCTCACAGGATTCCGGGGGAAATCCTCACAGGATTCCGGGGGGAATCCTCACAGGATTCCGGGGGGAATCCTCACAGGATTCCGGGGGGAATCCTCACAGGATTCCGGGGGGAATCCTCACAGGATTCCGGGGGGTATCCTCACAGGATTCCGGGGGGAATTCTCACAGGATTCCGGGGGGAATCCTCACAGGATTCCGGGGGGAATCCTCACAGGATTCCGGGGGGAATCCTCACAGGATTCCGGGGGGAATCCTCACAGGATTCCGGGGGGGAATCCTCACAGGATTCCGGGGGGAATCCTCACAGGATTCCGGGGGGAATCCTCACAGGATTCCGGGGGGGAATCCTCACAGGATTCCGGGGGGAATCCTCACAGGATTCCGGGGGGAAGCCTCACAGGATTCCGGGGGGAATCCTCACAGGATTCCGGGGGGGAATCCTCACAGGATTCCGGGGGGGAATCCTCACAGGATTCCGGGGGGGAATCCTCACAGGATTCCGGGGGGGGAATCCTCACAGGATTCCGGGGGGGGAATCCTCACAGGATTCCGGGGGGGAATCCTCACAGGATTCCGGGGGGGAATCCTCACAGGATTCCGGGGGGGAATCCTCACAGGATTCCGGGGGGAATCCTCACAGGATTCCGGGGGGAATCCTCACAGGATTCCGGGGGGAATCCTCACATGATTCCGGGGGGAAATCCTCACAGGATTCCGGGAGGAATCCTTACAGGATTCCGGGGGGAATCCTCACAGGATTCTGGGGGGAATCCTCACAGGATTCCGGGGGGAATCCTCACAGGATTCCGGGGGGAATCCTCACAGGATTCCGGGGGGAATCCTCACAGGATTCCGGGGGGAATCCTCACAGGATTCCGGGGGGAATCCTCACAGGATTCCGGGGGGAATCCTCACAGGATTCCGGGGGGAATCCTCACAGGATTCCGGGGGGAATCCTCACAGGATTCCGGGGGGAATCCTCACAGGATTCCGGGGGGAATCCTCACAGGATTCCGGGGGGAATCCTCACAGGATTCCGGGGGGAATCCTCACAGGATTCCGGGGGGAATCCTCACAGGATTCCGGGGGGAATCCTCACAGGATTCCGGGGGGAATCCTCACAGGATTCCGGGGGGAATCCTCACAGGATTCCGGGGGGAATCCTCACAGGATTCCGGGGGGAATCCTCACAGGATTCCGGGGGGAATCCTCACAGGATTCCGGGGGGAATCCTCACAGGATTCCGGGGGGAATCCTCACAGGATTCCGGGGAGAATCCTCACAGGATTCCGGGGAGAATCCTCACAGGATTCCGGGGGGAATCCTCACAGGATTCCGGGGGGAATCTTCACAGGATTCCGGGGGGAATCCTCACAGGATTCCGGGGGGAATCCTCACAGGATTCCGGGGGGAATCCTCACAGGATTCCGGGGGGAATCCTCACAGGATTCCGGGGGGAATCCTCACAGGATTCCGGGGGGAATCCTCACAGGATTCCGGGGGGAATCCTCACAGGATTCCGGGGGGAATCCTCACGGGATTTCGGGGGGAATCCTCACAGGATTCCGGGGGGAATCCTCACAGGATTCCGGGGGGAATCCTCACAGGATTCCGGGGGGGAATCCTCACAGGATTCCGGGGGGAAGCCTCACAGGATTCCGGGGGGAATCCTCACAGGATTCCGGGGGGAAGCCTCACAGGAATCCGGGGGGAATCCTCACAGGATTCCGGGGAGAATTCTCACAGGATTCCGGGGGGAATCCTCATAGGATTCCGAAGGGAATCCTCACAGGATTCCGAAGGGAATCCTCACAGGATTCCGAAGGGAATCCTCACAGGATTCCGAAGGGAATCCTCACAGGATTCCGAAGGGAATCCTCACAGGATTCCGAAGGGAATCCTCACAGGATTCCGAAGGGAATCCTCACTGGATTCCGGGGGGAATCCTCACAGGATTCCGGGGGGAATCCTCACAGGATTCCTAGGGGAATCCTCACAGGGTTCCGAGGGGAATTCTCACAGGATGCCGAGGGGAACTTTCCTGAGATTTCAGGGGGAACACACACAGGATTCCAGGGGAAATCCTCACAGGATTCCAGGGGAAATCCTCACAGGATTCCTGGGGAAATCCTCACAGAATTCCAGGGGGAATCCTACAGGATTCCAGGGAGAATCTTCACAGGATCTCAGGGAGAATCCTCACAGGATTCCAGGAAGAACCCTCACAGGATTCCTGGGGAAATCCTCACAGAATTCCAGGGGGAATCCTCACATGATTTCGGGGGGAATACTCACAGGATACCGTGGGGAATCCCCGCAGAATTTCGTGGGGAATCCTCTCAGGATTCCAGAGAAAATCCTCACAGGATACCGGGGAGAATTCTCACAGAATTCCGGAGAGAATTCTTACAGGATTTAAGGGAAATTCTTAAAGGATTGCTGGAGACATCCCTACAGGATTTTTGGTGGAGTTCTCACAATACTCTGAGAATCTGAGAATCAGGATTTCAAACAGAAGTTTGCAAAAGTTTCCAGGCGGTAGGCAGTTTTCCCTACGTATACGTTAGAGAGGTCCAGATGTAGAAACAGCATTTTAATTTGAATTCATTCCAAAATTTCAGACAAAACACTCCCAGAATTTCAGAAGAACAAACAAGCTCAGACGAAATCTTCATGGGCCTCCAAACAACGTTGTAGTGGAAATTGGAGCTATATTTTGGATGCTCTCAGGAAGTTATTTAGTACATAAATGATGCCTTGAGGCATTACGCTTTCGGAAACACACATTTCTTCATCCAGCCGACCAGCCACTCCGTCACCTAGCTAGAAAAAGGAAATTATGAAATTATCATTTACATTCGTTGTACCTAAGACATAGATATCTAGCAATGATGATAACTGTAAAATAATTAGAATTGCATCACTTGTGCTACCCAACCGCATCCTCAGGCATCATTCAAAAATTTAGGACCACAGTAAAATGTCTAACATCTACGATTTCGGATTTTCTCTCGATTTCCAGGAGTTGCGGGAAAATTGCCTTGGATCAGGGATATAGGACAGGGAATTTTCAGTATGAAGTTTTTTTTTGTAAAAAAATCTGTTCATGCACACCTCAATCTTGCGTCCCTCAACCACAGTGCCGTGAAGACGTTCGCGTGCTCGCTCCGCATCGCTACTATTAGCGAATGTTACAAAACCGAATCCCTACATGCAAAAAGGACAGAACAAGAAACATGCATTAAAAACAGCGGTCCGCTCAAAAACAACGTGCAACAAAAAATATTATTCTTTCTCTTTTTTTTTTTGGTTTTCTTTTTTGTATATATATACTTTTATCAATCGAGAGTCGAGAGAAATGAGAACGAAATAGAGTTTGGTAACTGTAACTGTCAATGGGTATATTTTTGATTATATTTTCTTTTTTAAGAATTTGGTTTTTAAGTGATAGGGGTTCGACTTGATACATTTTAAGGAATCTTTTACGCTTTTAAGGATGGCATAACAAACTTTACCGGAAAACATAACTTGCTCCACTAGGAAAAAAACTTTCGGTATATCAAGACATGATCAAATCCACAGAAAATAAGGTGAACAACTGATACTAATGGGGTTCCATTACAAAACTAAAATGACTTTGGTTTGCTAGTTTCGGAACAAAACCAAAAAAAAACATACAAAACTGTATGCATCGGGGCGATAGGTTGTAAGAAAGTATGTGTAATAAGTAATAAGGTAGTAAGAGTAACCAACAATCGATCGGAAAGAGAAAATGTAACAACGAAAATCACAAATCCATCTCATATATTATATCAATATCATATCATCCAACAGCGCATCAGTCCAAAATAGTGAAACCGGAAGAAGACGAAAATAAGGGCAAAATAAACGAAACAAAAATGAAACTAGAAGTGTGTTTGTGTGGAAACCGAAATAGTAACTAAACCGAACATTCTAGGCTCATTGGTAAAGCATCAGTCTCATACTTTGATTCGACAGGGTTGATGTTAATGAGGTGTTAATTGGCAGTAGAAATAGAATAAGATTCGAAAACAATATCAATGGGAAAATAAAACGATTGATAGAGAGGAGATTGGAGAAAGAAAGATCGAGAGTAAGAGCGAAATAAGAGAGAAGGGTAAAGAGAGTATTCGCGCGCGCTCCCTCTCAGTTCAGCGTTCGCTTTGAGTGTTCGTGAGTGTGTATGCGCGAATGGGTTGTTCAGCAATTAATCAATCAAAATTAATCGGAAAAAGAACTGAAGTGTTAACAAACCGATCGGAACAGTGGAAAAGAAAAAAAACTTGCAATCACTAGCACGATTATCAATTATAGCAATCAATTATCATATTATCTGTACCATTCTTGGTTTCCATTCGGAAATAAAATTGAGTAGGTAGTGGGTAGACAACACTTGAAAGCTCTCGCATTATTGCTCGATAAAATCTAACCGAATTTCAATCAAATCAAAACAGATAAAATAAGGAACATCAACCATTCTAAAACTTCCGTTACGTTGATGCAAATGGTTATTATTGTAGAAGAGGACACCACTTTCAATACTAAAGAGATATTCAATGTGGTAGCATAACGGACTGTGAAAGGAAAAGAAAGAGACAGAGAGATCATGAGACAAAGGAGGAAAGAGGATCAAGTGATTAAAACAAATGGATATGCAAGGCGCTAACTAAACTAATATGTAATGAGATTTATCCGGTAAATTAAAAATTTAATTGAAACAATATGAAACTAAATCACTAACTAAATGATGGCTTGTCTTCCAGTTTAAACACACACTAAGCCTACAGATGGATGTGTGTGTGTTTGCTCAAGTGGTCTGCGTGTCAAATGTGTGTATGTGAATGCGTGAGTAACTTTGCTCTGGTGGTATTAGTTGGGGAAAGAAATCTAAATCTATACAAAGGAAATTCAATGGTAGTGCCACGCCCCGTTTAGTGGTTTTCTGCTCTGAAGAGACCATAAGCACGCATAATTACATCAATTTCCAAGTTTTTTTTTTCTCATCGGTATCGAACACTATCTAAAACATTCGTGCACTCCAATCAATGCTAAGATATTACACGCTTTGTGTTTGTTGTGTGAGACAGAGTTAACCGAAAATCTCTCGTGTGTTTGTCCGGTTTTTTGAGTAGTACGAAGGGAATCGTGAGCAGATGTTGTTTTCCCGATATTAACGACGATTACGATTACAGTTACGGAAACAAATGCTGTTTGAAAAATCAATAGAGATTTGACTGAAACAAATCAATATCCAATATTGAAAGTAGATGATCCAATCCAATTTTAAATTTATGAAACTGAAACATAAAATCGTAGAGCAAAATCGAAAAAAGGGCCCCAATCATGAATTAAAATCATGAAAATGTATCTTGAAATTGAATTATGGAATGAATTTATCCAATCAAACTTTGGAACCGAACCATTAAAACAAATCATGACAAAGGAAAATCATTGCCCGACCAGAAGCTCCTAACAAGATTATAACAAAATTATTACAACCGTTGTTAGAAATAACACAATTTGATATAATTTTGTTGTAGAGGATTCGTATATGTGAAAAACCATAATAAAATTGTAACACAATTTATTATTATTTTAAAAACAAAACTATAACATAACTTGTATTATTTATTCAAACAGATATATAACAGCATTTGTAACATTATGCATATTGAAATAATTGCCTATAACAAAATATCGTAACACATTTATTGTAATATTTGCTACATTTTTTGCAACAAAATAATTTTAAAATTTGTTGGGCTTTTTTTGTATTGACGCGAAATAGCTTGATAATTTTTGTAATATTGACCACTCGAGCCAAAAGCCATAAAACAAAGCTTATAGCATTCACTTAGAACGCAACGCTAAAATCGCCATGTTAAAACCCCCTACTCTTCCATTCCGCTTTTTTGTATGAACATTCTTTCTGCTGGAAGCTGTGGCAAAGAACCTGTTGACGCAACAACTTAGTATTTTCTAAATGATGTTGGGTTAGTTTTGTGGCACAATTGTCTTGTCTGGTATGAAACAAAACAAGTAAGCATTGACAAATGTCCCCTTCGTCAGATCATTAGCTTTTCTTTCTTCTCTGTTAACTTTTGTTTTGAATTCTTACGCGATAGATAGTTGGGTAAACGACGTGAAAAAGGTTTGCAACTTTTTATCAGACCGTTTTTAAATTTTTGTAGGATGTCAAAGGTACAGTAGACGTTCGATAACTGCAACATGTTTACGATTCACTTAGCGAACAAAAATCCGATAACTGGAATGCCTGACAGTATCAACAAAGCATCAATTGACGTTAAATGAACGTGAACTTCATCCGTCTGTTCATTTGGGCAAACATGGCGCACCATTTTGACATTTGGCGGTGCGATAACTGTGAATTTGTTGCACTTACCGGACTTGCAGTTGAAAAGCATTGCAATTAAAAAGCATTGCAGTTAAACCGCTTGCACTGACCGAACGTCTACTGTAATAACCTTTCTGAAAGTAACCGTTGCCGAGATATTCGGGATTTAACTTCATGAGTCTCTCAATATGTAAGAAAATGCTCTATTTTCATAAGTTATTCGAAGCTCACTCACTCACTTGATTGGACGAACAGTTTGATCACAGACAAACAGACGTAACACTACGAACATTTTTTGATTTAAATCATTGTCCCGAAAACCTGTTCGCCCAATACTAAAAGGACTGAGTTTGGCCGACCATGAACTAGGTGGCGGTAGTGGGCAAACGTCGAACTCGAACAAAAAATAAGCGAGCGCCACGGGTAGGCAGTTGGCCAATTATCAAATCTTTAAATTGACTGTTAATTCGGTTTACGATGGGAAATGTCAGAGTGTTACGTCTGTTTGTCTGTGGTTTGATGATAATGGGTTGTTTTGATCGATAAACTCTAAATATGAACAAAGAAATACAACTTTGGAAAAAGTAAATTCTCAGTTTGTTTATTGTTTTAACGTTGAACTTTTCGTCATTGAAATCATCGTCATCATCAAACATTTGAAAGCAGTTTTTTCGTTCAAAACAAAAGTTTTTGCTATTAAATTATATTCACTGTACTCCACATGAGGAATATAATGCAGTGAATATATTTTCATGATCCTTGTTTTGATTTGCAGCGAGAAAACTGCTTTTTATTTTCCGAAAAATAATGACGGATGCTTGAGCCTTAAACAAGCATCATATCTGCGTGAGCATCCGTATCAGCCAGATTCGGATTTCCTTTATAGTGCTTTATATGACGATAGCGATCGCTATCGATTCAATACAAATCGATATCGATCGATATCGAAAATCTCTCACTGGTTGACCGGGATGTTTCAGGCTATTTAGCCGATAAAACCCTCAAGCCGAAGAGAACTAACCTGTCGATAATACCCAAAGTCTTCTTAAGGACAAACGTCTTGAAACCCCGCTTCAACAGTGCTTCAGAACTTCAGACGCACAAATCTCAAGAAGCAAACTTCAAATAACAGTGCATTTTATTATGCTGTTCTTGCTCACTTGTCTCTCTCTCTCTCTCTCTCTCTGCTTGGCGTAACGTCCTCATTGGGGCAAAGCCTGCTTCTCAGCTTAGTGTTCTATGAGCACTTCCACAGTTATTAACTGAGAGCTTCCTCTGCCAATGACCATTTTGCATGCGTATATCGTGTGGCAGGCACGAAGATACTCTATGCCCAAGGAATTCGAGGAAATTTCCTTTACGAAAAGATCCTGGACCGACCGGGAATTGAACCCGTCACCCTCAGCATGGTCATGCTGAGTACCCGAGCGTTTACCGCCTCGGCTATATATGCTCACTTGTAATAAGTTTCAAATAAGAAGATCAGGTCCACTGGTTTTGTTTACGAAGAAATTTGTGCGCTCGAAATCGTGAGTAGGGGCCAAAGTCGGCCATTGTGGCGGCCATTTTCGGATATTGCATGTGCTGCAATTTGTGAACGGACAAACAATGTTTCAGTTACATGGAACTACGTTTTGTATGCCTTCCAATACTTTTGGGTTGAATTTTACACAAATGACGTATCTTTACACGCGAAAACATTAGATCGATTACAATAAATACCAAAACAGTACTGCTGTTCTAATTTCTTCAAAAAGTATACCAAGTAGTGAATGTTATTGAACATGGAGAAAGTAAAAGTGGAACTAAATAATTATAACATGGAATTTGTTTATTCTACAATTTTGCTTCGACCTTAGGGAGCATCTATTAAGTACGTCACGCTAAAATTGAAAATTTTCAACCCTTCCTGCCTCCTTCAAAAGTGACGATAAACTTAATGGATGTATTAGATTTCATTTCATTGCTTAAAATAAAAAAAAACATGTGGAATATAACTAAATTATATCTACAGCTGTTATCATATCTGCATATGATATAATTGTGATAGATTAAAACAAAATCACTAACGACAAATCAAGTCTATTATACGTCAACGAGTTCAATGTGACGTCATACTACCCCGCTCATGTGCGTCTGTCAAACAAGGATTTGAATGAGGAAACTGGCAATACGTAGAACCAGTAAAGCTTGTATCACCGCCCTCTTCAAGTGCTGTGATGGCCTCACTGGCAGAGGCGTCAGATTGCTACCGATGGTAGGTGTCTGGGTTCAAATCCCGTTCGGATCCGAAAATTTTATAACGTACTGGAAACTTTTTTTTATGTCACCTACTTTTTCTAAAAATAGAATAACACACTTAAAAATATTTACCCCAAAAATGAGTATAAAAATTTAGTTTTTACCCTAAAAGGTTGCCAAGGAATTATAACACAATTTGTTATAATTTTGTTAAATTCTACCATATTTCTTGGAACAAGTTTTGTAATATTTTTGTTATGATCATAACAAAAGTTATTACATTTTTGTTCTTTTCATGTGGCAACTTTGTTAGAATTTCTGTTATTTTAACTACTAACGGTACATGTTTTATAACAACCCTTGTTATAAAAAATTATTGTAACAAAATAACACAGCTTGTTATAATTTAGTAATGTCCATCTAGTCGGGTGTCTTCCAGTGGAGATTAATCATGAGCAAAATTATGAAATTGAAATATGAAATCCAATCATGAATTAGATGAAAACGTATCACGACAACTAACCATTATTTGGTGAGTTATTTCATAAAATCTAATACTGAAACAAAACCCAAATTGAGTCATAAAAAAACACATGATTGGTTCATGAAATCAAAACATATAATGAGCACCATGAGATCTAAACATCAATTTGAATTTTGAAACCGAACCATGATTTTCAATCATGAAATCGTATGAAAAATACAAATTATAAAATCAAATCGCGATCGAACCATGAAACAAAATCATGATATCAAATCTTTAAACCAAATCATAAAATCGAATCCTGATATCAAAACATGATACCGAATATTGCTCATAATCAAAGCATGAAATCAAATCATGAAATTATATCATGAAATCAATACATGAAATCGAATCATGTATTCTAATCGTGATATGCAATGCATACTGAAATCGAGCCAGGACGCCGGATCATCGAAAGAAATTAAAAATCGAGATATTCATGGAGATCATTAAAATGAAGGGAAACATGAAATCGAAGAACGGTCATTTCATGGAATGAAATCATGACATCAAACTTAAAAATCATGATATTTCTCACGACAGTCATGAAACTGAAGCAAAGAATTCACAACAGCGATTAATGAAATCTAAACATGAAAGTGAATCATTAAATCAAATCGTGGCATTGAAAGATGAAGTTCAATAACGAAATCAAATCATGAAGTTAAATCAATCAATGAATGATGAAAATCGAAACAAAAATTCATTTAGCTGAATGACAAATGATTCAGTGAAGAATCATCTCAGTATAATGTGAAGAATCCTCTAAGGATTCTGAGAAGAATCCTCTAAGGATTCTGAGAAGAATCCTCTAAGGATTCTGAGAAGAATCCTCTAGGGATTCTGAGAAGAATCCTCTCTGGATTCTGAGAAGAATCCTCTATGGATTCTGAGAAAAATCCTCTATGAATTCTGAGAAGAATCCTCTATGGATTCTGAGAAGAATCCTTCCGGGATTCTGAGAAGAATCCTCTCAGGATTCTGAGAAGAATCCTCCCAGGATTCTGAGAAGAATCCTCCCAGGATTCTGAGAAGAATCCTCCCAGGATTCTGAGAAGAATCCTCCCAGGATTCTGAGAAGAATCCTCCCAGGATTCTGAGAAGAATCCTCCCAGGATTCTGAGAAAAATCCTCCCAGGATTCTGAGAAGAATCCTCCCAGGATTCTGAGAAGAATCCTCCCAGGATTCTGAGAAGAATCCTCCCAGGATTCTGAGAAGAATCCTCCCAGGATTCTGAGCAGAATCCTCCCAGGATTCTGAGAAGAATCCTCCCAGGATTCTGAGAAGAATCCTCCCAGGATTCTGAGAAGAATCCTCTCAGGATTCTGAAAAGAATCCTCTCAGGATTCTGAAAAAAATCCTCCCAGGATTCTGAGAAGAATCCTCCCAGGTTTCTGTGAAGAATCATGCCAGGATTCTGAGAAGAATCCTCCCAGGATTCTGAGAAGAATCCTCCCAGGATTCTGAGAAGAATCCTCCCAGGATTCTGAGAAGAATCCTCCCAGGATTCTGAGAAGAATCCTCCCAGGATTCTGAGAAGAATCCTCCCAGGATTCTGAGAAGAATCCTCCCAGGATTCTGAGAAGAATCCTCCCAGGATTCTGAGAAGAATCCTGCCAGGATTCTGAGAAGAATCCTGCCAGGATTCTGAGAAGAATCCTGCCAGGATTCTGGGAGGAATCCTCCCAGGATTCTGAGAGTAATCCTCCCAGGATTCTGAGAAGAATCCTCCCAGGATTCTGAGAAGAATCCTCCCAGGATTCTGAGAAGAATCCTCTTAGGATTCTGTGAAGAATCCTCTCAAGCTTCTGTGAAGAATCCTCTCAGGATTCTGTCAAGAATCCTCTCAGGATTCTGTCAAGAATCCTCTCAGGGTTCTGTCAAGAATCCTCTCACGATTCTGTCAAGAATCCTCTCAGGATTCTGTCAAGAATCCTCTCAGGATTCTGTCAAGAATCCTATCAGGATTCTGTCAAGAATCCTCTCAGGATTCTGTCAAGAATACTCTCAGGATTCTGTCAAGAATACTCTCAGGATTCTGACAAGAATCCTCTCAGGATTCTGACAAGAATCCTCTCAGGATTCTGTCAAGAATCCTCTCAGGATTCTGTCAAGAATCCTCTCAGGATTCTGTCAAGAATCCTCTCAGGATTCTGTCAAGAATCCTCTCAGGATTCTGTCAAGAATCCTCTCAGGATTCTGTCAAGAATCCTCTCAGGATTCTGTCAAGAATCCTCTCAGGATTCTGTCAAGAATCCTCTCAGGATTCTGTCAAGAATCCTCTCAGGATTCTGTCAAGAATCCTCTCAGGATTCTGTCAAGAATCCTCTCAGGATTCTGTCAAGAATCCTCTCAGGATTCTGTCAAGAATCCTCTCAGGATTCTGTCAAGAATCCTCTCAGGATTCTGTCAAGAATCCTCTCAGGATTCTGTCAAGAATCCTCTCAGGATTCTGTCAAGAATCCTCTCAGGATTCTGTCAAGAATCCTCTCAGGATTCTGTCAAGAATCCTCTCAGGATTCTGTCAAGAATCCTCTCAGGATTCTGTCAAGAATCCTCTCAGGATTCTGTCAAGAATCCTCTCAGGATTCTGTCAAGAATCCTCTCAGGATTCTGTCAAGAATCCTCTCAGGATTCTGTCAAGAATCCTCTCAGGATTCTGTCAAGAATCCTCTCAGGATTCTGTCAAGAATCCTCTCAGGATTCTGTCAAGAATCCTCTCAGGATTCTGTCAAGAATCCTCTCAGGAGTCTGTCAAGAATCCTCTCGGGATTCTGTCAAGAATCCTCTCGGGATTCTGACAAGAATCCTCTCGGGATTCTGACAAGAATCCTCTCGGGATTCTGATAATAATCCTTTCGGGATTCTGATAAGAATCCTCTCGGGATTCTGACAAGGTTCCTCTCGGGATTCTGACAAGAATCCTCTCGGGATTCTGACAAGAATCCTCTCAGGATTCTGATAAGAATCCTCTCAGGATTCTGAAAAGAATCCTCTCAGGATTCTGACAAGAATCCTCTCAGGATTCTGACAACAATCCTCTCAGGATTCTGACAACAATCCTCTCAGGATTCTGACAAGAATCCTCTCAGGATTCTGACAAGAATCCTCTCAGGATTCTGACAAGAATCCTCTCAGGATTCTGACAAGAATCCTCTCAGGATTCTGACAAGAATCTTCTCAGGATTCTGACAAGAATCCTCTCAGGATTCTGACAAGAATCCTCTCAGGATTCTGACAAGAATCCTCTCAGGATTCTGACAAGAATCCTCTCAGGATTCTGACAAGAATCCTCTCAGGATTCTGACAAGAATCCTCTCAGGATTCTGACAAGAATCCTCTCAGGATTCTGACAAGAATCCTCTCAGGATTCTGACAAGAATCCTCTCAGGATTCTGACAAGAATCCTCTCAGGATTCTGACAAGAATCCTCTCAGGATTCTGACAAGAATCCTCTCAGGATTCTGACAAGAATCCTCTCAGGATTCTGACAAGAATCCTCTCAGGATTCTGACAAGAATCCTCTCAGGATTCTGACAAGAATCCTCTCAGGGTTCTGACAAGAATCCTCTCAGGATTCTGACAAGAATCCTCTCAGGATTCTGACAAGAATCCTCTCAGGATTCTGACAAGAATCCTCTCAGGATTCTGACAATAATCCTCTCAGCATTCTGACAAGAATCCTCTCAGAATTCTGACAAGAATCCTTTCAGGATTCTGACAAGAATCCTCTTCGTATTCAGTGAAGAATGCTCTCAGAATTCTGTGAAGAATCCTCTTAAGATTATGTGAAGAATCTTCTCAGGATTCTGTGAAGGATTCTCAGGGTTCTGTGAAAAATCCTCTCGGGAAAACACTTTCTATTCTTGTGCTCCCTTCGTTTTCCACCATTTTTTTTCGAAGAACCTCCCCTCCTTCTAAGTCGAGCGAAGTCCTTTTCGCATCGAAAATGTCATCACCTAAATAATATCTCTGTGTGTCTGACATCAACCGAACCCCCCCGGAGGAGGCGGCAATCTGTTTACAAAAGATGATTAAAACTTCATTGAATGTATATGATAAGAGGGAGAAGAGTAAACAAATTCGACGAGCTATTTACCATTAAATCGAACGCTCGTCGCAATGCGTGGTACCTGTGAAATTTCCCAGCGGATTTTCCCAGGCTGAGCTCTGAAACTACGCAGCAGACTGTAGTAATCAGTGAAAGTGGAAGCTGTGGAAAACTTTTCGTCTTTTCTTTTCCTAAGTCTCGACAGGACGCAAGACGCAACACTGACTTGTGGGAGGATGATGATGGCGATGGGGATGGCGTTGGACGATGTGGGTGTATTGTTGAAAACTTCTTGATTTTTTTTTATGCCTTAGTCCGCGATTGAAAATTTATCATAAATCAAATTTTTAATTGCTAGACAGACTTTCTCCGTGTCTGTCTAGCAATTCAAAGTTTTATTTATCGCAAAATCGTCTCTAATGAAACTTCATTTGAAAAATTGACTTAACCATCTTATTTCAATTTGAATTTGATTCCAGAACTTTAACAACTGTCATAATCGCAAAAGTAAAGTGTTTTCTGAGAATAAGGAAAGAAAAAAAAAGTTTCTGGAGTGGGATTTGAACTCATGGCTCATCAAGACAGGACTAGGCGCCGTTATCCGCAGAACCATCAGCACAAAAAAAATCATTCGATTTCTCTAAGCTTTTACGCAACGATCAGTAGACTGCGACACCATAAAGTAAAACTTTTGATATTAGGACGAACTTCATCCATCCAATTAGAAAAATGTAGTAAATGCCTCAATACATCTTTATCGTCAAACGACTTCCGAGGCAATTTGCAAAACACTGTCAGTGTCATTTACCGCCCCGGGAGCCAAACGACGGACGGGTCGCGGGCAGGTGAAATTAAGGCTGTAAATCAGCTGAATTTATGTAAGTTGGATTGTTTCCGCTCGTTATCGCATTCTTTCGGGAAATTTTGTTGCCGAGAAAATAGGCACATCAGACAAGGAAGGCCGCCTCCGTACCGGGATGATAAGAATGCGATAATGGAAGCCTCGAATTTGCATTCCTTGTAGAAGAAGGAGGAGCGCTGCGGCGTCGGGTTGGGAAATCGAAAGTGAGGCTTATCTGTATCGCACTTCATCTTACTTTGAGTCTGGATGGATGTTTGACACTGAAAGTAAGGGTGCAGAAAATGTTCTGCCCGGAAGCTGACAGCAAGGGCACCTGTCTATGTAGATTTGGAAACGGGATCGCAGAAAGTAATCCGGTTGAAGGTAATTGAATAAATATTGCGTGTCAAGTGAAAGTCAAGAGCAGGGGCGTACAATTTCGTTTCAATGATACACTTTCATGCAACATTTGAATGAGTCACTTCAAGTGTTTCATACATTTTTCTAATGACTCGGTCGTTAAAAAAACTTTTCCACTCATCGTGGCACTCGGTAGTCTCCCACCCGGTCGCATTGCTTGTGCTTCACCCGTCAGAGCATTAGTGTCTCACTGGTGCGCGCTAGTCTCTCAATGGTTACGGGCGCCGGTTAATTGGATTTAAGTGGTCGAATTTGTTAGCCTCTTTCATAAAACATAATTATCATTCTATTGGCGTGCACTACTATTTAAAAATGTGGTTTAAATAGTGTTTTTAGCATGTTGAAGTATTTCAATGACTCATAAATGAAACGAAAATCCAAGTGTATCATCCTATGTTTCATACACACTTGTTTCTGTAGCAGCAATGAACGAGTGTGTTGCTGGGTGAGAGATGAAGCATCGCAGCAGTCCGTTCGCATGGGAAACGATTTGCTACAGTCGTCGTACGTCATGTTTTCCTTTCGAAATTGCACGACCCTGGTCAAGAGTATATGCCCGGTTAAAAATGACCATTTTCCATTTCACACAATACAATCTATGGTTGAAAACTATAAAAACAATAAACAGACTGATTTGCGCATAAGATTTTCATCGAAAGATCATCGAAATCATCGAAAAAATCAACTTATATGTTATTATTACGATACTCATCTATTATATTGCAAAATTTCCATTTACTATACACCGAATGGTGCATAACCATAAACTATATCGTTAATGTAATGTTTTTAAAGAATTATTGAGGCAATTCTACCAGAACAATACAATAACAATATAGCATATGGTTATGAACCATTCGGTGTATAGTAAATGAACATTTTACAATATGATAATAGATGGTTATCGTCATAACTGAAAAATCGATTTTTCCGATGCAAATCTCTTGCAAAACTCGGACTGTTTATTGTTTTTGTATTGTTCAACCACAGATTGAACAATACGAAAATAAAACTGTAGCATAATGTTGCAATACACCCGATTCTTTTTTTGCACGGGTCTGGTTTTCGCTATAACTCAGTCAATTTTTAACCGATTTTCATGAAATTTTGTACACATGTAGGCACGGTTAGTACTATCAGTGTACAAAATTTCATGAGAATCGGTTAAAAAATGACTGAGTTATAGCAAAAACCAGACCCGTGCAGAAAAAGAATCGGGTGTACAATGTATTGTACTAGCTTTTAATAGGATATTTTTTATTTTATTTTTTTTTGCGTTGTTTCGATCCATTTCAGATAGGAGCTTCACCAAGGTACATATCAAATATTTGATTTTCAAATATTGAATCAATCACAAGTGTGATTTCACAGTCAAGCCACTTTGTCATTCTTCCAACCAATTGAGAATATTTTATTTTCTTTAACTTATTTTTTTTTCTGGAAAATTTTACAAGGACTACTCGTTCTCAACGAAACAATCCAAATCGGAAAAGAGCGTCTCAATTAGTGCCGAGGGAACTCAATTCGTCCCTCCCTGTCCCTCCAACTTTTGTTGAGACGTACAATCTGATAACTCGTCACAGCCTAATTACTCGACCGTTCGTCGTCTGGATTTCCGGTGTTTCATTGTTTTTTTTTCTTGGTTGCTTTTGTTCACACCTCTGAGAAGGGAGCAGCAATTTTCTTGATTTTTTTTCTTTCATTGACCGTGTAAACATTTTCCATTCCTTGTTGATTTTTGTTCCTTTTGTTTGAACAGTCGAAACGAATGTTGCCGTATTTTTCAAGTTGTTCATGTTACATCGGATTTTACAACATTCTTTTTTAAGAGCAGAACCTTAAATTCGATTCGGTTTCATGACTGAATATTACGATTCGACGTATCGTTTTCATTTTAATGATTTTTTTGACAATTTAAATGACACGATTCCACATATTGATATCATGCGTCTGTTCACGGTTTCATGATCATGATTTGACTTCTCATTTCGATTTCATGATGCAATGCATAATTTATTCAACTATTAGCTTTAACGATTTCATTCATGATTCGTTGTTTTATCATTTTTTCCAATTTATGATTCGGTTTCATGATGCTATGAAAAGCTTCATGATTTGTTCCATTAATTTGAATTCATGATTTGAATTTATGATTTAATTTCATGATTCATTCACAAATTTCATGATTAAATGTCATGATTGTATTTCATGATTCGATATCGTGTTTCAATTCCATGATTCAGTTTCACACATAACTCTATTTCAGGATTTCATTTTATTTCTCAATTCCATGATGCTTTTTTATGATTCAATTCCATGATTCGATTTCATGATTCAGAATCATGATTTTATTTCACAATTCAATGTCTTGATTCAATTTCATGATTCTGTTTCATTACTTCGATTTAACGATAAAATTTCATGACTCGATTTCACCATTTCGTGACTCGATTCGTTGGTTCGTTTTCATGATTATTTAAAATGTTTATTTTAAATAATTCGATTCCATGATTCGGATGACCGATTTCATGAATCGATCTAAGTTTCTTTAACACACTGAGATGTGTTTTAAAAAAGTTCAAGCATTCTCGTGAAGTTTAAAACATTTTGGCTACAATAACATCTCCAACGATGTCCATGAAGCTTCATCATGGCAAAGCGAGCTCACACCACCCCAGCTGGACAAACTTCGTAACGAGCAACTTTTGAACAGCTTCCCAAACAACGTTTGTCACATTCATCATAGAAATTAGAGACTGTGGAACTAAGTTTGTGTCATCAGAAGGCTCCTGAGTGCAGGAGCAGGACAATGCGGCGCAAAAGTTGATCATTTCACTGCACTATCGCCCCTTCCCGTCCTCCACCACCAGCGGAAATCAATGGTGGCAATTTTGCAGTGCTCACTCGTTCGCAACATTGACCCTAGCTGTGGCTGTGAGGAGTGATCCTTCGGAGCGGAGGGCAAAATTGCAATTTCCTCTCCGGCGCAGCTTCTGAAGAGAAGCGTTCACTATTTATTAAGTCATCACACTATCAAGAAGAAGTTGATGACATGGACGCCAGCCAGGGAAGGTGTGACCGCCCCACTTGTGTCAATTTTCCCGCCTGAACAAAAGACAAGCCCTTTGTCAACAGTCGTAACTTTCGAAACCGAGCAATGGTGGTGTTTTTGTTGTTGGAGTTCACACAATCCGGCTCTGAGAAAGGAGTTTTACGACGTTATCTTTGAACGCTTCTATGTCGGTAGGACCTTCGACCAGAAGTGTATCATAAAACTGTGTGAAGAAATTTTGTCTCAGAAGATGTGCACTTTGGTCCTCGCAATGCAGTGGTGGGGGTACTCAGACGAAGGGGCTCAAAGATATTCATGAGATATGATGACATCAAACGTTCGATTAATCTTGCCTATCATGTCATGATGATGCCCCCCGGGGGAGAGCTTAGAAGCTTGCAACTCGGAACAAAAGACCAGCTGCTACTAGCTGCATGCCTCCCACTCGGTCGGCTTTTGTTGGAAGATGTGAAATTGTGTGTATGGTTGTATCAGTTGAGAAGATTAATGAATCATCGTCGTCGTTGTCGTCAGAGAAAAGTTATTCATGGAAGTCGCAATCAATGAAAGCAATTTATCTGACTCCAATGCGAAGTGCCTTTGCTGACCTGATTTTTGTGTAAAGAGTGGGAATAACCCATATTTATACAGGCACATTGATTCAAATGATCAATATTTATCTGTTTTTGATGTCATCATTAATCAAACTACGACGCTCTGTCTAAGCAAATAGAAACCTGAATTTAAAAACAAATCCACCAAAATTTCAAACTGATACGGAAATATAATCTTTAAATCGATTTTAATCAATTAAACCTCATCATGAAACTAAATCCTAAGAATATCGAATCGAGTTATAAAATCGAATCATAAAATCAAATCATGAAATCGAATCGATATCGAATCATGAAATCGGATTATGAAACCGAATCGAAATCATATCGAGATCGAATCGAAATTGAATCGAAATCGAATCAAAATTGAATCGAAATCTTTTACAATCCAATCATGAAATCGAATCATACAATCGAATCATAAAATCAAATCATGAAATCGAATCGAAATCGAATCATGAAATCGGATCATGAAACCGAATCGAAATCAAATCGAGATCGAATCGAAATCGAATCGAAATAAAATCGAAATCGAATCAAAATTGAATCGAAATCTTTTAAAATCCAATCATGAAATCGATTCATTGAATCATATCATGAATCGGAATCATACAATCGAATCATGAAATCGAATCAAAATCGAATCATGAAATTGAATCGATATCGAATCAAATCGAAATCGAATCAAAATCGAATCGAAATCGAATCAAAATCGAATCGAAATCGAATCGAAATCGCATCGAAATCGAATCGAAATAGAATCGAAATAGAATCGAAATCGAATCAAAATTGAATAGAAATCCATTTAAAATGAAATCGATTCATTGAATCATATCATGAAATCGAATCATAAAATCCAATCATGAAATCGAATCGAAATCGAATCGAAGTCGAATCGAAATCGAATCGAAATCGAATCGAAATCGAATCGAAATCGAAATCGAATCGAAATCGAATCGAAATCGAATCGAAATCGAATCGAAATCGAATCGAAATCGAATCGAAATCGAATCGAAATCGAATCGAAATCGAATCGAAATCGAATCGAAATCGAATCGAAATCGAATCGAAATCGAATCGAAATCGAATCGAAATCGAATCGAAATCGAATCGAAATCGAATCGAAATCGAATCGAAATCGAATCGAAATCGAATCGAAATCGAATCGAAATCGAATCGAAATCGAATCGAAATCGAATCGAAATCGAATCGAAATCGAATCGAAATCGAATCGAAATCGAATTGAAATCGAATCGAAATCGAATCGAAATCGAATCGAAATCGAATCGAAATCGAATCGAAATCGAATCGAAATCGAATCGAAATCGAATCGAAATCGAATCGAAATCGAATCGAAATCGAATCGAAATCGAATCGAAATCGAATCGAAATCATATCGAAATCGAATCGAAATCGAATCGAAATCGAATCGAAATCGAATCGAAATCGAATCGAAATCGAATCGAAATCGAATCGAAATCGAATCGAAATCGAATCGAAATCGAATCGAAATCGAATCGAAATCGAATCGAAATCGAATCGAAATCGAATCGAAATCGAATCGAAATCGAATCGAAATCGAATCGAAATCGAATTGAAATCGAATCGAAATCGAATCGAAATCGAATCGAAATCGAATCGAAATCGAATCGAAATCGAATCGAAATCGAATCGAAATCGAATCGAAATCGAATCGAAATCGAATCGAAATCGAATCGAAATCGAATCGAAACCGAATCGAAATCGAAATCGAAATCGAAATCGAAATCGAAATCGAAATCGAAATCGAATCTAAACCGAATCGAAATCAAATCGAAATCGAAATCGAATCTAAACCGAATCGAAATCGAATCGAAATCGAAATCGAATAGTAATCGAAATCGAAATCGAATCGTAATCGAATCGTAATCGAAATCGAATCGAAATCGAATCGAAATCGAATCGAAATCGAATCAAAATCGAATAGAATCGAAATCGAGTCGAAATCGAATCGGAATCGAATCAGAATCGAATCGAAATCACAAGTAGCTCAAAAAGCTGTACAAAATCATTGAAAATAAATAAAAAATTGTTCATATGACATGAAAATAACCTGTTTTTTATTACCAACGTTTCGGCTATCTAAAAAATCGTCTTCTATAGGGTATTTAAATACAATATTTTTATCATTTCATATTGGATAATCGGAGTAATTTCTAATAACACAAATAATAAATGATTAAGCCAATATTTTATTGAAAAACATCTCATACTCTTATGTCATCGAATAATATAGACTAGAGCACAGAAAGGAAAAAGAATTGTGATCAAATACAAATAACAAAAAAAAAAACATGAAAATAACCATTTTTAACACATCCCAAGCATCGAACCCATCTTACAAGTGCAGCCATTTATTTTCCGTAACATTCAAAGCGTTTGTTTATGCTCACAATTTTCCTATCCACCCAAAAACCGTGACAAACACACTACCACACTGTGGTGTACGTACAGTTGTAGGAATCTACTACTTTCATATATCAATCCATATCAAGTAAAAGAAACTAACAAAAACGGAAACGGAGTAACCAACCAAAAGCGACAATCGATCCAGTCATCAGTCATCATTTGTTAGTAGTGGTAAGAGAAGGTATGCTTTCAATATATTACAGTATATAACGAAGAGGACCGGGCGGGATTGCGGGAGAGGAGGGGGTGAAATGTAACGAGTAGCGATAGTTGTAGTAGTAGTAGTGGGACTAGAAGAAGGAGCAAACGTAACTAAAGCATATCGAAGTGAGAAAGATTACAATTACAAAGAAAGTCTATGTTTCGAGCAGTACTGGGATTCAATGAGTGAACAAAATGGGCCTAATACGTTTGTGTGTATGCGTATGTGTGTGTGTTGGGCTTCGTTTAACAACAATTGATGAGTGTCGAAAGTGTAAAGAGTGGGAAGTAACTCGGATAGACACAATCGCTAAACTAACAAAAGAAACAAAAATCAAAACGAAAAACGGGGAAAAATGGAAAATATGGTACAAAAGAAAACAAAAAAGGAATGGATTAATGTAAGTGATAGTACTAGTGATAGATGATGAAAATCGATGAAGAAGAGAGTATGGAAAAAAGAAACAAAAACAAAAACGATGTTAAAAATATATATAAACAAAAAAAGATTATATTTTTTGATTGCAAATTGTTTTTAAGCGTAATTTTCATATTTTTCATTGGTATATAGTAATGAAGGGGGGGATATTTTCTGAATTTGACCTAACCAAGACTTTCGGGGGATTGATTCCTACCTTGAAAAAAAAAAAATCAAAAGCATTGTAAAACTGAAACAAAAAAAACTTCGAAGCCAATCCTTCCTCAATCCAACGAAAGTTGAGTTGTAACGTGAATAATTGTGGCTGTAATTGAATTTCTCGCCAATTAAAACAAAACCGATGAACAGTGGGAAAACTCGGGCCAAAAACGTACATTTTATTTCACTCCATTCTTCCTTCTTGCAGGGTCTTCTTTGATATCCTTGGAGACATTCTTTTGAAATCCTTGGAGGATTTCCTGTGAGGATTTTTTGCGAAATCCTTGCGAGGATTTCCTGTGAGGATTTTTTGCGAAATCCTTGCGAGGATTTCCTTCAAAATCCTGGGAAGATTTCCTTCGAAATCCTGGGAGGTTTTCCTTCGAAATCCTTGCGAGGACTTCCTTCGAAATCCTTGCGAGGATTTCCTTCGAAATCCTTGCGAGGATTTCCTTCGAAATTCTTGCGAGGATTTCCTTCGAAATCCTTGGAGGATTTCCTTCGAAATCCTAGGAGGATTTCCTTCGAAATCCTAGGAGGATTTCCTTCGAAATCCTGGGAAGATTTCCTTCGAAATCCGGGGAGGATTTCCTTCGAATTCCGGGGAGGATTTCCTTCGAAATCCGGGCAGGATTTCCTTCGAAATCCGGGAAGGATTTCCTTCGAAATCTGGTAAGGATTTCCTTCGAAATCTGGTAAGGATTTCCTTCGAAATCTGGTAAGGATTTCCTTCGAAATCCGGTAAGGATTTCCTTCGAAATCCGGTAAGGATTTCCTTCGAAATCCGGTAAGGATTTCCTTCGAAATCCGGGAAGGATTTCCTTCGAAATCCGGGAAGGATTTCCTTCGAAATCCGGGAAGGATTTCCTTTGAAATCCGGGAAGGATTTCCTTCGAAATCCTGGGAAGATTTCCTTCGAAATCCTGGGAGGATTTCCTTCGAATTCCGGGGAGGATTTCCTTCGAAATCCGGGCAGGATTTCCTTCGAAATCCGGGAAGGATTTCCTTCGAAATCTGGTAAGGATTTCCTTCGAAATCCGGTAAGGATTTCCTTCAAAATCCGGTAAGGATTTCCTTCGAAATCCGGTAAGGATTTCCTTCGAAATCCGGTAAGGATTTCCTTCGAAATCCGGGAAGGATTTCCTTCGAAATCCGGGAAGGATTTCCTTCGAAATCCGGGAAGGATTTCCTTTGAAATCCGGGAAGGATTTCCTTCGAAATCCTGGGAAGATTTCCTTCGAAATCCGGGGAGGATTTCCTTCGAATTCCGGGGAGGATTTCCTTCGAAATCCGGGCAGGATTTCCTTCGAAATCCGGGAAGGATTTCCTTCGAAATCTGGTAAGGATTTCCTTCGAAATCTGGTAAGGATTTCCTTCGAAATCTGGTAAGGATTTCCTTCGAAATCCGGTAAGGATTTCCTTCGAAATCCGGTAAGGATTTCCTTCGAAATCCGGTAAGGATTTCCTTCGAAATCCGGGAAGGATTTCCTTCGAAATCCGGGAAGGATTTCCTTCGAAATCCGGGAAGGATTTCCTTTGAAATCCGGGAAGGATTTCCTTCGAAATCCTGGGAAGATTTCCTTCGAAATCCTGGGAGGATTTCCTTCGAATTCCGGGGAGGATTTCCTTCGAAATCCGGGCAGGATTTCCTTCGAAATCCGGGAAGGATTTCCTTCGAAATCTGGTAAGGATTTCCTTCGAAATCCGGTAAGGATTTCCTTCAAAATCCGGTAAGGATTTCCTTCGAAATCCGGTAAGGATTTCCTTCGAAATCCGGTAAGGATTTCCTTCGAAATCCGGGAAGGATTTCCTTCGAAATCCGGGAAGGATTTCCTTCGAAATCCGGGAAGGATTTCCTTCGAAATCCGGGAAGGATTTCCTTCGAAATCCGGGAAGGATTTCCTTCGAAATCCGGGAAGGATTTCCTTCGAAATCCGGGAAGGATTTCCTTCGAAATCCGGGAAGGATTTCCTTCGAAATCCGGGAAGGATTTCCTTCGAAATCCGGGAAGGATTTCCTTCAAAATCTGGGAAGGATTTCCTTCGAAATCCGGGAAGGATTTCCTTCGAAATCCGAGAAGGATTTCCTTCGAAATCCGGGAAGGATTTCCTTCGAAATCCGGGAAGGATTTCTTTCGAAATCCGGGAAGGATTTCCTTCGAAATCCGGGAAGGATTTCCTTCGAAATCCGGGAAGGATTTCCTTCGAAATCCGGGAAGGATTTCCTTCGAAATCCGAGGAGGATTTCCTTCGAAATCCGGGGAGGGTTTCCTTCGAAATCCGGGGAGGGTTTCCTTCGAAATCCGGGGAGGATTTCCTTCGAAATCCGGGGAGGGTTTCCTTCGAAATCCGGGGAGGATTTCCTTCGAAATCCGGGGAGGATTTCCTTCGAAATCCGGGGAGAATTTCCTTCGAGATCCGGGGAGGATTTCCTTCGAAATCCTTGGAGGATTTCCTTCGAAATCCTTGGAGGATTTCCTTCGAAATCCTTGGAGGATTTCCTTCGAAATCCTTGGAGGATTTCCTTCGAAATCCTTGGAGGATTTCCTTCGAAATCCTTGGAGGATTTCCTTCGAAATCCTTGGAGGATTTCCTTTGAAATCCTTGGAGGATTTCCTTCGAAATCCTTGGAGAATTTCCTTCGAAATCCTTGGAGGATTTCCTTCGAAATCCTTGGAGGATTTCCTTCGAAATCCTTGGAGGATTTCCTTCGAAATCCTTGGAGGATTTCCTTCGAAATCCTTGGAGGATTTCCTTCGAAATCCTTGGAGGATTTCCTTCGAAATCCTTGGAGGATTTCCTTCGAAATCCTTGGAGGATTTCCTTCGAAATCCTTGGAGGATTTCCTTCGAAATCCTTGGAGGATTTCCTTCGAAATCCTTGGAGGATTTCCTTCGAAATCCTTGGAGGATTTCCTTCGAAATCCTTGGAGGATTTCCTTCGAAATCCTTGGAGGATTTCCTTCGAAATCCTTGGAGGATTTCCTTCGAAATCCTTGGAGGATTTCCTTCGAAATCCTTGGAGGATTTCCTTCGAAATCCTTGGAGGATTTCCTTCGAAATCCTTGGAGGATTTCCTTCGAAATCCTTGGAGGATTTCCTTCGAAATCCTTGGAGGATTTCCTTCGAAATCCTTGGAGGATTTCCTTCGAAATCCTTGGAGGATTTCCTTCGAAATCCTTGGAGGATTTCCTTCGAAATCCTTGGAGGATTTCCTTCGAAATCCTTGGAGGATTTCCTTCGAAATCCTTGGAGGATTTCCTTCGAAATCCTTGGAGGATTTCCTTCGAAATCCTTGGAGGATTTCCTTCGAAATCCTTGGAGGATTTCCTTCGAAATCTTCGGAGGATTTCCTTCGAAATCATCGGAGGATTTTCTTCGAAATCCGGAGAGGATTCCCTTCGAAATCCTTGGAGGATTTCCTTCGAAATTCTTGGAGGATTTCCTTCGAAATCCTTGGAGCATTTCTTTCGAAATCCTAGGAGGATTTCCTTCGAAATCCTTGGAGGATTTCCTTCAAAATCCTTGGAGGATTTCCTTTGAAATCCTTGGAGGATTTCCTTTGAAATCCTTGGAGGATTTCCTTCGAAATCCTTGGAGGATTTCCTTCGAAATCCTTGGAGGATTTCCTTCGAAATCATCGGAGGATTTTCTTCGAAATCCGGGGAGGATTCCCTTCGAAATCCTTGGAGGATTCTCTTCAAAATCCTTGGAGGATTTCCTTTAAAATCCTTGGAGGATTTTCTTCAAAATCCTTAGAGGGTTTTCTTCGAAAATATCGCAAAATTTGTATGATTGACCTCTCCGGCTTTTGGGGTAAATTCCTTCCGGATTTCTTTTAATGGCCGGATTCAATTTTGAACTCGATTTCGCCCACTGTACGGCCCCTGATGGTGTGCAACATCAGGATGGAAATAATCAAACATCATAATTACGCGAGTCTGTAGCGACGTAACACAAAACGGCGCGAAAGAATTTTAATTAATTTATCAACACTGTTCGTCGGTTGTTCGGATGGAGAGATGATGAAATAGGAAAAAAGCTACCGGAAGGAGAAATACGTTTGCTGCGATTTATGCATAAATTGGCTTCGAAGTTTTGTTTCAGTTTTAATGAGCTTTCTGTCGGCGTGTAATAGACCATTATTCAAGAGGAGGCGAAATTTTCAATCCAGACGTTTCGACCCACTTGAAGAATGGTCTTTTCCAGGGTGATTAAATTTAGCTTTCCCTTCAATTAGAGAAAATTAATTTCTTTCGGTGAATTCAAAAGTTCTGAAACAACTTTTGCTCACCAATCGTGTTTCCTAGTTAAAATTTCCCTAATTTTATTCACCTAACTCTCAGACTATAGGAAACTAAACCAAGGCATAACCTAAAAAAAGAACGGCGGAAACCTATCTCAGAAAAAAAAACGGAAACGCTTCACATACCTTGCTGCCTCGCTCGTTGAAGATGATCTCCACGTCCAGGATGGTACCGAATTGCTGTCGACGAAAACAGGGAAAAGTTGGAAATTAATCTCAATTGTTGGTTTGCTTATTTAGAATGTTCATCTCTGTTTCGAGCCTCTGCTTCTGCTGCTGGATGGTGCACACGGCTAAATGAGTTTTTAGTGGAATATCGCACTCGAAACCGCTGATCCCGAAACAACCAACTTCTGGCGCTGCGGCAGACCGGCGGGCGGCGGGTGCCACAGTAGTGGTTAGAAATTTAATTTAAACTTGTGCTCGCTCCTCCATGAGGGAGGAGAATAGTCGATCGGTACCACATTGTATCATACGCTTGCTGGCGCTTTCCTGTGAATGTGCTCCTCTCTATTCAGCTCGGGGTGTTATCATTCTGGGGAAATGCAGCCGGGTCCGGGCATTAGGAGGATTGAGTATGATTTGTGCCGCCTGATGAGATGGCAGAGAGTTGTTTAAATAGTTGCTCCAATGAGGATAGATTTGAAATAAATGTACATAAATAGGAATGGTCAGCTTACTCAATTCAAGCATAATACGCTACACAAGAGTACTTGAAGGTACAAAACATGGGAAATTTCGAAAAATATAAAATTTTCAATTAACATTTAAGTGACTGTTCAATTGAAAAAAGAAAACCGTTTGGCTCGTAGAGTAACGAGAAAAACAATTGTAAATATCTAAAATAAATACTATTAAAGTGTTATACAAGTTTACAATTGTCGCAAAACGTGTTTTGCATTGGAATCTTCAGAGTATCAATTCATCGATGTTGTGCAATGAGGGCTCAGCAGGCAACCGGATCGATTTCACTGAATGACAGTGGTACAAATACATGCATGGATTCATTTGGTTATCTGACTGAATGATTAGGAAAATCAAAGGAACGCGGGGTTGGAAAAGCCCGCAGGTTGCAGGTCATAATTAAAACTGGTGTAAGTGCGTGCATCGTACAGAATATATAAATTGAATCAGAATTCCTCTCAGGATTCCGGAGAGAACCCTCACAGGATTCCAAGAAGAATTCTCTCAGGATCCCTGGAGAAATCCTCTCAGGATTCCTGAAGAAATCCTTACAGGATTCCTGAAGAAATCCTTACAGGATTCCTGAAAAAATCCTTACAGGATTCCTGAAGAAAACCTTACAGGATTCCTGGAGAAATCCTCTCAGGATTCCAGGAGGAATCCTCTCAGGATTCCAGGAGGAATCCTCTCAGGATTCCAGGAGGAATCCTCTCAGGATTCCAGGAGGAATCCTCTCAGGATTCCAGGAGGAATCCTCTCAGGATTCCAGGAGGAATCCTCCCAGGATTCCAGGAGGAATCCTCCCAGGATTCCAGGAGGAATCCTCCCAGGATTCCAGGAGGAATCCTCCCAGGATTCCAGGAGGAATCCTCCCAGGATTCCAGGAGGAATCCTCCCAGGATTCCAGGAGGAATCCTCCCAGGATGCCAGGAGGAATCCTCTCAGGATTCCAGGAGGAATCCTCTCAGGATTCCAGGAGGAATCCTCTCAGGATTCCAGGAGGAATCCTCTCAGGATTCCAGGAGGAATCCTCTCAGGATTCCAGGAGGAATCCTCTCAGGATTCCAGGAGGAATCCTCTCAGGATTCCAGGAGGAATCCTCTCAGGATTCCAGGAGGAATCCTCTCAGGATTCCAGGAGGAATCCTCTCAGGATTCCAGGAGGAATCCTCTCAGGATTCCAGGAGGAATCCTCTCAGGATTCCAGGAGGAATCCTCTCAGGATTCCAGGAGGAATCCTCTCAGGATCCCAGGTGGAATCCTCTCAGGATTCCAGGAGGAATCCTCTCAGGATTCCAGGAGGAATCCTCTCAGGATTCCAGGAGGAATCCTCTCAGGATTCCAGGAGGAATCCTCTCAGGATTCCAGGAGGAATCCTCTCAGGATTCCAGGAGGAATCCTCTCAGGATTCCAGGAGGAATCCTCTCAGGATTCCAGGAGGAATCCTCTCAGGATTCCAGGAGGAATCCTCTCAGGATTCCAGGAGGAATCCTCTCAGGATTCCAGGAGGAATCCTCCCAGGATTCCAGGAGGAATCCTCCCAGGATTCCAGGAGGAATCCTCCCAGGATTCCAGGAGGAATCCTCCCAGGATTCCAGGAGGAATCCTCCCAGGATTCCAGGAGGAATCCTCCCAGGATTCCAGGAGGAATCCTCCCAGGATTCCAGGAGGAATCCTCCCAGGATTCCAGGAGGAATCCTCCCAGGATTCCAGGAGGAATCCTCCCAGGATTCCAGGAGGAATCCTCCCAGGATTCCAGGAGGAATCCTCCCAGGATTCCAGGAGGAATCCTCCCAGGATTCCAGGAGGAATCCTCCCAGGATTCCAGGAGGAATCCTCCCAGGATTCCAGGAGGAATCCTCCCAGGATTCCAGGAGGAATCCTCCCAGGATTCCAGGAGGAATCCTCCCAGGATTCCAGGAGGAATCCTCCCAGGATTCCAGGAGGAATCCTCCCAGGATTCCAGGAGGAATCCTCCCAGGATTCCAGGAGGAATCCTCCCAGGATTCCAGGAGGAATCCTCCCAGGATTCCAGGAGGAATCCTCCCAGGATTCCAGGAGGAATCCTCCCAGGATTCCAGGAGGAATCCTCCCAGGATTCCAGGAGGAATCCTCCCAGGATTCCAGGAGGAATCCTCCCAGGATTCCAGGAGGAATCCTCCCAGGATTCCAGGAGGAATCCTCCCAGGATTCCAGGAGGAATCCTCCCAGGATTCCAGGAGGAATCCTCCCAGGATTCCAGGAGGAACCCTCCCAGGATTCCAGGAGGAACCCTCTCAGGATTCCAGGAGGAATCCTCTCGGGATTCCAGGAGGAATCCTCTCAGGATTCCAGGAGGAATCCTCTCAGGATTCCAGGAGGAATCCTCCCAGGATTCCAGGAGGAATCCTCCCAGGATTCCAGGAGAAATCCTCCCAGGATTCCAGGAGGAATCCTCCCAGGATTCCAGGAGGAATCCTCCCAGGATTCCAGGAGGAATCCTCCCAGGATTCCAGGAGGAATCCTCCCAGGATTCCAGGAGGAATCCTCCCAGGATTCCAGGAGGAATCCTCCCAGGATTCCAGGAGGAATCCTCCCAGGATTCCAGGAGGAATCCTCCCAGGATTCCAGGAGGAATCCTCCCAGGATTCCAGGAGGAATCCTCCCAGGATTCCAGGAGGAATCCTTCCAGGATTCCAGGAGGAATCCTTCCAGGATTCCAGGAGGAATCCTTCCAGGATTCCAGGAGGAATCCTTCCAGGATTCCAGGAGGAATCCTTCCAGGATTCCAGGAGGAATCCTTCCAGGATTCCAGGAGGAATCCTTCCAGGATTCCAGGAGGAATCCTCCCAGGATTCCAGGAGGAATCCTCCCAGGATTCCAGGAGGAATCCTCCCAGGATTCCAGGAGGAATCCTCCCAGGATTCCAGGAGGAATCCTCCCAGGATTCCAGGAGGAATCCTCCCAGGATTCCAGGAGGAATCCTCCCAGGATTCCAGGAGGAATCCTCCCAGGATTCCAGGAGGAATCCTCCCAGGATTCCAGGAGGAATCCTCCCAGGATTCCAGGAGGAATCCTCCCAGGATTCCAGGAGGAATCCTCCCAGGATTCCAGGAGGAATCCTCCCAGGATTCCAGGAGGAATCCTCCCAGGATTCCAGGAGGAATCCTCCCAGGATTCCAGGAGGAATCCTCCCAGGATTCCAGGAGGAATCCTCCCAGGATTCCAGGAGGAATCCTCCCAGGATTCCAGGAGGAATCCTCCCAGGATTCCAGGAGGAATCCTCCCAGGATTCCAGGAGGAATCCTCCCAGGATTCCAGGAGGAATCCTCCCAGGATTCCAGGAGGAATCCTCCCAGGATTCCAGGAGGAATCCTCCCAGGATTCCAGAAGGAATCCTCCCAGGATTCCAGGAGGAATCCTCCCAGGATTCCAGGAGGAATCCTCCCAGGATTCCAGGAGGAATCCTCCCAGGATTCCAGGAGGAATCCTCCCAGGATTCCAGGAGGAATCCTCCCAGGATTCCAGGAGGAATCCTCCCAGGATTCCAGGAGGAATCCTCCCAGGATTCCAGGAGGAATCCTCCCAGGATTCCAGGAGGAATCCTCCCAGGATTCCAGGAGGAATCTTCCCAGGATTCCAGGAGGAATCCTCCCAGGATTCCAGGAGGAATCCTCCCAGGATTCCAGGAGGAATCCTCCCAGGATTCCAGGAGGAATCCTCCCAGGATTCCAGGAGGAATCCTCCCAGGATTCCAGGAGGAATCCTCCCAGGATTCCAGGAGGAATCCTCCCAGGATTCCAGGAGGAATCCTCCCAGGATTCCAGGAGGAATCCTCCCAGGATTTCAGGAGGAATCCTCCCAGGATTCCAGGAGGAATCCTCCCAGGATTCCAGGAGGAATCCTCCCAGGATTCCAGGAGGAATCCTCCCAGGATTCCAGGAGGAATCCTCCCAGGATTCCAGGAGGAATCCTCCCAGGATTCCAGGAGGAATCCTCCCAGGATTCCAGGAGGAATCCACCCAGGATTCCAGGAGGAATCCTCCCAGGATTCCAGGAGGAATCCTCCCAGGATTCCAGGAGGAATCCTCCCAGGATTCCAGGAGGAATCCTCCCAGGATTCCAGGAGGAATCCTCCCAGGATTCCAGGAGGAATCCTCCCAGGATTCCAGGAGGAATCCTCCCAGGATTCCAGGAGGAATCCTCCCAGGATTCCAGGAGGAATCCTCCCAGGATTCCAGGAGGAATCCTCCCAGGATTCCAGGAGGAATCCTCCCAGGATTCCAGGAGGAATCCTCCCAGGATTCCAGGAGGAATCCTCCCAGGATTCCAGGAGGAATCCTCCCAGGATTCCAGGAGGAATCCTCCCAGGATTCCAGGAGGAATCCTCCCAGGATTCCAGGAGGAATCCTCCCAGGATTCCAGGAGGAATCCTCCCAGGATTCCAGGAGGAATCCTCCCAGGATTCCAGGAGGAATCCTCCCAGGATTCCAGGAGGAATCCTCCCAGGATTCCAGGAGGAATCCTCCCAGGATTCCAGGAGGAATCCTCCCAGGATTCCAGGAGGAATCCTCCCAGGATTCCAGGAGGAATCCTCCCAGGATTCCAGGAGGAATCCTCCCAGGATTCCAGGAGGAATCCTCCCAGGATTCCAGGAGGAATCCTCCCAGGATTCCAGGAGGAATCCTCCCAGGATTCCAGGAGGAATCCTCCCAGGATTCCAGGAGGAATCCTCCCAGGATTCCAGGAGGAATCCTCCCAGGATTCCAGGAGGAATCCTCCCAGGATTCCAGGAGGAATCCTCCCAGGATTCCAGGAGGAATCCTCCCAGGATTCCAGGAGGAATCCTCCCAGGATTCCAGGAGGAATCCTCCCAGGATTCCAGGAGGAATCCTCCCAGGATTCCAGGAGGAATCCTCCCAGGATTCCAGGAGGAATCCTCCCAGGATTCCAGGAGGAATCCTCCCAGGATTCCAGGAGGAATCCTCCCAGGATTCCAGGAGGAATCCTCCCAGGATTCCAGGAGGAATCCTCCCAGGATTCCAGGAGGAATCCTCCCAGGATTCCAGGAGGAATCCTCCCAGGATTTTAGGAGGAATCCTCCCAGGATTCCAGGAGGAATCCTCTCAGGATTCCAGGAGAAATCCTCTCAAGATTCCAGGAGAAATCCTCTCAAGATTCCAGGAGGAATCCTCTCAAGATTCCAGGAGGAATCCTCTCAGGATTCCAGGAGGAATCCTCTCAGGATTCCAGGAGGAATCCTCTCAGGATTCCAGGAGGAATCCTCTCAGGATTGCAGGAGAAATCCTCTCAGGATTGCAGGAGAAATCCTCTCAGGATTGCAGGAGAAATCCTCTCAGGATTGCAGGAGAAATCCTCTCAGGATTGCAGGAGAAATCCTCTCAGGATTGCAGGAGAAATCCTCTCAGGATTGCAGGAGAAATCCTCTCAGGATTGCAGGAGAAATCCTCTCAGGATTGCAGGAGAAATCCTTTCAGGATTGCAGGAGAAATCCTCTCAGGATTGCAGGAGAAATCCACTCAGGATTGCAGGAGAAATCCTCTCAGGATTGCAGGAGAAATCCTCTCAGGATTGCAGGAGAAATCCTCTCAAAATTCCAGGAAAACCCTCTCAGGATTCCAGGAGAAATCCTCTCGTGTTTCCCGGAGGAATCCTCTCAGGATTCCGGCAGAAATCCTCTCAGGATTGCAGGAGAAATCCTCTTAGGATTCCAGGAGAAATCCTCTCAGGATTCCAGGAGAAATTCTGTCAGGATTCCAGGATAAATCCTCTCAGGATTCCAGGAGAAATCCTCTTAGGATGCCAGGAGAAATCCTCTCAGGATTCCCGGAGAAATCCTCTCAGGATTCCAGGAGAAATCCTCTCAGGGTTTCAAGGGGAATCCTCTCAGGATTCCAAGAGGAATCCTCTCAGGATTCCAGGAGGAATCCTCACAGGATTCCAAAGGGAATCATTACAGGATTCTTTGAGGGAATCATAAAAGAATTCTTTGGGGGAATCCTCTCAGGAATCCAGGGGGAATCTTCACAAGATACCAGGACGAATCCTCATCGGATTCCAAAGAGAAACCTTACAAGATTCCAGAGGGTATCCCTACAAGATTCCAGAGGGAATCCTTATAAAATTCCAGAGGGAATCCTTACAAGATTCCAGAGGGAATTCTTACAAGATTCCAGAGGGAATCCCCACGAGATTCCGTTGAGGATTCTCACAGGATTCCGAGGAAATTCTTTACACGATTCAAAAGAGAATCCTCGCAGCATTCCGGAGGGAATCCTCGCAGGACTCCGGAAGGAATCCTCACAGGACTCCGGAAGGAAACCTCGCAGGATTCCGGAAAGAATCCTCGCAAGATTCAGGAGGGGAATCCTCACAGGATTCCAAGGAAAATCATCACAGGATTCTGAGGAAAATCCTCTCAGGATTGCAGGAGAAATCCTCTCAAAATTCCAGGAAAACCCTCTCAGGATTCCAGGAGAAATCCTCTCGTGTTTCCCGGAGGAATCCTCTCAGGATTCCGGCAGAAATCCTCTCAGGATTCCAGGAGAAATCCTCTTAGGATTCCAGGAGAAATCCTCTCAGGATTCCAGGAGAAATTCTGTCAGGATTCCAGGATAAATCCTCTCAGGATTCCAGGAGAAATCCTCTTAGGATGCCAGGAGAAATCCTCTCAGGATTCCCGGAGAAATCCTCTCAGGATTCCAGGAGAAATCCTCTCAGGGTTTCAAGGGGAATCCTCTCAGGATTCCAAGAGGAATCCTCTCAGGATTCCAGGAGGAATCCTCACAGGATTCCAAAGGGAATCATTACAGGATTCTTTGAGGGAATCATAAAAGAATTCTTTGGGGGAATCCTCTCAGGAATCCAGGGGGAATCTTCACAAGATACCAGGACGAATCCTCATCGGATTCCAAAGAGAAACCTTACAAGATTCCAGAGGGTATCCCTACAAGATTCCAGAGGGAATCCTTATAAAATTCCAGAGGGAATCCTTACAAGATTCCAGAAGGAATTCTTACAAGATTCCAGAGGGAATCCCCACGAGATTCCGTTGAGGATTCTCACAGGATTCCGAGGAAATTCTTTACACGATTCAAAAGAGAATCCTCGCAGCATTCCGGAGGGAATCCTCGCAGGACTCCGGAAGGAATCCTCACAGGACTCCGGAAGGAAACCTCGCAGGATTCCGGAAAGAATCCTCGCAAGATTCAGGAGGGGAATCCTCACAGGATTCCAAGGAAAATCATCACAGGATTCTGAGGAAAATCCTCACACGATTTCGAGGAGAATCCTCACGGGATTCCGAGGGAAATCTTCACAGGATTCCGAGGGGAATCCTCACAGGATTCCGTGGAGAATCCTCACAGAATTCCGAAAGGAATCCTCACAATAATCCAGGACCTTCACAGCCGCAATCTTCACAGGAATTTAAACGGAACCTTTTATAGATTTTTCGAGTGCGATATTCATTCTAAAAACCTCACCCATCCCATAATTTTCAACCCTTGCTACTTACCCCAAACATGGACCGCAGGTCCGGGTCCCGAAATCGGAACGGAATATTCGACACGTGTAGTCGCTTTGGTTGTGCTTTGGATTCGGCTAGCGCGGTGGCGGCTGCCACGGCCGCGGCCACGTTCTGTTGTTGCTGCTGCTGCTGTTGGCTCTGCGCAACCGACACTAGTGCCTGCTGGGCCGTACTCAGCGGCACAGTCCCGGTACCGGCCGTGGTCGTGATGGTACTGCTTCCGGTAGTCATGATACAACTGCCGGGACTACTACTGCTGCTTCCCGCTCCGCTACTGACCAGCTGCGCACTGCTGGCGATGATGGCGGCGGCGGCTGTGGCGATATCCGACGGGGAACTACAGCTGCCGGTGCTGGCCGTACTGATGTTCGATTGGTTGTTTTGGTTTTGGTTGTTGGCACTTGAGACTTGCGTTTCTGGTTCCGTTTGCTGCAATAATTCGGTCTTCTTATCGTGGCAATTCAGCGGGGGTTTTGTGTGTGTGTGTGTTTGTTTGATAGATGTTGTGTAGATGTTGGACGTTGCGTGAGTGAATGCGTGTAATTTTAGGGGTGTGACAACAGCACGACAGCAACGCAAATGCAGCACAATTATCGAAATCATAAGATGGCGACCAGATTCAGTTTTATTTTTTTTGTTTGGGATAGCGTGAAATGAAAAGAATGAAACAAAAAAGTTGATTAGAACACGGCGAACCAATTTTGTGATTTTATTGCTGGTTGGTTGAATATAAGCTATATAATGTGAGACACACTGTTTCAAGCGGTAACTGTGCAGAAGATTTCACCATTCTCTTTCGATTCCGAAATTAAGTATTAACTTTTAAATTTTCAGCAGTTTAACTTTGAACAGGACTCCGGAGGGAATCCTTACGGGATTCCAGACGTAATACTCACATGATTCCAGTCGAAATCATTTCAGGATTCTAGATAGGATCATTCCAGACGGAATCCTTCCAAGATTCCGGACGGAATCCTTCCAAGATTCCGGACGGAATCCTTCCAAGATTCCGGACGGAATCCTTCCAAGATTCCGGACGGAATCCTTCCAAGATTCCGGACGGAATCCTTCCAAGATTCCGGACGGAATCCTTCCAAGATTCCGGACGGAATCCTTCCAAGATTCCGGACGGAATCCTTCCAAGATTCCGGACGGAATCCTTCCAAGATTCCGGACGGAATCCTTCCAAGATTCCGGACGGAATCCTTCCAAGATTCCGGACGGAATCCTTCCAAGATTCCGGACGGAATCCTTCCAAGATTCCGGACGGAATCCTTCCAAGATTCCAGACGGAATCCTCCCAGGATTCCAGATGGAATCCTCCCAAGATTCCAGACGGAATCCTCCCAGGATTCCAGACGGAATCCTCCCAGGATTCCAGACGGAATCCTCCCAGGATTCCAGACGGAATCCTCCCAGGATTCCAGACGGAATCCTCCCAGGATTCCAGACGGAATCCTCCCAGGATTCCAGACGGAATCCTCCCAGGATTCCAGACGGAATCCTCCCAGGATTCCAGACGGAATCCTCCCAGGATTCCAGACGGAATCCTCCCAGGATTCCAGACGGAATCCTCCCAGGATTCCAGACGGAATCCTCCCAGGATTCCAGACGGAATCCTCCCAGGATTCCAGACGGAATCCTCCCAGGATTCCAGACGGAATCCTCCCAGGATTCCAGACGGAATCCTCCCAGGATTCCAGACGGAATCCTCCCAGGATTCCAGACGGAATCCTCCCAGGATTCCAGACGGAATCCTCCCAGGATTCCAGACGGAATCCTCCCAGGATTCCAGACGGAATCCTCCCAGGATTCCAGACGGAATCCTCCCAGGATTCCAGACGGAATCCTCCCAGGATTCCAGACGGAATCCTCCCAGGATTCCAGACGGAATCCTCCCAGGATTCCAGACGGAATCCTCCCAGTATTCCAGACGGAATCCTCCCAGGATTCCAGACGGAATCCTCCCAGGATTCCAGACGGAATCCTCCCAGGATTCCAGACGGAATCCTCCCAGGATTCCAGACGGAATCCTCCCAGGATTCCAGACGGAATCCTCCCAGGATTCCAGACGGAATCCTCCCAGGATTCCAGACGGAATCCTCCCAGGATTCCAGACGGAATCCTCCCAGGATTCCAGACGGAATCCTCCCAGGATTCCAGACGGAATCCTCCCAGGATTCCAGACGGAATCCTCCCAGGATTCCAGACGGAATCCTCCCAGGATTCCAGACGGAATCCTCCCAGGATTCCAGACGGAATCCTCCCAGGATTCCAGACGGAATCCTCCCAGGATTCCAGACGGAATCCTCCCAGGATTCCAGACGGAATCCTCCCAGGATTCCAGACGGAATCCTCTCAGGATTCCAGACGGAATCCTCTCAGGATTCCAGACGGAATCCTCTCAGGATTCCAGACGGAATCCTCTCAGGATTCCAGACGGAATCCTCTCAGGATTCCAGACGGAATCCTCTCAGGATTCCAGACGGAATCCTCTCAGGATTCCAGACGGAATCCTCTCAGGATTCCAGACGGAATCCTCTCAGGATTCCAGACGGAATCCTCTCAGGATTCCAGTCGGAATACTCCCAGGATTCCAGACGGAATCCTCCCAGGATTCCAGACGAAATTCTGCCAGGATACCAGACGGAATTCTCCCAGGATTCTAGACGGAATCCTCCCAGGATTCCAGATGGAATCCTCTCAGGATTCCAGACGGAATCCTCTCAGGATTCCAGACGGAATCCTCTCAGGATTCCAGACGGAATCCTCTCAGGATTCCAGACGGAATCCTCTCAGGATTCCAGACGGAATCCTCTCAGGATTCCAGACGGAATCCTCTCAGGATTCCAGACGGAATCCTCTCAGGATTCCAGACGGAATCCTCTCAGGATTCCAGACGGAATCCTCTCAGGATTCCAGACGGAATCCTCTCAGGATTCCAGACGGAATCCTCTCAGGATTCCAGACGGAATCCTCTCAGGATTCCAGACGGAATCCTCTCAGGATTCCAGTCGGAATACTCCCAGGATTCCAGACGGAATCCTCCCAGGATTCCAGACGAAATTCTGCCAGGATACCAGACGGAATTCTCCCAGGATTCTAGACGGAATCCTCCCAGGATTCCAGACGGAATACTCCCAGGATTCCAGACGGAATTTTCGTAGGATTCCAGACGGAATCCTCCCAGGATTCCAGACGGAATCCTCCCAGGATTCCAGACGGAATTTTCGTAGGATTCCAGACGGAATCCTCTCAGGATTCCCGAAGGAATCCTCTCAGGATTCCCGAAGGAATCCTCTCAGGATTCCACAAGGAATCCTCTCAGGATTCCCGAAGGAATCCTCTCAGCATTAACGAAGGAATCCTCTCATCATTCCCGAAGGAATCCTCTCAGGATTCCCGATGGAATCCTCTCAGGATTCCCGAAGGAATCCTCTCAAGATTCCCGAAGGAATCCTCTCAGGATTCCCGAAGGAAGCCTCTCAGGATTCCAGACGGAATCCTCTCAGGATTTCAGACGGAATCCTCTCAGGATTTCAGACGGAATTCTCGCAGGATTCAAGACGAAATCCTCCTACGATTCCAGACGAAATTCTCCCAGGATTTCAGACGGAATTCTCCCAAGGACCTATGAGACTTACAAAAAAAAAGAGTTGGTGAAGCTTTTTGGAATTCTGACAGTCTTCACTGTAGGTTTTTTTAGATCTTTCAATGATGAATTCAATGATAAATTCCAAAGTGTATCGTGATAAAATAAAACGGTTGGACAGAGATAACAATGTTGTCCCACACCTCACCTTACCTTGTTACACATACGTATAAATATCATGTGAAAATTTATTTTGCCTCGTTTTATTCCCATGTTTGGTAGCATTCTTAAGAACACCATCGAGGATCCCTCTTTGCGTACGACCGCCATTATCAGCGCAATAAAAGTAATAAAATTAGAATTATGTTCCCACGGGGGGGCGGCCTCCTGCGAGGTAGGTGGCATTTGAATAAATATTTTATAATCATCGAACAACCAACATGAGGAGGATGGTGGATGCCCTTTTTCACGTCTCCAAGGTTGCCAACCAGCCAGTCAGGTGATGTGGGAGTCATTGCGAGTCCATATCAGGCCGCTTATCACCCCCGGGGGCGAATCCTGCGTGTGACACCATGCCCATAAGGGTGCGGCTTGTTTGAGATTCTTTCAAAACCTACAATTATATGTTTTTAACTTTGCATAACATTACAAGTTAAAAGTTACCAAAACCTAAATATGTTGTTTGATTGCTTTGACATTCATGCACACAACAGAAACAAGTGGATTGAGATTTGGATTATGAAAAGAATCCACGTGCTCCGGTGGGAATCGAACCCACGACTCCCAATTCGCTAGACGGGCGCTTCTTTCTTCAAAGCTACGGAGCCACTTGACCATCTCCGTCCCCTGAAGGCACAGAACTGAACCCGATTTCACTAATGCACATGGTTTGTTCCTTTACACAATCCAAATCTCCTTCGAATGGAATTAGATGAACATCTACACGTCTCTATTGTGTGCAATGTGCATGAATGTCAGGGCGTATGGAGAGATGATCTAGTCCTAGTGGCACCGTAGCTTGGAGGAAAGAAGCGCCCGTCCAGTCGTTGGTTTGATTCCCTCCGGAGCACGTGTTGTTTTTTCACAATTAAAATCTCAATGTGTTCATCAAATACATGTTTCTGTTGTATATGTTTTGTATAAAAGTAAAAAAACACAGGAAAACCATAGAACTTTATGAAACCAAAATAAAATCATTTAGGTTTTGTGGAGGTTTTCAAAACCTTTCCAAAACGAATTGGACTTTGATTTGAGTTTTAAGAAAGATTTGAAAATATTTTGGTGAGAGTTTTAGACATTTGTATGAAAATTCATGGAGATACCGATGAAACGATTGGGGCATGTCTAGGATTCGTAATTCTTCTGAAACTTCATATTCTTGTACAACTTGAAACCAGTAACATAGAATTTTGAGTTTCAATAGCGCACCCTAATGCTGATACCATCGAGGAGAACATTGGGCATACGAGCGACTAATAGGTACGTGTCACATCCCATTGGCACGGACATTTATGGCGGTCGGTCGGCGCGCCATCTCCAAATTTGAAGGAAGAAAAACACATCTTTCGTGGGTTTGGGTCATTTCGAGAATATTCGAGTCGGATATTACAGCCACCTACTAGCAGGCAGGTTGAAATAATGTGCTTTGAATGCCAAACAGTCAGTCAGTCGGAGTCAGTCAGAGTCGGTGTGGGGGTCGTTTTAGAAATATGGGTACGGTGGTCTGAATCTGAAGGGACACCGTGCCTTCCCTGGATTGTCCAGAAGTGATGGCACGATTAAACAGAGAAATTGTCATGACCGAAAGACACTTTAATGGGCAGCAATAAAACCCCTGCCCGAGTGGGACAAGTTGACGTCTTCTAGGTACGTTTTATGCACCGGCCTGGACGTGATTGGCCCGATGAATGGGACTTGTATGTTTGAGAACAGTTTTAGCTAGTAATAACAATCAAAAACTGTTATATTGGATGGGCGTAGGATACAAAACTGTTGATTAATTTTGATCCAATCCAATTGGTTAACGTGATAACGATGTATACTAATCTTTTCCGATTAGGTGACAAAACTTCGTAAGAATCATGTATGCAACAGTGATAGTTAGTAGGTAATTTTAGAATTGACACCTTTTAACCGTTCTTTCGGAGGTGATCTTTCTCTAGTAACACCGATTGTTGAATCAACGTGCCTTTCTCTAGCCGATGACCGTAAGAAACCGTAAACACTATAATTTTCTTAAAATAATAAGATTGAATAATTGTCCCTCGAATTCTGTTTCCACATCTGTTTTGGGTTTTGGTACGATTGAGCAGAAAGTTCCGAGTGTCCCGCCGGAAGTGGCCAAGCATGAAAGTGAGCCAAACTTATGCTTGTGACCCATCAAATCGCAGATTTTTCAATAATATGATGATCAGTTAGCAAGAAATCAGGTACGGACCATATTTAAAACTAACAGTTGTATACCGGAACCGGTTCCAGGTGTCCCTCCGGAAGTGGCCAAGCATGAAAGTCAGCCAAACGTGTGACGCATCAAATCGTGGCTTTTTCTAAAAACCTCATGATCGGGTAGCCAAAAATTAGGCGCTGACCTCATTTGAAAGTACCGAAAGTACGCGGAATCGGTTCCACGTGTCCCGCCGGACGTGGCCAAGCATGAAAGAGAGCCAAATCCATGCTTGTGACGCATCAAATCGTGGATTTTTCGAAAACCTGATGATCGATTAGCAAGGTTCGGATCATATTTGAAACCGGTTCCAGGTGTCCCACCGGAAGTGGCCAAGCATGTAAGTGAGGCAATTCATGCTTGAGACACATCTAATCGCGGTTTTTTCAATAATCTGATGATTGGTTAGCAAGAAATCAGGTTCGGACCATATTTGAAACAACCAGTTGAATTCCGGAACCGGTTCCAGGTGTCCCGCCGGAAGTGACCAAGCATCTAAGAGAGCCAAACCCATGCTGGTGACGCATTAAACCGTGCCATTTTTCAATAATGTGATGATCAGTTAGCAAGAAATCAGGTTCGGACCATATTTGGAACTACCAGTTGTATTCCGGAACCGTTTCCAGGTGTCCCACCGGAAGCAAGCATGAAAATGAGCCAAACCTATGCTTGTGACATAGCAAATTGCGGGTTTTTCGATAACCAGATGATCGGTTTGCAAGAAATTGTGTTCCAAATTCGGTTCCAGGTGTCCCGCCGGAAGTGGCCTTAGTCAACGCCTTAGTGGATTTAGTCAACGCAGGAAAACGAAGGAAAAGAATCACTAGGTGGATTAATTAGGGTTTTTTCTCCAAACCTTCCTAGAACTAAATGGACTTCAAATTACTTCCAGTATTGTTTTTCCTAGCATTGCATGACCAGTTTTCAAATATTCCAATCTTTCTCATCAAGGACCCAAGAGTGTGCACTTTCCAATATTGTAACTCTTGAACTCTCTTGAAGCTACGTGTCCGCCCACTGCTCATTTCGTATACGTGTGCAAATCATTCACCTCGAGAGTGACACCTCAAAACCCATTCACCCATCAACCCGCTGAAATAGTGGGACATTGCCGGTCGTTACCTGACTCTTTCCACCAGAAAGAAATCATTGCACTTCGATGAGAGCGCACAGGAGCTGCTCCTGCCGACGTCGTAAGTGGGCAATCAACGGTCCAACTACGAGATGCGATGAACCGGGGTCTCCCGGTCTGGAATCTGTAGAATAATACGTATTCACCAGCTTTTTGGGTCCATCGAGTGCCATCGTCATCGTCGTTTTTCAATAAAGGAACAAAAGGAAACTCAATTTCCTTTGATTTTGTGTTGCTTTTCTTGGATTGTGCATGAGAGCCGTTCGGAAGACCACAATAACAGGTATTAAGCTTTATAACGGTTCTCAAAACCTCTTCAAGACTAATTGAACATCAAAATATTACATGAGTATAATCTTAAAGGCTTAAAGGCTTGAATTGAATGTGTTATAGGAAGTGAAGAAGCATCAACTAGTGTAAAACAATCCCTTGACACATGCAAGGATTTATAAATCAATTAGGTCGTCCACAAAACCATTATAAAACTATTTTTCTTAGAAATGAGTCTTTCTCCGAAAAGTTACTAGAAATACCAATCACACGGCTCGAAGGATCATTCATAGTTTCCAAATTTATCTCGCTTGGTGTCGTCGTCCTCGTCAGCAACGACCGTGATTGCCCCTCCAAAGAGGCCTTCCACTGACTGGCTGCCACTTTGTTCCTTGTTAGAAAGGGCAAAATCCGGCAATATTGAATCAATTTCGTCGACAGTCTCTCGTCGTCGTCGTCCCGGCCGGTTTATTGGTTCGTGCTTCGGAAAGTTGGCTCAGTTTTCTTTTCTTAGTCAGTCTGCCGGTCGGGATGGGAGCTGGAATGTAAATTTGTGAAAATGAAGACGACGAGTTCACACAGACCAACTGAGTCGGAAGCGTTCCCTCCGACTGACTGGACTGGTGGCAAGAGAGGATAACCGGTGATGTTGACGGTTTATTGGAAAGAGAAACCCATTTGAAAGCCCAACAGCCTGGAAATGGCCCATTTAGGTGTAATTTTGGAAGCGAATGTGGAGTGAGGTGGAGATAGTGACGAGGAATGTGGGTTGGTTTCTTTCCTAGAAGTTTAGAAGAATCTCTCCGTTCAGTTAAAAAAATGAAGTAATTTCTTGAAGAAAGAATTGTTGATGAAATTTTATTGTTATAATTAGAGTTATCGAGATTATATCAAGATATAGTTGAATTGTAGGTTAAACCCATAGTGAAGTTCAAGCCTTAGTAATAAATTTGAGTTTTTTTTTTTGTGGCGAAATTTGGGGTTGAAACTGAAATAAAACCATAATAAAACTAAGAATGTTGTCATGTAAAAATGAGTTTAACAATAAATTGTATGATGGAATAAGAACGATATATTGCTCTATGGTCCAACAATTGAATTAATGGTGACCATACTGAATATTACCGCACTTTCAAAAAAAAATCTGTTAAACCCATTTTTCACAAGGAGCAAATGCAGAACATTCGCGAAAATGTTTAACTAGCAAAAGTTTCTTTTGAGTTCTAGCATATTTTATAATTTACTTGTAATCTTAATTTCAGGTAAACAATTTGGGTGATCATATCTAACATTACGTGGAAGATAGCTTGTATAATTTGACAAGTGAAAGACAGAAAATATATGTTTTTCTTTGCGGGAATGTATTGAAACATCGATTTTTGGATTATATAAATCCTGTTATGTTTTATACTCACAATCTATTAAATGGTATATAATCATTAGTTGTATCGTGAAAATAAAGTTTTTGTGTTGTAGGCTAAAACCATCGTTTATTACGTTATATTTTATCGAGAATACGTTACTCTTATTATGATGTTTTCACTCACAATATATTTAATGGTATAAAATCATTATTTGTATCGTGAATGTATAGTTATTGTATGGTAGGCGTAAGTTTTAGGAGTTTTTTCAATGGAAAATTGATGGGTTTTCTCACACCCATCTTTCACATTCCTAGCAAATCTTCTACCATCCTCTAAGGTCATAAAATGAACTGCAAAATCAGTATTCACACCATGTAGTACGTCAAACATTCATCCTTGCAACAAACCCAATTAGCAAGTATAATTTCAATCTCATCAATATTGCATTCATTATCTGTGGTGCATCCAGCGTTCGTTGTGACCTATTTAAGGGCAATCCCGGACGAGGACTACAATGACCATTATAGAGCCCAACTTAAATATTCCGTTTGATTACAACTTTAGCAACACGAACACCTTGGTGGACTCTCTCTCTAGTGAGTCATCTCATTCATGCATCTGAGCCGACGGGGATGGTGAACATGCATTCTCTAATGTTCGTGTTATTGCATGTTTCTGTCAACACGGTGCTTGTTCCGGAATCATCTCCCGGTAGGGATACAATTTGCTGCTGCTCCTACTTTGAAGGTGCATACGTTCAAAAGCCCGTGAGCGAGCAACTAATCGCATTAGTTCCTGAGCTGTAGAATTTCCATTTCGGCGCTTTTACTTCACAGAACAAGCATTTCCGATGATCCACGCCGTTGCTCTTGATTGATTAATATCCAAGGGGCATACTAATGAGAATCAATGATGCATCCGGTGGTTCGAAATGGTTGTTCTGCGAATGGTCATCCATTTAGATAAATGAGTTTAGAAGGCGGAAAATTAGAATGTTTCACAATGGGATAGTTTGCATTGCCAACCATTATCAATGTAACAATGTAGCTGGCAAACGGTCATTTCCGGCAATATGATGCGTGACTTCACACGGTTTCTGCCTAGTGATTTTAAGCTAGTGTTCAATATTGGCATATTTGATCAAAATATATGGCAATTTTGCAATTTGTATCTGTTTTGGCCATCAAGTAAATATGGTCTTGTACACAGCCAGTTTAATGCGATTTTAAAACTAACTTTTCTCAATGGTTAAAAGGAACAACTATGAAGACTCTGGCTTTCTCAGTCTAGGGAATCTAAACGATTAAATTTGTATTACCCGACGTTTCGGCTTGATATATTTGGCCTTTTTCAAGGGTTAAGCTGTCTATCATTTTTTGTCGTTGTTAAAACAAAAAACGGTAAACATTTTTACCCTTGAAAAAAGCCGAATAAATCAGGCCGAAACGTTGGGCAATACAAATTTCATCGTTTGAATTCCCAAGACTGAGAAAGCCAAACCATTTCCAGTCGAAAACCTCTAGCAAAAATAACAACCATTTACTATTGAAGGATATGTCAAGTCCCTTACAATTGGTTTTATTAGAGTCTTTGAAACAACATTAAGATACGGTCGTGAAGACAGCCAAGCGTTTTACGGTGGAATTGATTTTGTTGGAGTCTTTAATGCAATTGAATAATTAAATTTTTGACTTGGTTGTATCGAACCTTTTAACTAATGAGAAAAGCCTTTAGTTTTATGTCGGTTTTATCATTATTTGGAAACAATCTTTTGGCTATCATAAAACCATTCGAATTGATACATTAATCAAAAAGTTGACGGTTTTATCAAAGTTTTAGAGAGCACTGGACCCAAGTTTACTACTACGATTGGATCTTCGTTTTCTCTTTAAAGCAAGTATTTTGAATTTCACATTACTAAATCGGAATGTTTCAAAACTTTTACAGAAAGTTCAAAGATGAAAATTTCCCCTAAGGACTAGCTGCTATGAATACTTGACAAGTTCAATCAATTGATTGTTCCGTATCATTCCAAATCAATTAAAATTTAACTCACTCAACCGGAACGAAATCCGAATTTTTGTCCCAAAAGTTAAACAAAAAACGTAGTTGAATTTAATTCTCACCAGCAAACCCGACGCCACCATTTTCATCGCCAAATGGATTCCAAATTTTCCACCTAATTGAGAGAAAAACGAAACGAAAAAAACGGACGAACGCAAAATTCCATTCACGCACCATTTTGGAGTTCGCTTCGTTTCCTCGCAATGTATATTTTTATCATCGTTGATGAGGCGAAGGCGAGGCGAGTTACCCGTCGCCAATCGGTCTCACCCCTCCCAGGTTCCATGGGGGTAATCCCATTTAGAGCCTCCTTCTTCGCGGAATAGGCGAAAGAAAGTAATTTATCTCATCTCGTCGTCTAAGGGAGAAATGCCGCACCGACGGGAAACATCAACACAAAAACTCGCGCGATTTAAAGAGCGACACGATGTCGGAGTTTGAATGCGCGGTCCAGTGCTCAGATTCATAATAAGAGGACCTTCTGTCCGAGCTTCGCAGTGGAAAGAACGTTATATCATCGTCATTGTCGTCATTATCGTCATATCGTTACTCCAATTCGTCTTTTTATTTTTTATTTTTTACAAATCTATCTGAATAGATAGAGAAGACATAGAATACCGTCGTGCGGGGCTACTTTTGAAATACGGAGCTACTTTGGACACTTTTGAATATGGATTTTTTGAATTTGAAATATCGTTCAAATCTGTTTGTTGTCTTTGGGACTATTATGACGCAATATTTTCCCCTTCATTTGGTTGAAATTGTTTTTCAATCAAACTCTTTATTGCTTGTCAGGAGGCGAAAAAACATCGAATGAATCATAAAAATATACATAACGTATCAGAACATTTGCTCTGTAAGCATTGTTTCTGCAGTTCATAAATTTCAAAGGGTTGCTCAATTCGTGCAAGAAGTATCGACGTAGCATATACAATCGAATATTTGTATGGATACACAATATAAATGACCGTTTCACCTAAATAATGGAATGATGGCCCCCAGACAGCCTTTTAGTCTGTATTAAAATATCACGCTGCTCATAAAACCAAAGGTAGCACAGAACCACCTAAAAACGCATATATTTATTGAAATCATGTATGATATAGTATACAACAGTATTGGTACAAAGTAGTGTTCTAAATAAACCCGGAATTTTAACTGCAGTTTTGTTTTAATTAGGAATGTCCAAAGTAGCCCCCCTCTGGTTCTATATGATATGTCTCCGATTGATGTATGGACAACTTTTTTGTTTATGGATGGATTTAGTTCAAATTTTGCATGCATCCTACATACATACTCACAATTATTATGTGTAAAAATTGTGGAAATACATTCACTACTCTGGGAGTTACAATGTCATAAAGTTGAAAAACTATTAAAAAGTGTATAAAGAAGCCCCGCACGACGGTACAGAAAAGACAGAGAAAACAGAAAAGACAGAGAAGAAAGAAAAGCAGAGAAAACAAGGGAGACATTGAAGATAGAGAAAACAGAGAAGACCGATAAGATGGGTAAACAGAGAAGACAAAGAAGACAGAGGGCAGAAAAGACAGAGAAGGCATTGAAAACAGGAATGACAGAAAAGCTAGAGAAGACAGAGAGAAGACGGAGAAGACAGAGAATACAGAGAAGATAAAGAATACAGAAAATACTCTTCTCTTTCTTCTCTATCTTTTCTGTATTTTCTGTCTTCTCTGTCTTTTCTGTCTGCTTTGTCTGCTCTGTCTTCTCTGTCTCCGCTGTATTTTCTGTCTTCTCTGTCTTTTCTGTCTCCGCTGTATTTTCTGTCTTCTCTGTCTTTTCTGTCTCCTCCATCTTCTCTGTCTACTCTGTCTTCTCTATCATCTCTGTCTTCTCTGTCTCCGTTGTATTCTCTGTCTTTTCTGTCTTCTCCATCTTCTCTGTCTACTCTGTCTTCTATGTCTTCTCTGTTTTCGCTGTATTCTCTGTCTTCTCTGTCTTCCCTGTCCGCTCTGTCTCCGTCTTATATGTCTTCTCTGTCTTCGCTGTATTCTCTGTCTGCTCTGTCTTCTCTGTCTACTCTGTCTTCTATGTCTTCTATGTCTTCGCTGTATTCTCTGTCTTCACTGCCTTTTCTGTCTTCTCCATCTTCTCTGTCTACTCTGTCTTTTCTGTCGACTCTTTCTTTTCTGTCTTCGCTGTATTCTCTGTCTTCTCTGTCTACTCTGTCTTCTATGTCTTCTATGTCTTCGCTGTCTTCTCTGTCTTCTCTGTCTTCTCTGTCTGCTCTGTCTGCGCTGTCTTCTCTGTCTTCTTTGTCTAATCTGTCTTCTCTGTCTGCGCTGTATTCTCTGTCTGCGTTGTATTCCCTGCCTTCTATGTCTGCTCTGTCTTTTCTGTCATCAGATGGGAAAAACAGAGAAGACAAAGAAGACAGAGGGCAGAAAAGCTAGAGAAGACAGAGAGAAGACGGAGAAGACAGAGAATACGGAGAAGATAAGAATACAGAAAATACTCTTCTCTTTCTTCTCTATCTTTTCTGTATTTTCTGCCTTCTCTGTCTTCTCTGTCTTTTCTGTCTGCTTTGTCTGTTGTCTTCTCTGTCTTCGCTGTATTCTCTGTCTTCTCTGTCTTTTCTGTCTCCTCCATCTTCTCTGTCTTCTCTGTCTTCTCTATCTGCTCTGTCTTCGCTGTATTCTCTGTCTTCTCTGTCCTCTTTGTCCGCTCTGCCTTCTATGTCTGCTCTGGCTTCTCTATCATCTCTGTCTTCCTTGTCTTCTCTGTCTTCGCTGTATTCTCTGTCTTCCCTGTCTTCTCTGTCTCCGCTGTATTCTCTGTCTTCCCATCTTCTCTGTCTACTCTGTCTTCTCTGTTTTCGCTGTATTCTCTGTCTTCCCTGTCTACTCTGTCTCCGTCTTCTCTGCCTGCTCTGCCTTCTATGTCTTCTCTGTCTTCTCTGTCTGCTTTGTCTGCTCTGTCTTCTCTGTCTGCTTTGTCTGCTCTGTCTTCTCTGTTTTCGCTGTATTCTCTGTCTTCTCTGTCTTTTCTGTCTTCTTCATCTTCTCTGTCTACTCTGTCTTCTCTGTCTGCTCTGTCTTCGCTGTATTCTCTGTCTTCGCTGTATTCTCTGTCTTCTATGTCTTCGCTGTCTTCTCTGTCTTCTCTGTCTGCTCTGTCTGCTCTGCCTTCTATGTCTGCTCTGCCTTCTCTGTTTGCTCTGTCTTCTCTGTCTACGCTGTATTCTCTGTCTTCTCTGTCTTTTCTGTCTTCTCCACCTTCTCTATCTACTCTGTCTTCTCTGTCTGCTCTGTCTACGCTGTATTCTCCGTCTTCTCTGTCTACTCTATCTTCTCTGTCTTCTATGTCTTCTCTGTCTTCGCTGTATTCTCTGTCTTCTCTGTCTGCTCTGTCTTCTCTGTCTGCTCTGCCTTCTATGTCTGCTCTGTCTTCTCTGTCATCTCTGTCTTCTTTGTCCGCTCTGCTTTCTATGTCTGCTCTTTTTTTTTCTGTCTTCTCTGCCTTCGGTCTCCTCTATTTTCTCTGTCTTCTCTGTCTTCTCTGTCTTTTCTGTCTTCTCTGTCTTCTCTGTCTTCTCTGTCTTCTCTGCCTTCAGTCTCCTCTATTTTCTCTGTCTTCTCTGTCTACTATTTTCTCTGTCTTCTCTGTATTCTCTGTGTTCTCTGTCTTCTCTGTCGTCTCTGTCGTCTCTGTCGTCTCTGTCTTCTGTCTTCTCTGTCTTCTCTGTCTTCTCTGTCTTCTCTGTCTTCTCTGTCCTCTCTGTCTTCTCTGTCTTCTCTGTCTTCTCTGTCTTCTCTGTATTCTCTGTCTTCTCTGTCTTTTCTGGTATCTCAACACTTCCGAGGCTGTCTTTGAATCTTTCTGACTAAAATGTTACTTGAGTGTTATCTCTTGTAAATTTATTGAATCAATAGCCTGATTCTACTTAAGTAGCCATCATGTTCACTAGACTAAATAATTGAATCAAATACAGCCTGTATCCGCAATAATCGGGACACAGAAGTACGGTGAAAGCTCTGTAATGAATTGGTAAATTTGGCCAAATAATTGACTGAGAACTCTCTTGTGTTTGTTTATTATTTGTGCCAAATTTCATAAAAATCGATGAATTACTTTGAACTGTGGATGAAAACAAGCATTTTGTACAATTATGACCAATTTTTCTTCGCATAATAGATGGTTCTTTTACGCTACAGTTCAAAGTTCTGTGATGATAATTATGAAATTTCGTTAGCAGTTATGATACCTATAGAGACACTTTCTTGCAAAATTCCATCAACTTTGGTCATTTGGTTTGGAAGCCACTGGTGTTGATAGGGATGAGTGTTAATGGAAATGTTTCGTGTTTTGCATGTGCTGTTTGCCTATTCATAACTTTTGAATTTCTATGTCAATTTTCATGAAATTTTCACAGAAGGTAGTTGATTATGTGTACATTATTCCTGCAAAATTTGATGATTATAGGTATAGTACTTTCAATAGTACAATCGAAACAATAAAAGGTGCTGACTATTTGCTGCCTGAGGGGCTAAAATCACGTTCAATCCCAATACATGTTTCGACTATAAAATTGTTGATAGTGCATATTTTTTTTTGAAATTTTGCCCATGCAACAATTGTAGATTGAGAGGTTTGTATTCAAAATTTCAGCCATTTCCTTTGCCTAATTTAAAAGTTACAGCGCTGACAAGAAAAACTAGGGACTGTACAAAATTCAATAGCGCACATTCTACTCTTTCATTGCTACAACAAAAAGCACTGCACCGATTCACATGAAATTGTGTAGGTGTAATCAACACATCTTAAGATGTTATTAAGTTAAATTTGAGCAATTTTAATCTGCATATTGCACAGTTACAGCTGTATTTCTGTGTCCCAATTATTGCGGATACAGGCTTTAAATCAAATTTTTCAATAAAATAGTTCAAAGTGTTATCAAAACATTTCTGAAACATTCTTCAGTAAATATTATTCCACGGATTCTCTTTCTTCTTTGAACTTGTGCAAAAGCCCCTCAAGATTGGGGTATCACGTAACCATATGGGAAAGCAAGATTGATTGCACTGCTTTAAATCCTGCAGAGCGATTAATGATAATCATCCCACTTAGGCTCTCGCTTCGTATGGGGTCCATGACTCCAAAGATTCGACACACGTTGGGTTTCTTGGAAAAATCCCACAATGTAACTGCCAAAACGGAAACGGAGACGGGTGGATTAAAAGTGCTGCCAGCCTTCTTCTTCGGCAACTACTTGACCTGACCACAGACAAAGACACACACACCCATACGTACACTCAAAGCACGGAGGATTCGGATGTTCCATTGTCCTTTTCTTCTCCGGCGCATCGGCAGTCAGTCGGATTTCCTTGGAGTTTTCCGAAATGGCCGGGGATTCTGCGATTGCCAGTCTGAGTGGACTGAGGATTAGCCCTCTTCCATCGTCGTTGCCACAATCATACATACACATACTCTACGTGTAGTGTGGATGATGTAAAGAGGATGACGACGACGAATCGTGTGCCGGTGTGGTGGATGAAGTAATAACAATAACGATTGATATAATGATGGTTATTATCATGCTGACGTTGGAAAAATTGCGCCCGGCTTTTGTGGTTGGCTGTCGCTGTCAGTTATTGTCCGACGGGACTTGGGGGACTTTGGTTTAATGGACTTCCGATTCATGGGGCTTGAAATTTGATGTTTGACATTTTGCATCGTTGAATCCTTAAAGGTGCTACGGAGAACGACTCTTACCTCCTAAAATTGTGTAATCTTCCGCTAAATGTTGTCACGTTTCCTCACCTTCCCGTCATAACTCCCGTGGAACCGCAGAATGCGATCACGATCCCCACAGTAATTCCCCCCTCAATTAATCCCAACTGCTAATTGCCAAGATTAAGCGCACCTCGTTTCCAACTAGGTAAGTAGAAAGAGTTTCAACCCCCGTCACCTTCAAGAAGTTCATCGTTCTTATCGCAATCTTTCTTCCCACCCAGCCCCAGCAAAGTACTAGCAAACACAGAAACTGCGAACTTTCCGAAAACTAATTTCTCAATCGTCGACGTCGTCGTCTTCGGTGACAACGCCAACGCGTCTTCTTCGCGGGGAAACGTCTTTTCCCCGTCCTTCCACCTCATAGTTACCCGTGTCACCATTGCGGCATCTACGTGACCGAAATCCCGGCGAATAATTCTCTCCGCAATTCCACTTTTTGGCTGTGCGTTAAGACGGAATTATGCGAAGGAAGGAGGGTATCAAAAAGTTTACCATTTTTCATCTCCGAAGAGATTCGCCTTTCCTTTCATTTCTAATGTTTGGAAGCGATTGCGAACGCTCACCAGTTATTACGAACGGGAAAGCACATATCCTAGTACGTGTTCTGTGGTGGGAATCGTGGTTGGCGAAGATTATCGGTAGGTTGTAAACGTTAATTGTACTATGTGTGTTTGCTGCTTAACTGCTTGAAATATTAAGTTAAGCAAATGCCAAAAGAATTAAATCTGGAATTCTAAGAGAGTTTCTTGGAATCTGAGAGGATTCCGTCTGGAATCCTGGGAGGATTCCGTCTGGAATCCTGGGAGGATTCCGTCTGGAATCCTGGGAGGATTCCGTCTGGAATCCTGGGAGGATTCCGTCTGGAATCCTGGGAGGATTCCGTCTGGAATCCTGGGAGGATTCCGTCTGGAATCCTGGGAGGATTCCGTCTGGAATCCTGGGAGGATTCCGTCTGGAATCCTGGTAGGATTCCGTCTGGAATCCTGGTAGGATTCCGTCTGGAATCCTGGTAGGATTCCGTCTGGAATCCTGGTAGGATTCCGTCTGGAATCCTGGTAGGATTCCGTCTGGAATCCTGGTAGGATTCCGTCTGGAATCCTGGTAGGATTCCGTCTGGAATCCTGGTAGGATTCCGTCTGGAATCCTGGTAGGATTCCGTCTGGAATCCCGGGAGGATTCCGTCTGGAATCCTGGGAGGATTCCGTCTGGAATCCTAGGAGGATTCCGTCTGGAATCCTGGGAGGATTCCGTCTGGAATCCTGGGAGGATTCCGTCTGGAATCCTGGGAGGATTCCGTCTGGAATCCTGGGAGGATTCCGTCTGGAATCCTGGGTGGATTCCGTCTGGAATCCTGAGAAGATTCCGTCTGGAATCCTGGGTGGATTCCGTCTGGAATCCTGGGAGGATTCCGTCTGGAATCCTGGGAGGATTCCGTCTGGAATCCTGGGAGGATTCCGTCTGGAATCCTGGGAGGATTCCGTCTGGAATCCTGGGAGGATTCCGTCTGGAATCCTGGGAGGATTCCGTCTGGAATCCTGGTAGGATTCCGTCTGGAATCCTGGTAGGATTCCGTCTGGAATCCTGGTAGGATTCCGTCTGGAATCCTGGGAGGATTCCGTCTGGAATCCTGGGAGGTTCCGTCTGGAATCCTGGGAGGATTCCGTCTGGAATCCTGGGAGGATTCCGTCTGGAATCCTGGGAGGATTCCGTCTGGAATCCTGGGAGGATTCCGTCTGGAATCCTGGGAGGATTCCGTCTGGAATCCTGGGAGGATTCCGTCTGGAATCCTGGGAGGATTCCGTCTGGAATCCTGGGAGGATTCCGTCTGGAATCCTGGGAGGATTCCGTCTGGAATCCTGGGAGGATTCCGTCTGGAATCCTGGGAGGATTCCGTCTGGAATCCTGGGAGGATTCCGCCTGGAATCCTGGAAGGATTCCGTCTGGAATCCTGGGAGGATTCCGTCTGGAATCCTGGGAGGATTCCGTCTGGAATCCTGGGAGGATTCCGTCTGGAATCCTGGGAGGATTCCGTCTGGAATCCTGGGAGGATTCCGTCTGGAATCCTGGGAGGATTCCGTCTGGAATCCTGGGAGGATTCCGTCTGGAATCCTGAGAGGATTCCGTCTGGAATCCTGGGAGGATTCCGTCTGAAATCCTGGGAGGATTCCGTCTGAAATCCTGGGAGGATTCCGTCTGGAATCCTGGGAGGATTCCGTCTGGAATCCTGGGAGGATTCCGTCTGGAATCCTGGGAGGATTCCGTCTGGAATCCTGGGAGGATTCCGTCTGGAATCCTGGGAGGATTCCGTCTGGAATCCTGGGAGGATTCCGTCTGGAATCCTGGGAGGATTCCGTCTGGAATCCTGAGAGGATTCCGTCTGGAATCCTGAGAGGATTCCGTCTAGAATCCTGAGAGGATTCCGTCTGGAATCCTGAGAGGATTCCGTCTGGAATCCTGAGAGGAATCCGTCTGGTATCCTGGGTGGATTCCGTCTGGAATCCTGAGAAGATTCCGTCTGGAATCCTGGGTGGATTCCGTCTGGAATCCTGGGAGGATTCCGTCTGGAATCCTGGGAGGATTCCGTCTGGAATCCTGGGAGGATTCCGTCTGGAATCCTGGGAGGATTCCGTCTGGAATCCTGGGAGGATTCCGTCTGGAATCTTGAGAGGATTTCATCTGAATGCCTGCGAGGATTTCGTCTGGAATCCTGTGAGAATTCCGTCTGAAATCCTGGGAGGATTCCGTCTGGAATCCTGGGAGGATTCCGTCTGGAATCATGAGAGGATTCCGTCTGGAATCCTGAGAGGATTCCGTCTGGAATCCTGAGAGGATTCCGTCTGGAATCCTGAGAGGATTCCGTCTGGAATCCTGAGAGGATTCCGTCTGGAATCCTGAGAGGATTCCGTCTGGAATCCTGAGAGGATTCCGTCTGGAATCCTGAGAGGATTCCGTCTGGAATCCTGAGAGGATTCCGTCTGGAATCCTGAGAGGATTCCGTCTGGAATCCTGAGAGGATTCCGTCTGGAATCCTGAGAGGATTCCGTCTGGAATCCTGAGAGGATTCCGTCTGGAATCCTGAGAGGATTCCGTCTGGAATCCTGAGAGGATTCCGTCTGGAATCCTGAGAGGATTCCGTCTGGAATCCTGAGAGGATTCCGTCTGGAATCCTGAGAGGATTCCGTCTGGAATCCTGAGAGGATTCCGTCTGGCATCCTGAGAGGATTCCGTCTGGCATCCTGAGAGGATTCCGTCTGGCATCCTGGGAGGATTCCGTCTGGCATCCTGAGAGGATTCCGTCTGGAATCCTGAGAAAATTCCGTCTGGAATCCTGAGAGGATTCCGTCTGGAATCCTGAGAGGATTCCGTCTGGAATCCTGAGAGGATTCCGTCTGGAATCCTGAGAGGATTCCGTCTTGAATCCTGAGAGGATTTCGTCTGCAATCCTGAGAGGATGCCGTCTGCAATCCTGAGAGGATTCCACTAACTTGCACTTAAGTCTGAAATTCTGCAAGAATTTCGTCTGAAATTTTGCAAGAATTTCGTTTGAAATTCTGCAAGAATTTCGTCTGAAATCCTGCAAGGATTTCGTCTGAAATCCGGCGAGGACTCCGACTCAAATCCAGCCTCGGTTCCTACTGAAACCCTGTAAAGATTTCGTCTGAAACTATGCAAGAATTTCGTATGAAATTCTGCAAGAATTTCGTGTGAAATTCTGCAAGAATTTCGTGTGAAATTCTGCAAGAATTTCGTGTGAAATTCTGCAAGAATTTCGTGTGAAATTCTGCAAGAATTTCGTGTGAAATTCTGCAAGAATTTCGTCTCAAATCCAGCGCCGGTTCCCACTGGAACCCTGCAAAGATTTCGTCTGAAACTCTGCAGGAATTTCGTCTGAAACTCTGCAAGAATTTCGTCTGAAATCCGGCGAAGGCTCCGTCTCAAATCCAGCCTCGGTTCCCACTGAAATCCTTCAAAGATTTCGTCTGAAACTCTGCAAGAATTTCGTCTGAAACTCTGCAAGATTTTCATGTGAAATTCTGCAAGAATTTCGTCTCAAATGCAGCGCAGGTTCCCAATGGAACCCTCCAAAGATTTCGTCTGAAATTCTGTAAGAATTTCGTCTGAAATCCTGCAAGGATTTCGTCTGAAATCCGGCGAGGGCTCCGTCTAAAATCCAGCCTCAGTTCCCACTGAAACCCTACAAAGATTTTCTCTGATACTCTGCAAGAATTTCTTCTGAAATTCTGCAAGAATTTCATCTGCAATTCTGCAAGATTTTTTTCTGAAATTCTGCAAGAATTTCGTCTGAAATCCTGCGAGGTTTTCGTCTGAAATCCTGCGAGGATTTCGTCTGAAATCCAGCGAGGATTTCGTCGAAAATTCTGCGAGGATTTCGTCTGAAATCCTGCGAGAATTTCGTCTGAAATCCTGCGAGAATTTCGTCTGAAATCCTGCGAGGATTTCTTCTGAAATCCTGCGAGGATTTCTTCTGAAATCCTGCGAGGATTTCATCTGAAATTCTGCGAGGATTTCATCTGAAATCCTGCGAGGATTTCATCTGAAATCCTGCGAGAATTTCTTCTGAAATCCTGCTAGAATTTCTTCTGAAATCCTGCGAGAATTTCTTCTGAAATCCTGCGAGGATTTCTTCTGAAATCCAGCGAGAATTTCTTCTGAAATCCTGCAAGAATTTCTTCTGAAATACTGTGAGGACTTTATCTGAAATCCTGTGAGGATTTCGTCTGAAATCTTGTGAGGATTTTGTCAGAAATCTCACGAGGATTTCGTCTAAAATCATGCGAGGATTTCGTCTAAATTCTTGCAAGGATTTCGTTTCAAATCCTTCGAGAAAACCTTGTGAGGATTTTGTCAGAAATCCTAAAAATAAGAACCTACTTCCTGAATTTGAACGACACTCAAAACAGCAATTATCCTGGTTTCTCGGAGATAAAAAATCGCATTGTTTCTTGAAACCCACCCTTTCCTACTGCTCAGCCGAGAAAAGGCGAAAGCTTTTCAATGAAGGAAAACTTGAATGAAGAATCCGACAAGGTTTTCCCACAGAATTTGGCATGCTTGGAGTAGGAGAAGAGGACTACCACTAACAAAGCAGGGTGCACTATTATACTGGATTTCGTTTTTGTTTTTCCCCGTTTTCTCTTCAGCATCTTAAACTTAATGTTCCGGGTGAAAGTGGCTTGCATTTGGTGTGTTTAAGTGAGTATGAAACCGACTGATCAATTTGCGATTGCTTGGAGTGGTGATGAAGAACAATAATGCTAGACTGAAATTGATCCTTTTGTTTCAAAAAATGCATAGAAAATAGTGATCGAATAGTGACTTTCAGGTTGCGAAAAAGTGAGCGTAATATTTTTGTGCTAAAGGTTTAGTTTAAAACTACAATAAAACACCACGTGGAAAAAGTTAAGGAGTTGAGTCAATGAGATCCACGTAAAGAAACATGAAATGACTTTCGTCTTAGTCTGTTTTAATAGTTGAACATAATAGTCACAACTCAGTGATGATCCGTAGGTATCAAGGAAGCTACCGTGTTTTAAGCTACACCCATCGATTTTTATCAGTTCCCACAATTTGATTAATGCCTCAAGAAACATCCCTGACGACGCCATAAAGACGTCACTGTCGAACTGAGCCTCTCAAAGCCGCCCTCATCTCTCATCCAATACGGGTGAAATCCCTTCAGTATCATATCTTTATCACCACCGAGAGCCGACTGAAAGGCCGACCCCCGGCTCCCACATATTCTTCAGAACCGGAAAAGACGAAGCACTCTCGACGTCACACTTGTGTTCTTCAAAGCTCGAAAGGAGAAAAAAACGGAACACCAAATCCCACCGACCAACCAGTGTTTGGTTGAACCGGAGGACAAAGTAGCCTGAAGAAGCCTTCCACTTTCCGATCTCGAGCGCGCCTACGTCGCATCGAAGAGTTTCACTCGCGCAACGGTAAGCAATGAGATAAGGCACTTTTCGCTTCATTCACTCCCGGTGCCGAGCCACCGCCGTCAACTTAATGACACTTCATCGTCGCCGGCAACCGGCTCTTCTGTACTTCGCCGATGACGACTTCGCCACTCCGCTGCTCTGTGGCGCCACAGCAGCAGCAGCAGCCGGTGGAATATAAAAATAATAATATCCTTTGGTGGCGTCGTCGGTCGGCAGAGGAGATAGGACAGTCAGTGTGAGTTACGACGGTTCTCTTTTCTATTCAATGGTAACGCATTGCCACTACCCTACACTGCTATGATCCACACCATCCATGCTTGAGCAGTACGAAGTAAGGAAAGAGGGCTCATATAATCAAAGTGCCTATCAGTTTTGTACCTTGCCATGCTGCCAAGAAACGTAATCGTGATAGAACACAGTAAAAATAAGATACATTTCATCTGAGCATTGACCACGTCAAAGTCAATAATTCTCAAAAACTCCTGCAATAGAAATGACAGTAAAAAAAAGAATGGCGACGGGATTCGAACACTTGTCACCTGGCAGTGAGAGCCGCGCGCGATCTGTCTCGTCTATCTCACTGCCCATGAATAAAGAACAGTTTAGACGAAAAAAGTAAAGCATTAAGCACGAAATTGGTATAATAATGATTCTCTCGATCGGTTTTTATTCACCAAGTTCAAATCAATCAATTGAAATCGCTTCACTGAAAAATTACCAGTAAAAAAATAACTGACGGACGGGATTCGAACACTGGTTCGTGTAGTAATGAGAGACGCACGCGATCTGTTTCATCTATCTCACCAGCCTTGAACAAAGAACCATTTACACGGAAAAAGTTCTGCATTGAGCACAAAATTTAAATACTAGCAGTTTTCTCTGTAGATTTTCATTCGCGTACGTAAAATGAGTACGAAATCGTAATATTTTTTCCTGTGCATGTAAGTGTTATCCAGTAGCATTGAATAAAAGCAGGGCCGAAAATCTTGATAAAATCCATTTTTGTTCGTTCTAGAGGAGATAGAAAAGCGTTTTCAATAACTTCTCCCGGGTTAGTGGTGTTCGTCATAAAGCGATGAGTTGCGTTGGCTTTTGTGTAGTGAAACAAAAGAGTGTACCACCCGCACGGTGATCTGGCGCTCTAACACTTCAAACAAAGCTGCGTGTAAGAACTGTGAAAGCCATTTCAATGGGGACGACAAAACAGATTGGATTCTCAAAAAACACGCTGAAAATCTTTTGTCAGAAGAATTTTCAAAAAGGAAAACCGATGCAATATTGTTCTTAAGTATACCTCACATAATATAATTTTAATAAGCTCCTTGGAGAAGCATTCTCAAGTTGCTTAAAGAATTGGGAAGCTCCAAGCTCCATGGAGAAGCTTCTCAAATCATCATAGAGAAGCTCAAACAAGCTTCTTAGGAAAGCTTTCCCATGCTTCATAGAGAAACTATCCTAAGCTTCTTGGAAAAGCTTTCCCAAGCTTCTTGGAAAATCTTTCCCAAGCTTCTTGGAGAAGCTTTCCTAAGCTTCTTAGAGAGGTTTTCGCAAGCTTCGAAGATAAGTTTTCCCAAGATTATTAGAGATTTTTTCCCAAGCTGCTTGGAGAAGCTTTCCCAAGCTTTTTAGAGAAGTTTTCCAAAGTTTCTTGGCGAAGCATTCCCAAGCTTCTTAGAGAAGCTTTCCCAAGTTTCTTAGAGAAGCATTCCCAAGTTTCAAAGAGAAGCTTTCTCAAGCTTCTAAGAGAAGCTTTCCCAAGCTTCTAAGAGAAGCTTTCCCAAGCTTCTAAGAGAAGCTTTCCCAAGCTTCTAAGAGAAGCTTTCCCAAGCTTCTAAGAAAAGCTTTCCCAAGCTTCTAAGAGAAGCTTTCCCAAGCTTCTTAGAGAAGCTTTCCCAAGCTTCTAAGAGAAGCTTTCCCAAGCTTCTAAGAGAAGCTTTCCCAAGCTTCTAAGAGAAGCTTTCCCAAGCTTCTAAGAGAAGCTTTCCCAAGCTTCTAAGAGAAGCTTTCCCAAGCTTCTAAGAGAAGCTTTCCCAAGCTTCTAAGAGAAGCTTTCCCAAGCTTCTTGGAGAAGCTTTCCAAAGCTTCTTGGAGAAGCTTTCCAAAGCTTCTTGGAGAAGGTTTCCCAAGCTTCTTGGAGAAGCTTTCCAAGCTTCTTGGAGAAGCTTTCCCAAGCTTCTTGGAGCAGCTTTTCCAAGATTCCAAGATTCTTGGAGCAGCTTTTCCAACATTCATGCAGCTATGAGAAGCTTTCCCTAGCTTCAGGGATAAGCTTTTCCAAGTTTCGTGGAGAAGCATTCCCAAGCTTCTGAGAGATGCTTTCCCAAGTTTCTGGGAGAAGCTTTCCCAAGCTTCTGGGAGAAGCTTTCCCAAGCTTCTGGGAGAAGCTTTCCCAAGCTTCTGGGAGAACCTTCCTCAAGCTTCTGGGAGATGCTTTCCCAAGCTACTGGAAAAGCTTTCCCAAGCAACTGGGCTTCGTGGCCGAGCGGTTAGCGGCGTCAGTCGTTTAGGTGTCTCGTAAGCCTCGGTGTGTGGGTTCGATTCCCGCTCCAGTCGGGGAAAACTTTTCGTCAAACGGAAAATTCTCCACTGGGCCACTGGGTGTTATATGTGTTGTCCGTTGTCTAATGTTGTAATGTTCAGTCTGTAGTGGCCGCAAGGTCGAAGACGGTGTAATTGTCTTTTAGAAGCTTCCCAAGCTTCTGGGAGATGCTTTCCCAAGCTTCTGGGAGAAGCTTTCCCAAGCTTCTGGGAGAAGCTATCCCAAGCATCTGGGAGAAGCTTCCCAAGCTTCTGGGAAAAGCTTTCCCAAGTTTCTTAGAGAAGCATTCCCAAGCTGCTTAGAGAAGCTTTCCCAAGCCTCATAGAGAAGCTTTCCCAAGCTTCTAAGAGAAGCTATCTCAAGCTTCTAATGTCGTTTTCGTTTTTGCGGTGGTGCTACACCGGTGCAGCACTTTTGCACCGAAAGTGTTCGTTTTTGATTTTCGTGCTGCACCGGTGCAGCACTTTTTCTGCACCGCTCAAGATAGTGCAGCACTCAGAAAATCGGGAGTGTAGCAGGTGTACACCGCGTCAACCAATCAGCGTTTGCAAAATTGTAAATATTTTGGTTTTTATTCATGCACACCAATGCAACTGCGCCGAAAATGTTCGTTTTTGTGGTGGAAAGTGTAGCACGAAGCGGTGTAGCACCGCCGCAAAAACGAAAACGACATAAGAGAAGCTTCTTAAATCATCATAGAGAAGTTTAAACATGCTTCTTAGGAAAGCTTTCCCAAGCTTCTTAGAGAACCTTTCCCAAGTTTCTTGGAAAAGCTTTCCCAAGCTTCTTGGAGAAGCTTTCATAAGCTTCTTAGAGAAGTTTTCCCAAGCTTCTTAGAGAAGTTTTCCCAAGCTTCTTAGAGAAGCTTTCCCAAGTTTCTTAGAGAAGCATTCCTAAGCTTCTTAGAGAAGCTTTCCCAAGCCTCTAAGAGAAGCTTTCCCAAGCTTCCAAGAGAAGCTTTCTCAAGCTTCTTGGAGAAGGTTTGCCAAGCTTCTTGGAGAAGCTTTTCCAAGTTTCGTGGAGAAGCTTTCCCAGGCTTCTGAGTGATGCTTTCCCAAGATTCTGGGAGCTTTCCCAAGCTTCTGGGAAAAGCTTTCCCAAGCTTCTGGGAGAAGCTTTCCCAGGCTACTGGGAGAAGCTTCCTCAAGCTTCTGGGAGATGCTTTCCCAAGCTACTGGAAGAGCTTTCCCAAGCTTCTGGGAAAAGCTTTCCCAAGCTTCTGGGAGAAGCTTTCCCAGGCTACTGGGAGAAGCTTCCTCAAGCTTCTGGGAGATGCTTTCCCAAGCTACTGGAAGAGCTTTCCCAAGCTTCTGGGAAAAGCTTTCTTAGAGAAGCTTTCCCAAGCTTCTGGGAAAAGCTTTCTTAGAGAAGCATTCCCAAGCTTCTAGAGAAGCTTTCTCGAGCATCTAAGAGAAGCTTTCCTAAGCTTCTTGGAGAAGCTTTCCCAAGATTCTGAGAGAAACATTCCCAAGCTTCTGGGAGAAGCTTTTCCAAGTTTCGTGGAGAAGCTTTCCCAAGCTTCTGAGAGATACTTTCCCAAGTTTCTGGGAGAAGCTTTCCCAAGCTTCTGGGAGAAGCTTTCCCAAGCTTCTGGGAGAAGATTTCCCAAGCTTGTGGAAGAATCTTTTCAAAGTTTCTAGGAGAAGCTTTCCTAAGCTTTCCCAAGCTTCCAAGGGAAGCTTTTTCAAGCTTTTTAGAGAAGCATTCCCAAGCTTCTTAGAGAAGCCTTCCGAGGCTTCTGGAAGAAGCTTTCCCAAGCTTCTTAGAGAAGCTTTCCCAAGCTTCTTAGAGAATCTTTCTCAAGCTTATTAGAGAATATTTCCCAAGCTTAATACAGAAACTTTCCCAAAGCATCATAGAGAAACTTTCACAAGCTTTTGAGATAATCAGCTAATGTAATCCTGTTGCACTCTAAAATAATTGAAGCACAAGAAGTAAGAACCTGCAACTTGTTCAGCGAACTAATTTTATCCAGTTGATAAATTTTCAGCACCGAAACTCAATTGGGTCAAACACTAACCACAAGAACGACAAAAACATCCAACTTTTTGGGCGGCATTTTGAGTAGCGAGCGAAGCTAAGAGTGCGAAACAAAACGAAAACCTTCGACTTTTGGAACGAGCAAAAACAAAAAAAAAACCAAACTCTGATAAACACAAGGACCCGAGTCGAGATGTGTTGTTGTTACCCGGCAAAAAAGGACTTTCGTTCGCCGGCACCGTCGCCACCACCTCTGGATGCCTTTGGTTTCGGAGGAGATGGGATGTCAACCATTCATCACTCGGTTCGGTTTCAGTGGTTTTTCTTCGATGTGAAAATTACAAGCTTGGAGGAGCTGGGTGCTTGGTTTTTTTCGTGCTTCAGGGTAAAGTTACTTTAAGGATTATGTTTCAAGGAGATTTTCCGTAACCGAAGCAAAAAGATATTATGATAAAATTGTGACTGATTCTGCAGCAGAGATATTGGTATTGTAAATAACTAAAATAATACTATTCAGCTTTATGAATTCAAGCGATAACTTTTTTTATTTTAAAGCGTAGTGAAATACTCCAGTTTATCTTGATTTTTATGAAAATAGCCGGAGTTTTAAAACGTGAGTGAAACCTTGACAACGTTTTGAAGACTGTTTGGTTTTGAAAAGGTTACAAAAGTCATAATAAAACCAAACATACTTTGTTATAGTTTTATGATTGTTCTTATAACCTATGGGAGTTTATTTGACTTGGAGAACCATAGAATCATCATTAGGCCAAAATGAAATTATATAGGTTTTGTCTTTTAAAAGAAAACATGAATTAAGTACTTAAATTCAGTGTTCCGTAAATTCATAATTCATATGATTCTCTTAACATGATATGTTCCTAACCTGAAAATATCCATTATCATAAAAATGTTAATTTCAAAAGGATCTCTTTCTTTCTCCTTGGCACACAAATAGATACAAATGCCACCGTTTCCGGCGCGTCCCCTAGTCAAGCTCCCACATAATCATGCCATAAGATTTGAATAATAGCGCAATTGCACCCAAGTTTGTGTCACCAGAGTGAGGGCGGAAAGTTTCTTCCATTCACTACTATCTTTCACTGGGGCTGGGGCTTTTCTATGCGGGTGGAAAATATTTATAAGTACGTTTTTATTAATATGCAACACCGCGCCGGTGAGGTGCAATTTCCAAGTTTCTCGACGGGATTTATCGACTTGTGGCTCATCTACGGAATAGGAAAACTTTGTTGCTTTGTAAGGGAAGGTGGCACGGCTTGAAGTTATTCGAAGAAGTGTATAAGTGTGTCCCAGGAAATTTCAAGGCGGTTTACCCGTTATGAGGGATGAAAGTTTTGCTGTTAATCTTTAACCAGAAAATCATACAAAACAATTCTTGGAGACGTGTCTTTTTTCTTTTCTTTGCAGAGATAAACTTGGAATTCTGCGAAGCTCCAGATGAAAAACATTTACGCTTCTACATAAGCGCCGTTCAAGCTTCTGCTGCAGTGCGTTTGAACTTGTTCTGAAAAACTTCCAGATTTTTATTGCAGAGCAACCAATCTTTTGCTGCAGAGGTTGAAAGTTTCTGCTACAGAACTCATAAACTCCTTTTGTAGGAATTCCAAGCTTCTGCTGTAGAGCTTCCAAGCTTTTGCTGCAGAGCTTCCAAGCTTCTACTGCAGAGCTTCCAAGCTTCTGCTACAGAGCTTCCAAGCTTCTGCTGCAGAGCTTCAAAGCTTCTGCTGCAGAGCTTCCAAGCTTCTGCTGCAGAGCTCCAAGCTTCTGCTGCAGAGCTTCCAAGCTTCTGCTGCAGAGCTTCCAAGCTTCTGCTGCAGAGCTTCCAAGCTTCCGCTGCAGTTTCTGACAGAAGTTTTTCCAAGCTTCTGCAGAAAGCTATGCCAAGTTTTTTGGAGAAGCTTTTCCAAGCTTCTGGGAGAAGCTTTTCTAAGCTACTTTGAGAAGCTTATCCAAGCTTCTGGGAGAAGCTTTTCCAAGCTTCTAAGAGAAGTTTTTCCAAGCTTCTAAGAGAAGTTTTTCCAAGCTTCTGGGAGAAACTTTTCCAATCTTCTGAGAGGAGCTTTTTCAAGCTTCTGAGAGAAGCTTTTCCAAGCTTCTGAGAGAAGCTTCTCCAAGCTTCTGAGAGAAGCTTTTCCAAGCTTTTGAGAGAAACTTTTCCAAGCTTTTGAGAGAAGCTTTTCCAAGCTCCTAAAAGAAGCTTTTCCAAGCTTCTGAAAGAAGCTTTTCCAAGCTTCTGAGAGAAGCTTTTCCAAGCTTTTGAGAGAAGCTTTTCTAAGCTCCTAAAAGAAGCTTTTCCAAGCTCCTGAAAGAAGCTTTTCCAAGCTTCTGAGAGAAGCTTTTCCAAGCTTCTGAGAGAAGCTTTTCCAAGCTTCTGAGGGAAGCTTTTCCAAGCTTCTGAGAGAAGCTTTTCCGAGCTTCTGAGAGAAGGATAAGGAGAGTTCGACTGTTACGATCTATAGAGCTACTTCGGCACTGCAGTCTTGGGGAATTAAAACGATAGTTTTAGTTAAACTCCACATACGCAGCCATCTTACAAACCTTTTGCGAAACATTTCAAACCCATCAAACAACTAATGATCCACCATCTTCAAACCAACCGTTACCTCCACCAGATGTGTAGTGCGAAGAATTTAGTTGCTTCATTAAGTGAAATTAACAAAACTCGCTACGTTTCACTTAATATCCCACATGTAGGTCTAATTCAAACCACTTTTAGAATAATATGTGTAACTAAACATTGTGTTTGCCTGTTTACAGCCAATGTTCAATAGTTTAGACACCGACAGTTCTATGTCAACCCAAACGAAAAACGATTAATCAGAATGTAAGTGAACTATCGAAACATGTAACCCACACAATAATGATTCCCATAATTACAGTATCCCCTGAAGAAGACTCTAATACGAGTCGAAACGTTGGGAAAAATCTAAAACTATCGTTTTAATTCCCCAAGACTGCAGTGCCGAAGTAGCCCTTCTGAGAGAAGCTTTTCCAAGCTTCTGAGAGAAGCTTTTTCAAGCTTCTGAGAGAAGTTTTCCAAGCTTATGAGAGAAGCTTTTCCAAGCTCCTGAGAGAAGCTTTTCCAAGCTCCTGAGAGAAGCTTTTCCAAGCTCCTGAGAGAAGCTTTTCCAAGCTCCTGAGAGAAGCTTTTCCAAGCTTCTGAGAGAAGCTTTTCCAAGCTTCTGAGAGAAGCTTCTCCAAGCTTTTGAGAGAAGCTTTTCCAAGCTTCTGAGAGAAGCTTTTCCAAGCTTCTGAGAGAAGCTTTTCCAAGCTTCCAAGAGAAGCTTTTCCAAGCTTCTGAGAGAAGCTTTTCCAAGCTTCTGAAAGAAGCTTTTCCAAGCTTCTGATAGAAGCTTTTCCAAGCTTGTGAGAGTAGCTTTTCCAAGCTTGTGAGAGAAGCTTTTCCAAGCTTGTAAAAGAAGCTTTTCCAAGTTTCTGAGAGAAGCTTTCCGAGCTTGTGAGAGAAACTTTTCCAAGCTTCTGAGAGAAGCTATTCCAAGCTTGTGGGAGAAGCTTTTCCAAGCTTCTGAGAGAAACATTTCCAAGCTTGTGAGAGAAACATTTCCAAGCTTCTGAGAGAAGCTTTTCCAAGCTTTTGAGAGAAGCTTTTCCAAGCTTCTGAGAGAAGCTTTTCCAAGCTTCTGAGAGAAGCTTTTCCAAGCTTCTGAGAGAAGCTTTTCCAAGCTTCTGAGAGAAGCTTTTCCAAGCTTCTGAGAGAAGCTTTTCCGAACTTCTGAGAGAAGCTTTTCCAAGCTTCTGAGAGAAGCTTTTCCAAGCTTCTGAGAGAAGCTTTTCCAAGCTTCTGAGAGAAGCTTTTCCAAGCTTCTGAGAGAAGCTTTTCCAAGCTTCTGAGAGAAGCTTTTCCATGCTTCTAAGAGAAGCTTTTCCATGCTTCTGAGAGACGCTTTTCCAAGCTTCTGAGAGAAGCTTTTCCAAGCTTCTGAGAGAAGCTTTTCCAAGCTTCTGATAGAAGCTTTTCCAAGCTTCTGATAGAAGCTTTTCCAAGCTTCTGATAGAAGCTTTTCCAAGCTTCTGATAGAAGCTTTTCCAAGCTTTTAAGAGAAGCTTTTCCAAGCTTCCGGGAGAAACTTTTCCAAGCTTCTGAGAGAAGTTTTTCCAAGCTTCTGGGAAAAGCTTTTCCAAGCTTCTGGGAGAAGCTTTTCCAAGCTTCTGGGAGAAGCTTTTCCAAGCTTCTGAGAGAAACTTTTCTAAGCTTCTGGAAGGAACATGTACAAACTTCTAGGAGATGCTTTTCGAAGCTTTGACTTCAGAAACCTGAATCGTCAGGATATTCTGTTGTTCTTAACCCGCTGTGGTAAAGAGCTATAGGCTCTCTTTCGCTTTATGCGTTATTACAGTGCCCTTTTCAGGGCGCTGTTTGAACCCATTGTGGTACGCTTGTGCGTTAGTACCCTCTTCCAGGGTATTTTTCCTATTTCCCTACCTGTCCCTATGCCCATCCAAATCCTTTTTCCTTCCTTTTCCCTCAGGTAGATGATGAAATGGTCGGCGTTTGGTCAGAGTGGACTACGCGATTTTTTGGGCACGTAGAGATAAACGAAGGAATTCGATAACTTTGAACTTTTCGACGATATTTTGATGCAGATTTTTCATTACATAATAGAGTAACAGTATTTCAGAAAATAATGCCCTAGATTTGACATTCCAAGTGCTTGCAGGACATTTTCCCAAAATCATTGAAAAACAGATTGTCCGGTCTGACTTAACGCCGACCAAATAGGCTGTTATTTTGGCGATGGCACAAATGTCCCAAATGGAGGATAACGTGCCTCTGGAGCCGGCCTTCTGATACCTGATACCTGGGAGAAGCTTTTCCAAGCTTCTGGGAGAAGCTTTTCCAAGCTTGTGGAAGAAGCTTTTCCCAGCTTCTAAGAAAAGCTTTTCAAAGCTTCTCAGAGAAGCTTTTTCAAGCTTCTGGGAGAAACTTATTCAAGCTTCTGGAAGATCCTTTTCCAAGCTTAGAACTTAACTGTCTTGGCCACGTCCATACAAATAAAACAAGAACTTTAATGCCCATTCAGTCATTTATTTTTCTCGGTCATTTAAACAGTTAGTGCATTGTAACACTGTGTCTCAGTCCATCTCCGACTGCTGGTTTAGTTACCCAGTTTATTTCACCACAATGAACGAGCTCATTTCTTTGGTGCAGTTATCGCATTTAGCACTGTGTTTCCTTTCAGAAATGCATTTCCGTTTTTTACACTTCTACAGCAGCAGCGTCGACCGTACTTAACTTCTTATTTATTTCACTATTTTATGATCCATCTCCCAGGAATGTGGAAGGACCAACAACGGTCACCTCTCCACTTCGCAAGAGGAGCGGGTAACGAGTCGTAACAGTGAGTGTTACGACACGGAGAGCCAGCGATGCAACAATGCAATGCTCTCTAACTTAATTCCATCACTCACCGGACCGAGGGAAGGCTTCGAAACATTAGCAGCAGCAACATTGCAGTACGAGAAAAAAGGCAAGTTAATTTTTCATTCACGATTCCAAGTAGTGGTACCTTGTCCGCCGCTTCCGGTGCCATTAAGAGCAACTTTTATCGCGATTGTTGAGTGGTGGGTTGAATGCTATCTATTTCAATTTAACATTTTTTTAATTCAAAATGCTTTAAGGACTTTGTTATGCAACAAACGAAGAGTTACATCAAGCACTATTTGTGTTGCACATCAAGTGCAATTTGTGTTTTTGAGGAAGTCATTAGATGTTCATGCTTTAGGAGAATTAACAGTGTTGCCAGTTGTTTGGAGACGTGATCATCGCATTTCCTCCTTCAAATTGCAATACAATGAAAGAGAAAATAGTTGAAAGAAACTACACTTCGACAGCTCTTCGTTTCGTGATTGTTAATTACAGCAAAGTATAAAAGCTATTGTGATGTCACCGCGAATTTAAAAGTTCAATCCCCACACCATAATGACAAAGGCAGTTCAACTTCCAGAAGCTGACCGAGGCATTTCGACTTCTCGATTGCAGAGCCAATAACTTCGAGCTGAAGATGAAAAGTCATCATCCGGCTATGGTAGACGACAGACAGGCAGCTATTTGTGTAGCCGGAACTCTGTCATTAATGGGAAATTTGCCAAGTGCCGGCGGAAAACTTTGCCGCCACCGTGCCGTTTGTCCTACCGTCTGGTTTATCACCAGGAAAATCCTCTCGATCGCAGTGCTATCTTCATTGTGACTATTCCTCCGAAAAGCAAGAGCAAAAAACCCAAACGACAATTAGGTCAGCGGAACTTTGTCAGGAACAATAAGTTTGCTCTACAGGCAGAAGTCCCACTGAAACCGAACCTTCTCTATGGCACTCGTTGTTGTTGTAGTTGTTGTTGTACTTGGCAACTGACGCAACCGGAATCCTTGTCGGTCGCGGATGAAATTATGACTCGGCTCCGGATAGCGCGCGGTGAAGATTTATGATCCTTCAGGATGCACGCTAAGATGTGCGAATTGCGAACAGAGTGCTATGGAATGAAACCCGAGATGAATAATCGATCCATGCCGCGCGGGAGGATGCCCAAGTAACAATCTTAATTCTATTTGGTTTTATTTGTTTTTATGATAGTTTTATCGGAACATTGCATATTCTAGTTGATCTTATCGGAGTCTCACCTGAGCACAACTATTCTTCGTCAATATGTGGTTTTAAAAACACCTCCAAGAATACTTGAGGTTCAGTTCATAAAACCATAAACACAACAAGAACTGTTGAACTTATTTTCAGTTTTATAAGGTTCTTGTAGTTATCTTCAATCATCCGTTCTTGATCAAGAGTAACTGTTCTCGCATAAGAACAGTTTGGTACATGAAAAATACAAGAAAAAACTCAAGCATCAGATTTTGATTCTCATCGTTCCATTATTGCTGCCAATCAAGAACACCTACCCGGAAACCCAACCGCAACGCGGTGCAGTGCCAAGTTCCTGCGGTTGCAGCATTCGAAATGAGGTGGGTATGGTCATCTAGGACGTCGTTTCCCGTGTAATCGGGGTTCCAATCATCGATCTTCAAAATCAACAACTACTTACCTGTTGGAAGTGCTGACCGGAGGAATGAGGCACTGCACCGCATCAAGGCCGGTTATCGAAAAAGGTCTGCCTGGTTGGCAACGGTACCGGGTTGATAAATAAATTCATCGGACGAGATTCACAAAATCCACCGCGGTGCGATAATTTATTGTTTGTTTACAATTTGGCGTACATGTTTTATGACGTTCTTGGCGGAGTTTGCATAAACCTATATCAAGAACGTTATAAACCTGAGTACTCTTGAGTAATACTTCTTACCCTTGCATAAGATGAAATAAATTTAAGGCGTTCTGGATGGAGGCCAACCAGGCTGCATTGAGAACGTTATAAATCCTAGTATTCTTGAGTTATGCTTTTAGCTCTGGCATGAGTTGAAAGAAATTTAAGACGATCTTATGGTGATGTTGATTAAAACCATCGATGATGGACCGACCACCGGCCTAGATTTCAATGGAAGCCATGTTGAGAAAACTCATGAGCAATGTTCGCATGACCAGGAATAATATTTTTAAATATTTTATTAGTGCGTTATAATGGAAGCGCGTTGCAATTTTTGGAAGTATCTTGCAACATATATACGATGAATTTCGCTTGGCATTTGGCATCCTTGTTACACCACGGAAATATTTCCAATTTGTGTAATAAATTAATCCCGATTACAATAATGTGTAATTTTCATTGTGTTTTTAATTTCAATTTAATTCGCCAAACTTTTCTGTCGACATAAAAGCTGCATCAGCAACAACACTGACAAATTTATTATCGTTTTATCGTGCACTTGAAGAATTCTACAAGGAGAGAGCAATTCGCCTTGAGGACAACTTGGGAAGTACAACAAGTTTTAAGAGAAATTTAAAAACAACTCTCCAAGAGCATCTTAGGATGGGCCTCTTTGGTCTTATGGCGGGTTCATGGTTGAGTTGATGTCGTGTTGCAGAGCAATTTGGTTTATGCATGGTTTTAAAGAACAGGTGTTGAAGAATACTTCAAAAGCATTATAAAATTAATTTTGTTACTTGGGTGTTCTTTGTTTGTTGAAAACTCGGTGCGAAGTGGGAGGCATTCGTTACTTTGTGGGAAGATGGTATCCTTTTGAAGCGATGTCAGAAGTTGCCATTAATTCTCTTAGGGATAGTGACTGTTTATTTTTAAACTATTACAGTAGATACGAAAAACAAATCATCCTTAGTGTGAAAAAGCGTCTCTCGGAAGCTTGGGAAAGCTTCTTAGAGAAGCGTGTGTAGTTTCTGTCAGAGGCTTTTAGAAGCTTCACACATAAACATAAAAGAGCTTTTGCCAAGAGGCTTGGAAAAGCTTCCCTCAGAAGCTTGGAAAAGCTTCTCTCAGAAGCTTGGAACAGTTTCTCTCAGAAGTTTGGAAAAGCTTCTTCCAGAAACTTGGGAAATCTTCTCCCAGAAGCTTGGAAAAGCTTCTTCCGAAGCTTGTTAAAGCTTCTGTCAGAAGCTTGGAAAAGCTTCTTTCAGAATCTTGGAAAACCTTCTCCCAGAAGCTTAGGAAAGCTTCTCCCGGAAGCTTGGAAAAACTTTTCCCTGAAGCTTGAAAAAAGTTTCTCTCAGAAGCTTGGAAAAGCAACTCTCAGAAGCTTGGAAAAGCTTCTCCCAGAAGCTTGGAATAGCTTCTACCAGAAGCTTGGAAAAGCTTCTCTCAAAAGCTTGAAAAAGCTTCTCTCGGAAGCTTGGAAAGCTTCTCGCAGAAGCTTGGAAAACTTCTCTCAGAAGCTTGGAAAGCTTCTCTCAGAAGCTAGGAAAGCTTCTTTCAGAAGCTAGGAAAAGCTTCTCTCAGAAACTTGGAAAAGCTTCTCTCAGAAGCTTGGAAAAGCTTCTCTCAGAAGCTTGGAAAAGCTTCTCTCAGAAGCTTGGTAAAGCTTCTCTCAGAAGCTTGGAAAAGCTTCTCTCAGAAGCTTGAAAAAGCTTCTCTCAGAAGCTTGGTAAAGCATCTCTCAGAAGCTTGGAAAAGCTTCTCTCAGAAGCTTGGAAAAACTTCTCTCAGAAGCTTGGAAAAGTTTCTCTCAGAAGAAAAAGTTTCTCTCGAAAGCTTAGAAATCTTACTCTCAGAAGCTAGGAAAAGTTTCTCCCAAAGCTTGGAGAAGCTTCTCCAGCCCTCCAAAAGACTTCATCCAGAAGGCTGAAAAGACTTCATCCAGAAGGCTGAAAAGACTTCATCCAGAAGGCTGAAAAGACTTCATCCAGAAGGCTGAAAAGACTTCATCCAGAAGGCTGAAAAGACTTCATCCAGAAGGCTGAAAAGACTTCATCCAGAAGGCTGAAAAGACTTCATCCAGAAGGCTGAAAAGACTTCATCCAGAAGGCTGAAAAGACTTCATCCAGAAGGCTGAAAAGACTTCATCCAGAAGACTGAAAAGATTTCATCCAGAAGGCTGAAAAGACTTCATCCAGAAGACTGAAAAGACTTCATCCAGAAGGCTGAAAAGACTTCATCCAGAGGGCTGAAAAGACTTCATCCAGAAGGCTGAAAAGACTTCATCCAGAAGGCTGAAAAGACTTCTTTCAGAAATCGGAAGAAGCTTTTCCCAATTAGCTTTTACCTGCATTTCAGCACTTCCGACGACTGTGTCAGCATCCATACAATCGAAAGCACACATTTCACTAGCAAGTCTTCAGCAAGACTCTCGAATAAATAATCGTAGAAAATGGTCTTCCAAACTAAATTCCATTTCAGCCAATCAACCGGACCTCCTTCTCCCGAGCGTCGACGTCATCCACCTCGAATTGTTTTGGATGACACTGAAAAATGTTGTCTTGGCGTGCTCTTTGTCGTTTATCAGCAGTCCGACGAGTACATATAAATGTTTTCGGATCCGAACAACGACGACGAGAATCAATTTACTCTGAAAGAGACACATTGGAAAACGTTTCGATCATCAATAACCCTAACTGTGTCCCTCTCTAGCTGCAGACGCACTCACTTCCGCCGTTAAAAGCATTTTTCAACCTGCCTGGACAAATACACAATCGGACGAAGATCATCAATCGATTCCACCGCCCGGCAGGGTCCTTGGTCTTTCCTAATTGGATCCTACATAAGCTCGCCGGTCGCCGGACTCGTCGGCATCATCATTTTTCCGCTTCCGAACAGCCGGAGCTGACCACAGAAACATCATTTTCTCTTAACAACAACCGACATGCGGGCAGGCAGGAGACCCTCTGGCGGAAGGTCTGCGTCCACGTCCACGAGCGGCGAGGTTTCTTTTTCTGCACTGTCATAGCAAATAATTTCCTGATGCGGAACTAAGGAGGTCATCTTCGTGGTCATCATCTGTCTCATCCGTATCGTCGTAGAAATCAAAGTGAAATGCGAGCATGTGATGACCGAATGGGGAAGATATCTAGCTGAAGATGGGCAGTGAGTGGACAGCGTGTTATAGGATGTAATCCATCAGGGAGATTAATTACGATAGACATAATTAGGTCGATATCCATAACATTGATGTGCTTTTCGAGATAAAAATGGAGCTGGAAATTAGGAAAGATGTGAAATGACAAAAGAAAGACTTATAACTGCATTAACTAACTTTAAATAAGAAACCTCAAGCAGAAGCCTGGAAGATTTGTCAAATAGCAACATAAAAGCTTTTCCAAAAAAGTTTGGAAGATTCTCCAGCAGAAGCTTGGACGTTTCTACAGCAGAAGCTTGAACGCTTCCTTAACAGTGGTATGGAAACTTCTCCAGCAGAAGCCTGAATGCTTCTCCAGCAGAAGCCTGAATGCTTCTCCAGCAGAAGCCTGAATGCTTCTCCAGCAGAAGCCTGAATGCTTCTCCAGCAGAAGCCTGAATGCTTCTCCAGCAGAAGCCTGAATGCTTCTCCAGCAGAAGCCTGAATGCTTCTCCAGCAGAAGCCTGAATGCTTCTCCAGCAGAAGCCTGAATGCTTCTCCAGCAGAAGCCTGAATGCTTCTCCAGCAGAAGCCTGAATGCTTCTCCAGCAGAAGCCTGAATGCTTCTCCAGCAGAAGCCTGAATGCTTCTCCAGCAGAAGCCTGAATGCTTCTCCAGCAGAAGCCTGAATGCTTCTCCAGCAGAAGCCTGAATGCTTCTCCAGCAGAAGCCTGAATGCTTCTCCAGCAGAAGCCTGAATGCTTCTCCAGCAGAAGCCTGAATGCTTCTCCAGCAGAAGCCTGAATGCTTCTCCAGCAGAAGCCTGAATGCTTCTCCAGCAGAAGCCTGAATGCTTCTCCAGCAGAAGCCTAAATGCTTCTCCAGCAGAAGCCTGAATGCTTCTCCAGCAGAAGCCTGAATGCTTCTCTAGCAGAAGCCTGGAAGCTTCTTCAGCAGAAGCTTCGTATCTTTTCAAGCAGAAGTTTGGGAGCTTTTTAATTGAAGTTTTGGAGCATCTCAAGCAGAAACTTTAAAGCTTCTTCAGCAGAAGTTTGGGAGCTTCTCAAGCAGAAGCTTGGGAGCTTCTCAAACAGAAGCTTGGGAGCTCCAGCAAAAACTTGGGAACTTCTCAAACAGAAGCTTGGGAGCTTCTCAAGCAGATGCTTGGGAGCTTCTCAAGCAGAAGCTTGGGAGCATCTTAAGCAGAAGCTTAGGAGCTTCTTAAGCAGAAGCTTAGGAACTTCTCTAGCATAAGCGTAGGAGCTTCCCAAGCAGAAGCTTGGGAGCTTCACAAGCAGAAGCTTGGGAGTTTCACAAGCATAAGCTTGGATCTTCACGAGCAAAAGCTTGGGAGCTTCTTATGCAGATGCTTGGAAACTTCTCCAGCAGAAGCTTGGGAACTTCTCAAGCAGTAGCTTTTGAACATCTCAAGTAGAAGTTTAGGAGCTTCTCGTGCAGACGTTTGGAAGATTCTCAAGCAGAACGCTTGGGAGCTTCTCCAGCAGATACTTGGAAGCTTCTCAAGCAGATACTTGGAAGCATCTCAAGCAGAAGCTCGGGAGCTTCTCAAGCAGAAGCTTGGGAGATCCTTCAGCAGAAGCTTGGGAGCTCATCCAGCAGAAGCCTGGGAGCATCTCAAGCGGAAGATGGAAGCTTTTCAAGCAGAAGCTTTTGAGTTTCTCGAGCAGAAACCTGGAAGCTCTTCAAACAGTAGACTCAAAGCTTCTCAAATAGAAGGTTGGAAGCTTCTCAAGCACCAACCAGAGGCATCTAAAGCAGAGGCCTAGTAGAATCAAAAGAAGCGTTACAAGTATTACGACAGAAACTCTTTGACCCACATTTTTTTTAACAGATCCTACAGAATCTTATAAAGGTAGATGCTAAATGAATAGACCAAATGAGCCAATCAAATTAAATCTTTAAAAGCAACTTAAAACCACTTCTAACACAAATCTGATTTCCCCATGAAAATTACTCCAAATTACTTCACTCATCAGCTCACGAGTAAAGTAGCTTTCCATCGTCTCCGCTGAGAGTTCCGCCTCAATCCATTAGCGATCAACGGAGCAAAACCGGAACCATCTGGTCTGGTCGGTAACTTGCAAAGAAGCTCTAGCTAAGTAGTTTTCCACCAAAGCAGCAAACGGAAGTCGGCAAAATAGGCAAGAATGGTGAAACCACCCACCAACAACCGGTAGCAGCACAAAGACGACGACGAGAACCAGATTTAATGATAATGAAGATGAATTTCACCACCTCTTCCCGACCGAGACCGGAATCAAGGCGCATTTCAGTGTGCGTCTGCAAAGGAAACTTGCGTTGAATTATCTTGGCAGCTCAGTAGCAGACATTAATTTGGAAATAGTTTTATTAAAAAGCTTTTTCGTCGGTTTACTACTGTACTTCGACCAAGGCAACGTCGGGGAGACGTTTTTTTGTAAATTAAAATCATGATGTCTGGTTCTGATTGAATTATGACTTGTGGTTGCAAGGAGCGGGCAAAAATAAGTATGAAAAGAACGACTTCAGGTGTAGAAACGTGAGAAGCGGTCACGTTCATACAGCAAGTTGCGGCACGTACTCGTTTCGAGTTGAGAAGCATCCAGGGAAAGATTAACGATATACGATGCTCGAAGAGTAACTACGTTAAAGTAATGAGATAACAAAAAATTACAACACGACACAGGATTTAAGGAAACATTGAAAAAGAAGGCGTTTGCTTTGGAATCTTTTAGGTTTTTCGGCAAAGATTCCGAAGCATCCAATAAAAAAACTTCCAAGCTTCTGATGAGAAGAATCCAAGCTTCTGATGAGAAGATTCCAAGCATCTGATGAGAAGCTTCCGAGCTTCTGATGAGAAGCTTCCAAGCTTCTGATGAGAAGCTTCCAAGCTTCTGATGAGCAGTTTCCAAGCTTCTGATGAGAAGCTTCCAAGCTTCTGATGAGAAGCTTCCAAGCCTCTGATGAGAAGCTTCCAAGCTTCTCATCAGAAGCTTCCAAGCCTTCAATGAGAAGGTAACAAGTTTCTGATGAGAAGCTTCCAAGCTTCTGATGAGAAGCTTCCAAGCTTCTGATGAGAAGCTTCCAAGCTTCTGATGAGAAGCTTCCAAGCTTCTGATGAGAAGCTTCCAAGCTTCTGATGAGAAGCTTCCAAGCTTCTGATGAGAAGCTTCCAAGCTTCTGATGAGAAGTTTCCAAGCTTCGGATGAGAAGCTTCCAAGCTTCTGATGAGAAGCTTTCAAGCTTCTGATGAGAAGCTTCCAAGCTTCCGATATGGAGCTTCCGAGCTTTTGATGTTCCAAGCTTCTGACGAGAAGATCCCAAGTTTCAAATGAGAAGCCTCCATGCTTCTGATAAGATGCATCCAAGCTGTTGTTGAGAAGCTTCCAAGTTTTCCAATGTCTCTATTGTTTAAATCTTTGAGACAGAAAAGCTGTAATTTTTATAAACTCGTTTGAGTACCCTTGATGAAAAGGTTTTCAATCTCCCACCTTACAGTGCACAGCAAGTTACCATCTTCTTTTAATCTGCAAAAGAGCGATTACATTAATTCGCTTGGGTGCATCGCCGTCTCGCTACGGAATAGTTGCGGAAGGATACCATCTGCAAGCTGCTCCTACTTAATTCAAATCCTAGGACGGACGACCGACGCGACGCGACGACGACGGCTTGCAGCATCTTTGAAATGGAAATCAGAGGACGACAATCATCGCCCGATATTTTCAAGTTCGTCATCGAGACGTAGCCGGGGTTGACACCGCGTTGTGTAAGCGTAAGCACTTGGTGGCCCAGTTGGTTCTTCATTGGCGCAGATTTTTATCGCTTCTTTTCTTGCGTTAGTAGTTGGGTTGACCCGGGAAAAAATTGCCGGATAATTGCGAAAATTACAGTCTAGAGCAGTACTTTCAATTGTCAACTGTGACCCGTATGGTACTTGTATCCTAACACAAATAAAAATTCTAAAATAAACCGGATTTTTATCAAAAGATTGCCTTAAAAATGTAGGTTACGCTTTACAGGTGTTGTAAATAAACACTATATACGTTATGGTTATGTACTACAACATGTATTATAAAATTAAAAAAAAAACTCATACAATATGCAATTGCCTATTTTCGTTACGAATGGCAATCTTAAGTAGTATGGTTTGTTGACTATTTTGGTCCTAAAATCAAGACGAATACAATCACAGTGTTACCATACAATGTATCATATTCCCATGAGAATCTTTTACTAGGACAACCAAACGAAATGCATCGCGGCTGGATGGTTGTAAAGGTGCGACCCGGTGTACTAGGAAGCGTGTCCCACTTGAGACGGTGATGGTGGCAGTTTTCCGACAAACCGACGACATCGTTGCGTCGTTGAGAAAAAGGGTAGGGATTAAAAGTTTACCATTCAATTACCCAGGGTAAAAGACGGGCAATGGGTGTTGCTGGAAAGTTGTGCTCACTAATTTGTCCGTGGGTTCTTCAGTAAGAAATCTTCTGCACAAGTGTACCGGCTTGAAACTGTCGCATATATGGAAGCGCTAAATGAATATGATGGCAAAAAACATAGCTTGGCGCCCGTTAATACTCACAATACTAACAGTCTGTTGTTCAATTCCGTTGGAGATTCCGGCGAGGGCGGCACCTCCAGCGCTACTGGTGATGGCACTGACTGCTGCGGATGTGGTACTGCTGCTGCTGCTGGTCACTCCACTGCTCGGTACGGCACTGCTGATGGCGCTGAGCGATGACAGCGAGGTCGGTGGCGGAGCGCCACCCGGCGGGACGCCTAATACTGATGGGGAGCTGTACTGGCTGACAGTCTGGAAATGGGGATAAAATAATCGAATCAAAAGACAAACATTAGATGAAGTATCTGGACTTTCTGGAAGAAAGTTTCCAGATAATTAGAGAAAAAGTGTCTCCGGACTTTCTAGGTAAAGTCTCCAAACTTTCCAGAAGAAAGCCTTCGGAAGAAGTCTCTGAACTTTTCAGGAGCAAGTCTCTGGACTTTTCAAGAAAAAGTCTCCGGAATTTCCTGGAGAAAGTCTTCGGACTTTCCAGGAGAAGGTCTGAATACTTTCCATGAGAATAGTCTCCAGACTATCCAAGGAATAGTCTCCGGACTTCCGAGGGGAAAGTCTCCGGATTTCCCAGGGTAAAGTCTCCGGACTTTTCAGGAGAAAGTCTTTGAAAAGTCTCCACACTTCCCAGTGGGAAAGCCTCCGGACTTCCCAGGGGAAAGTCTCCGGACTTCCCAGGGTAAAGATTCCGGACTTTTCAGGAGAAAATCTTTGGACTTTCCAGGAGAAGGTCTGAAGACTTTCCAGGAGAATAGTCTCCGAACTTCCCAGGGTAAAGTCTCCGGACTTTTCAGGAGAAAGTCTTTGGACTTTCCAGGGAAATGTCTTCGAACTTTCCAGGGGAAAATCTCCGGACATTTCAGGAGAATGTCTTCGAACTTTCCAGGGAAATGTCTGCGGACATTTCAGAGGAAAGTCTCCGGACTTTCCAGGAAAAAGTCTCCAGACTTTCCAGGAGAAAGTCTCCGGACATTCCAGGAAAAAGTCTCCGGACTTGCCAGGAAAAAGTCTCCGGACTTGCCAGAAGAAAGTCTCCGGATTTTCCAGGAGAAAGTCTTCGGATTTTCCAGAAGAAAGTCATTGGACTTTTCAGGAGAAAGACTCCGGACTTCCCAGGAGAAAGTCTCCGAACTTTCCAGGAGAAAAACTCTGAACTTTTCAGAAGAAAGTCTCCGGACTTCCCAGGGAAAGTCTTAGGATTTCCCAGGGTAAAGTCTTCGGACTTTTCAGGAGAAAGTCTTTGGACTTCCCAGGGAAATGTCTCCGGACTTTCCAGACTTTTCAGGAGAAAATCTTTGGACTTTCCAGAAGAAGGTCTGAAGACTTCCCAGGAGAATAGTCTCCGAACTTCCAAGGGAAAAGTCCCCGGACTTCCCAGGAAAAAGTCTCCGGACTTCCCAGTGGGAAAGTCTCCGGACTTCCCAGGGTAAAGTCTCCGGACTTTTCAGGAGAAAGTCTTTGGACTTTCCAGGGAAATGTCTTCGAACTTTCCAGGGGAAAATCTCCGGACATTTCAGGAGAATGTCTTCGAACTTTCCAGGGAAATGTCTGCGGACATTTCAGGGGAAAGTCTCCGGACATTCCAGGGAAGTCTCCGGACTTGCCTGGAAAAAGTCTCCGGACTTGCCAGGAAAAAGTCTCCGGACTTGCCAGGAGAAAGTCTCCGGATTTTCCAGGAGAAAGTCTTCGGATTTCCCAGAAGAAAGTCTTTGGACTTTTCAGGAGAAAGACTGCGGACTTCCCAGGAGAAAGTCTTCGAACTTTCCAGGAGAAAGTCTCCGAACTTTCCAGGAGAAAAACTCTGAACTTTTCAGAAGAAAGTTTCCGGATTTCCCAGGGTAAAATCTCCGTACTTTTCAGGAGAAAGTCTTTGGACTTCCCAGGGAAATGTCTCCGGACTTCCCAGGGTAAAGTATCCGGACTTTTCAGGAGAATATCTTCGGACTTTCCAGGAGAAGGTCTGAAGACTTTCCAGCAGAATAGTCTCCGAACTTCCAAGGGAAAAGTCCCCGGACTTCCCAGGGAAAAGTCTCCGGACTTCCCAGTGGGAAAGTCTCCGGACTTCCCAGGGTAAAGTACCCGGACTTTTCAGGAGAAAGTCTTTAGACTTTCCAGAGAAATGTCTTCGAACTTTCCAGGGGAAAACCTCCGGACTTCTCAGGAGAAAGTCTTCGAAATTTCCAGGGAAATGTCAGCGGACATTTCAGGGGAAAGTCTCCGGACTTTCCAGGAAAAAGTCTCCGGACTTGCCAGGAAAAAGTCTCCGGATTTTCCAGGAGAAAGTCTTCCGATGTTCCAGAAGAAAGTCTTTGGACTTTTCAGGAGAAAGACTCCGGACTTCCCAGGAGAAAGTCTCCGAATTTTCCAGGAGAAAGTCTCCGGACTTTCCAGAAAAAAAACTCTGAACTTTTCAGAAGAAAGCCTCCGGACTTCCCAGGGGAAAGTCTCCGGACTTCCCAGGGTAAAGTACCCGGACTTTTCAGGAGAAAGTCTTTAGACTTTCCAGAGAAATGTCTTCGAACTTTCCAGGAAAAAATCTCCGGACTTTCCAGGATAAAGTCTCCGGACTTTCCAGGAAAAAGTCTCCGGACTTGCCATGAAAAAGTCTCCGGATTTTCCAGGAGAAAGTCTTCGGATTTCCCAGAAGAAAGTCTTTGGACTTTTCAGGAGAAAGACTGCGGACTTCCCAGGAGAAAGTCTTCGAACTTTCCAGGAGAAAGTCTCCTAACTTTCCAGGAGAAAAACTCTGAACTTTTCAGAAGAAAGTCTCAGGACTTTCCAGGGGAAAGTCTCAGGACTTTCCAGGGGAAAGTCTCCGGATTTTCCAGGAAACAGTATCCGGGCCTTCCAGAAGAAAGCCTGTAGACTTTCCTGTAGAAAGTCTCCGGTCTTTCCAGGATAATTAAAGATTGAGATTATTGGATAACACAAAGCACTACTCACATTTCTGAGTGTCTGCGAGCTGGCGAGCTGGGCGGCTGCCGCAGCGGCCACCGCCTGCTGCTGCTGGTGTTGCTGGTGCTGTTGGTTGAGCTGTTCCTGGTGCTGTTTCAGACTGCTGAGCTGGTGGTCGGCCATTGTCATGGCTAGACCGCCGCCTCCACCGGTCGGTGCCCCTGCGCCCTTCATGACCTGCACCGAGAGGCCTTCCGCACCGAGACCGGCCTGTGCTGCTGCTGCCGTTGGTGGAAATCCGGCTGCTCCCGGAAACGGTCCCATCCCCTGGACCATGTGCTGTGAGAAGAAAGAGAGAACACACTGATTAGTATGCAACGAAACTATAGTTTTTATCTATAAACAAGTGTGAGGAATGGGGGGAGTTTGCCTACAGCAAATGACGATACACGCAAATGTGGTTCATTAAAACTGGTAGAAAAACCGATAGTTCGTTCACAAGTTCTGGTTCAGTGGGAAACTATCTCTGCACAACAAATCCCCAAGGGTCTCGATACGAAAAAATAGACTGATCAAACCATGTATAGGTGGCGGTAACTTTCTCTTATTATCAAATTGATAATTTTCTTTTATGAAAACCATCGCTAGAATCCGTTTTTTTTTCTCTCCAGATTTCTTCAAGCAGTTATTACTTGAAAACAATAGAAATCGTTGCAATACTGCTAGACCTAGTATTCCCAAGTAACATTTTGATGACCAATAAATCTTGAAGAGGTTTCAAGAGCCGTCATAAAACCTTATAACTTTTATTTTGTTTTTATGATGGTTCTATTAAACTCTTCTAGTCTATTTGGCTGAAACATGTTATTTGGGTTATGTAATTCATTGATTCTAGAATGTCGTCTCTGAACCTGTTAAGCTAGTTTTCGGGATTTCGGCTTCCAGAGAGATTTTCCGAGAGCAAATCTGCAGGACTTCTGAGGACAAATCTCCAAAATTGGAGACAGCATCTCTTTGGACATCTAGGGAGCGTGTCTCTGAGTTTCCAGACAGTAGGTTCATGGGTATTTGAAGAAGTTTTCGAACTAGCAGGAAGCAAGTCTCTGGATTTTCGGAGTGCAAGTCTTTGGATATTTTGAGAGTAAGTCTCCGCACTACCAACGAGCGTGTCTCTGGGTTTTCAGACAGTTAGTCTATTCTATTAGTTTTCCAAAAGCAAGTTCTTGGACCTGCAAGAAGTAAGTCTCTAGGCATTTAGAAAGAAAGCCTTCAAGCATTCAAAAAGCAAGTCTCTGGACTCAAGAGTGCAAGTCTCTGGATATCCAGAAAGCGAGTCTCTGGATTTTCGGATTCCAAATTTTTCATAGAGCAAGCCTCTGCGCTTTCAGAGAGCAAGTTCTTGGACCTGCAGGGAGCAAGCCTCTTGGTTTTCCTAGAGCAACTCTCTGGGCCTCAAAGAGCAAGTCTTTGGATTTCCAGGGAACAAATCTCTGGACTTCCAGACGCTGTCTCTAGAACTGAAGGGTTCGAATGCCCAGCGAGCGAGTCTCTGGGCATCCAGCGTACAGGTCTATAGGTCCTTAGTCCTCAGTCTCTGGACTTCTAGAAAGGGTGTCTCTGAACTTTCAGTGACTAATACAAATTTTACATGAAAAATCCTTTTTGGAGTGATTGCATAATCTTTCAACTCACCTCTGTGTACAAGAAAAGTCTATCTAGGAAGAATCATTTACTGTTCTAGATAACAGTCTCGATATCAAACCGGTCCGTTCTGGAACGCCGCTCTACGTCTGATAGTGGAGTCCAGCTGAGCGAGGACGACATCAAACCACAAGTGATTCTTGTGTCTTTCGGACGGGATCCCCTGCAGGGGTATTGCCCGCTGCTTCCACCCTCATCCCACAAGAGAGAAAGCAGCATTGTTAGTCATTAAAAGCTGCAGCTTTTCCTCTTGTGTCTTTGCGCTGTTTATTCACCATCGGTTCCAGTCCCGGTGCTGAGCTCAGCAGGATCACAGCCAGATAGTATTGCAATTTACAGAGAGCCCGGCTTCAGGCAACTGGGCAAAGGCATTATCCTCGTCGGCCGACAAGTACCGACAGGGACGACGACGACGACACACCAGTAGTGAAAAGTGAGCCAAAAACCACTATCACAAGGATGCTCGAATGTTTTTGAACAAAGGAAGGCACTATTTCGCGCACCCCCATAGCACACTCACACAGTAGGTGGTTGGCACTTGTGGTGTGACTGCTGGAACGTAAACTTTTGAACTACGTTCGTTTGGGTAGAATGTTTTCTATAGCTCTTATGGATTTGGCGGCTTTGTTTGAACTTCTAAGCTTGTTTAAAATTTATTGAGTGCTCCTCAAACTTCTATAGAGAAAGGAATCACATTTTTTTTAAATATAATCTTAGGTTCTTTCAAATCTAAATCCACAACAAAAATATTCATTCTAAGAAACATATTCTGGAAGTTTTATGGAAGTCAATCATTATCCAAAGATTTATTCTCTAAAGAACAGAGACTTGCTCTCTGAAAGTCCAGAGACGTGCTTTCAGAAAGTCCAGAGACTTGCTCTATGGAAGTCCAGAGACTTGCCCTCTGGAAGTCCAGAGACTTGCCCTCTGAAATTCCAGAGACTTGCTCTTTGGAAGTTATGAGATTTGCTTTCCGGAAGCCCAGAGACTTGCTCTCTGTAAGTCATGAGACTTGCTCTCTGGAAGTCCGGATATTTGCTCTCTGGAAGTCATGAGACTTGCTCTTTGCAGTTCCAGAAACTTGCTCTCTGCGAGCTCAGAAACCTGCTCTCTGGAAGTTCAGAGACTTGCTCTCTGGAAGCCCATAGACTTGCTCTCTGAAAGTCTAGAGACTTGCTCTCTGTAAGTACAGAGACTTTCCCTCTGGAAGTCCAGAGACTTGCTCTCTGGAAGTCACGAGACTTGCTCTCAGGAAGTCCAGAGACTTGCTAAGTGGAAGTCATGAGGCTTGCTTTCTGCAGTTCCAGAAACCTGCTCTCTGCAAGCTCAGAGACCTGCCCTGAAAGTCCTGCTCTCTCGAAGTCCAGAAACGTGCTCTCTGGAATCTAGAGAATTACTCTCTGGAAGTCCAAAGATTTGCTCTCTGGAAATCCAAAGATTTGCTCTCTGGAAGTCCAAAGACTTGCTCTCTGCAAGTCCAGAGGCTTGCTCTCTGGAAGTCTAGAGACTTTCTCTCTGGTAGTCCAGAGACATGCTCTCTGGAAGTCCAGAGACTTGCTCTCTGGAAGTCCAGAGACTTGCTCTCTGAAAGTTCAGAGACTTGCTCTCTGAAAGTCCAGAGACTTGCTTGTTCTATGGAAATCCAGAGACTTGCTCACTGGAAGTCTGGAGACTTGCTCTCTGGAAGTCCAGAGACTTGCTTGTTCTCTGGAAGTTCAGAGACTTACTCTCTGGAAGTCCAGGGACTTGATCTCTGGAAGTTCAGGGACTTGCTCTCTGGAAGTCCAGGGACTTGCCCTCTGGAAGTCTAAAGAATTTGCAGCTCTAGATTTTTGTTTCTCTGCAAAACCAGAGACTTGTTCTCTGAAACTCAAGAAACGTACTATTTTGAAGTCTCTTAGGAAATGTTCCTGATAATCGCAGTGAATGTTTTTCAACAAGGCACATATGAAAGTTTCTCTTCAACCAAAAAATAATCCTTCGTAGGTAATAAGCTCTCTCTAGGAAAACTCATAAAATTTCTGTATGTAAATCCTACTGGCTTAGTTCACATCTCCCCATATATTGATAGATGCAAATCCCCAAACACCCATCACATGATCCCCGTAGGATATTCCGATAATACAATTGAACATTTATGCACAAAAACCGAGCTTATCAAGCATTCAAATCGAACACAAGGATTCCATCGTATCCCAGGCAGCTTGGCACCACACCGCATGGATACTCACAGTTATTCAATTTCCGGAATCCTTTATCCCACATACTGTGTACATGCTTGGGCTATCTGTTTTCCGGAATAATCTAAGAAAAACAATCCCCCTCATTGTATCTCGGATCGTCGTCGTGTGAGGCACCCAGGGTTAAGCCTTTCACAGAAAGAAAGAACAAGAGAAAAATTCCTTCTGCTCCGGAGTCAGGATTTTGCATTCCACCGCACTAGTCGCACCAAACGAACCCCCACATTTCAAACCAGAGCCCAGAGCTAGAGAAAAATCCGTTTTTACCGCCTTTGGCATTTATCACAAGAAGTGTTCTTCTGCCGCCGTCCATCTATTTCTTCGTTGCACTTCGACGTCGGGCACCGATGTGGAGAAAATTGCTTGTCTCCTGCCCCTGTTGGGGTACAGAGCACCATCTCACTAATGGATAAACAGAAAGGACACATACACACATCGAGGAAAAACCCGGATTTTAATTTCAAATTACTGCTCACATCCCACATCCATGGGAGAGGGTGGACCTTTTTCCTGTGTTTCCGTCCTGCTCAGTCAGTAGTGTGAGTCCGTTTGTGCAAGGATGCGTTCGGAACTTCGGATCCGGATAAAACCTTTGAAACATAAACATGAATACTTGTACGTACATACGTACGCACACACATACAGACGGGCAGATGCACAGACATGTGTTGCATAAATTCACATACGATCAGAACATAAAGTTTTTCTAGATAAACAGTCATCAATCTTGCAGAGTTTTTCGGAGGGTGCTGCGCTGTCGGGTCGAGCTTTGTGTCTTCGATGCTTTCAAAAGACTTGCATGCAGTTGTACTGGAATAGCATTTTTATACACTTCTTAAGGCAAATGTCTTACGGAATAACAGAAATCGAAAAAAAAGATTTCCAAAGGAATCATTTGAAAAATAAATGATTGAAATTAATTCCAAATTCATGATTGCAATTCAATTCATGTCTCATAGATCCTAAAAGCAACATTGTTAAGTCAAACAGATTTAAGGCAGCCAACCTTAAAGCCAAAACAAAATCTTGGTTTTATGACGGTTATCAAAACCTCTTGGAAGCAAATTCATCATCAAATTATTGCTTCCCAAGTAAGATTTTTTATTCAAGGTTCAAGAGGTTTTGCGAACTACCATAAAACCAAAATGAAAGTTATTAAGTTTTATGACGGTTCTAAAAACCTCTACATGATCAATTGGCCATCAAAATGTTACTTGGGTTGTGAGATAGACCGTACCATTTGAGATGAGAGACGCTTACGTTCGTTATTCAATATATCAAAGAGTTGATATTTTTCACTTTATCGCAGTTGCTCAAAAAATTGACTTAAAGCTGTAATATTACCTAGAAAGTTACACGCGTTGCAACATATCGAAATAATGTAAACTTCTACAAACCTAATATTAGTGAATTAAATCCTTCTTTTGTTCTTGTTTTGATTTCATTTCTTTGTTTTTATTCTCTCAGTCTATCAAACTTCTAATACGTCTAAAATGTATTGTATCAGTAATGCATTTGAAGAATATAATTCAAAAACTGAAAGTGAAATAAAGTCCTGTCCAAAGAACTTCTTCAACTACGTAAAATCCAAATTAAAATCTGACAATTTTCCATCCGTTATGCATCTTGATGAATCTGTTGGTGATAACTCGGAAAAAATTTGCAATCTTTTTGCAAATTTCTTCCAAGAAATCTATACAACATTTTCTGAAGAAGATCGTGACCGCGATTATTTTGCATTTTACCCAGAATTCCCTAGGGACATTGGCGTAAACCAACTCCAAGTGCAGGATATTTTACATGCTCTTAAGAATCTAGACGCCTCAAAAGGTCCTGGTCCTGACGGGATCCCCCCAGTATTCATGAAAACTTTAGCACAGGAACTGACTGCTCCTTTGTTTTGGCTTTTTAATATGTCGCTGGAATCTGGTAATTTCCCAAAACTATGGAAAAGCTCTTTTCTAGTACCTATTTTCAAATCTGGCCGAAAATCAGACGTACGTAATTATCGTGGTATAGCCATTATCTCTTGCATTCCGAAACTTTTCGAGGCAATTGTCAACGAAAAGCTATTTCTCCAAACCAAAAACAGAATTACTGATATGCAACACGGCTTCTTCAAAGGTCGGTCGACCTCAACAAATTTACTGCAATTCATAGACTATTCATTAAACGCAATGGATAATGGAAACCACGTGGAAGCTCTCTACACGGACTTTAGTAAGGCATTTGATCGCATTGACATACCAATGCTACTTTTCAAACTACAAAAAATCGGAATTGAGCCAATTCTCCTGAAATGGCTTGAATCATACCTAACTGACCGTCAACAAATAATTAAATTCAATGGAAACAAGTCAAACCCAATTCAAGTCACTTCAGGTGTCCCCCAAGGCTCTCATTTAGGACCTCTTCTCTTTATTATGTATGTAAACGACATTTCCTTCATTTTAAACAAACTAAAAGTTCTAATTTATGCCGATGACATGAAGCTCTTTCTGGAAATACGAAATGAAGAAGACATCAATGTATTCCACAATGAAATTCACATATTCTACGTATGGTGCAAAAAAAGCCTTTTAGAATTAAATGTAAAAAAATGCAACTTAATATCATTTAGCAGAAAAAGAACAACACCAAACATTTCAATTGCATTAGGAAATCAAAATGTGGAAAAATGTGAAAGAGTAAGAGACTTAGGAGTAATCTTAGACTCTAAGCTTACTTTCGTAGACCACTACAACACAATAATTCACAGGGCTAATAACATGCTAGGGTTTATTAAGCGTTTCTGCTACAACTTTAATGACCCATACACAATCAAAACTCTGTATATTGCATATGTAAGATCAATACTGGAATATTGCAGCATTGTATGGTCTCCTTTTTCAATCACGCACGAAGAAAGATTAGAATCAGTACAAAAGCAATTTCTATTATATGCTCTTCGTAAATTAGGTTGGACTTCATTTCCACTTCCATCATATGAAGCACGCTGCAAGCTTATCGACATACAAACATTGAAAGAGCGGCGTGAAATTGCAATGGTTTCTTTTGTTAACGATATCGTTTCACAACGTATTGATTCAACAAAAAGCTTATCCTCATTAAATTTTTACATACCTTCTCGGCAACTACGAAATCGAAACATATTCATAACAAACCACCGTAGAACAAACTACGCCAAATTTGGGCCTCTTAATCGAATGATGGACATTTATAATCAACACTGCGAAACCATTGACTTTACAATGTCTCGGCATAACCTTAGAAAATACTTTTACAGTCTTCGAAGTCCCAACACCTAAAAACATTATAAATACACTACCTTTCCTAATTTAATTTTTTAATATTTTTTATGTATTTCTTAGACTAAACTATAGCATTAACCTTCCGTAACTCGCGCGGTTGACTATCTGCGTCAGCACCACGCTAATGCTGAGTACAAAAAGCGAGATTTTTTCATCGTGTTGTACAAAATACAACAGCGCGATCGCTCGAGGGTTAAGAAACAAAAAATATGTATATGTAAATGTACTAGTCTACGTCGGTTGACGAAATAAATAAATAAAATAAATAAAATAAAAAAAATCTCTAAGAAAAACGCAACGCAACTGTTAAGTAAATTACTCATTTTTCTTTCTCGTTCTAGACGATGACTCCCACCACCCACTACCGAACTGCACGAGGTAGCAAACAAAGTTTTCTCCTCACAGTTGGAGTTTTTCGGCACGTTCCCGTCCCGTTCTACACTCCGTTTGCTCGGCTCGGAGTGAGTTGCCACTAACGTTCTTTTTTGAGGTTAAAGAAAAATCTGATGGAAAATAAATATATCTCAATTAGTGACAGGTCTGGATTGAGATTGAAGGAATGCTGTTTTGTTCGAGCTTTTCGGGAGCGGAGCTCGAAGGTTGGTTTCGAATATCGTCTTATGGTTCTCCTTCCTTCTGCGGTACGAGTGGAAATTCGATCGAGAAAATAGCCAATAAATTTCAATTAGGGTTTAAAATGTATAAATATTGGTTATGGCTTGAGATGCTATTCGTTTTAAGAGTGATTGGCATCCGTAAGCTACTTTCAATCGTAATAAGATTACTATTAGTTTGTAAAATCCTTTTCTAATATAACTGCCAGCTTTAAACAGCTAGTTTTAATTTGAATTTGACTTCAAGTTCTCAAGGAAACCATAAACCTGTTCTCTGCAAATTCAAAGACTTGCCCTCTAGAACTCCAGAGACTTGTTCTCTGAAAGTTCAGAGACTACCTCTCTGGAAGTTCAGAGACTTGCTCTCTGGAAGTCCAGAGACTTGTTCTCTGGAAGACCAGAGGCTTGTTCTTTGGAAGTTCAGAGACTTGCTCTCTGGAAGTCCAGAGACTTGCTCTTTGCGGGGATCAGAGACTTGCTCTCTGGAAGTCCAGAGACTTACCCTCTGGAAAACCAGAGACTTGCTCCCTGGAAGACCAGAGACGTGCTCTCTGGAAGTCCAGAGACTTGCTCTCTGGAAAACCAGAGACTACCTCTGTGGAAGTTCAGACACTTGCTCTCCGGAAGTTCAGAGACTTGTTCTCTGGAAGTTCAGAAACTTGCTCTCTGGTAGTCCAGACATTTGATCTCTGGAAGTCCAGAGACTTGCTCTCAGGATGTCCAGAGACTTGCTCTCTGGAAAACCAGAGACTACCTCTCTGGAAGTTCAGAGACTTGCTCTCTGGAAGTCCAGAGATTTACTCTCTGGAAGACCAGAGACTTGCTCTCTGGAAGACCAGAAACTTGCTCACTGGAAAACCAGAGACTTGCTCTCTGGAAAACCAGAGACTTGCTCTCTGGAAAACCAGAGGATTGCTCTCTGGAAGTCCAGAGATTTGCTCTCTGGAAGTCCAGAGACTAGCTCTCTGGAATACCAGAAACTTACTTCCTGGAAGACCAGAGACGTGCTCTCTGGAAGTCTAGGGAATTGCTCTTTGGAAGACCAGAGAAATGGTCTCTCGGAGATCAGAGAAATGGTCTCTCGGTGACCAGAGACTTGCTCTGTGGAAGTCCAGAGACTTGTTCTCTGGAAGTTCAGGGACTTGATACAGAGACTCGCTCTCTGAAAGTCCAGAAACTTGCTCTCTGGTAGTCCAGACACTCGATCTCTGGAAGTTCAGAGACTTGCTCTCTGGATGTCCAGAGACTTGCTCTCAGGATGTCCAGAGACTTGCTCTCTGAAAGTCCAGAGATTTATTCTCTGGAAGACCAGAGACTTGCTCTCTGAAAGACCAGAAACTTGCTCTCTGGAAAACCAGAGACTTGCTCTCTGGAAAACCAGAGACTTGTTCTCTGCAAAACCAGAGACTTGCTCCCTGGAAGTCCAGAGACGTGCTCTCTGAAAGTCCAGAGATTTGTTCTCTCGAAGTCCAGAGACTAGCTCTCTGGAAGACTAGAAACTTGCTTCCTGGAAGATCAGAGACTTGCTTTATGGAAGACCACAGACTTCCTCTCTGGAAGTCCGGAGACTTGCTCTATGAAAGTCTAGTGGCTAGCTCTTCAGGAAACCTTTGAAGGCTTCTCCAGGAAGCTTGCGAAGGCTTCTCCAGGAAGTTTATAAAGGCTTTTCCAAGATGCTTATTTATTCATCTCACGAAGGCTTCTCCTGGAAGCGTTTGAAACAATTTTCAGGAAGATTGGGAAGGCTAATACGGAAATATTGAGGGAGCCTGGGAGGGTTAAACACCTAGGAAACTTGCTAAGGCTTAAAACATGTTTAGAAAGGTTTCTCCATGATACTTGGGAAAGCCTCTGCTTGAAAAGCTCAAGAGTTATCTATGAAACGTTGAGAGTGTCTAGATTGCATAAAATACCAAGAAGTTCTATGATGGCAATCTTCACATCGCAGCTGAACGCTTATAAACGTTTTGCATTTACCAATTCTCCAAATTTTAGCTCTAAACAGGTTTGATTTGCATAATTCTCATCAATTGTCTGCTCCATTCCATACAGACAGAGTTTCCTTCGATGCACTTCGACAAACTCAAACTGCTAGCCACCAAATATCAAGTAAAATGGCAGTCAGTGGCAATCAACCCCCGGGGCTGTACTTTTCCATCCCATTGAAGTCTAATCATATTACAGCTAACTCTGTTTCCTGCGTTTGCAAGATACCAACCAACCGGGTGGCCAGAGAGAGAGAGAGAGCTTCCAACCGGCGTCGTTCAACTATCCAGCATCATCGCCGCAGTACCTTCGGGGAAAATGTTCCATTCCACTTGAATTGGTTTATAGAAATAGAACTACACATAACCTAGGTGGATTACATTTCTACCAGCCCCTCAAACCTCCCGTCTTATAAACCGATTTCTGAGCTCAGAAGTAGCATTTCCCAACTGCATCGACCACTCTGGCTGCCTGGGCACTTGTAACATTCGACCCAATTTCCCCCGAACGACATGAATCCCATTTCCAATGGTATCTGCTGTGAAGGAGCAGCGGCTGGTGTGGGTTAGTTGAGGACATCGATGGTACTTGCTAGTGTTGAGTCTGTGCATTCAAAAGTGGAAAATCGGCAAACATGCAACCACTTCCATGTAGCTTCGGTTTCGCCCTCCTGCTTCACAGAAAACGACCGGCGAGTGGGCAGTGTTTCATGTAAATCTGGCAACACTAGACCCAGGTTCGATCGAACACCTCTTTGACTGAGGCCCCTTTTTCGGAAAATATCTTACTAGTTTACTCACCGCACCAGCAGAAGAGAAAAGAGTCTGTAAAATGGACAACTTAAGCAGCAGTCAATTACGAAATTCTGCTGCCGTTCGAAAGAAGGAGAAACTTTCAATTGTGTCCCCCTTCAGGTACCTTTTGACAGTGCGATGATTAGCCGGATGTGGATCCGGAGAGGATGAGCGCAGAGCTGACCAGAATCAACAGCTTTTCGATTATGCGATTGCTTCATGGCTCCTTATTTCCGGAGCAATGGGTGAGACCTTTCCAATAGATGCAATTTTCCTCAAACGACTCACTGGGTACACGAATTGGAAGCATACCTTACTACTAGTTTAATGAAAATAGCTTCGGGAGCAATGCTTTGGCAAATATGAGACCCTTCTTATATTTACATTTATCTGTTAAGAATAGTTTATGAAAGTTAGCAGTTTTATCGACCCTCGGTAAATGCTAATAGAAGCAAATTTAATAAAGTTTTTAAAAGAAGGCAGACTACAGTAGACAGGCCACTTACGACAGATGCCGAAACCACAAAAATGTGCATAATGTTTTTCAGGGAGCCATCTGGAGAGCCCACTGGCTTGATTAATTCAGAAAGAAAACCAGCGTCACCTAATTATGTCCCAATCACAAAGAACCCATTCCTTTCCTAGTCCCCAAATAGAAGAAACACCATCCGGATCGGGGCGGCAACGGCGACCAAAACCCACAAAAATAACAAACGATCAAAATAAACAAAGCCGATGGCATTCGAGATGTGATGGTGGTGCCAAAACAAACAACCGAGATGCACCGCTTTGTTCTCGTTACTCGCCAAGGAGGGGGGAGGGGGACCTCCCCCTAACGTATCGTCATTAAAGAGTTCACAGTTACCGACAGACCGACTACGGAGACTATACGAACGATAATGTCGGCGCACGTGTTACAAATAATTAACATTTTTCCGCACTTTCTTCTTGGCGGGTATGTAACGTAACGTACGTACTTTCCGACGGGCTGAGCTGCTATACATTAGGATTAATGAGTCGAGAATTGACGCGCGCGCGCGAACGCGAGATACGGACAGCTGCGTCTTCGTTTGCTACCACTGCACTGCATGGCACTGCTAGACAGTATTGTTTGTTCTCGTGCCAGAAGGTTGTCAGAGGTAGTTGACGTATGTGGATGGGTGGCTGCTGCCTGGGCCACGGCGATTCGGTGACCTTTTCAACGTTGGAATGGTGGGAAAGGTGCATTGTGACGATTTATGGGGAAAAGTGAAATTTTTGTTGACAAATACAGGATTTTTCTAATAATTCTTCGAAGAAATTCATATGGAATTGCTCCAAGAACTCTTCTTGGAACTCATTCAGAAACTTATTCAGAAATTCCTTCCTGAACTTATCCAGAACATTCTTCAGGAACTCTTCCAGAAACTCATTCAGGAGCTTATTCAGGAATTCCTTCAGGAGCTACTATATGAGATCCTTCAGGAGCTCCTCCAGGAGATCCTTCAGGAGCTCGTCCAGGAGATCCTTCAGGAGATCGTCCAGGAGATCCTTCAAGAGCTCCTTCAGGAGCTCCTCCAGGAGATCCTTCAGGAACGCTTCCAGGAGATCCTTCAGGAACGCTTCCAGGAGATCTTTCAGGAACTCCTCCAGGAGATCCTTCAGAAACTTATTTAGGAGATCCTTCAGGAACTCTCCTTCAGGAGATCCTTCAGAAACTTATTTAGGAGATCCTTCAGGAACTCTCCTTCAGGAGATCCTTCAGGAACTCTCCTTCAGGAGATCCTTCAGGAACTCTCCTTCAGGAGATCCTTCAGGAACTCTCCTTTAGGAGATCCTTCAGGAACTCTCCTTCAGGAGATCCTTCAGGAACTCTCCTTCAGGAGATCCTTCAGGAACTCTCCTTCAGGAGATCCTTCAGGAACTCTCCTTCAGGAGATCCTTCAGGAACTCTCCTTCAGGAGATCCTTCAGGAACTCTCCTTCAGGAGATCCTTCAGGAACTCTCCTTCAGGAGATCCTTCAGGAACTCTCCTTCAGGAGATCCTTCAGGAACTCTCCTTCAGGAGATCCTTCAGGAACTCTCCTTCAGGAGATCCTTCAGGAACTCTCCTTCAGGAGATCCTTCAGGAACTCTCCTTCAGGAGATCCTTCAGGAACTCTCCTTCAGGAGATCCTTCAGGAACTCTCCTTCAGGAGATCCTTCAGGAACTCTCCTTCAGGAGATCCTTCAGGAACTCTCCTTCAGGAGATCCTTCAGGAACTCTCCTTCAGGAGATCCTTCAGGAACTCTCCTTCAGGAGATCCTTCAGGAACTCTCCTTCAGGAGATCCTTCAGGAACTCTCCTTCAGGAGATCCTTCAGGAACTCTCCTTCAGGAGATCCTTCAGGAACTCTCCTTCAGGAGATCCTTCAGGAACTCTCCTTCAGGAGATCCTTCAGGAACTCTCCTTCAGGAGATCCTTCAGGAACTCTCCTTCAGGAGATCCTTCAGGAACTCTCCTTCAGGAGATCCTTCAGGAACTCTCCTTCAGGAGATCCTTCAGGAACTCTCCTTCAGGAGATCCTTCAGGAACTCTCCTTCAGGAGATCCTTCAGGAACTCTCCTTCAGGAGATCCTTCAGGAACTCTCCTTCAGGAGATCCTTCAGCAACTCTCCTTCAGGAGATCCTTCAGGAACTCTCCTTCAGGAGATCCTTCAGGAACTCTCCTTCAGGAGATCCTTCAGGAACTCTCCTTCAGGAACTCTCCTTCAGGAACTCTCCTTCAGGAGATCCTTCAGGAACTCTCCTTCAGGAGATCCTCCAGGAACTCTCCTTCAGGAGATCCTTCAGGAACTCTCCTTCAGGAGATCCTTCAGGAACTCTCCTTCAGGAGATCCTTCAGGAACTCTCCTTCAGGAGATCCTTCAGGAACTCTCCTTCAGGAACTCTCCTTCAGGAACTCTCCTTCAGGAGATCCTTCAGGAACTCTCCTTCAGGAGATCCTTCAGGAACTCTCCTTCAGGAGATCCTTCAGAAACTCTCCTTCAGGAACTCTCCTTCAGGGAATCCTTCAGGAACTCTCCTTCGGGAGATCCTTCAGGAACTCTCCTTCAGGAACTCTCCTTCAGGAGATCCTTCAGGAACTCTCCTTAAGGAACTATCCTTCAGGAACTCTCCTTCAGAAGATCCTTCAGGAACTCTTCCAGGAGATCCTTCAAGAACTCCTCCAGGAGACTTTGAAGGACCTAATCGAGGATTTTTTTTAATAATTTTGCCAGGAATTCCATTAAACATTTCTTCAGGAACTCCTCCAACAATTTCTTCAGAAACTACTCCAGAAATTCCTTTAAAATATTTTCTAATAATATCTCCAGAAAATACTCATAGAATTCCTTCAAGAACTCTTCCAAGAACTTCACCAGGAGTTCCCCCACGAACTCTAGCATTAGCATTAGCATTAAGCGAGTCGCACAAATTCGTAGGTGGTACAGTCCTAGACCGCTGTTATGAGGGTTGCCTCCTTCCCGTCCGAACCAAAGCACAAAGATTTGGGACTAATCTCTGACTCTTAGACAAGACTGACGCAATCCTCCAATGGTCGAGCACTGTCCTGGCCACGTCCTTGCAACTGCTGAGGAATGGAAAAGGATGGTTAGTTTTGGACACCTATGAAAAATGTAGACAACTCTACGATCTCTCAGGCCTAGGTGTCACGGGAATTGGGTTGTTGTTAGTGGAAGGGTAAACTCCAAAGGATACGCTTGGTTAACGTTCAGGCACACCATTGTTAGACTGCTTCGAATCAGTTGTCTGCCAATTCATCCTGGTTTCCTCGTCATCTTGTTGGCATTTGGTTGAATTACTAGATTCATCGGTTGATAATCTGAAATATAAAATAATATTAACATCGTACGTCAAATAAGCTACATATTAGTGATACGCTCGCCACAGTTACATATTTTTAAAATATTATTTATATCGTACGATACATTTACCTGAATCCTGCTGAAATAAAATGTTAATTAGCAATACATTGAAACACAAATACTACAAAACACAAGAAAAAGAGCATCAAACTTCGATCTTGGAATATTTAAAAATACGATAAATATCAAGATCAAAATTTGATTTGGTAGATCTTACACCGCAACGCACCATTCTAAGGTGATCTACCCACGTTACGGGGTATTCACCAGGAGCTCCTCCACGAACTCCTTCAAAAATTCCCCAGGAAGTCTTTTAGGAACCCTTCAGGTAAGATGCTGTCTTCAGAAATTCCTACTGAAACTTGTTCAGGAACTCCTTCAAGAACTCATCTAAGAATTTATTCAAGAATTCTTCCAGGAGTTCCTGTATGAAAATCTTAAAGAATTCTTTTAAAAACTTGTCCAAAAATTCCTCCAGGAAATCTTCATGGAATTTCTTCGGGAATTCTTTCGTGAACTCCTCCAGGAGATCCTTCGGGAACTCCTCCAGAAGATGCTTCAGGAACTTCTCCAAAAGATCCTTCAGGAACTTCTCCGTGATATTCTACAGAAACTCCTCCAGGAGATCCATCAAGAACTTCTCCGGGATATTCTTCAGAAACTCCTCCAGGAGATCGTTCAGGAACTCCTCCAGGAGATCCTTCAGGAACTCCTCCAGGAGATCCTTCAGGAACTCCTCCAGGAGATTCTTCAGGAACTCCTCCAGGAGATCCTTCAGGAACTCCTCCAGGAGATCCTTCAGGAACTCCTCCAGGAGATCCTTCAGGAACTCCTCCAGGAGATCCTTCAGGAACTCCTCCAGGAGATCCTTCAGGAACTCCTCCAGGAGATCCTTCAGAAACTTCATCAAGATATTTTTCAAGAACTTCTCCAGAAATTCCCCAGGATTTTTTTCTAAAAATTTTGCCAGGAATTCCTACAGAAAATCCTATAGGTACTATTCCGAGAATTCCTTCAGGAATTCCTCCAGAAATTCCTCAAGGGATTTTCCCAGGAAATGGTCATGGAATTTCCTTCAGGAAATAGTCCAGGAACTCATTCAGATATTCCTTCTGCAACTCTTCCAAGAACTTCTCCATGATCTCCTGAAAGAACTTCTTCGGAGATTCTCCAGAAACTTCCTTAGGAATTCTTCTAGATACGCCTCCAGAAAATCTTACAGAACCTTCAAACATTTGTCCAGCAAGTACTCCAGAAATTCCTTCAGGAATTTCACCAGGAATTCCTCCAGGATATCCTCATGGAATTTCTTCAAGAACTCTTTCAATAACTCATTCCGAACTTCCTTCAAGATATCATCCAAAAATTCCTTCAGGAACTGCTCCAGGAAATCCTTCAGGATCTCATCTAGGAATTCTTCCAGGAACTGTTTTTGGAACTTTTCCAGGAACTCCTCCAGATATTTCCCAAAAAAAATCTTCCACGAATTCCTATATTAAATTTTTCAGCAACTCCTTCAAAAGTTACTTCTAAAACTTTTCCAAAAAATCCTCAAGGAAATTGTCACCGAATACCTTCAGAAATTCTTCCAGGAATCCAGGGAATCCGTCAGGAACTCCTCCAAGAAATGATTCAGGATTTCCTTCAGCAAATCTTCTAAAAGTTCCTCTATTAGCTCCTGAAGTAAATCCCACTACACGAAATCTTACAAGAGCTCCAGAAATTTCTCCAAAAACAAATCCAGAAAATCCTCCAGGAACTTTATCTAGAACTCCTAAAGAAAATTCCTTCAAGAACTCATTCAGGAATTCCTCTAATGTAATCCTTCAGAAACTAATACAGAAATTCTTTCTAGTTTTTTTTCAGGAATTCCTCCAGAAATCCTTCGCAAACTCCTCCAAGAATTCTTTAGAAACTTCTTCAAATTTATTCAGTAACTAATCCAGAAATTCTTCCAGAACTTCAAAAATTACTCCAGGAACTTTTCCAAGAACACCTCCAGGAAATCGTCTAAAAATTCCTTCCAGAACTTATGCAGAAATTCTTTCTAAAACTCTTCGAAGAATTCCTCCAGGAAGTCCTCCAGGAATTCTTACAGGACCTCCTTCTGGAATTTCTGGACCTCCTACTCCAGAAATTTATTCATTTTTTTTCAGGAGAACTCCACCAGGAATCTTCCTGAAGATTTTTCTATGAATTTCTCTAGAAACTCATCGCGTTTTTTTTCTAAAGATTTTTCCAAGGTTTCAACAACAACCCCGCACAAAAACACTTCATACGATATCCACTTCAACATTGGAACCCACCGTTGAATCACCATTTTCCCTTCGAAATTTTCTTGTTTCCTCCACTTTCCTTCACCCTCCATCCAACCGAACGACCACCATCACGCCACACATAAGTGAAATATGCTGTACATTACAGCGACAGCTTAAAAGCATCTAAACAGCCATTAATCAGTTTTGTTACCCCCGGACTCTTTACTTTGTAACGACGACGGCAACAACAACAACAACAACAACAACGCATCAGGACCACGCGCAGCAGATCGTTGTCAGCTCGCGAAAGTCCTTGCTGCGGGCACCAAAAAGCAAAAAAAAAAAATGCTTCGCAATTTCCCGGGAGCTGGCGCACCGGACACCATCATCCCCACACACCGACGATTATGGTGATGGTGATGATACCGAACGATGTGCTTCACGGTTTCGGGGGTGACCCGAATAGAAAAGAGGAACATGGAATGATGAACCGAATTTGAATCCGACTTTCTCAGCACAGTTGTGCTAAATAATTGCAAGTTCACAGGCTGATAAGTCTTAAATTCCAACCACAAAGTAACCCTAAGTTATATAGTTGCTCATTAGACTGTCCCAAAAAAAATCGATGTTCAAAAAGTCAAGGTGCTCAACCCTTAATTGAAAGATATGCATATTTGAAGCATTTTTGTAGAACATTTCGATTTTCTAAAAAATCATTTAGAGGTTCCGCTAGGGCGATTTTTGAAAAATGGCCTTTTTTCATGAAAAGTCTCAAAAAAATCATTTTTTCGTAATATTTTTTCAACTTCTGAATTTTTTCAATATTTTTGTATTTTTCTATGGACCTCTAGGCATTCTTGAAGGGGATAAGTTTTTTGATTATTGTATTTATATTGACGGCAGAACCATTTTTATGTTGATAAAAAATCTATTTTTTTGAGAATTTTTCGTCTAAATTTGAGAAAAAAATACATGCACGATTTTTTATTTTCAATTTTTAAAATTTTATCTGATAGTACTATTTATATGCGTCATTTCTCTAAAAAAAGATTTAAAATATCTTGTCCAGAAGCTTAGATATTAGGATTTTAGTAAATGGACAATTTTTCAAATTTTTGCAAAGCTTTGGATATTTGAAATATTGTAAGGTCTTTTTGACACTCCCATGTTCGTAAATTATTGCTGTGTGCGTTCAAGATGCAAACGGTGCCCAAATGCGCTTCAAACGCGGTAACACATGTTACCAAAGGCAACGTAGCAACCATAGCCAATATCACCGCCACCCTAGGATTCGAAAGCTCCCGCTGACATCGGGTTACTTGTTAGAAAATCTTACCGCATTTGGTGCTCCCGCATTTGATATTTGCATTTTGAGTGCACACAGCAATAAAAAAAAAGTTAAAAAAACAGCTTTCCTTGTTGGATGATCAAGCTAGTTTAAATATGGATATTTTATTCTGGGCTAGTTGGCAGTAGATTTATGAAGAGCTTTCTGAATAACTACAAATATGACGGGTATTGTGGTTACTGGTAGCAACGCATTTAGTTCGAGATTACGCCGTGAAATTCCCGACTACTGCGCCTTTTTTTCTGAAATAGGAACGACCATTCCATGCAGAGATTATATAATATTGATAAAATCAATAAAAAACATAGTTAAGTCTAAAAATCATGACGTTTAGGAATAAGATCGCGTATTTCCCCGAAAGGCTATTATTGTCTATTATTTTCTAAGTTTTTTTTTTAAATCAGTCTTGACTTACCTTAGCTATTTTTTAATTATTTCATCACTATTATATTACCTCTGCATGAAATGGTTTTTACAATTCAGAAAAGGGGTGTAATAGTCGAGAATTCCACGACATAATATCGAAATTTATGCGTTATTACCAGTAACCACGATACCCGTCATTGTTGTAGTTATTCAGATAACAGCTCTTCATGGATCTACTGCCAATCACCCTGGATTAAAAGATCCATGTGTAAACTAGCTAGACCATCCAACAACGAAAGCTGTTTTTTCTAACTTTTTTTTAATATTCGAACATTGGAGTGTCACAAAGACCTTACAATATTCCAAATATACAAAGTTTTGCCAAAATTTGAAAAATTATCCATTTACTAAAATTACATATGTACATATTCTATCCAAATTATTTGCAATTATATTTAATTGAGAAATTACACAGATATTAAGAAAAATAAATATATCTATTGAATCTGCAATTTATGAGATTCAGAAATTCGCGTATTTCTACAAAAGCTTAAGTTTGTCTATAATATTTTAAGTTCAAGTTTTCAGTAAAAATCATGACTTAACTATGGTTTTTTATTGATTTTATCAATATTTTAGAATCTCTGCTTGGAATGGTCGTTCCTATTTCAGAAAAAAAGGGCGAAGTAGTCGGGAATTCCACGACGTAATCTCGAACTAAATGCGTTGCTGCCAGTAACCACAATACCCGTCATATTTGTAGTTATTCAGAAAGCTCTTCATGAATCTACTGCCTACCAGCCCAGAATAAAATATCCATATTTAAACTAGCTTGATCATCCAACAAGGAAAGCTGTTTTTTAAACTTTTTTTTTAATTTACGAACATGGGAGTATCAAAAAGACCTTACAATATTCCAAATATCCAAAGTTTTAAAAAAGTTGAAAAATTGTCCATTTACTAAAACCTTAATATCTCAGCTTCTAGACAAGATATTTTAAATCTTTTTTTAGAGAAATGACGCATACAAATAGTACTATCAGATAAAATTTTAAAAATTGAAAATAAAAAATCGTGCATGTATTTTTTTCTCAAATTTAGACGAAAAATTCTCAAATAATAGATTTTTTATCAACATAAAAATGGTTCTGCCGTCAATATAAATACAATATTCAAAAAACTTATCCCCTTCAAGAATGCCTAGAGGTCCATAGAAAAATACAAAAATATTGAAAAAATTCAGAAGTTGAAAAAATATTACGAAAAAATGATTTTTTTGAGACTTTTCATGAAAAAAGGCCATTTTTCAAAAATCGCCCTAGCGGAACCTCTTAATGATTTTTTAGAAAATCGAAATGTTCTACAAAAATGCTTCAAATATGCATATCTTTCAATTAAGGGTTGAGCACCATGACTTCTTGAACATCGATTTTTTTTGGGACAGTCTATTGCTCATTGACTTTACTTGTCATTGCCCAAGTATGATGCATTATAGTCAAACTATACAGTGAACTGCATTAAAACAAATTGGCTTCAAAAGCCAGTTTCGTAATAGTTGTATGATTTAAGAACTGAACAGACTATCTTTATGCATTATAATTGAAAAAATAACGATCGTTGGTAAAACTTGATTCTACCGCAAGGTTTGAACTAATTAACCGGAACAAGTAGAATTCCAACCATACATTGTATGGTTCATAACCATAAGTGGTATTGTAATTATATTGTATCCACAATAATTTATATCGTCCGGTGGTTGTGGTACTTGTTCAACATTTTTGTTAGGCATTCCAACACCGCACGTTACGCAACGTCCTTGTAAGTGCTTCAGCAGCGCTACTGGACCTTTACGATCGCCGTCCGTAAAAAGCCGGGATGGATGTGGCGGTAACTGACGAAAAGTTGTGACTTCCGTACTGGGAGGGTGGCTTGGTCATCCTCCTCGGTGTGATGATAATGACGGTGGTACGCAGCCAAGCAGCAAAACTGGAATGGAGAGGAACAACCTGCAATTTTCGTCGGACGGACGAAGCTTTCTGCGTTCATTGCGACGTCAAGTGCGAAATACTAACTAGGTAACCAAAAGCAGCGCAAAGCGACCATCTCCGGCTTATGATGAACGATTGGGGGAGTTTATCCTTGGCAACGGCCACAGTCTTGTCACATCCGGTTTCTGTCACGTCCAGGGAGGAAGCTTCGATTTTCGTGCTGGCGTAATGATAGTGCTGAACGGTGCGATGCCATGATGATTGGGTTGGATTAGACTATTTTTCTGCTTTCTTGAGTAACCCTGAAATTGGGAGGTAGCCAGCTATTCAAAATTATTGCTCTGGAAGTACTTGCTCGGTTGTTGGCCGAGGACATTCTTCAGCAATTGACCAGTTTTGCATTTGAAATCGTACTCGTTGTCTCGTTAATCCAGGAAACAAGTTTCCAAAAATGCTTCTCAGAAGGTATTCATGAAGAATTTCTAAAAAAAAACTTCTGAAAGATTCCCAGAAGGAACTACCGGATGATTTCTTTATAACATACAGTTATAACTTTATAACTATACAGTACATCGTAGCTACCACACAAAAACGATAAAATAACCTTATAACTTATGACAATCGTATCGTGAAAAAAGAACAATATTATAAATAGGTTGAGAATTACAAATCTCTAGCAGAAACCATACCTTAAAGAGATGGAAAACTCTACTTGATGATGTTGAAATGTATTGTAGTTATCATTAATTCAAATATTCGAAACGATAGAGCAGAACAAATTTTAATTGTTTTTCACCATAACATGAATTGTAAATGTCGTTTTTTCCAGAATGAACTCCAGGAGGGCTCCAAGAAGAAACTTTTGGAGGATTCCCAAAACGGTTTCCTGGATGATTTCCCGTTAATGTGTGAATGTGTGAATTTTCTGGAAGTCAGCTACCTTGCATTCTATAAAATAACATTATAACTAATGACAATCGTATCGTGAAAAAAAGAACAAAATTATAAATAGTTTGAGAATTACAAATCTAAAGCAGAAACCATACAATTAAATGTTACAATATTGTTATATAGTTGATAGTACCATACAATAACCATTGTAACTACCATAATTCATAAATCAAATATTCAAGGGCGATATTAAAAGAAGAGATGGAAAACTATACTTTTCAAATTGATCATGTTGAAATGTATTGTAGTTATCATTAATTCAAATGTTCGAAACGATAGAGCAGAACAAATTTTAATTGTTTTTCACCATAACATGAATTGTAAATGTAATTTTTTCCAGAATGAACTCTAGGGGGGCTCCAAGAAGAAACTCTTGGTGTGAAGGATTCCCAAAACGGTTTCCTAGATGATTCCCCGTAATGTGTGTCAATGTGTGAATTTTCTGGAAGTCAGCTACCATGCATTCTATAAAATAACATTATAACTAATGACAATCTTATCGTGAAAAAAAAGAACAATATTATAAATAGGTTGAGAATTACAAATCTCAAGCAGAAACCATACATTTAATTGTTACAACATTGTTAAATAGTTTGTATGGTTACCAATGGTACTACCAATAACCATACAACTACCATAATTTATTGCAAATCAAATAGACAAGCGCGATATTAAAAGAAGAGATGGAAAACTCTACTTTTCAAATTGATGATCTGAAATGTATTGTAGTTATCATTAATTCAAATGTTCCAAACGATCAAGCAAAACAAATTTTAATTGTTTTCCATCATAACATGAACTGTAAATGTCATTTTTTTTCCAAAATGAACGCCAAGAGGGCTCCAAAAAGAAACTCTTGGAGGATTCCCAAAACGGTTTCCTGAATGATTCCCCGTAATGTGTGAATTTTCTGGAAGTCAGCTACCATGCATTCTATTGTGGTTTTACTATTCAAATCTCTAGCACCACAGATTTTATCATACTCGTATTGGACCTAATTTGAGACCCGTTTCAGACTTTCACCCACCGAGCTTCACTGGCACCCACTAATTCTACCGCCTGACAGATATTTCACCCAATTAACATGTGTATTACCCGGTCCCCGTCAAACGAGCCATCAATATGCCTATTATCCCAGCTGTGCCAATAAGACGAATTTGCTTGTCCCATCAAGTGGAGAATTTATCCAACACTCCTCCGAACCATTCTGCTCAATCACACTTCATATACCCCGAACGTAGTAGTAGGTAGGTAGGTAGGTAGTTAGGTACGTCTCCTGCGCGCTAGACATGCAGTCTACATCAGCCGCTTCAAGCACTTGATTGGCCGTGCCATCATAAATAACCCGGCCCCCTCCATCTGAGCAGCAGCTTCGTTTCCGACCCCCGGAAGAAATCCCGCCAATCACTGCTGGTGGTGTTGTGTGTATGTTAATCGGACGTTTAAAATATGATCCATGCTTCAAATGCAAAACCATCGTTCGTCAGACTACTAGACCCTAGATCTGCCTTCCTACTCGTTCTAACAAACACTAAACAGACACCAGACTGCTTTGGGACTGGATTAAGCTCCAGGCCGGCTAATTGAAATTTAAATGCCATTTATAGGTTGCACCGGCGCATGCCGCCAAGTGTCGTAAGCGACCCGTACGAGAGGTGGGATCATTATTTAGTATATCGACTCTGTTTAGTACTCATTCGCTGGGTAATTTACGTACACCTGTATTATTCATCTTCTGGTGTGGCGTTGCAACGGGAATAGCACTTGCTTTCATGAACAATGTTTTTTTTTATCAATTGGTCTTTTCGCTCTAGTACATCTTATAGCATGAACAAAGATGCACTATGCCTTAAAAAGAAAGAGAAAAAAGAAAAAACGAATGCGAAAAGATCCTGAACCGAATTGGGAGTCGAACCCGCAGCTCTAACATGTTTAATAGATACGCGTCTACCAACTGAGCTAAATGGACTATGGACTTCAGGATCGATTCTAGGCTAGTGACAATACTACTAGGTATGCAAACAACCGCATTCATCTACATACCATGTTCCGACTACAGAGGTGAACAACAAAATTCAGGTTTCTCTAGTTCGAACCGACTGTATTTTAAGAGAACTTCTGCTCTGTTGTTGACCACGCTGTAGATGGCTCCCCTTGGCATTTAACAACTACGCTCGCACCGGATGCGCGGCGAAATGCCAGAGGAATTTTGTGTCACATTAATCTTTGTTTCACGCTCGGTATCCGAATTCCTCTGACGCATGTATCGTAAACGTCAGCGCCGTCAGTCGGAGTAAATCGGACCCCACCCCCGCGACTCGATCGAGACAACGGCCGACGGGCGGCGACCATTCAATGAAAAACAAACGAACACGAGCGAGCGACGCGTCGTCAGCTGCTCCGCCCGACGAAGACACGATCTGAGCAAAAAATAACGACGATGAAAGTCGTCGTTAATTATTTGTTCTAAATCTGCGAATGAACCAACAAAGAATTAACTCAACGGAAGCACCGATGGCAGGTGTATGTCACGTCGAGGTCGTTTTCTAGCCGCGATCCGTTTGCGAATGCGAGAGAACGTACCGCGGTCCACGATTTGTTTCCGGTCTGAGATCTACCGACGATCATACGGATGTTCTTAATGCTGATGAATAAAAAACAGTCTGACAAATTGGAAGAGCGACTTGGCTTGACAACCGAATGGAAAACTGCTTCTTTTGAATATAAAAACAAATTAACTAGAACTTCGCTTTATTTCAATGCTGCGAATTATCGTGATCATTACGAGACGGTCCTGGAATATCATTCTCCAAGTGATACGAACCAGCTGCCAGGGATGTAAAATGTCAAGAAAATGTAATGAAAAAAAAATGTTATGACATTTTCCTGATCTACCATTTCTTGTGAAAAATATCATGACCATCACGAAAGAACCGTTAGCTTCGATTATGATGTCACCCGGATACGATACGATAAAGCTGGTTTACCAAATATGACACTCGAGTGTAACAAAAACTTTATGAAAAAAATGGGTAAAAAAAGTCATTTTTTTAATGCAAACGTTACAATCTTGGTTAACAATAATTAATAGAAAAAAGGAAATAGATAAAACATACAAAAAAAAAATAAATGGTAAGGTAATGTTTTTATTTTAAAAGCTTCAACAATACCACTTTCTAGTACACTGAGCGGAAATCACATTTGAATTTCACTGGAAAAAGTCATGTAACCGGTCATTTTTTTTTCTTTTTTTTTTCAGTGGGTTTACATGAAATAAGTGACTCCATCTTGACTCCGAAGAAAAGCTTTTGAAAATTTCATGCAGTAAACTGTATGTATATGTTTTCCTAGTGGATGATACTGCAGTCAAATATATCTATATACAGCCATTCCATAGAAAAACGATATAGTGCATCTCCGATTGTCGTGAAACTTGGTGGGCTTGTAGTTCTTCGGAAATAATTAGACCCGTATTTTTTTATTTCGTCATTAGGGTGACCAATTTTCATATAGGGTGGTCCAAAAAATCAAGGTTTATCAAAACTAAAAATTTTCAAAAAATCGTAACTTTTGAACCATTTGACTGATTTTCAACTTGTTTTTTTTTGTTTGAAAGCTATTGAATTGTAGTTTTCAGGAAAAATACGTTAAAGGGGCTAAAATGTAGAGTACTATAAAATATGCAAATATATTAGTTTTTTCACGTTTTCATGGTCTCGGGACCAAAGAGGTACCCTGGTTTTATATTTTTATCAGAAAATTCAGGAAATTTGGCGTAACATATCAAAAAACCAGAAATGTATGTTGTTTTGTTTTTGAGATATGATTTTTTGAATATAGAGAGTCATATATTTTAATACTAGCTACTCTAAAATTGCTTGAAATTGCAAATTCTCATAAAACTATGCATAGTATTGCTTTTTAAAGTGATTCCTGGTGGTTTTGGTATCCATAATATTATAAGGAATCAAAATATAATCAAATTTAAAAAAGTGTCTTGTATGGGAAAATTTGACCTTTTATTTTCAAAAAATCATATCTCAAAAACTAAAAAAACATACATCTCTGATTTTTTGATATGTTACGCCATATTTCCTGAATTTTCTGATAAAAATATATTTGCATATTTTATAGTACTCTTTACATTTTAGCCCCATTAACGTATTTTTCCTGAAAACTACAATTCAATAGCTTACAAACAAAAAAAAAAAGAAGTTTAAAATCGGTCAACTGGTTCAAAAGTTACGATTTTTTGAAAATTTTTAGTTTTGAAAAACCTTAATTTTTTGGACTACCCTATATGAAAATTGGTTACTCTAATGACGAAATAAAAAAAATACGGGTCTAATTATTTCCGAAGAACTACAAGCCCACCAATTTTCACGACAATCGGAGATGCACTATATCGTTTTTCTATGGAATGGCTGTACACTCCCGTTCAAAAGTTTGGGGTCACCCCCTCAAAAATATGTCATTTTTTAGGCCCATATCTCCGCCAATTTGCGTCCGATTTCCAAACCCTAGGTTTCATTCAAAAGATAATAAGTCAAAGAAACTTTGAACATGATTTAAAAGGAACTTTTTCAAAAAATTTTGTATGTAAACTTAACCCAAAGTTGCCAAATTTTCTAAAAAATGAATATAAACTTACGGCAGTGTCGCTGGAAGTTGGGTCGGCCAAATTTTAAGATGAGAGCGGTAATATGACCCATTTTCTATTAGCTTTCAACTGCTTTTTACAGAACTTAGCTAAAAAATCTAGAAAAAAAGTTATTAAGTAAATTAATCCTTGATGTCATCGACCAAAAGTTTGGGGTCACCCCTCAATATGATGTATCGGCCAAAAGTTTGGGGTCACTTTCGTAAAACATGGAAAAGTGATTTTAGTTCAATTTTAATTATTTTTGGCTCATTTCAAAGATAATTGACTAAATATACGTTTGATGTCTTCAACTTATCGTATTTAACGATTTTTGTATATAAAAATGTTATGTAAAGTTAGCACATTTTACCACGCTTCAAAAAATGAGGCAACTTTACGTTAAGTTTTAGTATGTAAATTTCAAACAAATATGTGTGGTTCAATGTCTATGCAGTAAGTATCATTCATTTTGTTTCAAATAAGCCAAGAAGAATTAAAATTGAATGAAAGATGCCAAAGATATCAACAACTCACTTTTCCATGTTTTACGATAGTGACCCCAAACTTTTGGCCGATACAGCATTTTGAGGGGTGACCCCAAACTTTTAGTCGATGACATCAAGGATTAATTTACTTAATAACTTTTTTTTCTAGATTTTTTAGCTAAGTTTTGTAAAAAGCAGTTGAAAGCTAATAGAAAATGGGTCACATTACCGCTCTCATCTTAAAATTTGGTCGACCCAACTTCCAGCGACACTGCCGTAAGTTTATATTCATTTTTTAGAAAATTTGGAAACTTTGGGTTAAGTTTACATACAAAATTTTTTGAAAAAGTTTCTTTTAAATCATGTTCAAAGTTTCTTTGGCTTATTATCTTTTGAATGAAACCTAGGGTTTTGAAATCGGACGCAAATTGGCGGAGATATAGGACTAAAAAAATTACATGTTTTTGAGGGGGTGACCCCAAACTTTTGAACGGGAGTGTATATATATAAAAATGAGTTTGAAGTTCCTTTGAGGCAAAAAAAAAACTCACGAACGGATAAGCCGATAAGCATGACTCTGGCACTGTTCGATTCGTATTCATGGTGGCTGTGTTTATAAGTAAAAAAAAAAGTTACGAAAATCAACTGAAAAAGTAAGAAAATTGATAAAGTACGGATTTTTCATGAGCTGGGAAGAAAATCGACACGAGGGAGATAAAACCAATCTAGAGTGCGGTGCAGCGATGACCTCAACATTTGTCAAACCACCACATTTTGGCAAGACAAAGTTTGCCGGGAAAGCTAGTATATGACTTTACAGCGTTTAGTTGTCACCTATCAGTAACGGACCATGCATGAGTGTGATGATACGAATGTGTTCTGTGATTTACAATGTTTTCTTACGAAGAAGAATTAAATTTTCGATTGCTTCTCGAGTAAACCAAAACAGAATACCGTAAAACGGGGTATCTTTGATAATGCGGGTAACTTTGATAGTGCAACAGGCATTGTATAGTTTATCTTAAAACTATGATTCCTTCAACCAGTAAAGAAAAAGGCAAACGTAGATCAAATCTATACATATGAAAGTTCATCTTAGACGTATTTTCATTAAAACCTAGTTTATATACAACTTTTAGGACAAAAAATAAAAATTGTTGATATTTTTGTCATTTGTCAACCCCTTCAAACAATCTGCTGTACGACTTCGGTTCAACTATTTTTTCAATGAATGGACTCTTATTCTCGATAGATTCGTCATAGTAGATTCCAAATCTGGGCTTGAATCTCTTAACAAAATGTGTTTTTACGAAATGGTAGCAATTTTTTAAATTGGGACATAAATCTCCATACATCGATAAACGCCTAAAAGTCTGCAATGCCCTTGTATTTTCATGCAGATAAATCTGTGTTGTTCAAAATTTGTTAATAAAACATTCAAAAACTACCCAAAAAAAGAAAACCCATCATGAATAGCACGTAATCATATGTTGATGTACCGTTAAACATATATTTTTACAAAGATAATAATTTTTGATAGCTAAATTAACTGTATTTTTCACTCAGAACTCCCCAAACTCATTTTATATGTAGAATTTAGTAAAAAATCAATGTTTTGATATAAACATTATATCTGATATATTCCACAAGGCTTCTCTCATCATGTTCATACTCCTTAGATTTCAATCTTCGACTGTTTTTCAAGATTTGATGTGTTTTTCAGGGCACTATCAAAGTTACCCCAAAATGAAAATCTGATTCTCGCTCATATGGAAAACTAAAAGTCACCCAAAATATTTAAGATTATCGAATCTTTCAATTGCAATTGATAACTGTTACTCCAGTACTTGTTTTAAAAATATAAAAATAGAGGAAATACTGTTACATGGAAAAATATTAAGAAAATTCGCCTAAAAACTATCAAAGTTACCCCGTTTTACGGTACTTAAAATTCATATAATTGCGTAGTAAAAGAATTTGCTTTAATTTTATTGGAATTTTTCAGTGACAATTTTTCAGTTACCAATCATTTGTTTAAAATGTAGATTTGAAAAAAAAAATCTACTAGAGATTTCCAGTAAAATTTAAGTGAAAATTTAGCTCGGTGTAATATTCCATCACATGAACCATCAGTAAAGGTAAATGAGTCATTGCTTCCCAGTTTAAGTTCATCAGTAGAGAAGCAGCAAAACCATACTGAGTGTGACGGGTTCGATTCCCGATAGATCCGGGAACTTTTCGTAGTGAAACATTCTTTGGGAGATTATTGTCGTGCCTGCCACGCAATATACACATTCAAAATGATCATTGACAAAGCAAGCTTTCAGTTAATAACTGTGGTTACTCATGCTGAATAGCAGTATCGGTCACAGTGGTTGAGTTATGCCCAGTGCTGCTATTGATCGTGACCATCCCATGACAATGAACAAGTAGGCCTTCTCAGCGTCACAAAATGAAACGAGCACTCGCGCACTTCGTCATGTCATTTCGCAATAATCAAGCGTCATGACGAAAACTTCCTCGCATTTCAACCAAAAAATCTTTGGAAAACTCAATACCCATTCTGTGATAACACACAGAGAGGATCCATGAAGAGAACTCGAAAATGTCAGTTAGGCCCAAATGAAAAATCAGTGTTGATATATTCATGATGTAAAGGATTTAAACAATAACAAAATCCATCGATGTGCTAGTAATTCTTCATTACATCAACGAACCTAACCTCAAAATGACTGACAATTCTCAGGTCATTTTAACAGATGCAACATGAGCATGAAAAGGACGGCAACAAGATCGATAAAGTAGAATATGTTATCCGTCTTTTTCGTGTATGTGTGTGGTCTGTCAAAATGACCTGTGAATTGTCATACATTTTCATGGCTAGCTTTGTTGGTGTAATGAAGAATTGTCTTGTTTACAACCAGATCACGCTTCGTCATGACCGAAAAATGAGCAAATATTTTTAGACTCTCTTGGTCATCGTCTCCCGATCGATGACATTTGAGCGAGGCACTTCTGTAAAAATCACGTGACGACTCGTACTGACATTGACGCTTTCCAAGCCTGGTTACGCCAAGAAGAAGTCCCTTACATTTTTCGCACAGTTGATACATGCAACCAGGGATGGGAACATTCACTTGCAAAGAGTTACACTTATTTGTTTTTTTTTCTCAGCTTAGGAGCATACTAAAAAAAAAACAGGTAATGAAGGACTTCTACCTTGTGGTTCAATCTAACCGTTTGCCAAATAAAGTAAGGCTCGCACACCTTACCTAAGTGGTGAGAGAGCTATGAAGGCAACGCTCCAAGTGGTGAATATATATATTACACTCACCTTGGGGAGAGTCGCTTTCATATTTCTATCACGATTTTGGTATGCGTATGCGACCCTTTGCTATATTCGGTAAAATTTTAAATAAAACCATTAGCTAAAAGTACTCCACACACTGTTTTTTTTTATAGCCTACCACTTCTTAGCTGAGAAAATAACAAGTGAGTTTAACTCTTTGCAAGCGAGTGTTCCCATCCCTGCATGAAACCTCTAAATATTTTGAACGGGGTTTTCAGCATAGAACTTTTATTTCTGCGGTCCTCATCTATCACTTTAGGAGCGAGCAACTTAACTTTCCAATAATTTAGCTTTTTTGAGACACCGCAATGTCTAATCGTTCTTACTATTCTCACCTGGTTAATATTAGGGGAAGATTTGTCTTGTTGTTCACAGAATGAAGAAGGTAGAACGCTTACCTGTAAAAAATCAAATAAAAAAGTTTGAGTTAGTACATTACCACATATAGTTATGACAGTAGTGCGAAGTTTCATGTTATAGTAATTTACAACTTTACTTGTTGATGGATAAAATTGAAATGCTTATAGAAATAGTACAGGTAGAATTAATATGTTGAACAAATAGGAATGCTAAAGATCGTCGACGTCGACTGCTTTGCGCTGAGTGTCGTCGTTGCGCGTACGTGTGGAGGAAATTGTTTATGGGATTCGGCCATACGGCGCCAACCAGTGGGTGAAGCAGCTAAGCTATTCATTGGTGAACTCGTTCCATTTTTTTCCAATCAGCAAACATGAATCTATGATTTTCAAATGTATTTTTAGGTATTTACTCAGCAAATAATGAAAGGTTCATCGTTTCGTGAGTGTCTCAAGCAGGGATGGCATTCCGCACTGAAAATGTGCACAGTACAGTCATTTTCATATTAAAACCGCGCACACTTGCACCCACACTGAGGAGCATGCCATCCCTGGTCTCAAGAACACTATGAGAACGGTGAAACGGCAAATTTTCAATAAATGGCTCACAATGAGAGCGCAGCAGCATTGTACTAAATGGTACTTTTTTCCAAAAAGTCTGAAAAAATGCAGAACTGCGAACCAAAACATTGGCTTTTTCGAGTATATGCAACGGAGATAGGGCCCATATAGCCGAGGCGGTAAACGCAAGGGTATTCAGCATGACCATGCTGAGGGTGACGGGTTCGATTCCCGGTCGGTCCAGGATCTTTTCGTAAAGAAAATTTCCTTGACTTCCTTGGGCATAGAGTATCTTCGTGCCTGCCACACGATATACACATGCAAAATGGTCATTGGCAGAGGAAGCTCTCAGTTAATAACTGTGGAAGTGCTCATAGAACACTAAGCTGAGAAGCAGGCTTTGTCCCAGTGAGGACGTTACGCCAAGAAGAGGAGGAGCAACGGAGATTCATCCAGCCAATCATTCAAAAACCTGGAAATTCATTCATTTCTTTTTTTTTTTTTTCATAGTGATTACGGCGGTAGCACACTGTGCTTATGTTCTAACACCGCACCCTTTCCCTACGTTTGCTTCTATGAGCCTCTATTTTTGTTTCAACACACAGAAGTACGTAGGCATATCGTGGCCCAAGTCGACACTGTTTTGGCCTGCGTTGAACAAAAATAGTTTTAATAAAAGTTTCCCCTTTTTTCTTTTTGTCAATTGTTTTTTTGTAGTATGGTCCATGTATTTAGTTAGGTTCTTGTCAATTTGTCAGTTATTCGAAGTAGATTTCCAATATGTAGTCAATAAGTCAATTAAGTCATTCTGATCTGTTCTATCATAGCAGCTTTAGTCTTTGCTTTATTGAAGTGTAGTTTTATTGGAAATATGCTGAATGTCGTTATTAAAAAGAGACGTCTGGAACTGTGTCCTGCTAGTTGTTTCGTCATGCACATACGTCATGTCTTAATAATGCCTAGGAGATTAACGAAAACACGTGTGTTCGGTCGGATGTCCATTGCGTAGAAAGTCAAGGAAAATAGGTTTCTTGTCAATTGTTATGTAAGCCTCGCTTGAAGCACTTCCCGTCAGAACCCTGTCATCTGTAAACCAACTAATCCGTATCTTCGTACACAGCTAAATACTGTACTGTCAACCGGAGAAAAGCCTACGGGTAAATATTAAAAAAAAATGAATAATAATGCTGTCTAGCGCATTGTTTCCTATCAGCCACTATTTTAGTCTAGTCCCAACTGCAAGCTTTTTTTCCAATCTTAGCGTCAATTGTCTTCTAGATCCTTCTAGATAAATTCATCGAATCAGTCGAACCCTTATGTTAAAATATAGTCGATTATGTGTCAAATTATTTTCTTGATTTCTACTTCTCTGTGTTCATCTCTTGTGTCCTTAAATTGTCATCGGTGAAAAACCCACAGAAACATGTAACTGAACTCCTGATATTTTTCTGTTGGTGTCATAACACCATCTAAGAGATAAACAAAAATGCGCCAAGTTGGTCAGTTGATTGTAATAAAACAAAAAATTGCTTGTCAGCTATTATGTATTCATTGCCGTGAATCGCATATCAGTCCCATCTTTGCTGGATTTCCTATGCAAATGGGACAGATATGCGATTCACGGCAGTTCATCCCCCTACAAATACTATGGAAAATATTCAAATTCGTTCTGTCCTATCGGTCCTACCTCGATAAACCATGTCATTTTCTCATGCGTGGTCTAGAAATGTCAACCTAGTCATACAAAAGTAACGTTTTTCAGTTAATAAAAAGCAGTCAGCTTTTGTTCAAAATGTCGCGTCGAACGCATTGATGTCAACAATGCGTTTAAATGTTCGCACGTTAGCTTCGAATCTATCAGCACAATTAAGTGCTGCAAATCTCCTTCCCACTATTAATTCGTCGGTTGATTTTGATTGCATTATTTAAAGAAAATATTACCAACTAACATGGTAAAAAATCGAAAAAGCGACTATGACATTAATAAATTACTAATCAAAATCAACTGAGAAACGTGGGAAATAGAGCCCAAACAACATTTTGAAGTCAGCTGGCTGTTAAAGGTTCCAAAACCTGTCACAAATCCTATAATATTTTATTGGGATTTGTAACGATCATCAAAACCTTCTCAAATCCAACCGACTTGGAACTATTGCTTGGGAATAGACTCTACTGAGCCCTGGCGGTTCCTCCGTGTTTATCGAGCATGTCTGATGCATATGATCAGCCATACTCCATCTGCAGCAGCCGGTTCGTGATGAACCGTTGGAGGCGCATTAAAGTGTTAAAAAGGTGATATGTTTCACTAAAGAACACTACATTACAATAATCAAAATGAAACTCCTTCACTTTAATACCGTCAACCCCTGCGAACTTGGCCAGGGACCTGGAAATTCATTCATTTCGGAACAAAATCCAGAAAGTTTTTTGAAATCCAGGTCAACAAGGGATCTTGAAGGAAATTCTCAAAGCATTTCTCTTAAATTTCCTTCCGGGATTCCAACACAAACTATTTGGTGGAGTTTCTCTCGGGATTTCGGGGTTTCCTGCAAAAGGGATGTGATGTGATGTAAAGTCACCACCAGTGCAGAACTTGTCATGTCGAACGGTTCTTCCTAATAGCAAGATCAAGATGTATCAGGGTTTTCCTGCAAATACATATTTACACAAGTATTTCTGGAATTCGTCCAGTAATTCTTATCGAGATTCCTTAAGGAGTTTCTTTCTGTATTATTCTAGGAAATCCATACGGAATTCATCAAAACAGTTCATGCCGAGATTCTTTTAGAACCTACTTAATATGAGAATTCTTCTAGAATCTGTCTTCTAAGACACCTCCTGGGGCATTCTAAGAATTTCTTCTAAAATTTTCCTATAAAAAATCCTCCAGGGATTAATACAGGATTTTTTTTAAGGCGACTTCTCCTGGAATTCCCTCCAAAATTACATCAGGAGTTCAGTGAAGGATTTAAAAAATCCGGGATTCGTTAAGTAACCTCCTGGGATTCCACAAGGTTTTCTATTGGCAATTCCTCAGATAGTTGCTTGCGGGATTTTCCAGTATTTCCTTCTGGGATTCCTTCCTTTCATAATTTCTCTAGGAGTTCCATCAGTAAGGTTCTCCAGGAGGCATCCATTCCTTTTTATATTTCTTCTTAAATTACTTCAGGAGTTCCTTCATGGATTTCTCCAGAATTACCGACCCATTTTCTTCCTGGATTCCTACAGGAGTTTCTTGTAAGATTCCTCTAGTTCTAATTCTTTCTAGGATTCCTTCAGAAATTCTTCCCGGATTCTTTCACGCGATCCTACCGGGATTGCTACTGGAGATCGTTACGGAATTCCGGGAATATCCTATAAAGAAATTAAAAAAAAATCCGGGATTCATCCAGTTTTTCCTTACGGGATTCTTGAAGGTATATCCCTGATCGAAGAATTTCTTCCGTAATTCATTGAAGAGTTTTTTTCCCAATTTTTTTTTTCAGGAGTTCATTTTGGGATTTCTCCAGAACATCCAAAAATTCTTCCAGAATTCGTCCAAGAGTTTCTTCTGTGCTTCCCCCAGGAGTTCCTTTCGCGATTCCTCCAGAAGTTCCTTCTGAGATTCCTCCAGCAGTTTCTTCCGGAATTCCTCCAAGATTCATCCAGAAGTTGCTTCTGGAACTATTTCAGAAGTTTCTTCTGGAATTCCTCCAGAATATCTTACCTAGATTCATCGAAGGATTCTCCAGGAGTGTCTTCTGGGATTCCTCCAAGAGTTCCTTACGGGATTCCTCCAGGAGTTCCTTCTGAGATTCCTCCAGAAATTTCCTCTGGGTTTTTTCCAAGATTCATCCAGGAGTTCCTTCCCAGATTCATCCAGGATTTCTTCCAGGATTCCTCCAGAAGTTCCTTCCAGAATTGCTTCAGGAGTACCTCCCGGAATTATTTCTAGAGTTTCTTCTGGGGTTACTCCAGAATATTCTACCTGGATTCTTCAAGATTTTCTTTGGATTTTTTCCAGGATTCCTCCAGGAGTTCTTGTAGATACTCCTGTAGGCAAAATTGCTTTGATGTATTGTTTTTGATGAAGAACACCCGAATATATCAAAATGAAAATTTCTTCCGTAATTTCATGAAGAGTTTATTTTCCCAATTTTTTCAGGAGTTCATTTTGGAATTTCTCCAGAATATCTAGAAATTCTTCCATAATTTTTCCAAGAGTTTCTTTTGAACTTCCCCTAGGATTTCCTTTCGCGATTCCTCCAGAAGTTCCTTCTGAGATTCCTTCAGCAGTTTCTTCTGGGATTCCTCCAAGATTCATCCAGAAGTTCCTTCTGGAACTATTTCAGAAGTGTCTTCTGAAATTCCTCCAGAATATCTTACCTAGATTCATCCAGGGATTCTCCAGGAGTGTCTTCTGGGATTCCTCCAAGAGTTCCTTACGGGATTCCTCCAGAAGTTTCTTCTGGGATTATTCCAATATTCATCCAGGATTTCTCCAGAAGTTCTTTCCAGAATTGCTTCAGGAGCATCTCCCTGGGTTATTTCTAGAGTTTCTTCTGGGGTTCTACTTGGATTCCCCAGGATTTCTCCAGGGGTTTCTTTCGGGATTTTTCCAGGATTTCTCCAGGAGTTCTTCCATGAAGAGCTTTCCCATTTTTTTACAGGAGTTCATTTTGGGATTTCTCCAGAACATCCAGAAATTCTTCCAGAATTTTTCCAAGAGTTTCTTCTGAGCTTCCCCCAGGAGTTCCTTTCGCGATTCCTCCAGAAGTTCCTTCTGAGATTCCTCCAGCAGTTTATTCTGGAATCCCTTCAAGATTCATCCAGAAGTTCCTTCTGAAACTATTTCAGAAGTGGCTTCTGAAACTATTTCAGAAGTGGCTTCTGAAATTCCTCCAGAATATCTTACGTAGATTCTTCCAGGGATTCTCCAGGAGTGTCTTCTGGGATTCCTCAAAGAGCTCCTTACGGGATTCCTCCAGGAGTTCCTTCTGAGATTCCTCCAGAAATTTCCTCTGGATTTTTTCCCAAGATTTATCCAGGAGTTCCTTCCAGGATTCGTCCAGAAGTTCCTTCCAGAATTGCTTCAAGAGTACCTCCCGGGATTATTTCTAAAGTTTCTTCGGGGGTTACTCCAGAATATTCTACCTGGATTCTTCAGGATTTCTCCAGGATTTTCTTTTCAACGACAGTTTTAATAAATTTAATGAACAATTGGTGTATAGTTATTGACGTGAATTTACTGTTTTTTTTTTGTTATCGGTTGGTAGTTATACAGACTTTTTGTGATGATTTTGTAGTAAATTTGTTCATCAGCTTTTCAAGACAGATTGCCAAATTCTTCCTATCTACATATGTCCAGTCAGCCATTCGCCAAGAACTCAGTACGTTGAAGTGATTTCAAGTCTCGTTTGTTGATTGCTAGTACAATTTTCATTGTTGGTCAACCACAGAATAGCAACTACGAAATCTCGCACTAACCAATAATTGTTTCATAAAAAAAATATAAACTCCGAAAGCTAAACCAAACCAACAAATATAAAACAGCATGTTGAAACTTAAGCTATTAGTTCTTCTTCTTCTTCATTATGGCTCGACGTCCCCATTGGGACTTGGCCTGCCTCGCTTCAACTTAGTGTTCTTAGAGCACTTCCACAGTTATTAATTGAAGGGCTTTCTTTGCCTGCCATTGCATGAATTTGTATATTGTGAGGCAAGTAGAATGATACTCTACCCGAGCAGAGGAGAATATCAAATTAATAACTACGAAATTACATAACCTGTTTTTATATCTCGTTTTGTTATTATTTTATTATCAAGGCATAGCTTTTCCATAACAAATTTTGTTGGGAAATCTCATTTAGTTATAATCAAGCTATTGATATACATTCACTCAATTACATTTCAATAACATGTTTTGTTGAAATACAAGTTTTGTTATTGTTCTACTATTGATCAACTTATCAACAATAGCGCAACAGTAACAAGTATTGAAATCGAATCGACAATTCGATAATAATGATCTGTCCTTTTGTTTTGTTCCACTTTTGTGTTCAGTTAGAAATGGACATTTCCGAACGAATCCTCTGAAAATTCCTTGAATAATATTTGGTAAATCATTTGGAAGTTCTGGAGGAACCCTTCGATGCCCTGGAGAAGTCTTCAAAAGAACTCCTGGCGCAATCTTCTTAGAAATTCCAAAGTAATACTTCTGAGCAATTATTAGAATTCTTGGCAAAATCTTTTGAAAAACTCCAGGAGAATTCTTCGGAGAAACTCCTGGAGAAATTCTCAGAAATTTTCAGAGAAATCTCAAGAAGAAAATCGGGACAAATAATTACGGGAAATTCTGAAGAAATCCTTGAAGGCATTCTGTTCAAAATTCTGAAAGAATTTCTAGAGAAAAATCTGTGAATGATTTCGTGGAAGAACTCTCGAAGAAATTTCTGGAATTAGTATTTTTCGATAATTTACAGTATTGTTACTCATGTTATTTGTGGGTTTGTGAGACAAAGTGAATAATTTTATATAATAAGTATCATAATTTACTTAGTTACGATTTTGATATAATAACAAATTTTGTTTTCCAATTATTATCAATAACAAAAAAATAATAAAATTTGTTATTGAAATATTTTTCAAATGCACTGTTATTAAGTTGTTATTGAGACTAACAAAACATGTTATTAAAATGGTTTTCCAAGAACATTTTTTTGTTATGATATTTGTTATTTTGCCGCTTATGACAGACAAGTTTATAACATAATCTGTTATGTTAATAACTTAAAAATAATAGATTCTATTATTCAGTTATTTTACCCAAATAACACAGGTCCTTATGCTGTTGTTATTCCCTTCTGCTCGGGTATGCCCAGGGAGTCGAGAAAATTTTCCCGACCGGATCGGGAATCGAACCCGCCGTCTCCGGATTGGCGATCCATAGCCTTAACCACTAGGCTAACTGGAGACCCTATTAGTACACAGGGTCAAATATTTGTCCAAAAAGAAACCAATACTTAAACACTTTGTTTGACTCGATCGAATTTTCATTAGTCAAATATTTGACCCTGTATACTTCAGGCCTTACCGTTCAATAAAAAGAGAAATATTTCTTGCCAGGAAAGTTGCCTTACATTGTTGCATTGATTGTACTAATTGTTGAACTGGCATGGCGAAAGGGCATACTATGTTCAGCTTCACTACTGTATCCAATCTGAATCCAAAATCTAAACATAGGCAACGTAACAGCTCCCAAATTAATTACACACGTCATAACAGAACGCATGATAAATGCCACGCTGATTTCTGACACTGCCTGTGAGGGCAGCCAGCCAGCCAGCAAGCAGTAACTCATCTCCACAACCCGAAATAAGCAACAAAACACGAAAAACAAAAGTCGTGATATTAAACGCATGTTTAATGCCAAATGGTACACAATCTTTCTCACTTCAGTCTGCGGCAGCTACTACGAAAAGTGTTCCGAGCGAGTTGTGTGTTGGTGCGGTGCTTTCATAAGTCGCTGTTCTACACCGTTCATAAGAACACATTTCAAATGACGACAGCTCAGCAGAGGGCAGACCAATCTTTCGACAGTCTAGCGTGTATAGTGTGTTAAACAATTAGACGTTTGTAAAAAAAATGGGCTCGAATGCTCATAATTTTCGTTTATGACTAATATAAAAATCTGAAAATGTCTTAAGGAGTCGTTCATAACTCGCGTTATCTTTAGAAGGGGGTCAGACTTTGGCAATCCCGGATTCGGGTTCTCATACAAACACAATATATAGCGAGTTTCGGCGGCCTGGAGACATCTTCGAGGATTATTAGATCTAGTACGTCCAGTTTTGAACAACTTAAGTAGAAGAAAACAAGTGTCAGTTCTTAAACTCTTTATTAACTATGTCACCTTCGTCATGAGCTGTGACAATGTAGTGGACGTAGCAGAGTTAGATTTTTTTCTTTCAAGTTGAAATGTAATTAGTTTATCTGTAATTAATTTTATACATAATCAACCAGATTTTATAAGTAAAAAAAAAAAATAGTACTACGATACACTATATTGCCAACAATGAATTCAATTGTTATTGTATGGTAATGCAACTGCACATTCTATTGTATGGAAAATTCAAACCATATATGTTCGAGAACAAATCGATTTGTAATATTGTTGCGATACGTAATAACCTTATATATTATAATGTGGAATGTACATTTACGATACATCGTATGGTATGCAACCATAAGCTACATTCTAATTTTACAGTTTTTCGTATGGTAACCACAATAAACCGTATTGTAATTTAACAATACAATGTTTCGGATGTTTATACAATTTTATATTTTTTGAGATGACAAAAATTTGATCATTGTGGTTTATAAACTGAGAAACGTTACTCAAGTTTTCGCCAAAAAAAAAGTTTTTGTTTATAGAAATTTCAAACGAGGTGTTGCCACTGAAATTTCTCGGTCAAACAAACAATTCAGAGTCCATTCCATTCTAGTTCAGAGTTTTGCTTTTCCTGATTACCTTCCAATATTTTTGTAAGGTCGATTGAAGGATTTTATTATATAGAAATCTGTAATTTTTTGTACAGACGTAAAATCCTAAAATATGATACTGCTAAATCGACAACAAATATAAATTGATTCACCACACACCACACCACACCAAACCAGTGAAAATGCGTGGTTATGAAATTCGTGAAATCTCACTCTCACGTGGAGCTCCCCCCATCAAGAGAGCTTTACGGGAAATTGAGTTGCAGAACAATAATAATTAAAATGTGATTGTTATGAATCAGGTTTAACGAGCCGAAATCACGGGCTATGAAGTGATCAACGAACGAGGCTTCGCGGGCGACAGAGACAGAGAGCGTTGTGTAATATTTGGTTGAATTAAATGCAATGGATAGCCGGAAGGGCCATTTCGGATGCAGATATGGATGGGGAAGCACCAGCAAGTGGATCAGTGCAAAATTGTTAATAGCCAGGACAATTCATGGGTTGTTGTGTATTATTCAGCAATATAAGGGCACGGACCAATAGATTCAAAATGTTATTACCATAATAATGTTGGAGTGGGATTTGTGAAATGTATATGTGCAAATTCATTTCAAATTTTTGGAGCTATATTTGTGTTAAAAATTGAGTGTAAAAAAGGACTATGTATAAACACTCACAGATCAGTTTCCCAGCCAACACACGATCGCATATGCTGTTGAATAAGATGCTAAAGTGGAGGCGATATGCGTACACTTAACACACGGTTAAATGGAAGCATGTACGCATATGGCCTCCACTTTAGCATCCTATTCTACATCATATACGACTGCGTGTTGACTGGTTTTTTTTTTTCTAATCAAACAATTTTGTGATTGTGACCTTATTTTTTCCATTTAAAAAACTTGTGAGTTCGTTTTATTCTACAGAAATCATTTTAAGTAAGTTATTCCTAATAAAAAGTAAAAGTATCGTGGCATTACTATACAGTTTAGGGTGATTACCATACAAAAACGATTAAAAAACAATATAACTTATGTGTTGCACCATATGATGTATCGTCAATGAACATTTTACAATAAAATGAACAGGTTGTTATGTATCGTTACAATTTTCTCGAAACATTTTTAAAAACTGACTATAAATTTAATTATTTTGAAATTGTTTGAACATTTTATACAATAGAATGTATTATTGAAGTACAGTAAAATAACAATAGAATTCATTATTGACAATAAAATTGATTGTAGTATTATTATGGAGAAATTTATTTGTGAGGGAATTTGTATCAAGTGACCAGTTTTGAAACTAATTGAGAATAAATATGTATCCTAACAATAACAAACATAATTCAAGGTAAATTAAGCACGACTGTGGCAATTTAACCATCAACCCTCAACATTCAAACCACTCAGCCCATAACCTCAGTAGCAAGTGCCAATCGGCGAAATCTCAAGCGTGGATCAACAAATGAGCACCCGTCAACAATCAAACCGAAAAAAGAACAAAAACTTACCTCCAGTTTCAGAAACATGGCTCACGCCTTCCACACGACCGTTAGTTCCCAAGCCGAAGCCAAAAAACTCGCATAAATGGTAAATTATGACATACCTAGATTCACGGAGAGAGACTGTGTGACGGCACCCCCAAAACCGGCAAAACGGCACCGAACATGATTTTTTGGGGAGCCACTAAACTTACATGTGCATGTTGACCTAGCTTGGCTTTTTCGCACGAAAGCACTGTGCTGTGTTGCAATCCTACACAGAGCAGAACCGTTCTCGGTTGTTGCAAATTTCGGGGTCAAAACTTAACCGAAACGTGCAACGCTTTGGCGAGGGTTTTGGAAAAATGACTGATTGCATTACAGCATTTGGATGGTTGTGTCGAAAGGTTTCGCGTTCTCGAAATGAAACAGTTGAAGTTCCGTACATTACGATAACGCAACAATGTTCACAATGAGACAGTGATTGCTGTAAAGTAAAACAACTATATATTTGAACGTTGGTACAAAATCTACGACAGTAAAATAACATTCCGTAATTTTTCGAAAAATTTGTAAGATTAACACAAATTGGGGTATTGTAACAATACTCAACCATTTTATTTATCATATATTATACAAAACCATAAGTCATATAATCATGATCATAATTATGAACAATAATAAACTTTTTGAACATAATATCGCTCCATATTCTACACTGTAATGCTTTTGAATAACCATATACCAAATCATATTTACGATTGATTATGTAGGATGTGGTATATCGTAACAATATGATAAATGATTCTCAAATACATTCGCATTAAACACGTTGTGCTTGTTGCGAGTTGTAAGTTATTCTATACAATTCAAGTGATAGTCGTGTTACTATCCAATAACCATAACATTTATCGTTTGTACTTCGATGTTCAATTTTCTTATGTAATGTATTAGCACTGCTTTTTTCCAGTTTGAACAGCTACTGATCAAAACAAAGCACCATTCCTGCTAGATGACTCCATCAGCGGAGATAATGTTTTTGTTTTGCTGTTAGTTTTCAACTTCAAAAACAACTTACTCATCAACAGAGTCTAGACGGTTGCTGGCTGACATCCTTAAGGCTCAAATGAGAATCGCATATTATCCGGAACTGAAAAAGCACTTTTCTCCAGAATGACAAAAAAGCGAACAAAACCCGTGTGTCCGATTCTCATAATTGACTAAATAAACAATCGGACATTCTTATTTTCTCTGATTTGTTGATAATTTGGGGAAAAAGTGCTTTTTTAGTTCGGGGATATTTGCCATTCTCAATGGAGCCTTAAGTGGATTCCCCTCTTTCTCTCTCTCTATCTTGCATACTGACAAACACTGTGCAGTTTACATTATTCGAGATTGTTTGCACAAAAATCGCGCGATTATTTGCCATTCACGGGGGGATTGTTGTGTCGCGGATGAACAAACTCCCAAAACTCGAGTAACAAATCGAATTATGTACGTGCATTTCCACGAATGGTGGAGCGATGGCAGTTCATCCATGCTGGAACGGGATCTGTAGGCGAACGTGGAGGTGGTTTGCGTTGTTTCCGAGAAAACTTTATTTGGACAGATATCAATTGAGGGTTGGCAGTAGAGTACGTTAAGTGCGGCTAACGGATCTGTCTGAGTGATATCAAACAAACGGCAGTGGATATTCCGAAAAGAAATATGTAATTCAATGAAAAATGAGGTTTGTCCAAATAATAATAGTACGTATGGAATGTTCTTAAATTTGCTAAAAATATAAGCATTCAACTTGTTTGTATTGTTCACGAAATTCTTAGTTACCATACCCTGTAAAATGCATAACTATAAACCTTATATTCGCAATTTCGTAACAGCAACCTTAAATCTTTGCTGTTATTTAAAAATACACGTTTTCATATAATACAATATGCAGTACCTGTATCATTATTTGGTGTCTTTTATCGTTTACATAGGCGATCCAATTATTTATAATGGTATTGTAATGGGATAACCATTCGGTCATCTTCCGTGGATTCAATCAACTCATCAGAAGGAGCAGTCTTGAGTTTATTCATCGAGGTCGTATCAATTTCCGCATTATGCTATCGCACGTTTCGTTAGGTCACAACAAAATCTCCTTTCTTTCAACATCAGTTCAACAGAGTTTTGATTCGAATGGAACCACAAACAATATCCCAACGGGATTACTTTTCCCCAAATGTTGACAACACTTCCTTTCCTACCCCGACCACACTGTGGACGATCCACACTCTTCCGAGAAGTGCCTTTTCTCCGCAGCATCGGCGAAGATTGGCCACTTGAAATAGGAATAAATTCACCCTCAGGAATTGTGGGGATTTCTGTGGAATAAATTTGAAACCGAACCGTCGTCGTCGAGTCGACCGACGACGACGACGGACCGGAAGATTTGCTGAAAATGCTCATCCCGCAAGGTTCCGAATTTAACTGCTTCAGTAATCTACCTCTGAAATGGCACACAAGCGCAGCGATAAGATAGCGACTGCGAGTAAGGTCAGGCATAATCATATGGAGAAACTACGATTCCGGTACTTGGAGTGGACCCTTTCCCGAGGGGTGACGGGTGGGTAGTGTTAAGGACCACCAGGACATGTAGCTGTAAAATCGTTTGCTCGTGGACCAGTACCGAGTCGACCAAACGTGAGGATAAATAAAATATACATGGAACAGGCTTCCACGGTTTGGAGAACTGCACGAGGTTCGGTTACGGACTGGCAGGTACTCCAAAATGTGCCGAAGGACATGAGGAGGTACACGACAAAAAAGAACGATTAATATGCCACAACGACCATTCGCTTTACGGTTTGCCAGCATTTTTAACCCCACTCATAGGTATAACATTTACGAAGTGCGAAAAAGCTACATAGCAATTTATTGAAATCGATCATCAATCAAACAACTATTAACAACCATTACGTGTATGGTTGTTGTGTAGTAATCCAACAAAACAACTCAGCATCTTTACAATTCTGAATAAATTCAATTGAAACATGGCTTGTGATCATAACTATAAATCATATCGTGATTTTAAAGTTATGTTTACAAGATTCACTGTATCTTTAACAGTGTAGGGTGGTCGTTAAATCCAGCGTCAGCTCCAGAATGTTCTATCAACCGGAACGAAGCGTTACTTAAAGGCATATGGTAGGGTTATCACCGAGTGCAGTTGTCTATAACACACGAAACTTTGAGAAACGATATGGATAGGAATAATGTATTTGTTTATGTAAGAATAACTTCTAAAATACGGTACATCGCAATATTTTAACAGCTATGAGTAAAATGAAACGAAAACCTCAATTGATTTAATTTTAGTTTTTAACTTGTCCCTTCTAAATCTTGCTATGAATTTGATAGATTACCACACCACCCACCCCCCCCCCCGATTCGATTAATATTTCTCGAAACATCATTATCGCTATATTCAATAACATTAAGTCTTATGAAAATAATGATAAGTTATATGGTAATGTTATGGTTTAGTCTTGTTTTGTGCTTACAATAACACACATGGTAAGCATATTATATGTTTACCATAACAATAATCATCTTTACGATATATCTTATGGGATCAACGCTAGCGTGTAATGTAATTATATCATTTCCCATTGAATGCCGTTTTGATAAATTTTACTGTCCACTTCAGATTTATCATGATCTGTATCACCCATGTAGAAGATTTTAGAATTTCCCAGGAAGCATGAAAACCAGACTTCCGAACCACCATGCCCATCGGATGGATAACGACTTTTCCGATTGCCGAAGCACGTAATCCTCTTCCCGCTCGGATAAGCACCGGCGAAGAACACATCAGTGTTAGTAACAAGGTCCGACGAGAGTCGGTGACGATACTAGGACGACGACCATCATCAAGGACGACGACGGCGAAGATGAAGGACGACGGCGAAGCCGAAGGACGGCTTTCGTGGAGACAGTGCTGTGTGGAGAGCAGTGATGTGATAAATACTTGATGAGCGAGAGGAGAGAAATGCGCCGAGCGATTCTGAGCGAGACGTTAAAAAACACTACCGTGTCCTATTTCTCCATCATATATGCATGCATGCCCGGCCGGAATCTTTCCGGACTTGAACGGGGTAATTTGTTTAGGTTTTTCTCGGGCGTGTGAAAATTAACGCTTCATTGCGCTCATTTCAGACCCGGCCGGAACATTTGAGTTTGACTCGACGGCATGGGCTAGTTAGAAGGGTTGACAGTTGAAGAGGAAGATGAAAACTCAGTTAATAGTGAAAAGATGTTAGATGGTAAACTTTATATTTATCTAGATATCGGAGCGTATATTGGTAATTAGATATCTATTTACATTTTGATTCGTTCACAAAGTTTCGATTTCGTTTTGATTTAATTTGATTTCGATTCGTTTTCATCCGATCTCGATTCGATTTCAATTCGTTTTCGATTCTATTTCGATTCGATTCAATTTCAATTCGATTCGATATGATTTCGATTCGATTTCGATTCGATTTGGATACGATTTGGATTCGATTTCGATTCAATTTCGATTCGATTTCGATTTCAATTCGATTTCGATTCGATTTCAATTCGATTTCGATTCGATTTCGATTCGATTTCGATTCGATTTCGATTCGATTTCAATTCGATTTCGATTCGATTTCAATTCGATTTCGATTCGATTTCAATTCGATTTCGATTCGATTTCGATTTGATTTCGATTCGATTCCGATTCGATATCGATTCGATTTTGATTCGATTTCGATTCTATTTCGATTCGATTTCGATTCGATTTGGATACGATTTGGATTCGATTTCGATTCAATTTCGATTCGATTTCGATTTCAATTCGATTTCGATTCGATTTCAATTCGATTTCGATTCGATTTCGATTCGATTTCGATTCGATTTCGATTCGATTTCGATTCGATTTCGATTCGATTTCGATTCGATTTCGATTCGATTTCGATTCGATTTCGATTCGATTTCGATTCGATTTCGATTCGATTTCGATTCGATTTCGATTCGATTTCGATTCGATTTCGATTCGATTTCGATTCGATTTCGATTCGATTTCGATTCGATTTCGATTCGATTTCGATTCGATTTCGATTCGATTTCGATTCGATTTCGATTCGATTTCGATTCGATTTCGATTCGATTTCGATTCGATTTCGATTCGATTTCGATTCGATTTCGATTCGATTTCGATTCGATTTCGATTTCAATTCGATTTCGATTCGATTTCAATTCGATTTCGATTCGATTTCGATTCGATTTCGATTCAATTTCGATTCGATTTCGATTTCAATTCGATTTCGATTCGATTTCAATTCGATTTCGATTCGATTTCGATTCGATTTCGATTCGATTTCGATTCGATTTCGATTCGATTTCGATTCGAATTCGATTTTGATTCGATTTCGATTCGATTTCGATTGGATTATATTTCGATTCGATTGAATTTCAATACGATTTCGAATACTACACGCAGCAAAGTTATTATACAATTATCTAATATGATATGCCTTAATGTTACAACGACAACTTGTATCGTAACTTAATGATTTTCTGTTAACTTAAAAAAAAACCTTACAACAGTAAAATAATGTAATGTAAATTGAATTATTTTATCATTTGATTTCGATTTTATTTTGTTTGAATAATTGATAAGATTTCAAATAAATAATATTCGCAAATCGTGCTCAACTTTTCAGTGAATCGTAATTTAACAGTTCTATAAAAATCTCAGCATGAAAAATCTCTTGATTTTGCTTTGGCTGACCAAGCCATGTGGGAAATTACACTGTTGAAAATGCTTTGACATCCATGTGCACAACAGAACACGTGCTCGATGAACAAATTGAGATTTGAAATTATGAAAAGAAATCCACGTACTCCGGTGAGACTCGAACTCACGACTCCCAATTCGCTAGACGGGCGCTTCTATTCCTTCAAGCTACGGAGTCACTCGACTATCTCCGTTGCCAGCAGGCCTAGAACTGAACTCGATTCCACAATCGCACATGGTTATCTTCTTTTCACAATCCAAACCCCCTTCGGATGGGATTAGATGAACATCTAACACATTGTCTGTTGTGCACATGTATGTCAAAGCGAGAGAGGAAGTTATTTTTAATTGTCGAGAGCTTCGGGCACTGCCTCCCAATCACTTATTGGTATGGCAATTAGTGTGCAGTCGGACTCTCGACGGGTCGGTCCTCGGCCGACCGAATACGGTAAGGGTGACCGTAGCACCTTACAAATGTCAATTTCTTGATTTTGCTTTGGCTGACCAAGCCATGTGGGAAATTACACTGTTGAAAATGCTTTGACATCCATGTGCACAACAGAACACGTGCTCGATGAACAAATTGAGATTTGAAATTATGAAAAGAAATCCACGTACTCCGGTGAGACTCGAACTCACGACTCCCAATTCGCTAGACGGGCGCTTCTATTGTGAAAAGAAGATAACCATGTGCGATTGTGGAATCGAGTTCAGTTCTAGGCCTGCTGGCAACGGAGATAGTCGAGTGACTCCGTAGCTTGAAGGAATAGAAGCGCCCGTCTAGCGAATTGGGAGTCGTGAGTTCGAGTCTCACCGGAGTACGTGGATTTCTTTTCATAATTTCAAATCTCAATTTGTTCATCGAGCACGTGTTCTGTTGTGCACATGGATGTCAAAGCATTTTCAACAATGAAAAATCTGTTTTTCTCCCACATTCAACACTTTCTTTTACATAATTTTCACAACCGGTTATAGCTCTATTGCTCTCAGTCCTACTCTAAATCCTGCAGATCATCACCTCCAATCGAAACACGACAGCAATGTGCAAGTCCCCAAAGATAACGAATGCCACCAGGGGGACCGGATCAGTGAAATGTCTCGAACCATGTCGAAAATTGCATCGCCAGCCCGAAGTGAACGAGGTGCATCGTCATCATCCATCGCCCTCGGGACAAACTGTCACCTCTCGTCGAATTCCGAGTGCAAATATTTATGTCACACTTCAATGCAGAATTGAATTGGACGGCAGAGGAGGTGCCATCTGGGTGCCTCAGGACATGGCTACTGACACAGGCTTACCAAAACGAACCGAACGCAAAAGTGTGTGATTGAATCAATTCCGATTTCGTGTGGTACATGCATTTAATAGCATTTTTTTTCGGCTGATGGCTCGAAACTATCTCGTGACATCCAGCTGAAGGTGCACACTGCAGCTAATTGCATTAGACGCCTCATCAGGAAGATGAAATCATCGGTCATGTTTCAAGCTAGGAATTACATTATGGAAGCAGGTGTCATCGTCGGTTAAATAATTCAATTACTCTGTGGATTGCTCATCCTGATGTTTCGAAGCGAGCCTGATGTTTCGATAATTATATTGGGAAATGAAGTGGAACAAAACTAATAATTTTTAGGCAGACTAAGATGGGCTGGTTTTTTGCAGTAAATCTATTAAAAATAATTTTAAAGTTATAATGTACCTACATCTATAAAACGTAGCAGTGCATTCAAACAATAAATACTAAAATGGATGTTGCAATACCTCCCGACGTTTCGGCGTATTTGTGCCGCCTTCTTCAGGCATGTTAGTCCGTTTTTTTGCATTTTCACATGTTCTGAACTTAATTTTTTTGGAACAAATTATCTGGTGTGTAACATTTAATAGATTTGAACCAAACCATTGTAATAAACTAGCAATGTACTATGTGACCAGACCACTACAGTCTGCCTAAACAAGTTCAAACGTTTCTGTCAAATGTTGTTTTATAGTCTTCATTTTCCTTAACCCGTAAAAAATACTCCATAAATAAGAACCCAATGCAATAATATGCAGCTTTCCTTCTCCACAAGGAAGCCTGACCCAATTACACTATTTCTCCGTTGCATAATAAATCCACCCCAATACGACACCGTTATTCCGTTGAATTCCAAAAGAATCCGACCCGTCGCACCGGTAGTGCACTACACCAAAGCATTCAGCAATGTGGCACAAATTTGCACCCAACTTCAACCTCTCAAACCTCTAAACATCAGCGAACAAAAAAACATTTCGCTCACATCAGCCACAGGAAACAGCCCAATCCCGAAGGACCTGCTTTTTCATCATCGACCCGATGGAGCAGTTGCATCACAAGGCACCAGTTCTGTTTCTGTGTCCTTACGCGGACAAACGACATACATGTTATGTGTGCCTCCTCCGCTGCTGCAGAGGCAGCACCCACGCCTGGAGCCACAAAAGGGCTTGCGGAAGGTGGTGGCTTCTGGTTCAGGCGCACGCCATATTCAATTTGCATATTTCGGTGCTCGAAGACGGAAAACGACGACGGCGCGGTGCGGTAACCGGAATGAGTTGAGACTGAGGCGTTGAAAAGTGTTCCATTTGCCCGCCGAGAAGTTCTGTGGAGTCTACAACATCGACAACGCAACGACCAGGCTAGGAACAGGAAGTGCTGCGGTGCTGCGTTATGCAGTCTTTGGGGAGTTTTCAAGCAAACATATTGACAATATGGACCGGAAGGGCGAGCGATGATGCAGCTGATGACGTGCTGGAATTATGTGTCTTTATGGTTGTTGTGTAACTTTTCAGGACATGAAAAGTATGTTCGGAAGTGAAAATGACGATGAACGTTCCTGAACTAGTAGTAGGATTCTGCAATCTTGAGCAAGACTGTGTTCTAAATCTGAAGCAGAATTCTCTTTTCAATCCTGAGCATTCCCCTAATCTGCAGTTCAATTCTTCCCTGAATTTTAAGCAGGACTCACCCAATGTTGAACAATTCTTCCCTTAATTTGGAGTAGGATTTTAATCCAGATCTGCATCAGATATTATAACTGAATTTGAAGCAGGATCGTTTTATTAATCTGCAGTAGGATTCTTTCCTTAATCAGGAACAAGGTTCTTCTTCAAATTTGGAGCAGGATTCCATTCAGTTAGTGTAGAATTCTTTACTGAATCTTAAGAAGAAACCCTTCTTAGATCTGGATTAGGATTTCACCTAGATATCGAGCAGGATTGTTCGCAGATCAACAGTAGAATAATTACTTAAATGTGAAGTAGGACCCTTCCTTTGAATTTAAAGTAGAATCCATTCCAACATATGGAGTAGGATTCATCCTTGAATCCGCATCAGAGTTTGAAAATTAATTTAGGAGTTGGATTCTGGTGCTAGGAGTAAAGAACCTGGAACCAAAACTCTCCCTAGATCTCGATCAAGATTTCTACTTGCTAAGTCGGATCCTTCATTTTATCTGAAGTAGGATTCATCGCTGAATCTGAAACAGGATTTTTCGTTAACCTTTCAGGACGCGCGCCATCAAGCAGTCAAATCTGCACCGTGCTCGCGCTGTATACGACGAGCGAGGGTTTTTGGTAGTGTTGTACCTTTTTCAACGACGCGCGTCCTGAACTGAAGGGTTAAATAAGGAGTAGGAATCTTTAGTGAATTTTGAACCAAAACCCTCCTCAGATCTGGAGCGGGAAGTCTACCTGTACCTGGATCGATAGTGGGATTGTTCTCATGATCTGCAGTAGAGTAGTTCCTTAAATGTGTTCCCTAAATCTGACGCATAAACTGTCTAGATTTTCAGCTGGATTGTGTCCCTAATCCTCCTAAGATGATAGGTTTTTCGCACCACGATGGCACAGTGTACGTTAAACGTGCCTATCTGGGTCATATTGACATCCTACTAGGGTTAAATTGTTGTAGAAACTTTCTCCACATCCACAGCAGAGAAATCCAGCAATACCTATTTCTCCCCTAGGTTTCTCCCCAAAATTGGAAAAACTATTTTCCCAAGAATGTGTAGTAGGATTTTCGTGGAGCAAGTACTCTCCTAAGACCTGGAGTAGGATTTTGACCTGCATTTGGAGTAGAATTATTCTCTTATTCTTCAACAAGATACTTCTTTTGATTTGAAGCAGAGCCCCTTTTCTATTAAGGAGTAGGATTCTTTTCTTTAACCTGGTGTAGAATTTCTGTCGGAAACCTGAGAATGATTCTGCTGGAATCCTGAGCAGGATTCTGTCGGAATTGTGAATAGGATTCTGATGGAATCTGAAATTCAGGATTCCGTAGGAACACTGAGCAAGATTCTGTCGGAGCCCTTAGCAGGATTCTGTAGGAGTCCTGAGCGGAATCTGTCGGAATCCGCAACAGGATTCTGTCGGAATCCACAGCAGGATTCTGTCGGAATCCTGAGCAGGATTCTGTCGGTATCCTGGTAAGAATTCTGTCGTAATCGTGAACAGGGTTCTGTCGGAGTCCTAAGCAGAATCCTGTCAGAATCCTGAGCAGGATCCTGTCTAAATCCTGAGCAAGATACTGACTGACGGAATCCTGAGTCAGAATACTAGTCGGGATTCCGTCAAAATCTTACTCAGGAATTCGTCAGAGTTCAACTCAGGGTTCCGACAGCATCGTGTTCAGGATTCCATCAGAATCCTACTCAAAAGTGCGTCAGAATCCTACTCAGGATTTCGTCAGAATACTACCTAGGATTCTGTCAGAATCCAATTCAGGATCCTGAGGATACTGACGGAATCCTAAGGATTCTGACGGAAATCTGAGTAGGATTCTGTCGGAATCCTGAGTAGCATACTGTCGGAATCCTTAGTAGGGTTCTGTCGGTGTTCTGGATAGGATTTTTACGGAATCCTGAGTAGGATGCTGATGTAATCCTTAGTAGGACTCTGACGAAATCCTGATTAGGATTCTGTCAGAATCCTGAGTAGGATTCTGTCGGAATCCTGAGAAAGAATCTGTCAGAATCCTGGGTAGGACTCTATCGGCATCTTGAATAGGATTTTGACAGAATGCTGAGTAGGATTTCGACAGAATCCTGCTAAGGATGTCGACAGAATCCTGCTCAGGATTCCGACAGAATTCTGCCCAGGATTCCGACAGATTCCTTCTCCGTATTCCGAAAGAGTTCTGCTCAAGATTTGAATAAAATCCTGATTAGGATTCCGTCAGAATCTTATTTAGGATTACGTTAGAATCTGGCGGAATCCAGAGCAGGATTCTGGCGAAATCCAGAGCAGGATTCTGACGGAATCCTGAGCAAAATATTGAAGGAATCCTGAGCAGGATTCTGTCGATATCCAACATAGAATTATGTCGGAATCCTGAGCACAATTCCGTCGGAATCTTGAGCAGGATTCTGTCGGAAGCTTGAGCAGCATTCTGTCGGAATCCTGAGCAGGATTCGGTCGGAACCCTGAGCAGGATTCGGTTGGAATCCTGAGCAGAATTCTGTAGGAATTATGGACAGGATTCTGTTGGCATCATGAACAGGATACTGTTGTAGTCCTGAACAAGATTCTGTCTGAATCCAGAGCAGAATTCTGAGCAGGTTCTGTAGGAATCCTGAGCACGATTTTATCGGAATTCTAAGCAGGATTCTGCTGGAATTCTGAGTAGGATTCTGTCGGAATCCTGAGCAGGATTCTGTAGCAATCATGGACAGGATTCTGACGGCATCATAAACAGGATTCCGTTGAAATCCTGAGCAAGATTCTGTCTGAATCCAGAGCAGAATTCTGAGCAGGATTCTGTCGGAACCCTGAGTACGATTCAATCGGAATTCTAAGCAGGATTCTGTCGGTGTACTGAGAAGGATTCTGCAGGAAATTAAATTCTGTCGGAATCCTGAGCAGGGTTCTGTCGGGATCCTAAGCAGGATTCTGTCGGAATCATGAGCAGGATTCTGTCGGAATCTTATGCAGGATTCTGTCGAAATCTTGTGCAGGATTCTGTCGGAATCTGAGATTCTGTCGAATCCTGAGCAGATTCTGTCGGAATCCTGAGCAGGATTCTGTCGGAATCCTGAGCAGGATTCTGTCGGAATCCTGAGCAGGATTCTGTCGGAATCCTGAGCAGGATTCTGTCGGAATCTGAGCAGGATTCTGTCGGAATCCTGAGCAGGATTCTGTCGGAATCCTGAGCAGGATTCTGTCGGAATCCTGAGCAGGATTCTGTCGGAATCCTGAGCAGGATTCTGTCGGAATCCTGAGCAGGATTCTGTCGGAATCCTGAGCAGGATTCTGTCGGAATCCTGAGCAGGATTCTGTCGGAATCCTGAGCAGGATTCTGTCGGAATCCTGAGCAGGATTCTGTCGGAATCCTGAGCAGGATTCTGTCGGAAATCCTGAGCAGGATTCTGTCGGAATCCTGAGCAGGATTCTGTCGGAATCCTGAGCAGGATTCTGTCGGAATCCTGAGCAGGATTCTGTCGGAATCCTGAGCAGGATTCTGTCGGAATCCTGAGCAGGATTCTGTCGGAATCCTGAGCAGGATTCTGTCGGAATCCTGAGCAGGATTCTGTCGGAATCCTGAGCAGGATTCTGTCGGAATCCTGAGCAGGATTCTGTCGGAATCCTGAGCAGGATTCTGTCGGAATCCTGAGCAGGATTCTGTCGGAATCCTGAGCAGGATTCTGTCGGAATCCTGAGCAGGATTCTGTCGGAATCCTGAGCAGGATTCTGTCGGAATCCTGAGCAGGATTCTGTCGGAATCCTGAGCAGGATTCTGTCGGAATCCTGAGCAGGATTCTGTCGGAATCCTGAGCAGGATTCTGTCGGAATCCTGAGCAGGATTCTGTCGGAATCCTGAGCAGGATTCTGTCGGAATCCTGAGCAGGATTCTGTCGGAATCCTGAGCAGGATTCTGTCGGAATCCTGAGCAGGATTCTGTCGGAATCCTGAGCAGGATTCTGTCGGAATCCTGAGCAGGATTCTGTCGGAATCCTGAGCAGGATTCTGTCGGAATCCTGAGCAGGATTCTGTCGGAATCCTGAGCAGGATTCTGTCGGAATCCTGAGCAGGATTCTGTCGGAATCCTGAGCAGGATTCTGTCGGAATCCTGAGCAGGATTCTGTCGGAATCCTGAGCAGGATTCTGTCGGAATCCTGAGCAGGATTCTGTCGGAATCCTGAGCAGGATTCTGTCGGAATCCTGAGCAGGATTCTGTCGGAATCCTGAGCAGGATTCTGTCGGAATCCTGAGCAGGATTCTGTCGGAATCCTGAGCAGGATTCTGTCGGAATCCTGAGCAGGATTCTGTCGGAATCCTGAGCAGGATTCTGTCGGAATCCTGAGCAGGATTCTGTCGGAATCCTGAGCAGGATTCTGTCGGAATCCTGAGCAGGATTCTGTCGGAATCCTGAGCAGGATTCTGTCGGAATCCTGAGCAGGATTCTGTCGGAATCCTGAGCAGGATTCTGTCGGAATCCTGAGCAGGATTCTGTCGGAATCCTGAGCAGGATTCTGTCGGAATCCTGAGCAGGATTCTGTCGGAATCCTGAGCAGGATTCTGTCGGAATCCTGAGCAGGATTCTGTCGGAATCCTGAGCAGGATTCTGTCGGAATCCTGAGCAGGATTCTGTCGGAATCCTGAGCAGGATTCTGTCGGAATCCTGAGCAGGATTCTGTCGGAATCCTGAGCAGGATTCTGTCGGAATCCTGAGCAGGATTCTGTCGGAATCCTGAGCAGGATTCTGTCGGAATCCTGAGCAGGATTCTGTCGGAATCCTGAGCAGGATTCTGTCGGAATCCTGAGCAGGATTCTGTCGGAATCCTGAGCAGGATTCTGTCGGAATCCTGAGCAGGATTCTGTCGGAATCCTGAGCAGGATTCTGTCGGAATCCTGAGCAGGATTCTGTCGGAATCCTGAGCAGGATTCTGTCGGAATCCTGAGCAGGATTCTGTCGGAATCCTGAGCAGGATTCTGTCGGAATCCTGAGCAGGATTCTGTCGGAATCCTGAGGATTCTGTCGGAATCCTGAGCAGGATTCTGTCGGAATCCTGAGCAGGATTCTGTCGGAATCCTGAGCAGGATTCTGTCGGAATCCTGAGCAGGATTCTGTCGGAATCCTGAGCAGGATTCTGTCGGAATCCTGAGCAGGATTCTGTCGGAATCCTGAGCAGGATTCTGTCGGAATCCTGAGCAGGATTCTGTCGGAATCCTGAGCAGGATTCTGTCGGAATCCTGAGCAGGATTCTGTCGGAATCCTGAGCAGGATTCTGTCGGAATCCTGAGCAGGATTCTGTCGGAATCCTGAGCAGGATTCTGTCGGAATCCTGAGCAGGATTCTGTCGGAATCCTGAGCAGGATTCTGTCGGAATCCTGAGCAGGATTCTGTCGGAATCCTGAGCAGGATTCTGTCGGAATCCTGAGCAGGATTCTGTCGGAATCCTGAGCAGGATTCTGTCGGAATCCTGAGCAGGATTCTGTCGGAATCCTGAGCAGGATTCTGTCGGAATCCTGAGCAGGATTCTGTCGGAATCCTGAGCAGGATTCTGTCGGAATCCTGAGCAGGATTCTGTCGGAATCCTGAGCAGGATTCTGTCGGAATCCTGAGCAGGATTCTGTCGGAATCCTGAGCAGGATTCTGCCGGAATCCTGAGCAGGATTCTGCCGGAATCCTGAGCAGGATTCTGCCGGAATCCTGAGCAGGATTCTGCCGGAATCCTGAGCAGGATTCTGCCGGAATCCTGAGCAGGATTCTGCCGGAATCCTGAGCAGGATTCTGCGGAATCCTGAGCAGGATTCTGCGGAATCCTGAGCAGGATTCTGTCGGAATCCTGAGCAGGATTCTGTCGGAATCCTGAGCAGGATTCTGTTGGAATCCTGAGCAGGATTCTGTTCGGAATCCTGAGCAGGATTCTGTTGGAATCCTGAGCAGGATTCTGTCGGAATCCTGAGCAGGATTCTGTCGGAATCCTGAGCAGGATTCTGTTGGAATCCTGAGCAGGATTCTGTCGGAATCCTGAGCAGGATTCTGTCGGAATCCTGAGCAGGATTCTGTTGGAATCCTGAGCAGGATTCTGTTGGAATCCTGAGCAGGATTCTGTTGGAATCCTGAGCAGGATTCTGTCTGGAATCCTGAGCAGGATTCTGTCGGAATCCTGAGCAGGATTCTGTTGGAATCCTGAGCAGGATTCTGTCTGGAATCCTGAGCAGGATTCTGTTGGAATCCTGAGCAGGATTCTGTTCGGAATCCTGAGCAGGATTCTGTCTGGAATCCTGAGCAGGATTCTGCGGAATCCTGAGCAGGATTCTGCCGGAATCCTGAGCAGGATTCTGCCGGAATCCTGAGCAGGATTCTGCCGGAATCCTGAGCAGGATTCTGCCGGAATCCTGAGCAGGATTCTGCCGGAATCCTGAGCAGGATTCTGCCGGAATCCTGAGCAGGATTCTGCCGGAATCCTGAGCAGGATTCTGCCGGAATCCTGAGCAGGATTCTGCCGGAATCCTGAGCAGGATTCTGCCGGAATCCTGAGCAGGATTCTGCGGAATCCTGAGCAGGATTCTGCCGGAATCCTGAGCAGGATTACGCAGCATGCTTACGGAATTCTGAGCAGAATATATTCGGATTCCTGAGTAGGATTCAGTCGGAATCCTGAGAAGGATTCTAACGGATATCTAAGTAGACTTATTACGAAATCCTTAGTAGCAGGATTATGATGGAATCCTGAGCAGGGTTTCGACGAAATCTTGAGCAGGGTTCTAATGGGATTCTGACCAGGATACTGTAAAATCCTGAGCAGGATTCAGACGGAATCCTGAGTAGGATGTTGAATGAAACTAGAACAGGATTCTAAAGAAATTTTAAGCAAGTCTTCCTGGGGAACCCTGGTTAGAATTCTACATTTTCAAAATAGTTATTTGCAGTTTTAGAAAATTTCAGCTCAAACGAAAGTAGTCTTTTTTGGGTACAGAAATCATAAAAGGTACATTTTTTCAAAAGTGTTATCTACCTGCCACATAACTCTCAAAACACATTATTTTTCGATTTGAAACCTACAAAAAAGGAACTAACCTCCACAACGCCAAAAACAAAAACGGCCTTCTGATAATCGGGTCCCTAACCCTCAAACTTCCATCATCCATCATGCCCAAACAAACACACAAATTGGGCGACCTAGTCCCATCGTTGTCATCATCATTGCCGTATAGTTGCCGTAGTTGTCCTGTCCATCGTCGTCGTCGTTGTCGTCGTTGTTCGACCATCATAAAACATACTGTTCCTCGTCCGACCTCTAGAAAGGACCCGGATTTAAATCCAACCCGAGGCCGAGGCCGAGGCGAGGGTTTGACTTCCATTTCAGCAGTCAGTGGTGGGAGAATCCATATTTTTCCCACTCCGAGGTTTTTGGGAGACAACCAAAAAGCCGAGCTGTTGCGTCGCCTCTGCAAACAGCCTATCTCTCACTCTTAGCAAAGGGACGCTTTTGGTTTTGATCCAAACGACGACGCGGTGGCGGTGCCAATTTTTGCCTTTAGTGGAGCTCGGACGAGCTCTCATCATCCCAAAAACCACAGTTTGTTTCGTGGCTGGTGAGGTTTGTTTCCAAAAAAAGGGAGGTTTCTGGGGTTTTTTAATTGAAAACGTAGAAGGAAGGGATGGGGGAGGATGGGAGTAGCTTTGGGTTTATCCTGATTTATTGTCAAACACAATTGCGTACTTTCAGAGAGGATAGTGCGTTGCATGTTTTGAATCTATGAATGATGGGAGGAAGGATCTTGTCCGCAAATTCTGCTGAGCTATTTGGCTCACAATTTCAAAAACACACTCGAAATTACATTGTTATCTTGGTCAATTCTCCTTAGAATCATAAGCAAATTTTGCTCACGATGCCGAGATAATTCTGCTGAGCCAATCCTGCTCAGGATTATGATCAGATCCTGTTCAGGATTCTGAGCCAAATCTGGTTAGGATTCTGAGCCAATATTGAGCCAATTCTGCTCACAAACAGAATCCATTCTTCTCATAACTCCGAACCAATTCTACTGACGATTCTGAGACAACCCTGCTCAAAACTTTGAGCTAATTTCGACAAGATTATGATCCAAATCTGTTTAGAATTATGAGCTGAATTTTGCTCACCGTTTTTGAGCCAATACTACTAAGTATTCTTAGCCAATTCTGCTCGAAATTGAAGAACATCTTTTCTCGAATCTTTGAGACAATTCTGCTTACGATACATATACAATTCTTCTCAGGTTTCTGAGCCAATCCTGATCACGATTCAGGGACAACTCTACTAAAGACTGAGCTAATCCTGCTCAAGGTGTCAAGCAAATCCTGTCCATGACTCTGAGCCAAATCTGTTTAGGATTCTGGGTCAATACTGAGCCAATTCTGCTCACGGCTCAGACACAGAGCTCCGTGCCAACTCTACTGACGATTCTGAGACAATCCTGCACAAGCATCTGAACTTTGATTAGGATGCTGAGCCAATTTTGCTCAGGACACAAAACCAACTCAACTCTGGATTGTGAGCCAATACTGCTCATCATTCTGAGCCAATACTACTCACGGTTCTGAGCCAAGCCAGCTCGATATTTCAAGACAATTTTTCTTACGATACTGATACAATTCTGCTCATAATTCTGAACCAATCCTGCTCAGGATTCCGAGACAATGTTACTCAGGATTCTGAGTCAATCCTGCTCAGGATTCCGAGACAATGTTACTCAGCAATCGGAGCCATTTTTACTCAAGATACTGAGCCATTTTTTCCCATTTCTGCTCATAATTTAAAAGCAAGGATTCTAAGGATTCAGAGCCAATCCTACTCACGATTCTGAGCCAATTCTGCTCAGGATTCTGAATCAATTTTATTCAAGGATTTTAGTCAATTCTGCTCAGAATTTACAACCGATCAGTCAATCCTTCACAGGATTCTGAGCTAATCCTGCTCAATATTCTAAACCAGTCTTGGTCAAGACTATGAGCCAACCTTGCTCAGGAGTTATTGGAATCTTTTTCGGAATCGTCGTAACCGAGTGCTGTTCCGTATTTGCAGCGAACTCTACATTCTGTTATTGCTGAGACCACATTTCACATTCTTTTCAAAATAAAATTCCAACACGATCGTAAACACAAGTCTCAACAACTTATCGCATGAAACCATTCACCGACCGAGCAAGCTCCCATTTGACCCGAGATGTCGGTTTCCGCATTTCCCGTCTTTGAAATTTTCAATACATCCCACAGCCGCACCACCACCACCGCCGCCCCACGGAACGAGTAACTGCTTTTCAATTTGCATTTTCCGCAAAACGTCGTCATTCCCTTCACAGATGATGGTATATTTTTTTCTCCATCTTTTTTTTTTCCACCGAACAAGCCAACGCGAGCGGGAAAGAATTATACAATTTTTATGCACAAGAAGCATCACACCTTCCACCCCTGCACGTTCCATCGGGCTTCTCCAGAGGTATGTGGCGCATTTTTCTCAAGTTGCTGAAAGGAAAACTGGTGTGGCTCAACAGCGAGAGCTAGAGCACAATGCTGATGTCGTGCTGGTGGTGGTAGGAGTTTTGAAGAAGCAAGTCAAGGACTATGTCGCCCACGATGAGGAGGATGATGATGACGGAAGTAATGCAAATTATGCTCACGAGCGTACTCTCGCGTGCACAAATGGGTTATGTTGAAGACGATGATGGAAGTGGAATTTTTTTCAGGGTTTTTTCTTTGGAGAAAAGCGATGCTGTATCGTTCCTATAGTGGCTTCGATTTTAATTTAGTTGTCTGATAGAGAAAAAAAATCTTAAGAGAGAGAGAGAGAGAGAGAGAGAGAGAGAGAGAGAGAGAAAGAGAGTGTATTTAAGTTCACAATTAATTTCTTCAACAATTATAAGATTTATGAGCCAATTTTGCTAAAAATTTTGATCTCATCCTGCCTGTAACTGTGAGTCAACTCAGCTCAACCTTCAGAGCCAGTTCAGCTAATATTTTGTTCAATTCCACTGATTCTGAAGGTATCCCGAAAAGGATTCTCACGTAACCCTGAAATTGACGAAATCCTGAGGAAGATTCTGTCGAAATCTTGAGCAGGATTCTGCCGAAATCCTGAGTAGGATCGTGCCGGAATCCTGAGAAGGATCGTGCCGGAATCCTGAGTAGGATTCTGCCGGAATCCTGAGTAGGATTCTGCCGGAATCCTGAGTAGGATTCTGCCGGAATCCTGAGTAGGATTCTGCCGGAATCCTGGGTAGGATTCTGCCGGAATCCTGAGTAGGATTCTGCCGGAATCCTGAGTAGGATTCTGCCGGAATCCTGAGTAGGATTCTGCCGGAATCCTGAGTAGGATTCTGCCGGAATCCTGAGTAGGATTCTGCCGGAATCCTGAGTAGGATTCTGCCGGAATCCTGAGTAGGATTCTGCCGGAATCCTGAGTAGGATTCTGCCGAAATCCTGAGTAGGATTCTGCCGGAATCCTGAGTAGGATTCTGCCGGAATCCTGAGTAGGATTCTGCCGGAATCCTGAGTAGGATTCTGCCGGATTCCTGAGTAGGATTCTGCCGGAATCCTAAGCAGGATTCTGCCGGAATCCTGAGCAGGATTCTGCCGAAATCCTGAGTAAGATTCTGCCGGAATCCTGAGTAGGATTCTGCCGGAATCCTGAGTAGGATTCTGCCGGAATCCTGAGTAGGATTCTGCCGGAATCCTGAGTAGGATTCTGCCGGAATCCTGAGTAGGATTCTGCCGGAATCCTGAGTAGGATTCTGCCGAAATCCTGAGTAGGATTCTGCCGGAATCCTGAGTAGGATTCTGCCGGAATCCTGAGTAGGATTCTGCCGGAATCCTGAGCAGGATTCTGCCGGAATCCTGAGCAGGATTCTGCCGGAATCCTGAGCAGGATTCTGCCGGAATCCTGAGCAGGATTCTGCCGGAATCCTGAGCAGGATTCTGCCGGAATCCTGAGCAGGATTCTGCCGGAATCCTGAGCAGGATTCTGCCGGAATCCTGAGCAGGATTCTGCCGGAATCCTGAGCAGGATTCTGCCGGAATCCTGAGCAGGATTCTGCCGGAATCCTGAGCAGGATTCTGCCGGAATCCTGAGCAGGATTCTGCCGGAATCCTGAGCAGGATTCTGCCGGAATCCTGAGCAGGATTCTGCTGGAATCCTTAGCAGGATTCTGCTGATATCCTGAGTAAGATTCTGCTGGAATCCTGAGTAGGATTCTGCTGGAATCCTGAGCAGGATTCTGCTGGAATCCTGAGTAGGATTCTGCTGGAATCATGAGCAGGATTCTGCTGATATCCTGAGTAGGATTCTGCCGGAATCCTGAGTAGGATTCTGCCGGAATTCTGAGTAGGATTTTGCCGGAATCATGAATAGGATTCTGCCGGAATGCTGAGTTAGATTCTGCCGGAATCCTGAGCAGGATTCTGCCGGAATCCTGAGTAGGATTCTGCCGGAATCCTGAGTAGGATTCTGCCGGAATCCTGAGTAGGATTCTGCCGGAATCATGAGTAGGACTTTGCCGGAATCCTGTGTAGGCTTCTGCCGGAATTCTGTGTAGCATTCTGCCGGAATCCTGAGTATGATTTTGCCGGAATCCTGCTCAGGATTCTGCCGGAAGCCTGAGCAAGATTCTGCCGGAATCCTGAGCAGGATTCTGCCGGAATCCTGAGTAGGATTCTGCCGGAATCCTGAGTAGGATTCTGCCGGAATCCTGAGTAGGATTCTGCCGGAATCCTGAGTAGGATTCTGCCGGAATCCTGAGCAGGATTCTGCCGGAATCCTGAGCAGGATTCTGCCGGAATCCTGAGCAGGATTCTGCCGGAATCCTGAGCAGGATTCTGCCGGAATCCTGAGCAGGATTCTGCCGGAATCCTGAGCAGGATTCTGCCGAAATCCTGAGCAGGATTCTGCCGGAATCCTGAGCAGGATTCTGCCGGAATCCTGAGCAGGATTCTGCCGGAATCCTGAGCAGGATTCTGCTGGAATCCTGAGCAGGATTCTGCCGGAATCCTGAGCAGGATTCTGCCGGAATCCTGAGCAGGATTCTGCCGGAATCCTGAGCAGGATTCTGCCGGAATCCTGAGCAGGATTCTGCCGGAATCCTGAGCAGGATTCTGCCGGAATCCTGAGCAGGATTCTGCCGGAATCCTGAGCAGGATTCTGCCGGAATCCTGAGCAGGATTCTGCCGGAATCCTGAGCAGGATTCTGCCGGAATCCTGAGCAGGATTCTGCCGGAATCCTGAGCAGGATTCTGCCGGAATCCTGAGCAGGATTCTGCCGGAATCCTGAGCAGGATTCTGCCGGAATCCTGAGCAGGATTCTGCCGGAATCCTGAGCAGGATTCTGCCGGAATCCTGAGCAGGATTCTGCCGGAATCCTGAGCAGGATTCTGCCGGAATCCTGAGCAGGATTCTGCCGGAATCCTGAGCAGGATTCTGCCGGAATCCTGAGCAGGATTCTGTCGGAATCCTGAGCAGGATTCTGCCGGAATCCTGAGCAGGATTCTGCTGGAATCCTGAGCAGGATTCTGCTGGAATCCTGAGCAGGATTCTGCTGGAATCCTGAGCAGGATTCTGCTGGAATCCTGAGCAGGATTCTGCTGGAATCCTGAGCAGGATTCTGCTGGAATCCTGAGCAGGATTCTGCTGGAATCCTGAGCAGGATTCTGCTGGAATCCTGAGCAGGATTCTGCTGGAATCCTGAGCAGGATCCTGCTGGAATCCTGAGCAGGATTCTGCTGGAATCCTGAGCAGGATTCTGCTGGAATCCTGAGCAGGATTCTGCTGGAATCCTGAGCAGGATTCTGCTGGAATCCTGAGCAGGATTCTGCTGGAATCCTGAGCAGGATTCTGCTGGAATCCTGAGCAGGATTCTGCTGGAATCCTGAGCAGGATTCTGCTGGAATCCTGAGCAGGATTCTGCTGGAATCCTGAGCAGGATTCTGCTGGAATCCTGAGCAGGATTCTGCTGGAATCCTGAGCAGGATTCTGCTGGAATCCTGAGCAGGATTCTGCTGGTATCCTGAGTAAGATTCTGCTGGAATCCTGAGTAGGATTCTGCTGGAATCCTGAGTAGGATTCTGCTGGAATCCTGAGTAGGATTCTGCTGGAATCCTGAGCAGGATTCTGCTGATATCCTGAGTAAGATTCTGCTGGAATCCTGAGTAGGATTCTGCTGGAATCCTGAGTAGGATTCTGCTGGAATCCTGAGTAGGATTCTGCTGGAATCCTGAGTAGGATTCTGCTGGAATCCTGAGTAGGATTCTGCTGGAATCCTGAGTAGGATTCTGCTGGAATCCTGAGTAGGATTCTGCCGGAATCCTGAATAGGATTCTGCCGGAATCCTGAGCAGGATTCTGCCGGAATCCTGAGTAGGATTCTGCCGGAATCCTGAGTAGGATTCTGCCGGAATTCTGAGTAGGATTTTGCCGGAATCATGAGTAGGATTCTGCCGGAATGCTGAGTTAGATTCTGCCGGAATCCTGAGCAGGATTCTGCCGGAATCCTGAGCAGGATTCTGCCGGAATCCTGAGCAGGATTCTGCCGGAATCCTGAGTAGGATTCTGCCGGAATCCTGAGTAGGATTCTGCCGGAATCCTGAGTAGGATTCTGCTGGAATCCTGAGTAGGATTCTGCCGGAATCCTGAGTAGGATTCTGCCGGAATCCTGAATAGGATTCTGCCGGAATTCTGAGTACGATTCTGCCGGAATCCTGAATAGGATTCTGCCGGAATCCTGAGTAGGATTCTGCCGGAATCCTGAGTAGGATTCTGCCGGAATTCTGAGTAGGATTTTGCCGGAATCATGAGTAGGATTCTGCCGGAATGCTGAGCTAGATTCTGCCGGAATCCTGAGCAGGATTCTGCCGGAATCCTGAGCAGGATTCTGCCGGAATCCTAAGCAGGATTCTGCCGGAATGCTGAGCTAGATTCTGCCGGAATCCTGAGCAGGATTCTGCCGGAATCCTGAGCAGGATTCTGCCGGAATCCTGAGCAGGATTCTGCCGGAATCCTGAGCAGGATTCTGCCGGAATCCTGAGCAGGATTCTGCCGGAATCCTGAGCAGGATTCTGCCAGAATCCTGAGCAGGATTCTGCCGGAATCCTGAGCAGGATTCTGCCGGAATCCTAAGCAGGATTCTGCCGGAATCCTGAGCAGGATTCTGTCGGAATCCTGAGCAAGATTCTGCCGGAATCCTGAGCAGGATTCTGCCGGAATCCTAAGCAGGATTCTGCCGAAATCCTGAGCAGGATTCTGTCGGAATCCTGAGCAAGATTCTGCCGGAATCCTGAGTAGGATTCTGCCGGAATCCTGAGTAGGATTCTGCCGGAATTCTGAGTAGGATTTTGCCGGAATCATGAGTAGGATTCTGCCGGAATGCTGAGTTAGATTCTGCCGGAATCCTGAGCAGGATTCTGCCGGAATCCTGAGCAGGATTCTGCCGGAATCCTGAGCAGGATTCTGCCGGAATCCTGAGTAGGATTCTGCCGGAATCCTGAGTAGGATTCTGCCGGAATCCTGAGTAGGATTCTGCTGGAATCCTGAGTAGGATTCTGCCGGAATCCTGAGTAGGATTCTGCCGGAATCCTGAGTAGGATTCTGCCGGAATTCTGAGTAGGATTTTGCCGGAATCATGAGTAGGATTCTGCCGGAATGCTGAGCTAGATTCTGCCGGAATCCTGAGCAGGATTCTGCCGGAATCCTGAGCAGGATTCTGCCGGAATGCTGAGCTAGATTCTGCCGGAATCCTGAGCAGGATTCTGCCGGAATCCTGAGCAGGATTCTGCCGGAATCCTGAGCAGGATTCTGCCGGAATCCTGAGCAGGATTCTGCCGGAATCCTGAGCAGGATTCTGCCGGAATCCTGAGCAGGATTCTGCCGGAATCCTGAGCAGGATTCTGCCGGAATCCTGAGCAGGATTCTGCCGGAATCCTGAGCAGGATTCTGCCAGAATCCTGAGCAGGATTCTGCCGGAATCCTGAGCAGGATTCTGCCGGAATCCTAAGCAGGATTCTGCCGGAATCCTGAGCAGGATTCTGTCGGAATCCTGAGCAAGATTCTGCTGGAATCCTGAGCAGGATTCTGCTGGAATCCTGAGCAGGATTCTGCTGGAATCCTGAGCAGGATTCTGCTGGAATCCTGAGCAGGATTCTGCTGGAATCCTGAGCAGGATTCTGCTGGAATCCTGAGCAGGATTCTGCTGGAATCCTGAGCAGGATTCTGCTGGAATCCTGAGCAGGATTCTGCTGGAATCCTGAGCAGGATTCTGCTGGAATCCTGAGCAGGATTCTGCTGGAATCCTGAGTAGGATTCTGCTGGAATCCTGAGTAGGATTCTGCTGGAATCCTGAGTAGGATTCTGCTGGTATCCTGAGTAAGATTCTGCTGGAATCCTGAGTAGGATTCTGCTGGAATCCTGAGTAGGATTCTGCTGGAATCCTGAGTAGGATTCTGCTGGAATCCTGAGTAGGATTCTGCTGGAATCCTGAGTAGGATTCTGCTGGAATCCTGAGTAGGATTCTGCTGGAATCCTGAGTAGGATTCTGCTGGAATCCTGAGTAGGATTCTGCTGGAATCCTGAGTAGGATTCTGCTGGTATCCTGAGTAAGATTCTGCTGGAATCCTGAGTAGGATTCTGCTGGAATCCTGAGTAGGATTCTGCTGGAATCCTGAGTAGGATTCTGCTGGAATCCTGTGTAGGATTCTGCTGGAATCCTGAGTAGGATTCTGCTGGAATCCTGAGTAGGATTCTGCTGGAATCCTGAGTAGGATTCTGCTGGAATCCTGAGTAGGATTCTGCTGGAATCCTGAGTAGGATTCTGCTGGAATCCTGAGTAGGATTCTGCCGGAATCCTGAATAGGATTCTGCCGGAATCCTGAGCAGGATTCTGCCGGAATCCTGAGTAGGATTCTGCCGGAATCCTGAATAGGATTCTGCCGGAATCCTGAGTAGGATTCTGCCGGAATTCTGAGTAGGATTTTGCCGGAATGCTGAGTTAGATTCTGCCGGAATCCTGAGCAGGATTCTGCCGGAATCCTGAGCAGGATTCTGCCGGAATCCTGAGTAGGATTCTGCCGGAATCCTGAGTAGGATTCTGCTGGAATCCTGAGTAGGATTCTGCTGGAATCCTGAGTAGGATTCTGCCGGAATCCTGAATAGGATTCTGCCGGAATCCTGAGTACGATTCTGTCGGAATCCTGAATAGGATTCTGCCGGAATCCTGAGTAGGATTCTGCCGGAATCCTGAGTAGGATTCTGCCGGAATTCTGAGTAGGATTTTGCCGGAATCATGAGTAGGATTCTGCCGGAATGCTGAGCTAGATTCTGCCGGAGTCCTGAGCAGGATTCTGCCGGAATCCTGAGCAGGATTCTGCCGGAATCCTAAGCAGGATTCTGCCGGAATCCTGAGCAGGATTCTGCCGGAATCCTGAGCAGGATTCTTCCGGAATCCTGAGCAGGATTCTGCCGGAATCCTGAGCAGGATTCTGCCGGTCCTGAGCAGCATTCTGCCGGAATCCTGAGCAGGATTCTGCCGGAATCCTGAGCAGGATTCTGCCGGAATCCTGAGCAGGATTCTGCCGGAATCCTGAGCAGGATTCTGCCGGAATCCTGAGCAGGATTCTGCCGGAATCCTGAGCAGGATTCTGCCGGAATCCTGAGCAGGATTCTGCCGGAATCCTGAGCAGGATTCTGCCGGAATCCTGAGCAGGATTCTGCCGGAATCCTGAGCAGGATTCTGCCGGAATCCTGAGCAGGATTCTGCCGGAATCCTGAGCAGGATTCTGCCGGAATCCTGAGCAGGATTCTGCCGGAATCCTGAGCAGGATTCTGCTGGAATCCTGAGCAGGATTCTGCTGGAATCCTGAGCAGGATTCTGCTGGAATCCTGAGCAGGATTCTGCTGGAATCCTGAGCAGGATTCTGCTGGAATCCTGAGCAGGATTCTGCTGGAATCCTGAGCAGGATTCTGCTGGAATCCTGAGCAGGATTCTGCTGGAATCCTGAGCAGGATTCTGCTGATATCCTGAGTAAGATTCTGCTGGAATCCTGAGTAGGATTCTGCTGGAATCCTGAGTAGGATTCTGCTGGAATCCTGAGTAGGATTCTGCTGGAATCCTGAGCAGGATTCTGCTGATATCCTGAGTAAGATTCTGCTGGAATCCTGAGTAGGATTCTGCTGGAATCCTGAGTAGGATTCTGCTGGAATCCTGAGTAGGATTCTGCTGGAATCCTGAGTAGGATTCTGCCGGAATCCTGAATAGGATTCTGCCGGAATCCTGAGTAGGATTCTGCCGGAATCCTGAATAGGATTCTGCCGGAATCCTGAATAGGATTCTGCCGGAATCCTGAGTACGATTCTGCCGGAATCCTGAGTAGGATTCTGCCGAAATCCTGAGTAGGATTCTGCCGAAATCCTGAGTAGGATTCTGCCGGAATTCTGAGTAGGATTTTGCCGGAATCATGAGTAGGATTCTGCCGGAATGCTGAGTTAGATTCTGCCGGAATCCTGAGCAGGATTCTGCCGGAATCCTGAGTAGGATTCTGCTGGAATCCTGAGTAGGATTCTGCCGGAATCCTGAGTAGGATTCTGCCGGAATCATGAGTAGGATTTTGCCGGAATCCTGTGTAGGCTTCTGCCGGAATCCTGAGTATGATTTTGCCGGAATCCTGCTCAGGATTCTGCCGGAAGCCTGAGCAAGATTCTGCCTGAGTAGGATTCTGCCGGAATGCTAAGTAGGATTCTACCGAAATCCTGAGTAGGGTTCTGCCAGAATCCTGAGAAGGATTCTGCCGGAATGCTAGTAGGATTCTGCTGGAATCCTGAGCAGGATTCTGCCGGAATCCTGAGCAGGATTCTGCCGGACTCCTGAGTAGGATCCTGCCGGAATGCTGAGTTGGATTCATCCGGAATCTTGAGTAGGATTCTGCCGGAATCCTGAGCAGGATTCTGATGGAATCCTGAGGAGGATTCTGCCGGAATCCTGAGTTGGATTCTTCCGGAATCTTGGGTATGATTCTGCCGGAATCCTGAGCAGGATTCTGAAAAAAATGACAGGATTTTGATACAACTTTATTCAGCATTTTGAGCCATTTCTGTTCAGGATTTTTAGGCACATTTTAGAATCACGATTCGGAGTCAACTTTGCCATGCCAGCTTCTTTTGACAGTATTGTGAGCCAATCCGGTGCAGAATTTTGAACCAATTCAGCTCACGATTATGAGCCAATTCTGCTTATGATTTTAACTTCTCAGGACGCGCGTCTGTTTGATCCTAAAACTGCACCGCACTCGCGCTGTATACGACGTGCGAGGTTTCTCGGAAATTTTGTTCTTTTTGCAATGGCACGCGTCCTGAATTTTGCATGGGTTTCCGAGCAAATGCTTCATAGAACTTTAGATAATCCAGGTTAGCATTCGGAGCCAATTCTGCTCAGAACTGGGACACCGTTCTGCTCAGAATTTCGGTTCAGTTAGATAACAGATCCAAGACTGTTTATAAACGACCAACTTTAAGAGTTACCAATGCAAGTCCGTTGATTCGGTGATTTTTTATGAAGGATATGGAACTCACCTGAAATGAGAAGAAAAAAGAAGCAATATTAATTATAGAGAACTTTTTTGAGTGAAAATATACACGTTTACACAATTCTCAGTAGAATTTATTTTACAGTTGTTAAATGATTGTCTATTTACAAAGCTGACTTAACTTTTTTTTTTTTTTTTTTTTTAAGTGTGACCAGGTGGAGCTGCAGGACAGCTGATAGCAAAGTCTGGACCCTTTCCCAACTTTCCCCCTACTAGGACCAATACTCACAATGGACTAGACGATGTCGTCAACTTGAGCAAAGTGTGCAGTAATTAGCATTGGGTCGTAGTAGTTTTTAAAAATACTGTTTTTCACTTTTCCCATCGCACTAGTGTTTTGATCGAATGGAAGCTCCAAAGATGATTTGATAATTGAACAATATTTCAATAATCGAAAATCTTCGAGGTCACTGGACAACATTCAGAGATAAAAAAAGGTGTCTATGTCTATGTTAACGCCTTCAAAGTACTATTCTTAAGAAATATACAAAGAGCAAAAAGAAAAAAAAATGTGTCGTGGCTAATTTTTAAAGATTTGATATTTCTGAAAATTATTCGAAGACAGCTACCAGAACTAGCGTTTTTAGCCGATATGGGCAACTAGTTTTTCTGACAGCTTCCCCAAACAATAATCAGATAATATCCTCAGTTATTTTATAATACATTCTGAAAATTATTTCAAGCTGATTACCAATAGTGTCAATAACCGATGTTAGTCATTGACAGCACCAGCATCATCCCCAAATAACTCTCATATTAGTGTTAGATAACACTTTTTGAGCTTCCATTCGATATTGTAAAGAAATTTTTGCAATTTACAATCATAATGCGCAAGTTTACTCAATAGGAATGTGTGGCGTAACGGCCTACTTTTCCTGGTGTGTAGAAGTGTTGCATAATGAAGCACATTATGCAACAGAAAAGTGTTGCATAATGATGTATATTATGCAACACTTTTCAATACCCAAATATAATTCGTGAAAAGGAGCAGTTATTGACCTGCACACGTCTTTCGTCGATTCTCACGCCGCCTCTATGTCTATTTCGCTGTTCAAATTTAAATTGTATGCAATCGAAAGATTTGTATCGATGAAAAGAATTCGTAACAGCAACTGAAGCTACTCTTGATTCGGCGACGAGACCGCGAAAACTTTTGACAACTCTGCTGTGCCTGCTATGCCACAGCCTACCTGATCATAAAAAAAGCGCAGATGGATGCTCGCACGTGGTTTCCCTTGAAACATGTTTGTGCTACATACTAGACAATATCATTCTCAGTGAATATTTTTGTCATTGCAAAAAATTTTGTATGCAACTCGTTGCAAAACTCGATTTTTACAGCACTCGTCATATTTATCCAACTCGGCAAGCCTCGTTGGATAAATGTATGACTCGTGCTGTAAAAATCTTCATTTTGCAACTTGTTGCATAAATAACTATTGTCAAACCCTATTTGTCAAAATATAGTCAATAATGTATCGAATTGTGTTTCTAATTTCGCTAGTCGTCTTCTGCATATCTGTGATCATCTCAATCCAAAGTAATATTATATCCATCGTAACCCTTTACAATGTCAACCGTCCTAAGTCCTAACTAAATTCCTGCTTTTTTTGATCAGTGAAATAATACCGTCTAAGATATAAAAACAAAAAAGATCAGTCAACTGATTTTTGTCAAAAATAAAAATGATAATTATTATTTGTCAACTTTTATAAATTCACAAAACCCATAAAAATAAGAAATACAAATATAAACTCCTATAATCAACAGTTTTATCTTTACCTAATCAGTCCATAATTTTCTAATTGTAATGAATCTGATCTGTAAGGCTGTAAGTCAACTTATCCTAGCGTCCCCTGTCCTGTGTACTAACGAATTCAAGTAACGAGTGATGAGTGTAACGCAGAGACCTCCTCTACCCACTCTTGCGTTACGTTAAATTTAACAATTATTGTTAAATTTGAGATAATTCAAAGAATGCAAAGATTAGGTCTATGCAAGCTGAATTATAGGTAATTTGTTTTTGACTTGTGATAAATGCACGACGGATACTCCTTTGGTTCCCATTAGCACTTACGGCGATTCCTTCACTTGCGCTCAACTCGTAAACTAGATATATCTAGCTCAAAGTCCAAGCGGTGGAGAATGAACTGGCGCTAAAGTGCTAATGGGTTAAGCCCTCCCATCGCGTCAAGATCGAATATCCAGGGGGAGGGACAAAGCTGACTTAACTTAAGTCTATATAAATAAAAATGGAATGGTGTTTGTATGTCACGAACAGGCTCGGGGAAAGGTCAACGGAACCCAATAATTCTTTAACTGTTGCATTCGTGCAGGGCTCCGACATGTTCGTATGAAAAAATAATTGCGACCGGAAAAGCAACAAAAACGGGAAAATATTGAAATTGCATTTTGCGGGCCATTTGTCTTCTGAAGTGCATGTCATATAAGTAACATAGTAGGCAGGTAGAACGACGTTTGCCGGGACAGCTAGTTATAAATATAATCTACGAACATCTACAGAATTCCAGAAAATAACTTCTGTGGTCAGATCCGGTTTTTGTTGAATATTGCGAAAGTTTCCTAAACATAAACCGCTTCTATCGAACCATTTTAACTAACTGAGCAAGTAAAGTTCCCCACTAAGCCGATCGTCGTCGACTTCTACTATATCTGCCTGTGGTCCCGGTTTAAAGGATTACAGTCCGTATCAAACGCCACACCATACGTTGGCTTCTAGTTAATGTCTAGTTTCACTCTCTGAACACAACATAGGCGCTACAATAAAATTCACTAACAAGACTGAGAGAGAGAGAGAGGAACTAACCCACGTATCAACGGTAGTCGTCAAGAGGAACTGATGACTGGAGGCGAAATCCTTGACTACAACCGCCACCGCCATCATCAGTGTTGTATTTTATATGGAAATTTTTCTCTACGTCACAGGACAAGCGGAGGCAAAAAGTTTGCATTCTTTGTCTGAACTGTTCTTTCCTTGGCAAGAGGGTGGTAAATCTTCTTGGTGGGCGCATTTAGTGCGCAAAGTTGTTGCAAAGCTTTCTTTGCAACAACCCCGACCGAAAAAGAGAACAATCACGAATATAATTTTAGATAAAAAAATTGAAAATTTACAAACTTCTGCAATTGAATTAGTAAAATGTTACATAAAACTGCTTATATTCATTTTGAAAAAGAAAACAGAAACAAATGATTAAATATAAAATGGCAGCTAATCCGTGTGGGTTATAAAATACGACAACACCATTCAGTGGTTTAACAGCCTCATTTGTAAAGACGTCAGGTTCGAGCCAGAAGAGAGCCTTGGTTCGAATCCAGGTTGAGTAATTATTATTTTTTTAATTTTTAATGTGATACGGATTTTTTCCAGTTTTTTCCTAAATCAACTACGACAACTTTCCATAAGTGTTTAGATGCATCGGATATTTCTAATTATTTAAACATCATCCGACAACGACTCATGTTTAAATTGCGTTACTTTTCCTCGCTCGGACCTTCGCCGTAATTGTTGACAGCGCACTCGAGAACGTGGGACGACGATGTTCGTCAAGTTTTCTCCACAGACAGGCAGAAGGCGTTAGCGTTACTGTTGGTTGCAAAAGGAATCTCGAGGAGCAGAAGCAGTTTTACTGCTCCCGGGGATTCTATGATGACGACGACGACGACGACGACGACAGCTTTTGTGTTTTTCGCTGAGCAAAATAGTTGCTGGTACTTGTTGCCATCATCCATCATCGAAAAGTGTTTCCTACTATCGTGGCTTGTCGTCGTCGAGGAGGAAGGATTTGCAAGTTTTGCGTGCTGGACGCACGAGTTGAAGGATTAGCTGTCTGGAATTTATTAAAGGAGACGTTGAATGCGGTAAAACTGAAACTAAGCAAATATTAGTGTTTCATCAGCTTAACCGCTGAAAGTGGGTAATTTCACCCAAATTTTCAAACTTTAAAGTCAATTAGACCTTCGCTAGCAGCATTTTTAAATCAAATTGACTCGTGTGTTTTTAAAAACCACCCTGATACCGAAATATAAGCATTTTTGGTTCTATGACGGGTTTGAAAACCGCTCTAAAGCTGATAAGACTTCAAATTGTTGGGGTTGAGAGCTTTCTATGTAAATTTCTAAATTCAACAGATAGATTTGACATGAAACAACTTAATTTAACTGCCACGTAGACATTTAGCACTATACAACATTCTATCGATCAAATCCAACAAAAGAGGCTATTTCACCGAATACATTTGTAAGGTTTTTTCCCCTGAATGAAACGGTTCACCACCTTCAATCATTCCATTCGAGAGAAAAAAAGTCCTTCAGTATTGTCCATTCCGGAGATTTCACGACTTCGGTGCGAAAAATTATTTGCCTTAATATTTAGCGTAGGTGCATTATAAACATTTGTTTACAATGCAAAACTATCACCAAAGGTGTGCTCAACAATGCAACGCGCAATTTCGCGGTCTGTTTTTGTATCTGTGTGCCCACGCGAAAGAAATCCACGCAACTAATTTGCGCGCAGGAGTCTAAACGAGTGGAATCTCCGCAATATCGAACCCACAGCATCAGCGTGCTCAGCTGCAACAGTTACCGCGGTTTTTTTTTCCACGAACAAAAAGTAATAAAGTTCACCTAACGACTACACTGCGCCAAAGGCAAAAGAATGTGGGTATTTTCATATTTATTTTCCAAGTGCTTCAATGGATTTAACCCTTTCCGGTTTCCGGGTAGCCACCAGCCACGCGAACCGGCTGCTTTGAAGGGAAAAAGGCGGAATAGCTGTCAGGTGTGCAGCCTACGTCGACACCCGGTCGCTTTTCAGTGTTCAGCGTCCTATACATTGTTGACCATTGTTGTTTGGTATTAATAAACAACTTCCGGAAAGGTCGGTCCGGATAGGAGAAAAGCCTTCAGGTGAATAGTGAATCAATACGTCAGGAAGCTTGGAAGTTTCTTCCAGATGGATTTTGATTGAATTTCACTTTGAAGTAGCTTGAAGTACATTTCTGTTGAATTTCACGTAAGCTAAACTTGAGTTTACTTGGGAATCCCAGCTTTAAGAAAAAGCCACAGTATCAACACGTGCTCATGTCAAGCTACATAATATAAGCACACAACTTCTCACTACCTTGGGTGGATAGTGGATAGTGCACAGTGAAATTTACAAAAAGAAACTTGTAGAATGGAGTAATTGTACACTATCATCACCGTAGAATGATATTTCAAATAAACTTTTTTTGATATTACTAAGTGTTGTAGTCGAGAATGGCAAATGTCACGAAATTTCATGAAAAAAAATGTCACGACATTTTTTAATTTACATCATTTCCTGTGTAAATTTACATGCCCGAGTATTACCAATCGATAATGTCGATTAGTAATAGAAAGTTAGTGGCATCTTCGATAAACATTTCTTACTAGGGACAATGAAATTAGCAAATAACCAAATGACATTTTCATGACATTTCCCATCCCTGGTTGAAGAAGTGGAAATGGTGATAAGAATGCTAATGGAAGCATTAATGACACAAAAGAAAAAAAAGAACAAAAGCAATTCCGTGGTTTATCATGCTGATGGTGATATATTCAATAATTATATCACTGCCATGATAAACTACACGTTTCTACTATCCTTGTTCGATAATTTTCATTGTTATCAGTTTTTTTTAAAGACACGGACACGTTCAATGCTTCCAGTGAGCTATTCGCTCTTTGAAGGAAGCATGACACTAGACAACGGACTAGCATGCAGCGCCCAGTGGCACAGACGAAAACTTTTCCTGACAGCTGCGGCGGGAATCGAACCCGCGCTCCTCAGCACGATGCAACTACATGCAAGCCACACAGTTGTAGTAATATAATCATTACCACCACTAGCATTCCTATCCAGTCTTGAGGCAGAGCTGAGTAATTTCAGGATGGTTAATGCCTAACGACAATCACTGTGACCCTCAATTTGAATGACAATCGTCTACCATCGAAACAATGACTTACCACGCCAAAGCAACTTCAACTTGCTCTCGTTCCAGGTAGTACCAGCAATATCCTACATCAGCGATCGTCGCTCCTTCTTGAAACACGAAGCTCTGAGATCATACTCATATGGCGTGATATATTCGTGTTTGTAGCGCCGTGCACTCATACTAATACTAAATTGAGCCTCATTCGACCAAACTTGATGACGGTCGTTCAGCAGCGAGTGTCATAATTTCTGCGACCGAGTGACGGTACGAGCGTTGTGCTACTATGGAGATTTGCGATATGTGAGCGTGGTTGGAGTTCTCATCGTATCAATGTGTTCGTCGCAAATTTGTTAACAACATTGAGTAGGTGTGATTTGGGTGGCTTCGACGCGGTTTTTTTCTGTTTTGTCAATTGAAGTGAGGGTCACAGTGAGTGACGTTAAGCATTGACCGTCCTGAAATTGTACAGTACTGTTCCTATCACCATTATCGTCACAACACATCATCATCATAAGTACGGAAAACATCGAGGCAAGCAGAACACGCTCAAATTTTTTTCCGTTGATCACATCAATCTCATTATCACCCTTCAGGGTGTCAAGACAAAATAAAATTCCCTGAGTTTTCTAGGTATTTCTAGGGGGAACTTTGAAAGTTAAAATTAAAATTGAAAAATTACCCCAAATTTAAAACAATGTATAGGGTTTCGAACTACTTGGGCACCCGGTCAATACCCGGCACCTAACAGGCAAAACAATTCAGAAGATCACTTGTCGCATATCTTCCAAACGTACTTCCGTAGGTAATCATCTCCCGCAACATTTCCGCAACGGGATCCACAGTCAATTAGCTACACTTTTACTCTGAAGTCGCACAAATGTTCAAAACAACTATTACACGCAGACGAGTGCACTTCGTCTGCACAAAGATGGGTGCCGAAGTGATTTTCCCATTTGAATTTGCTAGAAGTTCGGCACTGGTGCTGGGAATTGGTGCTGGACTAGGTGCAGTAAACTCGTTCAAAATCAACTTTCCGACAGAAAATCTTTCGTTGTGAATTTAGGTAATGTACAATTTTGTTTACCTGTAGTGCCGGGAATGGGGTCAAAAACCTTTTGCTCTCAAAAACTTAACAGAAACATTCTCAAAAATTAAGAAACAATTTTAAAGTAAAATTTGGAAGATTTCCAACCAAGATATTCCACTAAATCGCTGAATTCTTCCAAGAACTTTTTTGTAAAACTTTTTCGCAAATAAAATAAAAATTGGTAAAGGAATATTTCAAGATTTCAAGAAATTTCTTGGACATTTTCACCGCAAGTTCCTTTCAAAAAGAAATGACATCCGAACACTCTAGAACATCGGGAAGAGAACATTCAGGAGTCCAATTAGTAATTCCACAGACCATATGACCGTTGAATTCCTTACACAGTTTTGAAATTGGAGTTGAATGTCTGTTCTCTACGCTGGTGGTTAGACTGGGTCAACAAAGTCGATTTTTCGGAACAAAGCTTTTTTGATTCATTTTAGCGTCCAAAGTAACTGTGCAAAATTTGGGAGCGATTGGTTGCTTCCCCGTATCCCGCATTGCGATTGAAATTTGTATGGAATTTAGTATGGGAAAACGTGCTTTTTTGCATTTTTCTCATAAATTGAAATGTTTCGTCTAAAACAATATTACCATTACCAATGACGGTAAAGTATAGCCTAGGATATGCCGGAAAACTTTGCCGAAGACCACAAAGTGATCCGACACTTGTGAAAAAAGTTATAACGTACAGATTGCCCGGTGGTGCTTAACATTTAACATGTAAAGGAATAATATCAATAATAAAATCTCAATTTTTGCCCCAAGTTACCAGTCGAATAACTTTTTTCACAAGCGTCGGATCACTTTGCGGTCTTCGGCAAAGTTTTCCGGCATATCCTAGGCTATACTTTACCGTCATTGGTTAGATGGTTTTAGACGAAAAATTTCAATTTATGAAAATAAATGCAAAAAAGCACGTTTTCCCATACTAAATTTCATACAAATTTCAATCGCAATGCGGAATACGGGGACGCAACCAATCGCTCCCAAATTTTGCACAGTTGTTTTGGACGCTAATATAGATTGAAAAAGCTTTGTTCCGGGTTGATACGATCAAATTTAAAGTTTCTCCATACAACGTTGACCCACTCTACTGGTGGTGTAGTAACTTTGGAGATTTTGGTGAAGTTCCGATGAATACTTCTCAAGAACTTAAAAAAAATCTTTCAGAGATCTGGCTTTGGAATTTCATTGGAAATCTATGCAAAATTCGTTCCGAAATTCCATTTAGGATTTATCTAAAATGTCTATCCATGACCCTTTCTTGTATTCCTTCCGGGATTCCTCCTTGGATTTCACCGCAATTTCTCTTTTAAATTCTTTAATTTCTATCGAAAGATTTCCCATAAATTTATCAAAGGTTTTTTGCTGGAGGTTTGATAGAGTTTTTTCTGATTTTCTCCAGCTCTCTAAAATATCCATCCAGAGGTTTTAATGTATTTGCTTCCATAAGTAGGGGAACTTACGTATTCTCGGCAGTTTTGTTCTCTTCGTCATGGGGGGTTTTATAAAACCTGTAGGTCTGAGAGTTGGCCTCAAATCCTTCCCAACTAAGCTGAGTTATATGCCAAAATTCCAGGCAATTCGGCCCACAAAAACCCCCCATGACGAAGAGAACAAACCTGCCGATAATACCCATCGTCACCCTAGTTCTTTCTGAGATTTCTTCGGTGTTATTTCGGGATTTCTGAGAATTGTTCCTGGGATTTCTACCCAGAGTTCCTGCCAGAATTTCTGCAGGAGTTTTTCAAGGGATCTCTGCTGAAGTACCTCCCGTAATTTCTTGCAGAGGTTTCCCCGATATGCTTCCAAAGTTTCTCGCTGGATTCCTCCCGGAGATCCTTCCAGAATTTATCTTAAGTTTATTCATAAATTTCTTTTAGTGGTTTTTCGAGATAGCTTTTCAACAGTTTCTCTCTGGATTTTTGCAAGATTTTTGCAGAAGTTCTTCCAAGGATGTCTTAAAGAGTTTTCCAATGTTTCTCTCGTGGGATTTCACCCATAGTTCCTCCTGGGATTTTTCTTTCGCGAGATGTCCTAGTTTTTCTTAGAATTTCTTCCAAAGATCTTCTCAAGTTTTCTCCATCAAGTCTTTGCGGAGTTTCTCGCAAGATTTTACCTGGATTTGGTCCTTTATTTCACCGATAATTTCTTATAAGGAATTTTGTAAGTTATCCTAGGAGACATTCCTAAAAAACTCCAGGAAAAATTCCTGCAATGTAATCCTTGCAACTATTAGCAACTATCCAGAAATCATCATAGAAAGAAACATCCAGAATCTCAGGATAATTATTGGTAGGGATTCCGGGAAGAGCTCTGGGAATAATCCCGAGAAAATCTGTAAAAAATAATCTCGGATGTATCACTGTAAGAAATATGGTAGACAACTACGAAGAAAAGCCTTCAAAAAAAGTTCTAAAAGAAATCACGGGAAGAACCATGACAAATATCTGCAATAGCTCTTGCAGAAATCCCAGAAGGCATCCCGCCCCGGAAAATATCTTAGGAGAAAGCCTAACCCGGACTGACACCAAAAGGAATCTTTTGCGTGAACTTCAAAAGAAATCCCACGCGAATCTGTGGGAAACATCCTGACTGAAACACCTGTTGACATCTAGGAAGGACCGCTAGAAGAAAGCTGAAGGAAATATTCTTGAAGAAATTACAGGAGAAGAAATCCCGGGAGGAACTCCTGCATAAAATTCGTGGAAAACTTCTTACAAACATCCTTGAAGGAGCTCAGGAATAAGGAGGATCGTGTAGCAACTCTGGGAAAAATCCGGGGAAGTTCTCCTGGGGGAAGGCCCAAAAGGAACACAGAAAACAATCGCGGAGAATCTTCATGAGGAATCCTGAGAGAGACTGTAGGAGAAACTCCGCGACAACATATGCGATATCCTAGGAAAAACTCTTGTGGAGATCTCGGGATAAATCCTGAAAGGAATTTCACGATTTTTTTTTTTGGGCAAACCGTAGGAACTCTAGGAAAAATCCCACGAGAGACTTTGGGAGCAATACCTGGAAAACCGCTGGAAGGGAAAAAAACCAGGAGAAATAAGTCGGAATTCAGGAATCCTGGCAGATTCTCAAGAAAGAATACCGGATATAATTTGAATGAGTGTAATCAGTTTCGTACCTTTTAATTCCGCCCTATGGCGGAATTAAAAGGTACGAAACTGATTACACTCATTCGAAGAGGGTATTCTGCTTAGAGGGTTCGAAAAGTCGGTACAAGAACGGATATAATTGTTAGAATCTTGTAAAAATGCCTGTAAGAATTTAGAAAAAAAGTCAGGGATGAATGTAAAACGAAGAAAACGAGAGGGAAGAAATCACATAAAACCCATCTTGAACTTGGTTTTCTTTAAAATTAATTTCTGAATAAACTTGTAGAACATTATTTTTGAGTTTTTAAGGTTTTCTTAACGTTTTTTTTCCTTTTTACTCAAAATTTTAACTTTAGAGTCCAGAAACTTCATAACTGGTTGATCAATTTCAAATTTTTTAACATGCCTTTGGAGATATTTTTGTTGTCTAAAACTTTTGTAAACAAACTATATCTTCAATTTTAGTTTCGACATTGTTTTATTCTAATACCATTCAAAAACATGAATTTTTCACACAAACATTAGAATTTTCGTTTCCTTGCAAAGTTTCGGTCCTAAATTGAATAAATCATTCTTAATAACAACACTGAAGCTTTTGCTTCAACTTTTGGAGTGCACTGAATTAAAAAATATTTAATTTTCAATAAAAAAAAACATTCCTTTTCATCTCAACTCCAAATATAATGCTGAGTATCTAATCTTGAGTAAAAACTGTCAAAAAACTTGCTCAACTTGAATTTTACATGAAAAAAAAGTCAAGGCTTTCGACATACACGGTGTTCAATAAGTCCGGATACACAATAAAATTGAATTTATTTCCCATCTGTAATTCAGATTTGCAAAGTGAATGTATTCATTGAAAGCTCACATAATACTGATCAAATGCAGTATATGTTTTGAAAAAAACTGTTCTTTATCCTTTTGTAATAATTGCAAATGTGTCTTAAGTTCCTTTCAGCCGGCACGCACGTCTTTCTTTGGCATTTTGACTAGTTTTTATTGATTAATGGTGTTAAGTTAAATCAAATTAGTTTGTTGTTCTCAGCATTAGTGGTAGCAACTATGACCATACGAAATAATGTATAAGATTCAGATTGGGTGAAGTACGGAGTCATTTTATCTTGATCTATAAAATTGCTAAAATTGTCGCTGTAACTGTTTTTATGATTTTTGTTTTGTAAAAAAGCAAGGCTGCGTTATATCTCAATTTAATCCATAATTATCTTTTTCAAAACTTGATTATATCCCTATTATGGCAAATGTTTACCAAAATTGGCTTTATATAATGTATTTATGCCTTTTTTATAGATTTAAGCACATTTTGACTAAAATTGCAAATTTATCGCCAAATAATTACTGAAATAGCAGTGTAAAATTTTTGTCTCATAATTTAGTTATTTTAATTTAGTATAGTGGGATGTTATCTCAAAAGTCATCGTTTTAGACTTCTGTAGCATGAGGAACTTTTCGAAAATTATACTAGTGTGCCGGAGCTATCAAATATTGGATACATCTAAGGCTTATCAAACAAAGTAGATTAAGACGTTATTCAAAACCATATTCTGCATTTGATCAGTGTTATATGACCTTTCAATAAATACATTTACTTTGAAAATCTGAATAACAGATGTGAAATTAATTCAAGTTATATGGTGTATCCGAACTTATTGAACACCCTGTATTTGGCAGTTTTTAGTGAAAAGCTCATAAAATTGTAAGTATCCAATTTATTATTTATGTTCAAGACATATTTAGACGACATAAATATCGGTTCCGAGTCATTTGGCCGAACGCCATTTGGCCGAATGCCGTTTGGCCGAACGCCATTTGGCCGAATGCGGTTTAGCCGAACGCCATTTGACCGAATGCCGTTTGGTGAACGCCATTTGACCAAAAGGGTCATTTGGCCGAATGCCGTTTGGCCGAATGCCGTTTGGTCGAATAATGAATGATGAACTTAAGGCGAAACTGGAAGCATTTCCTCACTTTTTGGTTTTTGATTTTTTATTAAATAACGAAGCAATATTTTCAAAATCGGTTTTCGTACACATGTAGAGTATGGATCTAGGTGTCTTCTGATTTTTTTTGTATTGGAAAATATTTTTCGTTTTTGCAGAAACCATTTTTGAACAAAATTTCACAAAAAAATGGTTTCTGCAAAAATGGAAAACATTTTCCACCACAAAAAAAATCAGAAGATACCTTGATCCATACTCTACATGTGTACGAAAACCGATTTTGAAAATATTGCTTCGTTATTTGATGAAAAATCAAAAACCAAAAAATGAGGAAATGCTTCCAGTTTTGCCTTAAGTGACCATGCCTCTATTTCCCGCATCAGTATTACTCGAAAGAACAGCCTAGGATTCAAAGAAGAATAAAACTTTGATAGTTTCAACGTCGGTCAAACGACATTCGGCCAAATTGCATTCGGACAAATGGCCGGACACCATGCTAAAAGATTTAAAATTGCAGTAAAAAATTATCGGATTCTAAAGAAAAAAATGATGAGTTAAAAGTGGAAAAAACCAAGAAAACCTTTTAAAACTTATACTGAACGTGATTTTGGAAAAAAAAATGGACGTTCTACAAGTTAATTCGGAAATTATTTTTGAAGAAAACCATGCTAAAAGATTGAAAATCGGTTGAAAATTGAGAAAGTTATGACAATTAAAGTGAAAGTATAGTTTTATTACTCGAAAATACAACGCAAACGCCTCAATTGCGCCACTTTCGAACCTCAATATTTTTGGCTCAAGCTCGGGGATTTCTCTTTTTATATGATTAAAATCTAGAAGAGTACGCGCCAGTCTTGCATGAGATCATAGTTTTTATCGATATTCGGCTGCCTTTGTCTCCGACATTCGCTACACAAGCAATCAAACTATTGTACGAAAACAAAAATGTCAAACGAATGCACTTGATCACGACAGCGTGTTCGGGAGACGGTTCGACGTTTGTTATTTCTGTCTTCTTCCATGATGAGAGCAGTTTCGGCCATATGTGTGTCGTATTCAATTTAACAAACAAGAATTAACTAATATTAACATTAATAATCGGAATTGGCTGAAATCTATGCGACATGCTAGAATTAGACAAATATTATCGTGTCAGACGACATTGATTTGACCCTCTTTTATGGCTGTCTGAAAATCTATATACTTGCTCTCCGCTCCGCCAATACAGGGACTTGCTCTATGAAACTCCACAGATTAGCTTTATGGAAGCCAAGAGATTGACTATTTAAGTCCAGAGACTTGCTTGCAGAATCCAGAGACTGGATTTGCCAAGCCAAAAACTTAACAACAATCTTAAGAAATCTAGTTAAGTTAAAGTAACAACAGAAAGAAGAAGAATTTGGCGACCTATATGCATGTAATTTCAAAATGGTATGTTGAGTATGATAAAAACATGTAGAAACACCCAAAAGTGTGCGGAAGGGCAACGCTTAAGTATGTCGCTTCCTTTCTAAATTGAAATTTCAGTATAAATAACCGTAATAACAGTTACCAATCGGCAATCCACGAATAAAGTGAAACTGCCTAGCAGCTAATTTCTAATATTTCAACGTCGCCTGAACTAGGTTTGCCGTGGACGAGCGGTTACATATTTTTTTTCCTTTCCTTATATTGCATTCATTCACGCCCAGGTTCATCTTCAACGCATTATGATTTTACAGAGAAGTGGAATGACGATAAACGTGGATGTCACGAGTAAAACATTGAAGTGAAAGTGATCCAACAGAAGCATAACCCCCGTTTACTGTAACGCTTTGTATATTAATATTAGAATCAGACATGCAAAAAGTCATGACCATCACGTGATTCTCACGCTAGATGGTATTTTCTATCACTCAGCGGGCATCGTTTGCGCCCAATCACGCATATTTTGTGTGCCCTTAGCAAGTGGCTGTACTGCCTGTAACCGAAGACTACATAATCAAGAAAACATGGAGCTCTGCTATTTTTTCATACTAACGTTATAGGGTAAATCACCAATTATTGCACACCCTAAAAACTCGCCAATTGTTGCACACTCCATGCTTTTCTGATGAGGTGTGCAATAATAGGCAAGTTTTTAAGGTGTGCAACAATTGGCGAAATACCCTATGCAATCAAGCGTCACCGACAACACTGCCGCCTGTTGAGTTAAGGTAATGTTTTTGTATAAAAATTTAACAGTGTGATGGTGCTATTATGAAGATTTACTCACACTACCATGAATAGCTCCACCTTGATCCGTGGGCAGCGCTGTTAACAGTTATTCCCGATTTCCTGCAGTGCTGCTAGTCTCCTTGATATAGCTGCCTTCGTTATAACAGCATATCAGTCCCATATGAAACAAGTAATGCATTGAGAAAATCACAATCAAAGTCCAGCAAAGACTGCATCCTTTACGCGTAGTTTACGCTTGCACTAATACAGTGAGCATAAAGTAAATGATGCACCTTGTAAAAAAAAACAGAACACGATCGTGAGAGTCATATCTATCTCACGGACGATCATCACCTAAGAAAAACTCCTGGGTGCGAGTGTGACATTCATTCTTCTTAAGTGGGATTTAAGGCTTTAAAGACGCCCGGTAATAACTCAGAGAAAGGGCAAGGAAAGCATGATACAAAATAGATAAAAAACAGTATCATAACAACTGGAACGGTGATGAACCGCAACACTGTAATTGTTAGCTATAAGAATGATAGTGATGATGATAAGCCGTGGATTGTGACAAAATGATCGTGATAAGTGATAACTTGAAAAGTGACATTACAGTGATTGAAATTGTAAATGCTTGTCAATACTAAACGTCTTGGTGATGCTAGAAAGCAAGTGATGCTAATAGTCATGAATTTGTAGTGATAAATAACGGTGATCGTGATAATGGGATATGATATTGAATAGTGATAGGTTACAGTAAAAACTAGTGATAAACGTGATCCAATGAGATTTTTTTTTTCAGTTTGCATGACACAAGAAAAATCAGTCGACAGTATATTTTGTTTGAAGAGTGATCTATTCAATTTCCTGTTGAACAGATTATAGTTACTCCAGACCTGAAGACTTAGTATTACAGTCACCAGGTCTGGAGTATAAATCTAGTCAAGCACTAAGATATTCCATCAATGTTTCCACAATTCGCAGTCAATCAGAGTTGAATGTGGCTCAGTAACTACACATACCCATCCTTCGACGGTTGTGACGGAGCACTCGATCTCAAGATAACCTGAAACCGTCAATAAAAGAGAGAGAAAATTCTCTTTTTCCATCATTTCTATAACAAATAACCCCCACTTTCATCGTTTTCTCGCTTGGTACGTTACTATTCCTGACATTCGATTGTCATATATTACATGTAGGTAGTTCTGCAGTCGAATTGCATTCACCCACACTGCCGATATCCATTTCATTCACGTACCGCCGAGACTGAAAATCCTCCCCATTACTGTAGAAGTTGTCAGTGGGCCCAGATCGTAATCAGCTTTTCCAACCAGTCAACAGGACCAACAACGATGCGATGGGGTGCAATTTTCCGTCTTTTGTTTGTGTCGCGCAGTTGTTGCCACCGAGGATAAGTGGAGTACCCCCACTGCACCAGTGGGAAGGAAACTACTTTCCGTCGTTTGATTGAATACCACCAGCAGAAGAGAGGAAGGTACGCGGACGAGACATTGTAATGCACGATTGATGCAACATATGGAATGTGTTCAAGTGGGTGGGAGTCGTCCTCGTCGACTCCCGTCGACGGTTATTACTATACCAGAGTCAGAGTGGTGGGTTGTCACTGTTGAAGCAGCTGCTTTTCCGTCGCTTGTCAGCATTTTTCCTGGCGAATAAGAGTGGAAGGGTTCCCTGTTAGGGGAAAAGAATGACTTGGTGGATATTGCCTTGTCGCGACTTTCACGTATGGTGGTAGAAAGTGAGACGACACGTGAAAAGCATCTTCCAGCAGTGCCGTGGGTCTTGCGCGCAATTATTATGGTAACACTTTGTCCCATGCAGGGTTTAGGAAGAGAGATCTTCACGCGTGTCATGTCACAACTCTGGTAATAGCAGAGCCCTTCTGAATTAAAAAAAAAAAACAAGTGGAAGGAATCCTAACCATCCGAAAAGTGTAGGTAGATGGAATGAAGGCAACGAAATTCCGACACACCAATAATAGCTGGCGCATTCCGTCCTACCGACCCCCGTCAGACTGGGGTGGAATGGCGAGGAGGTGGAACATGTCTTGTCATAGTGCGCCGCCACGAGCCGTACGTGACCCGGGAAAAACATTCGTCCTGTTGTAATCTTTTGCGCTGTAGTGGCAGACGTTGCCAACCTCAGGGGAAGCGTTGCATATTTTCCAATCGGAATCTATAGAGCAGTGGAAAAAGAAAGATCCTGAGAATTTACGGTTGAGCTTAATTAGAAGTGTGAATCACTTAAATATGAAGTGAATCGGAACTGAATGCTCACTATCGTCACCTAGTGGCAGAATTTCGAACCAAACAGCTTCTCTTTATGATGTCAACGATCTTGTGAACCACTTTGCCGAAGACTTGAACTTTCTATCTGATCGTGAAATATGTACATTAGGCCGTCCCTTATTTTGCAAAATTTAGAAATGTTATAAGTTCGTTAGTGGAAAATTATCGTATTTGCTAAAAAATGATCGTGTCAAAATTTGAAGTCCGTATCTCAAGGCTAAGTGGTCCCTCAAGGGGCCTAAAGTTGTCAAAAATTGTATGGGACCAAAAAAACATGAAATTTTTTTCGACGAAAAAATATGCTATTCTACTAAACCGGTGAACCGTTTTTGAGTTATTGAACAAAATAGGGTAAGTTTCCTTCGAAATCTAAAAAAAATGGTCAAAAGTGCTGATTTTTCAGTTGTTTTTTGTCAATATCTTGGAAACGAGTAGAGATATCGCAAATTTAAGCACATTTTTGGCCTATAAGGGTCCTAAAATCACCGGTTTTAGTAGAATAGCGTATTTTTTTGTCGAAAAAAATTTCATGTTTTTTTGGTCCCATACAATTTTTGACAACTTTAGGCCCCTTGAGGGACCACTTAGCCTTGAGATACGGACTTCAAATTTTGACACGATCATTTTTTAGCTAAAACGATCATTTTCCACTAACGAACTTATAACATTTCCAATTTTTGCAAAATAAGGGACGGCCTAATGTACATAGAGCTGCTTAAGAATGCTTATTTTTACATGCTCACTAGTGTCACCTGGCGGATGAATTGCTGGTCTTCATGAAGCAAAAGAACTCCTGAACCACTTTGCCGAAGACTTGAACTTTCTATCTTAATCGGCACCAAGAGATATAGCTAATTAAAAATGCTTATTTTTACATGCTCACTAGCGTCACCTAGTGGCAGAATTGCGAACCAGATGTTTGTCTTGTGGAAGTGTTCAAAGATTACGAAGTTAAAGAGAGACAGGCCAAGTTCCAGTGGGCACGTAGAACCATGAAGAAGAAGTTTGTTTTTATGAAGCAAATGGCATTCTGAATAACTTTACCGAAGAGTTGAAATTTCTATCTTATCGGGATGGCGAGATAAAACAGGTTGAAAATGCTCATTTTTACATTACCACTAGCGGCACCTAGTGGCAGAATTGCAAACCAAACTACTTGTCTTTATGATGCCAACGACCTTCTGAACAACTTTGCCGAAGACTTGAACTTTCGATCATATCTGGATCGCGAGATAAAGCTGGCTAAAATGCTCGTTTTTACATGTCCACTAGTGTCACCTAGCGGCAGAATTGCGAACCAAACTGCTTGTCTTTATGATGCCAACGACATTCTGATCCACTTTGTGAAGACTTGAACTTTCCATTTTATCGGGATCGCGAGATAGAGATGGTTAAAAAGGCTCATTTCTACAAGCCCACTAGCGTCACCTAGTGGCGGAATCGCGAACCCTGTTTGCCTTTAAGATGTCAACGACGTTCTGTACGACTTTGCTGAAGACTGTATCTTTGCAGATTATCAGGATTTCCAGATATAGCAGCATGAATTTACTAGTTTTCAGGTGATGCAAAATTTTTTGGGGGTAGATGCAATATTCAACTGAGTCTTGCAATACTTTTTCACGTGAGTCCGTACATATGACGGGTAGTGAATATAAATGCAAGGCCTCCAGAGATTGGAGGTACTAGGTGACTACCTTACCAATCACTCTATTCCCCGTTTTGCGGTACTTCCTGGGTCTTTTTGACCGCTTCAGCCTACTGTTTGGAACTCGTCAGACAGAAGCCGGACGAGAAGCGGTTGAAGTCGAAAGAAGTGAAGCGGAAGAATGTCGTCGAAGCGCTTAAGTGGCAGGACCTGTAGCAGACTTTTTCACAGAATCCTGAGAGGATTTTTGCCAGAATCCTGAGAGGATTCTTGCCAGAATCCTGAGAGGATTCTTGCCAGAATCCTGAGAGGATTCTTGCCAGAATCCTGAGAGGATTCTTGCCAGAATCCTGAGAGGATTCTTGCCAGAATCCTGAGAGGATTCTTGCCAGAATCCTGAGAGGATTCTTGCCAGAATCCTGAGAGGATTCTTGCCAGAATCCTGAGAGGATTCTTGCCAGAATCCTGAGAGGATTCTTGCCAGAATCCTGAGAGGATTCTTGCCAGAATCCTGAGAAGATTCTTGCCAGAATCCTGAGAGGATTCTTGCCAGAATCCTGAGAGGATTCTTGCCAGAATCCTGAGAGGATTCTTGCCAGAATCCTGTGAGGATTCTTGCCAGAATCCTGTGAGGATTCTTGCCAGAATCCTGTGAGGATTCTTGCCAGAATCCTGTGAGGATTCTTGCCAGAATCCTGTGAGGATTCTTGCCAGAATCCTGTGAGGATTCTTGCCAGAATCCTGTGAGGATTCTTGCCAGAATCCTGTGAGGATTCTTGCCAGAACCCTGTGAGAATTCTTGCCAGAATCCTGTGAGGATTCTTGCCAGAATCCTGTGAGGATTCTTGCCAGAATCCTGTGAGGATTCTTGCCAGAATCCTGTGAAGATTCTTGCCAGAATCCTGTGAGGATTCTTGCCAGAATCCTGTGAGGATTCTTGCCAGAATCCTGTGAGGATTCTTGCCAGAATCCTGTGAGGATTCTTGCCAGAATCCTGTGAGGATTCTTGCCAGAATCCTGTGAGGATTCTTGCCAGAATCCTGTGAGGATTCTTGCCAGAATCCTGTGAGGATTCTTGCCAGAATCCTGTGAGGATTCTTGCCAGAAACCTGTGAGGATTCTTGCCAGAATCCTGTGAGGATTCTTAACAGAATCCTGTGAGGATTCTTGCCAGAATCCTGTGAGGATTCTTGCCAGAATCCTGTGAGGATTCTTGCCAGAATCCTGTGAGGATTCTTGCCAGAATCCTGTGAGGATTCTTGCCAGAATCCTGTGAGGATTCTTGCCAGAATCCTGTGAGGATTCTTGCCAGAATCCTGTGAGGATTCTTGCCAGAATCCTGTGAGGATTCTTGCCAGAATCCTGTGAGGATTCTTGCCAGAATCCTGTGAGGATTCTTGCCAGAATCCTGTGAGGATTCTTGCCAGAATCCTGTGAGGATTCTTGCCAGAATCCTGTGAGGATTCTTGCCAGAATCCTGTGAGGATTCTTGCCAGAATCCTGTGAGGATTCTTGCCAGAATCCTGTGAGGATTCTTGCCAGAATCCTGTGAGGATTCTTGCCAGAATCCTGTGAGGATTCTTGCCAGAATCCTGTGAGGATTCTTGCCAGAATCCTGTGAGGATTCTTGCCAGAATCCTGTGAGGATTCTTGCCAGAATCCTGTGAGGATTCTTGCTAGAATCCTGAGAGGATTCTTGCCAGAATCCTGAGAGGATTCTTGCCAGAATCCTGAGAGGATTCTTGCCAGAATCCTGAGAGGATTCTTGCCAGAATCCTGAGAGGATTCTTGCCAGAATCCTGAGAGGATTCTTGCCAGAATCCTGAGAGGATTCTTGCCAGAATCCTGAGAGGATTCTTGCCAGAATCCTGAGAGGATTCTTGCCAGAATCCTGAGAGGATTCTTGCCAGAATCCTGAGAGGATTCTTGCCAGAATCCTGAGAGGATTCTTGCCAGAATCCTGAAAGGATTCTTGTCAGCATCCTGAGAGGATTCTTGTCAGAATCCTGAGAGGATTCTCCTCAGAATCCTGAGAGGATTCTCCTCAGAATCCTGAGAGGATTCTTGTCAGAATTCTGAGAGGATTCTTGTTAGAATCCTGAGAGGATTCTTGTCAGAATCCTGAGAGGATTCTTGTCAGAATCCTGAGAGGATTCTTGTTAGAATCCTGAGAGGATTCTCCTCATAATCCTGAGAGGATTCTTGTCAGAATCCTGAGAGGATTCTTGCCAGAATCCTGAGAGGATTCTTGCCAGAATCCTGAGAGGATTCTTGCCAGAATCCTGAGAGGATTCTTGCCAGAATCCTGAGAGGATTCTTGCCAGAATCCTGAGAGGATTCTTGCCAGAATCCTGAGAGGATTCTTGCCAGAATCCTGAGAGGATTCTTGCCAGAATCCTGAGAGGATTCTTGCCAGAATCCTGAGAGGATTCTTGCCAGAATCCTGAGAGGATTCGTGCCAGAATCCTGAGAGGATTCTTGCCAGAATCCTGAGAGGATTCTTGCCAGAATCCTGAGAGGATTCTTGCCAGTATCCTGAGAGGATTCTTGCCAGAATCCTGAGAGGATTCTTGCCAGAATCCTGAGAGGATTCTTGCCAGAATCCTGAGAGGATTCTTGCCAGAATCCTGAGAGGATTCTTGCCAGAATCCTGAGAGGATTCTTGCTAGAATCCTGAGAGGATTCTTGCCAGAATCCTGAGAGGATTCTTGTCAGCATCCTGAGAGGATTCTTGTCAGAATCCTGAGAGGATTCTTGCCAGAATCCTGAGAGGATTCTTGCCAGAATCCTGAGAGGATTCTTGCCAGAATCCTGAGAGGATTCTTGCCAGAATCCTGAGAGGATTCTTGCCAGAATCCTGAGAGGATTCTTGCCAGAATCCTGAGAGGATTCTTATCAGAATCCTGAGAGGATTCTCCTCAGAATCCTGAGAGGATTCTTGTCAGAATTCTGAGAGGATTCTTGTTAGAATCCTGAGAGGATTCTTGTCAGAATCCTAAGAGGATTCTTGTCAGAATCCTGAGAGGATTCTCTTCAGAATCCTGAGAGGATTCTTGTCAGAATTCTGAGAGGATTCTTGTCAGAATCCTGATAGGATTCTTGTCAGAATCCTGAGAGGAATCTTGTCAGAATCCTGAGAGGATTCTTGTCAGAATCCTGAGAGGATTCTTGCCAGAATCCTGAGAGGATTCTTGCCAGAATCCTGAGAGGATTCTTGCCAGAATCCTGAGAGGATTCTTGCCAGAATCCTGAGAGGATTCTTGCCAGAATCCTGAGAGGATTTTTGCCAGAATCCTGAGAGGATTCTTGCCAGAATCCTGAGAGGATTCTTGCCAGAATCCTGAGAGGACTCTTGCCAGAATCCTGAGAGGATTCTTGCCAGAATCCAGAGAGGATTCTTGCCAGAATCCTGAAAGGATTCTTGCCAGAATCCAGAGAGGATTCTTGTCAGAATCCTGAGAAGGTTCTTGCCAGAATCCTGAGAAGATTCTTGCCAGAATCCTGAGAAGATTCTTGCCAGAATCCTGAGAGGATTCTTGCCAGAATCCTGAGAGGATTCTTGTCAGAATCCTGAGAGGATTCTTGTCAGAATCCTGAGAGGATTCTTGTCAGAATCCTGAGAGGATTATTTTCAGAATCCTGAGAGGATTCTTGTCAGAATCCTGAGAGGATTCTTCTCAGAATCCTGAGAGGATTCTTCTCAGAATCCCGAGAGGATTCTCCTCAGAATCCCGAGAGGATTCTCCTAAGAATCCTGCGAGGATTCTCCTCAGAATCCTGAGAGGATTCGCCTTAGAATCCTGCGAGGATTCTCCCCAGAATCCTGAGAGGTTTCTCCTAAGAATCCTGAGAGGAACTTTTTTAGAATCCTGAGGGGATGCTCCTCAGAATCCTGAGAAGATTCTCCTCAGAATCGTGAGAGGATTCTCCTCAGAATCCTGAGAGGATTCTCCTCAGAATCCTGAGAGGATTCTCCTCAGAATCGTGAGAAATTTCTTCTTAGAATCCTGAGAGGATTCTCCTCATCCTTAGCGGATTCTCCTCAGAATCCATAGCGCATTCTCCTCAGAATCCTGAGAGGATTTTCCTCAGAATCCTGAGAGGATTTTCCTCGGAATCCTGAGCGAATCCCGAGAGGGTGAACAAGTGAATCTGACTGGTTCAACAAGTGAAATCTGTCTGGTTATCCTTTTTGCTTTCATCTGATGAGCCATTTTCAAAAGTCAGTTGGAACATCGGTAATTGTTGGCTATTTTTCGTTTGATGTGATGGAAATCAGCTTATATGACGAAGTAGATTTCTACCTACCTAATTGTTAAAATATGCATATCATATGCTATATGTAGTGGAATTGAGTTTAGTTCTACGCCATCAGGTGATGGATACCCGAGCAGGAACGAATAACTGACACATAACTGCAGCATACCAAAGTCAGGTATCATACCAAAACAAGATATTGGTCGGTTACCCAGGTATTAAAAATAACTTATTTTGGTATTTTGTAGGTATTGACAAAATACCTCAACGAGTTATTGGTTTGGTGTTGAGGACTGCTTGAGGTATTATTCAATTATGGAAAAATCGCTATTTGTATGGATAAATCGCCCATTATTATTTAGGTATTGCCATACCTGAAGTCATTATTCTTGTGTTATGCACAGAATATACATCAGTTATTATTTTAGGTATTTTACCTCTTATGCAGGGCTACCTAATACCTCATTCAGGTTGTAGGTATTCGGTTTTCCATACCTGAGTTTGGTATTCATCAGCTATTTTCTCCTGCTCGGGTACAGTCAAGTGGCTCCGTAGCTTGGACACTTCGATTCCAAATGGAGCACGTGGATTTCTGTGCGCAATTTAAATTCTAATTTATCCATCGAACACGTGTTTGCGTTGTGTACAACATGGATGGATGTCAAACTGTTTCAACACGAAGTGGACGAGCGAATGCATCATCAACATGTACTCTTTCGATACATTGACTAGTTGGCTACTATAAAAATAAAAGAATACGCTTGGAAACCTCTGCGAAGAGTCTAAATTTCTTCATTTCCTACGACTTTCTGATTCAATCATCTAATACCGAAAGGAGCCACTCTCTCGGCCGTCATTCTGTAGGACTGCGCCAGGTTTCGCGCGTGTGACATTTTGTTCACCGAGTCGTATTACTATTACGATAGGATGAGACAGCGACAACAAAGCACTACTAAACGATGCGATTCGTAGCGTATTCGCGACAGCCAGAGGGAAGGACGTAGAGAATTGGTACGACCCACAACCGTGGAGGTAGACACCCGTCCCGTGCTTGGTTGGTAGCAGTGAGCGAGTTTTGCGGTTTGATTTATGGCCACAACAGGCGGCGGAAAATTGCCTTTCATTCGGGTGATGGCGGCACGGGAACTGCTACTCTGTATAGGTATGTACGCACGGTAGATGCCTCTGTGAACATAACGGTATGGGATTAAAGTAGAGGACTGCTGTGCTGCGCACCGCATAGCAAGGGAATTTGCGTGTCATTTATTCGCTGCGTTCCGATGCTCGGATTCGCGAAACTGAATGGCGGGAACAAAGACTTTCGGGCTAGTACTGTACCAGTAGGGGAATTAGTAGAATTCCTGGGATGGTTTGTAGTTTCTACACAAATGAAGTAATTTATTTTGGGAAAATTAGGTAGAAATGCAAGTCTGTGGGATTCTGAGAATGTCCTTCGGTTGCACACTCTTCTTGTCTCAGGACATACAAGATTCAAATGAGGATGATCGTTGGCCTCGTTATGAATTCCTCAAGTATCGAGCAAAAAGCTTCCTTCCTTAGCTGATTATATGAAGACGAGATGAACCTTCAACCAGGCGTAAAAATTTCAATTAACATTCTTGGTATCCCTAGGCACCGCCACGCCGTGAACTCTGCGGGCGAGCGCCGCTCGGTCTCGCTTCTTCTTTAAACTAATCCAGCTTCCGGCAAGAATGATGCTGATGATCCAACCCACGCCCCCAAGTCCGTTGCTTCCAACCAACCCCGGGGGAAATTACAGTTAATTTTTATGGAGGTAATTCAGTCATTTTTCTCAACTTCATCTTGGGGCAGCGCTACGTTGCGATGCGACCCAGCCCTGCAGCAATGCCATGGCTGGGTTCCATCAAATGAGCTGGATTTAATTAAAACCTAAGTGAGGTCATGAGCGCTCGAGGTATCCCGCCACGACGAACGGCCTCGAAGCACACAGCCAGCGGTCGGCTCTCACATACTTGAACGCACGTGTCAGGATGTCTGAGAAACGGAAGGAGGTCCTGCTGCATGAAGGAAAAACTTTCAAAGAAACTTCATTTTTAATAAGCTTCTTACGGGTTGAGAGGCTGCTGTAAGTTTGAAATTAACACGGTTAGCTCGACTATTAGACACGGGCACAGCAAAAAATCTTTCTGATTTCGTTAGCATTATTTAAAATTTTTAATATGAGTAGAATTATCAATGGCGATCGGCCCTAAAAATTGCTAACAATTTTCATTCGATAAGCACTTTGTTCGAATATGATCTTATGGTTCAGATAGCTCGGGCTTGTCTCTTACTTCACGAAGACCAAGGTTCGAATCCTGTTGCGTATTAACTATTTTATTTTTCAACCGAAAAATCATATTTATAAAGCAACCTGAGTAGTATTTCGCACAAACAACAAAACATTACTTTTAATTTTTCGCCGTACAGAGCGATACAATTGAGCTGAAACGAACCGGTTATCGATTCTCCGGTGGTGGCTCGGTATGTAGTGTATTTTTGGAATGGGCCAACAACCGTATAGCCATCGCCGGCCGAGTGCTGACAATGATTCAAACTTATAAAGGTGGCGCCGGTGGTGAAGCAGCGAAATTTGCATTTACCCGGCGGAAATGGAAACGGTAACAGGAAGACATGTTCCAAAAAATGGCGAACTACACACGTTTTGCAACACAACACGACGCGACGTTTGAAGTGTGTGAGGGGTAACCTGCTTGAATGGGCCCAACGACGTACATAGTTCGACTTCTTTACGTTTTTGTTTCGGGCAGAAAGTATTAATAATTTGTTAACCAGAGTACATAGAGGAGAGGATTTCTTCTCAGAAACCTGGAAAGATTCTCCTCAGAATCCTGACTACATTCTCCTCAGACACTATACAGAATCCTGAGAGGATTCTCCTCAGAATCCAGCGAAGAATCTCCTCAGAATCTACAGAGGATTTTCCTAAGAATTCAGAGAGTATTCACCTCAGAATCCTGAGAGTGGGTTTCAATAAAATCATGAGATGTTTCTCCACAGAATCCTGGGAGGATTCTCCTCACCATCCTGAAAGGATTCTCCTCAGAATCCTGAAAGGATTCTTTCCGGAATCCTGAGAGGATTCCAATCCAGAAAAAATCTCTTCAGAATCCTGAGAGGATTCATGTCAGAGTCCTGAGTATATTCTCCTCAGAATCCTAAGAGGATTCGTCTCAGAATCCTGAGAGAATTCTTCACAGAATGCTGAGAGGAATCTCCACAATATTGAGAGGATTCTCCTCAGAATTTTGAGAGGATTCTCCTCAGAATACTGAGTATTCTCCTCAGAACACTGAGTATTCTCCTCAGATTCCTGAGGAGGATTTTGCATAAAACCCTGAAATGGTTCTCCTCAGAATCCTGAAAAGATCCTCCACATAATCCTGAGAGGATTCTCCTCACCACCCTAATAGGACTCTCCTCAGAATCTTGAAAGTATTCTCCTCAGAATCCTGAGAGGATTCTTCTTAGAATTCTGAGAGGACTTTCTTAAGAATTCTGGGAGAATTCTCCCCAGAATCCTGATAAAATATTTTTCAGAATTTTGAGATGATACTCTTCAGAATCCTGAGAGGATAGTTCTCAGAGTCCTAAAAGGGGTTTACCATAAAATCCTGAGAGGATTCTTATCAGAATCCTCAGAAGATTATCTTCAAAATCCTAACAAGATTCTCCTCCCAACCCTAAGAGGATTTTCCTCAGAATCCTGAGAGGATTATTCTCAGAATCCTGAGAGGATTATTCTCAGAATCCTGAGAGGATAATTCTCAGAATCCTGAGAGGATTTTTCTCAGAATCCTGAGAGGTTTCTTCTCAGAATCCTGAGAGGTTTCTTCTCAGAATCCTGAGAGGATTCTTCTCAGAATCCTGAGTGGATTCTTCTCAGAATCCTGAGAGGATTTTTCTCAGAATCCTGAGAGGATTCTTCTCAGAATCCTGAGAGGATTCTTCCCAGTATCCTGAGAGGATTCTTCTCAGAATCCTGAGAGGAATCTGCTCAGAATCCTGAGAGGATTCTTCTCAGAATCCTGAGAGGATTTTACTCGGAATCCTGAGAGGATACTCCACTGAATCCTGAGAGGATTCGCCTCAGTGTCCTGAGAGGATTCTCCTCAGAATTCCTAGTCCATCCTCCTCAGAATCCTGAGGAGATTCTATCCAGAACCCTGAGTGGATTCTATACAGAACCCTGGGAGGATTCTTCTCAGAATCCAGCGAGGATACTTCTCAGAATCCAGCGAGGATTCTTCTCAGAATCCACAGAGGGTTTTCCTAAGAATTCAGAAAGTATTCTCCTCAGAAACCTGAGAGTGGGTTTCCATAATATCCTGAGATAGTTCTCCTCAGAATCCTGAAAAGATTCTACACAGAATCCTGGGAGGATTCTCCTCAGAATCCTGAGAGGATTCTCCTCAGAATCCTGAGAGGATTCTCCTCAGAATCCTGAGAGGATTCTCCCTGCTCAAAATCCTGAGAGAATTCTGCTCGGAATCCTGAGAGAATTCTGCTCGGAATCCTGAGAGGATTCTGCTCAGAATCCTGAGAGGATTCTGCTCAGAATCCTGACAGGATTCTGCTCAGAATCCTGACAGGATTCTGCTCAGAATCCTGACAGGATTCTGCTCAGAATCCTGAGAGGATTCTGCTCAGAATCCTGAGAGGATTCTTTTCAGAATCCTGAGAGGATTCTTTTCAGAAACCTGAGAGGATTCATTTCAGAATATAGAGAGGATTTCTTTCAGAATACTGAGAGGATTCTTTTCAGAATCCTGAGAGGATTCTTTTCAGAATCCTGAGAGGATTTTTTTCAGAATCCTGAGAGGATTCTTTTCAGAATCCTGAGAGGATTCTTTTCAGAATCCTGAGAGGATTCTTTTCATAATCCTGAGAGGATTCTTTTCAGAATCCTGAGAGGATTTTCCTCAGAATCCTGAGAGGATTCTCCTCAGAATCCTGAGAGGATCCACCTCAGAATCCTGAGGATTCTCCTCAGAATCCTGAGAGGATTCTCCTCAGAATCCTGAGAGGATTCTCCTCAGAATCCTGAGAGGATTCTCCTCAGAATCCTGAGAGGATTCTTCTCAGAATCCTGAGAGGATTCTCCTCACAATCCTGAGAGGATTCTCCTCAGAATCCTGAGAGGATTCTCCTCAGAATCCTGAGAGGATTCTCCTCACAATCCTGAGAGGATTCTCCTCAGAATCCTGAGAGGATTCTCCTCAGAATCCTGAGAGGATTCTCCTCAGAATCCTGAGAGGATTCTCCTAAGAATCCTGAGAGGATTCTCCTCAGAATGCTGAGAGGATTCTCCTCAGTATCCTGAGAGGATTCTCCTCAGTATCCTGAGAGGATTCTTCTCAGAATCCTGAGAGGATTCTTCTCAGAATCCTGAGAGGATTCTTCTCAGAATCCTGAGAGGATTCTTCTCAGAATCCTGAGAGGATTCTTCTCAGAATCCTGAGAGGTTTCTTCTCAGAATCCTGAGAGGATTCTTCTCAGAATCCTGAGAGGATTCTTCTCAGAATCCTGAGAGGATTCTTCTCAGAATCCTGAGAGGATTCTTCTCAGAATCCTGAGAGGATTCTCCTCAGAATCCTGAGAGGATTCTCCTCAGAATCCTGAGAGGATTCTCCCTGCTCAAAATCCTGAGAGAATTCTGCTCGGAATCCTGAGAGAATTCTGCTCGGAATCCTGAGAGGATTCTGCTCAGAATCCTGAGAGGATTCTGCTCAGAATCCTGACAGGATTCTGCTCAGAATCCTGACAGGATTCTGCTCAGAATCCTGACAGGATTCTGCTCAGAATCCTGACAGGATTCTGCTCAGAATCCTGAGAGGATTCTGCTCAGAATCCTGACAGGATTCTGCTCAGAATCCTGACAGGATTCTGCTCAGAATCCTGAGAGGATTCTTTTCAGAATCCTGAGAGGATTCTTTTCAGAAACCTGAGAGGATTCATTTCAGAATATAGAGAGGATTTCTTTCAGAATACTGAGAGGATTCTTTTCAGAATCCTGAGAGGATTCTTTTCAGAATCCTGAGAGGATTTTTTTCAGAATCCTGAGAGGATTCTTTTCAGAATCCTGAGAGGATTCTTTTCAGAATCCTGAGAGGATTTTCCTCAGAATCCTGAGAGGATTCTCCTCAGAATCCTGAGAGGATCCACCTCAGAATCCTGAGGATTCTCCTCAGAATCCTGAGAGGATTCTCCTCAGAATCCTGAGAGGATTCTCCTCAGAATCCTGAGAGGATTCTCCTCAGAATCCTGAGAGGATTCTCCTCAGAATCCTGAGAGGATTCTTCTCAGAATCCTGAGAGGATTCTCCTCACAATCCTGAGAGGATTCTCCTCAGAATCCTGAGAGGATTCTCCTCAGAATCCTGAGAGGATTCTCCTCACAATCCTGAGAGGATTCTCCTCAGAATCCTGAGAGGATTCTCCTCAGAATCCTGAGAGGATTCTCCTCAGAATCCTGAGAGGATTCTCCTAAGAATCCTGAGAGGATTCTCCTCAGAATGCTGAGAGGATTCTCCTCAGTATCCTGAGAGGATTCTCCTCAGTATCCTGAGAGGATTCTTCTCAGAATCCTGAGAGGATTCTTCTCAGAATCCTGAGAGGATTCTTCTCAGAATCCTGAGAGGATTCTTCTCAGAATCCTGAGAGGATTCTCCTCAGAATCCTGAGAGGATTCTCCTCAGAATCCTGAGAGGATTCTCCTCAGAATCCTGAGAGGATTCTCCTCAGAATCCTGAGAGGATTCTCCTCAGAATCCTGAGAGGATTCTCCTCAGAATCCTGAGAGGATTCTCCTCAGAATCCTGAGAGGATTCTCCTCAGAATCCTGAGAGGATTCTGCTCAGAATCCTGAGAGGATTCTGCTCAGAATCCTGAGAGGATTCTGCTCAGAATCCTGAGAGGATTCTGCTCAGAATCCTGAGAGGATTCTGCTCAGAATCCTGAGAGGATTCTGCTCAGAATCCTGAGAGGATTCTGCTCAGAATCCTGAGAGCATTCTGCTCAGAATCCTGAGAGCATTCTGCTCAGAATCCTGAGAGGATTCTGCTCAGAATCCTGAGAGGATTCTGCTCAGAATCCTGAGAGGATTCTGCTCAGAATCCTGAGAGGATTCTGCTCAGAAACCTGAGAGGATTCTTTTCAGAAACCTGAGAGGATTCTTTTCAGAATATAGAGAGTATTTCTTTCAGAATACTGAAAGGATTCTTTTCAGAATCCTGAGAAGATTCTTTTCAGAATCCTGAGAGGATTACAATGATACATATTGCCCATTTTACTGGCATATTACCAGGTTTGCTGGTATGTCTGAAACATACTGGAAAAACTTGTAATTAAGAAGGCACGAAATGTTGCTAATTGACAAATTGAGAGATGAAATTTGTGAAAAAAAAATCGCGTTCTGGTGGGATTTGAACCCACGAGTCGCAGTTCGGTCGTCCGAGCGTCCGACCGTGCCGAGCTCTCGACGCATACTAATTAGACACCAGCAAAACAATCTGCCTGGTGGCTAGGTATGCGGAGTGCGAGAGTAAGTCTCGGCTTCATATAAATAATTCGCTCGCACTTGTCGTTAGTGGGCACAAACAGGAGTGTGTTGTGGATTGGCATCTAAGCCGAAAAGAGAGATGAGTTTGTGAAATAGGAGTGTTCACGGTGCGGCTTCGGAGTCAGTTTGGCTTTCTATTCCGCAGAACCATTACCTGTTCTGTGGCTTAGTTGGTTAAAGCGCCGGTCTAGCGAATACGGAGTCGTGGGTTCGAATCCCACCAGAACGCGATTTTTTTCACAAATTTCATCTCTCAATTTGTCAATTAGCAACATTTCGTGCCTTCTTAATTACAAGTTTTTCCAGTATGCCTGAGAGGATTCTTTTCAGAATCCTGAGAGGATTCTTTTCAGAATCCTGAGAGGATTCTTTTCAGAATCCTGAGAGGATTCTTTTCAGAATCCTGAGAGGATTCTTTTCAGAATCCTGAGAGGATTCTTTTCAGAATCCTGAGAGGATTCTTTTCAGAATCCTGAGAGGATTCTTTTCAGAATCCTGAGAGGATTCTTTTCAGAATCCTGAGAGGATTCTTTACAGAATCCTGAGAGGATTCTTTTCAGAATCCTGAGAGGATTCTCCTCAGAATCCTGAGAGGATTCTGCTCAGAATCCTGAGAGCATTCTGCTCAGAATCCTGAGAGCATTCTGCTCAGAATCCTGAGAGCATTCTGCTCAGAATCCTGAGAGGATTCTGCTCAGAATCCTGACAGGATTCTGCTCAGAATCCTGAGAGGATTCTGCTCAGAATCCTGAGAGGATTCTTTTCAGAATATAGAGAGTATTTCTTTCAGAATACTGAAAGGATTCTTTTCAGAATCCTGAGAGGATTCTGCTCAGAATCCTGAGAGGATTCTTTTCAGAATCCTGAGAGGATTCTTTTCAGAATCCTGAGAGGATTCTTTTCAGAATCCTGAGAGGATTCTTTTCAGAATCCTGAGAGGATTCTTTTCAGAATCCTGAAAGGATTCTTTTCAGAATCCTGAGAGGATTCTTCTCAGAATCCTGAGAGGATTCTTTTCAGAATATAGAGAGTATTTCTTTCAGAATACTGAAAGGATTCTTTTCAGAATCCTGAGAGGATTCTGCTCAGAATCCTGAGAGGATTCTTTTCAGAATCCTGAGAGGATTCTTTTCAGAATCCTGAGAGGATTCTTTTCAGAATCCTGAGAGGATTCTTTTCAGAATCCTGAGAGGATTCTTTTCAGAATCCTGAGAGGATTCTTTTCAGAATCCTGAGAGGATTCTTTTCAGAATCCTGTGAGGATTCTTTTCAGAATCCTGAGAGGATTCTTTTCAGAATCCTGAGAGGATTCTTTTCAGAATCCTGAGAGGATTCTTTTCAGAATCCTGAGAGGATTCTTTTCAGAATCCTGAGAGGATTCTTTTCAGAATCCTGAGAGGATTCTTTTCAGAATCCTGAGAGGATTCTTTTCAGAATCCTGAGAGGATTCTTTTCAGAATCCTGAGAGGATTCTTTTCAGAATCCTGAGAGGATTCTTTTCAGAATCCTGAGAGGATTCTTTTCAGAATCCTGAGAGGATTCTTTTCAGAATCCTGAGAGGATTCTTTTCAGAATCCTGAGAGGATTCTTTTCAGAATCCTGAGAGGATTCTTTTCAGAATCCTGAGAGGATTCTTTTCAGAATCCTGAGAGGATTCTTTTCAGAATCCTGAGAGGATTCTTTTCAGAATCCTGAGAGGATTCTTTTCAGAATCCTGAGAGAATTCTTTTCAGAATCCTGAGAGGATTCTTTTCAGAATCCTGAGAGGATTCTTTTCAGAATCCTGAGAGGATTCTTTTCAGAATCCTGAGAGGATTCTTTTCAGAATCCTGAGAGGATTCTTTTCAGAATCCTGAGAGGATTCTTTTCAGAATCCTGAGAGGATTCTTTTCAGAATCCTGAGAGGATTCTTTTCAGAATCCTGAGAGGATTCTTTTCAGAATCCTGAGAGGATTCTTTTCAGAATCCTGAGAGGATTCTTTTCAGAATCCTGAGAGGATTCTTTTCAGAATCCTGAGAGGATTCTTTTCAGAATCCTGAGAGGATTCTTTTCAGAATCCTGAGAGGATTCTTTTCAGAATCCTGAGAGGATTCTTTTCAGAATCCTGAAAGGATTCTTTTCAGAATCCTGAGAGGATTCTTCTCAGAATCCTGAGAGGATTCTGCTCAGAATCCTGAGAGGATTCTGCTCAGAATCCTGAGAGGATTCTGCTCAGAATCCTGAGAGGATTCTGCTCAGAATCCTGAGAGGATTCTGCTCAGAATCCTGAGAGGATTCTGCTCAGAATCCTGAGAGGATTCTGCTCAGAATCCTGAGAGGATTCTGCTCAGAATCCTGAGAGGATTCTGCTCAGAATCCTGAGAGGATTCTGCTCAGAATCCTGAGAGGATTCTGCTCAGAATCCTGAGAGGATTCTGCTCAGAATCCTGAGAGGATTCTGCTCAGAATCCTGAGAGGATTCTGCTCAGAATCCTGAGAGGATTCTGCTCAGAATCCTGAGAGGATTCTGCTCAGAATCCTGAGAGGATTCTGCTCAGAATCCTGAGAGGATTCTGCTCAGAATCCTGAGAGGATTCTGCTCAGAATCCTGAGAGGATTCTGCTCAGAATCCTGAGAGGATTCTGCTCAGAATCCTGAGAGGATTCTGCTCAGAATCCTGAGAGGATTCTGCCCAGAATCCTGAGAGGATTCTGCTCAGAATCCTGAGAGGATTCTGCTCAGAATCCTGAGAGGATTCTGCTCAGAATCCTGAGAGGATTCTGCTCAGAATCCTGAGAGGATTCTGCTCAGAATCCGGAGAGGATTCTCCTCAGAATCCTGAGAGGATTCTCCTCAGAATCCTGATGGGATTCTCCTCAGAATCCTGAGAGGATTCTCCTCAGAATCCTGAGAGGATTCTGCTCAGAATCCTGAGAGGATTCTGCTCAGAATACGGAGAGGATTCTGCTCAGAATCCGGAGAGGATTCTCCTCAGAATCCTGAGAGGATTCTCCTCAGATTCTTTTCAGAATATAGAGAGAATTTCTTTCAGAATACTGAGAGGATTCTTTTCGGAATCCTGAGAGGATTCTGCTCAGAATCCTGAGAGGATTCAGCTCAGAATCCTGAGAGGATTCTGCTCAGAATCCTGAGAGGATTCTGCTCAGAATCCTGAGAGGATTCTGCTCAGAATCCTGAGAGGATTCTGCTCAGAATCCTGAGAGGATTCTGCTCAGAATCCTGAGAGGATTCTGCTCAGAATCCTGAGAGGATTCTGTTCAGAATCCTGAGAGGATTCTGTTCAGAATCCTGAGAGGATTCTGCTCAGAATCCTGAGAGGATTCTGCTCAGAATCCGGAGAGGATTCTCCTCAGAATCCTGAGAGGATTCTCCTCAGAATCCTGATGGGATTCTCCTCAGAATCCTGAGAGGATTCTTCTCAGAATCCTGAGAGGATTCTCCTCAGAATCCTGAGAGGATTCTCCTAAGAATCCTGAGAGGATTCTTGACAGAATCCTGAGAGGATTCTTTTCAGAACTCCTGAGAGGATTCTCTTCAGAATCCTGAGAGGATTCTTTTTAGAATCAGGTTCTCCTCAGAATCCTGAGAGGATTCTCTAAAGAATCCTGAGAGGATTCTCCCCACCACCCTGAAAGGTTTGTGCTCAGAATCCTGAGAGGGTTCTTCTTAGAATCTTGAGAGGGTTCTTCTCAGAATCCTGAGAAGATTCTACTCAGAATCCTGAGAGGATTCTTTTCAGAATCCTGAGAGGATTCTTTTCAGAATCCTGAGAGGATTCTTTTCAGAATGCTACAAGGATTCTTTTCAGTATCCTGAGAGGAGTTTTTCCTGAAATCTGAGAGGATTCGTTTTAGAATCCTGAGGGGATTCATTCCAAAATCCTAAGAGGATTCGTTTTAGAATCCTGAGGGGATTCATTCCAAAATCCTAAGAGGATTGTCCTCAGAGTCCTGAGAGGATTCTTTTCAGAATCCTGAGAGGATTCTTTTCAGAATCCAGAGAGGATTCTTTCCAGAATCCTGAGAGGATTCTTTTTAGGATCCTGAGAGGATTCATTTCAGAGTCATGTGAGGATTTTTTCCTGAAAGGATTCTTTTGAGAATCCTGAGAGGATTTTTCTCAGAATCCTAAGAGGATTGTTCTCAGAATCCTGAGAGGATTCTTCACAGAACCCCAAGAAGATTCTTCACAGAATCCTGAGAGGATGCTTCAAAAAATTCTAAGAGGATTCTTCGCATAATTCTGAATCTCATATCGTTTGCGATTAAGAATAAATTTGAGATATCTGCATTCAAAATGGCACTTCCACTTTGCTAGATGAATTCATCAAAATAATTTTTTACAATTGCCACTACAGATCCGGTTTTCTCTCTTTCTGAAACGCATTTCACCAGCCAGCGGCAGCCTTTTTCTGGTAAAGGTGTCATGCGTTGGGACGTTTCGCGGTAGATTCCTACTTTTTTCCCTCGTTATATAACACAGAACATGACTTTTCAGAACAGACAGAATTCGATTCGCAGCTCCTCCTTGTTACGACGACGTCGGAAAAGCTACCAACAAAAATGCAAAACCACCACCCAATGGGTTCGACAAAACGACGAGGATTTATCCCCAGTATTGGAAAACATGGAAAAATTCCTGTGTCCTGTGTCCCACTAACAACCGGACATTGCACTGCATTGGACGGCGGCGCCATTGTCGTTTTGTTTCGTTAACGGCGGCAAATGAATTATAATTCGGTGAAAGGTGTATTTCACACGAGGAAAAAAAAACGCGCTACACATTCAGCGAATTGGTCCCCGAGGACCAATAAAGTGAGATTTGTGAACATTCATAGAGCTCTAGCTCTATGGGGGAGAGTGTGAACTATGCGATGACCATTGCGCCCGGACTGGACGTTCCGGAGTCAGGATTATGCGGAGGTGAAAATGGCGAAAAGCCTCAGCTTTTCACAGCAGGGAGCTTTCGTTTGCAAGACGAATGGACGCTGATATATCTCCACCTTTTTTTATTTGGTCCACCGTTTTGTTTCAGGGTGGGTTGCCAAAGGCGGTGTTCATTAATTTTATTTTGATAAATGTTTGCTTTCTATTGAAAGGGTCATTTATTTTCCTAGAAGAACTTTAATGCTCCCTCGTTGTTCCCGTAACGAGAAGTCGTTTGCAAGTAATTTCGATCATTTACAGTGATTTATCCATGATAAAAGGAAGCAGATTGGTATTTATGATTTTTTTTCTACGAAATTCAACAAAAAAAGAAAACAACATGCTAATTTTCCGCTTTTCATCTCTACAATTCACGGCTGTAATTATCACAACCATTCATGTAATTGCCAACCTGCTGAGTACACTGAGCTGTATGTGCGGCAGTCCAATCAACCAAAGGCGTCGCCTGTGGTTGACCACAATGATTCGTTTACGCTTTCCCATGTTCAGCTAGTTTCGTCACCAATTTTTTCTCGGCCAAATTGAAACGGTTCAGAACGGCAATTTACTTCGTTGAAAAATAACGAGAAAAAAAATCGATCAATCATACATGATGTGATTGAATCAACTATATTATTGTATGGTTATTGAATTTTCACATTTGGTTTGTACACTCAGTATGACCTTTTTGAATCATAAATAGATCCTTGGATTGAGAGTTCCTATGGGATCCCGATTGCAGTATTGGTAATAATCAATAAGAGAGAATAAGATAGAATGCTGATGATAATAGTGATATCAATTATACTGTGATGATACTCTGATGATAATGATCAGTGTTGAGAATTATCGTTATCATCACGTGATAATCGTTAGATCCGATTTCTGATGTCACCCTTCTTAAATGATACGAGCCAAATTGCATATCACGCTCAAAATTCTACACATTTAGTGATTTTCATCCTCGCCCCTTTGAAACGATGACAGTTGCAGAGTATGGTGCAGGCCGGTTGTGAGAGAATCAATCTCTTTCTGTAGTGATGAGCAAAGTGAGAGTATATCGTAGACAGAGCGCACTACGTGATGCGCTTTGTGTATGCGTTCCAACTAAGCTATACGAATCGAATGGGTTCGTGACGTCTTGCCGTGCTTGTACTAATCCATGTGCATCGTTTTCAATACCGTTGTGCGTGCCTTTGATTCCCACATCAAGACGTGAAGGTGAGAGTCATGATAATCACATCCATATCAGTGGTGATAGTCACTAAACGAAGATGGTGGCTGACGATTGTGGGAGTCAGTCTTCCTGGCGTTAGCGACTATAGCGAGAGTAGCCAGCCGGATTTTGTGATTACGAAATAATAATTTCCTCAGCTTTTTTGGGAGTTAGAGTAAAAAATATTACAAACTCAATGCTGAGACATCTTGTCCCATACGATTCATTCAAAAAGAAGATCCAAAAATATTTTCAAGATTCTCACCAGACTTTCCCCTTGAATCAACAGTTTCATTCCGCCGTAATGCATCCGACAAATTCCATAAAACCAAATATGATGCTACTCACACTGCACACTACTGGTTACTTCTCTTGGCTCTTGGCACACACACGTCTGCTGGCGGCATTGGCAGTCAGTCCTCTTAGTCCAAGACCATACATTCATGAGTTCATCCGCCGCAGTTGGCAAACAGCAACATAGTCCCACCCCGACCCTCCAACATCAACGACCTATGACTGGGGGGTCAGTCAGATGGTGCAGTCAGTCAGTCAGCCATGCCATGCACTAAAACTGGAAACAAACTGGAACAGAACCGTATGTAAACGGTCTCATTTTTGCAATTAAATTTTCGTAACTACCCGGGATGTTTCCGACGACGACGGGTGCACTGCTGCTGCAGCAGTTGTGACCTGAGCTGACAAAGGTTCCGTTTCCCCGTTTTATTTTCTTGAAATATGCTCAACCGTTTTTGGTACCGTTCTGTAACTATTTGCACTTCTCTGTTGGCGGTGGATGTGTCTATTTTTTCTTGGTACGTTGAGGTTATGTTTGCTTGAATTTGTTTCAATGAAATATGCTGAAGTTGATTTTTGAGTGATAAAATTAAAACACACCTTTAGAATACTGGATTGAATTTGTAAACTTTAAATCTCACATTTCTTATGTATTTAGATCTTATCTTGGAGTTAATCACCTCAGAAACTCGTGGAAAAATATGAAGAAGCAGTACAATTTTCAGTGATGTCCTAAAACGAAACCTAGCGGAGAATTTTTGATGAACTTCCACTAAAACGTTTCAAAATTACACTAGGAAACGAGAAATTGAATGCACACCACCATTTTGTTTAAGCTCGTGAAAAAAACTTTAATGGGATACAAGAGTACAAAAATAAATCAACAATTTTTTTTTTTTTTTTTTTGAAAGGTTTCTAGCGGCACGCCGACGGACGTACAAACCTCTCCCATCACTGTGCGCACAAGCGTCTCGCGTTTGCGCGGACAACGACAGTTCACTAGGCCTTTGGATAGGATAGAGAACGTAATCCTTCAGAAGCAGTTCACCAGCCGTGCACGGAATATATCGTCCAGTAAGACACTGTTGCGTACTGACTCAGAAGGTTACGGTAGAAGGTGTGAAAGTTACGGTTTTGTCATATGGTCGATTTTGTATTTGTTTTTTTTTTTGTCATGTCAAGGTTTAAAGAATGTTATTGTTCATATTTATGCTGTGCCCTATAATTCAGTAATCGTTGGTGTGCCTATGATCTGTTAGATAGTCGATGTGTTTTTTATGTCCATTTTCGTTGATCCTCATTTTAGTACTGTTTTTATTATCTTTGAAAGTTGTCTTTCGTCTGCATCCCTAGCACTATCAGCATCGGTCCAAAAAAGTCCATATTAAAGAAAACCTTTCATACACTCAGTCGAAAAATGTAACAATATCTAATTTGTCATAAATAGTCTACATTAGTCAAAGTCGAAGTAGTTAGTTTTTGTCGATTTCGTCTTGATCACACGTTAGCTTCGAATCTATAAGCAAGCACTGTTAAATGCTGCACTTCCCACTATTAGTTTCTTAGTTATTTATAGAGTTATTATAGAGAAAATTGAATCACGAAAGCACATCAAATGTTGAGAACTATGTATTAGCAAATTGAATACGCGAGATACTATAAATTATTTCATCTTTAAATTAAATTTGTATTTGTATAGTGTATTTGTTAAAATTAACCGAATAGTGGGAAGCCCAGGAAACAGTTCAAAGTCTGCTGCCTCAAAAAAGATTCCGAGACTCGTCACAAATCACAAAAAATTGCATTATGATTCACAACGACTCTCGAAACCTTCCCAGACTCAATCGACCGGAACTGTTTTCTGGGTATAGAAACTACTAGGCCCCAGAAGGTCCCTCCTGTTTATCGAGCATTTCTGATAAATCAGCCATCTGTAGCAGCCGGTTCGCAATGAACAGTTGGAGGCGCATTAAAGTGTTAAAGGTGATATTTTCATTACAAAAATTACAATTAACATCCTTCACTTTAATACCGTCGAACCCTGTGATCTTGGCCAGGGACAAAAATGAATCAACAAACTTATTCTCTAATCCTGGAAAACATCAAGTCATTCCTCAGGAATTCAGAAGTATCTTGTCAATACAATGCGTTGTAGTGCTATTGTAATAGGGTGACGAAGGGTATTATCGGCAGATTTGTTCTCTTCGGGGGGTTTTTGTGGGCCAAACTGCCTTAAATTTGGGCATATAACTCAGCTTGCTTCGGAAGGATTTGGAGCCAACTCTGAGATCAACAGGTTTCAAAAAACCTTCTATACCGAAAATAGGTAAGTTTCCGTATTTGCTATACATTGCATTTGTATGGTAATTATTTCCCAAGAAAGTGCTGAAACCCCTTGAAGAAATACCAGAAATATTCTACAGAAATGAAAGATTTCGATAAACCTGAAATAACTTTCCGGAGAGTATCTCATCAGAGTTTCACTATGGTGGCTCCAAAGAGGATCTACAAAAAAAAGTCATTAAATCTGTTCTTGAGTAATGCCGCAAGGATGACTTTACAAGAAAAGAGCAAAAAGATCAAATCCGCCCATTCTGTTAAAGGACAGCCTCGTTAGAAATGCAATATGGCCACTACTATGGCCGACTGCCCATGATCGCATAGTTGACGTAACCACCATTGGCAAAAGTCAGCATATACAAGCTAATATCTGACGCAGCTACGTATATGTGACCAGTTTTATTGAATACAACTCAAAATCTAACCTTTATTTAGATGTCAACGTGGAAAAATAATTAATTTCGAAATATTCCTAGCTAAAACTTCAAAAGTGTGTTGAAAACTACAGTGGCGCTTAAGTCAGCTATGTGAATATGGGCAGTTTTGCACTTACTCACGATTTTAAGCGCACAAATCTTATAGAAAACTAAACCGCTTATTTAAGGGACAAACGCCTTGAAATCCCGCTTCAACAGTGCACCAGAACTTCAGACGCACAAATCTCAAGAAGAAAACTTTAAACTACAGTGCATTTTATTATTCTGTTCTTGCTCACTTGTAATAGGGTATCGCGCTACTTGGGCGGTGGCTTCTATATTCGTCTGTTTGCCACTATAACTCAGCCAATTTTGAACCAATTGACTTGAAATGTTGTACACGGGTAGATATTATACCTTTCTCACTGCATTCCAATAATTGTGTCAATTGGTTCAAATTTGACTGAGTTATAGTGGCAAACAGACGAATATAGAAGCCACCGCCCAAGTGGCGCGATTCCCTAAGCTTAAAATAAGAAGATCAGCTGCGCTGGTTTTGTTTACGAAGAGATTTGTGCGCACGAAATCGTGAGTAGGTGCCATTTTGGGATCCTAACAAGTCTGTCCTTAAGGCTCAATTGAGAATAGCAAATGTTCCAGAACTAAAAAAGGCACTTTTTTTTAAAATGATCCACAAATCGAAGAAAATAAGAATATCCGATTGTTTATTTAGTCAATTATGACAATCATGCACGGTGGATTTGTTCGCTTTTTCGTCATTCTGGAGAAAAGTGCCTTTTCAGTTTTGAATAATAGGTGATTCTCATTTGAGCCATAAGCTTAATCCAAATGAGCAAGAATGAAACTCGAATTACACTATCGCTAGCAGTTTACTCCTTATGATTTGTGCATTTGAGGTTCTAATGTAATGTAAAACTGGGATTCCAAGATGTTTGTCATTAGACTAAACTAAAATGTTCATAAGAGGTGCCACAATTCGTTAATAAGTACCTGTTGTACCCAGAATTAGGTTTGATTAAGTGCCGCCAGCTCTGCCCATGATCGCATAGTTGACGTAACCACCATTGCCAATGTCAGCATTGACAAACTAATATATATTGCATGTGTCTAATTGTAACCAGTTTTATTCAATAGAGCACAAGATCTAATCACTAGCTAGATGTCAACGTGAAAAAAACTCAAACTTGTCGTTATTCATAATTAAAATTTCAAAAGTGTGTTGGAAACTACAGTGGCGCTTACGTCGACTATGGGAATATGGGCGCTATCAACCACAGTCCCATCAACACTTGATAAAGACCAAACTTGCATCACCCTGTCTTTGCGCCTACTGATCCGATCTACTTATTTCGTGACCATCACCACTGATACGAACATGATTGTCATGACTCTCTCCACCATATCTTGCTATAGGAAGCAGAGGCACGCACAACGGTGAAACGGTGGTAGCTGGTTCGTATCACTAGGGGAAAGGTGATTGATATCAGAAATAGAATCTCACGATTATCTCGTGAGGATCGCGATAATTTTCAGCACTATCTGGAACAATTATAACCATTCTCATCGCCAGTATTCATGATTTAAAAAAAGCGTAATGCGAAGCTATTCTAGGTTTCAGAAAACAAAATATAATGACGCGTCACGAAATTAGGACTCTGGTAGTATAAATATGACTCCGAGTTATAAAATCATGTCTCAGATTCTTTAATTATGTCATGTATCCGAACCATAAATTATTAAAGTGTCAGAAGACAATTCAAGATGATATTACTTGTTATTTTGTTCTGGAAACGTGCTGCAGGAATCAGACCTATTCCTAAAGGAACAACAGTCACACCCAATTTCCATTTCCAAATAAGTCCAAATTAGTCCATATGAAAGTCAAAGCAACTCAGAAACTTATGTTTCTGAGTGCAACTAATGAGCATCAAAATCTTTCAATTTTTCTAACTTTCATGGCGATTTCAACAAAACCGTTTAAGTGTATAACAGCCATGTGTCGAGAAGATTTCCAGTCAAAAATTACCGCATTATGTGTAAGTTATGCACCGGATATCTTGATTCTCATGCACGGCCTCCCGCAGGGATTACTCAATGAATGTATTCAGCAATTCCCGATGATTCTCCATGCATTTCTCTTGGGATTTCTACCAGGTTTCATCTCGCGATTATTCCCGAGAATCCTATAGGGCATAGGTTCCCAAATTTTCAGGTACGCCACCCCCTTTGGCCAGCAGACGTACTTTTCGCGACCCACCATATAAATTATCTCATTTGATGACTGTTACACACACTTATTTTAGAGACAGTTCGGATTACCGAAGTTCAGTACAGTTTTACCGAAGTTCAGTTATTTTTTACCGAACGTTCGTTGAACATTACCGATTGTTCAGTACAGTTTTCGGTACTTAACTTCGGTAATAATTTGCTGAACATTCGGTAGTCCGAACTTTTACCGAAAATAGAACAGCTGAATACGGTACTTTATTTTTTTAAGTGTGCAGTAAAATATTCGACTGACCCTCGGGGGGTCGCGACCCACAGTTAGGGAAACCATGCTATAGGGATTCATCCCAGAATTTCTCCTGGAAATCCTTCCACTATTCCTAGAAGGATTCTTCATGAAAAAAAAAATCTTTTAATGATTCCTTCAGGGTTTCCTACATGATACTATCAAGGATTCCTCCACGATTTTCAGTGAGTCCTTCAGAGATTCCCACGGGGTTCTTCACTGATTTATTCCGGGACACTTTCCACGATTTCTTGCAGGACATTTTCGGGATTCCTTCGATAGTCCTTTCTGGTGATTCTCTAGGGATTTATCCTGGGATTTCTTCAGGATTTCCTCCAGGTTTATGTAAAGGATTCCTCCACGGTTTTTTTTTTTGAAATTCTTCCAGGAATTACTTTAGGAATATTTTCTGTCACTCCATCAGGGATTTCTTTATTGGTTATCCGGGGATTCTATTTGGGAAAGCTTTCGAATCCTTTCGTGCATTATTTGGCGTATTAGTGTTAATTCCGGGATTTCTACATTGATCCATCCTGGGGTTTCTTTAGAGATTTACCCTGGGATTTCTTCAGAGTTTCCTCCAGTATTCCAAAGATTTCTCCACGATTTTTTTTTCTGAAATTCCCTCAGGAACTCCTCCCGGGATTTTTTAGCGATTTGTCCCGGGATACCTCTAGGGATATTTTCTTTACTTTACTTCAGTTACTTCAGGAATATTTTCCGTCACTCCATCAAAGATTTCTTTATTGGTTGTCCAGGGATTCTATTTGGGAAAGCTTTCGAATTCTTTCATGTATTATTTGGGGTTTGAGGTTAATTCCGGGATATCTCCACAGTTCCTTCCTGGAGTTTCTTTTCCTTCAGTATTAGATCAAAGATTTTTCCACGATTTTTATTTCTGAAATTCCCTCAGGAATTCCATCCGGGATTCTGTTAGGCCGGGATTTGTCCATCAGGGGTTTCTTTGTTGATTCATCCACGGATTCCCTTAGAAGGATTGCTCCGGGAAATGCCTCCGGATTCTTTCATGGATTATTCTCGAGGATCCATTAGGCATTCTTCCGAGATTCCTTTAGGAATTCCTCCTAAAATTCCTTCTATGATACTTCCGGAATTTCTCCAATGATTTTTTGTGGGATTTTTTAGAAATTGCTTTTAACTTCCTTTAGATATTCTCTCAAAAATTCTTCCCGTAATTCCATAAAAAATCCCCCGGATTTTTTCAGAAATTCTTTTATTGATTTCTTCCGGAATTCTTCCTGCGGATTCCCAGGAATCCTTTCGGCATTCTGTCAGGTATTCATCCTGATATTTAGGAATTCCTGGATCCCTTCAGAGATTCCTCCCGGGATGTCTTTTTTGCGATTCTTTTCAGGATTCCTTCGACGTTCATTCCGAAGTTTGCTTCATGGTTTTGTTCTTGGATCCTTTTAGGGATTCCTCCAGGAGTTTTCCAGCAGTTCTTACTAGAGCTTTCTCCCGGGATTTCTCCTGGGATTCCTTTCGGAGATCTTTCCGGTATTCCTTCAGGAATCCTTCATTAATACTCCTCGGGATTTTTGATTGAGTTTTTTTTTCCAGATTTCTTTTAGTGATTACTCAAAAATTCATTCAGAAATGCTTTCAATTATTCTTCCCGGGAATTCTTCAAGGATTCTACCGGGATTCTCTCAAAAATCTCTTCCGGAATTTCTTCAGGACCTTCTCCAGGATATTCAAAGCGACTCCTTTTGAGATGCTTTCAGGGATAACTCCAAGATACGTTCAGGGATTTCTGCCGGATTTCCTTCGAATATTCCATCAGATTTTTTTCTGTGTTTTCTCCCGGCACTCCTTCAGGGACTTTCTTTCGTGGCTTCCTTCCAAAAATCCTTTAAGAATTACTCCCAGGATTTCTTCATTAAGTTCTGTGGGATTCTTTAACTGATTCTACCTTCAGAGATTCTTTCAGGGATTTCTTCAAACATGCACCCCAGGATATGTTTAGGGATCTATGCCGGAATCCAATAATTCATGTCTCCCAGGGGAATTTCTTTAGAGATTTCTCGGAGATGCTTCCGGCGTTTGTTCAGGTTTTTTCTTCCAAAATTTATTTGAGGATTCATTCCGCAATTTCTGCTGGATTGTTTTAGGACTTTCTTCATGATTCTTTCCGAATTTCGTTTAAGGATGGCGCCCAGTATTTCTTCATGGATTCCTCCCAAGATTTTTCATTCAGGGAATACATCCAAGATCCTTTTAACGATTTTTCCCGGAATCCTTTTGGCTTTTCTCCAGAGATTCTTTCGTCGACGCTTCTCTTGATTCCTTCTAGATTTCTAATCTTCTGGGAATGCTTCCTGGGTTATTTCAAGGATTCCTCCAGAATTCTCTCAGAGACTTCTCTTGAGATTCATTCGGTGATTACTCCAGAATTTTTTTATGAATCGCACCCGATATTCCTTCAAGGTAGTCTTACGAGATTCTTTCAGGAATTCCATCCAGTGATTCCTTCCGATATTCCAGCTAGAATTTCTCTCAGGTTTTTTTGCCTGAAACTGGATTACTCCTCGAATTGCTGGGAGTATTACTTCATGAGGGTAAGAAGGGAGTTCTTCGATAGCCGAAGTTACATGACTACTTAGGTATGGAAAACTAGTCCACAAAGGGTAGAAAAACGCCAAAAATCGATAAAAAAAATGCAGCGTTATTCATTAATTCCACCTTACGAAAAAAGTTTGAACCAACCAGGAACACTCTTAGCATGGAATAAAAAAGGTTCGAATCAGATCAAATAAGAGTGCGAGCGTTAGAGAAAAATCAGAGATTTTTTGGAGATTTACATACATTTCTGTAGTAAGTTGTAGTCCTTTTGTAGGAAAATGAGAAGTATACTCTTACCTATCGTTAAATCTGTGTAGTTGATTCGAAAACACTCACCTGAAAGTACAAAAGAGAAACAGAAAAATATTGATTAATACATCAGCGTTTTCAATTTTATTATTAACAATGTATCAATAGATTCAGTATGATTCAATAGATGTAACAAAAATCTTATGTAGACCTTACATGCATCTTTTTAACTTTATTTAAAAGCTCATGCGTCATTAGGCATGACGGAGCCACATGCAGCTTCTTGTAGAAGATTTAAATAACAGTGGAAACGTCGGACGAGGTAAGAACGTTACACTTTTTCAGGCCAAATATTCATCCATAATTGTAAAATTGAAGCATTATGATGCATATTTTTGCCAAACAAGTTCACACTCTTGAAAATAGTAATTTTAATCCCACTCATCCATTTAAACCAGATCGGTTGGATTAAATCCATTCTACTTCCGATCGGAAGCACCCCCAGTCACAAATAAAGCTTCCGCTCTCGCATCATTTATTTCTGAATTAATTCCACACATCCAGCTGGCAGCTTACCGGTGAATAGTAGCGAGCGAAGCGCGAGCGCGGCAAAATCCAAAAATGATAACAATGTGAAACAGTAGACTTTATTCCACTACCGTTGGTTGTTCAGCCGGAGCTTTAACCAGGAAAATCATCCGAAAACCGAACAGGCGAACAGTGATTTATCCGTCGAAAGTGAATGAACGACTTTTGCAGCCCAGGCCAGAATGGTAGTGCTGCTGCACATGAAAGCCATATGTGCGGCCACCAAACTGGCGGATAATGGCGGCATCGACCAAAGGATGCCGGGAAGACAAAAAGGAAGTGAGACGTATGTGTGCAACAAGGCGTACCAAATTAACGGTCCAATAAATTCTTGGATGCTCAGGAGCTGGGGGCTCCTGCTAGGGATGGAGCACCGTTTAGTATGTGTTGATATGGCTGGTCTTCCGTCGGATTGTTGGAAGCTCACATTCAGGATTTTGCGATTTGAAATCTTAACATAAGAAACAATGAGCATCGAAGAAGTCCACAAAACTATCATAAAACCTAAATTATTAAATTTAATTCTGTGGTGGTTTTAAGCACTTCCTATTTGGCTTTAAAAATATCGCTAAATATTCTTTTCATCTAAAACAGTTTTTTTCTGTAATTTATATTTTTAATGCGATAGGAATTGGTAACGCTCTTATTAAACTTTTGAACTGCACAGTGTACTCAGTGCTTCGTACTATTTGACGTCTTTCAAGCGGTACGCGTCATAAGATATCAACCCCTTGAATTGAAAATTGTCATAGTGGTTTCAACGACAAACTTCTTCCGATTTTTGCTTTTTTCCATATAGAATTACTATACTTAAAACTTCTCAAAAGTTTGAAGTTTGCATCACCTATATCCAATGGTACCTAACAAAATACTACTCCAGTCTAGATAAAGTTTTACCAGATAAATAATTCACGTCAAACTCCAAACAACCCACATAACAAAAATTCCATCAAAAGAATCATTTGATCCGGTGTTCTCCAATGTTCACATTCCAACCATCCTTCTTGTGCTTGTTCCGGATCGATAATCCCTAAAAGAAAACGAACAACACCCCCCAAAAAAACCGAGACAATTCTCCCCAGCCAGCATGGCCGATTTTCCCATGTGATCCCAAATGATTACGTGGAGGCGCCAGCAAACTTTTCCCACCATCATCTAAAACCAATCTGTTTTTCCTCGCCGGTTGGTGATGGTGAGCTAGCTGGCTGACTAACCGACTGACTGGCCGAATAAATCATCATGACCAGAAAAAAAGCGTCTTCCGAAATCGATTGTGACGAGGAGGATGACGACCACCCGATGAAGAAGACGAATGGTGGTGATTTGATGTGACATGGAGTAGGATTCACCCTGGCTTGGCTGAGTGACTGACTAGCTGGGCTGACTGACTGCAGGGAATGAATCAATTGGGTGTGTATCGTTTTTCCTAACATCTTCCCCGAGGGCTACGATTGAGATCTGTTTGGTTTGTGACTGTACTGATTTGGAGCACTGAAAGGTTCTTGGTTCTTGTGGGAAACTAATGTGACGGAAAGTGATAGCACTCCAGTGGCCTCGACACAGTAGGTTTTAATACAGTTTAATCATAAGTGATACTAGTAATCATAGTGAAACAATATTTGATCTGATGGAGTGAGATGTGAGCGATTAGAATATGAGATGCGAGCAGATGAATTTGTGAATGAGCGAATAAAAATTAAGTGATATTATACATATTGAAGCATCACTACAGAAGTACTACAGAAAAACTGGAGTACTACTAATTTAAACACCACGTTTAGAGAAAAAAAAACAATAGAGATGTGAATAGTAAAATTAATAATAATTCCCACACATATAATGAAAACATTCGTCGAAATAGTACGACGTTTATATGTTTGAGTTTAACTTAAAGTTTCTCTAAAATGTTCAAAAATTTAAAAGCAATCTGTATCAGAAAACGATACAAAGTGATGTGAAGAGTCATCGTGAAGACTTGACGGAACAAAATGGCATGTGAATAGGGTCACTTAATAATAAGAATACAAATTTTAAAATGGAAATATCAACTGTGCAATTCGTAATGTTTTGTTCAATATGTTGCTTGCTGTAAAAATAGGATCAAGAGTGTCGAATTAAGAGTCGAACAGCATTTGTTAACCCTAGTAGGATGTTCGGGTTAATATGACCCAGACAGGCATGCTAAATGAAGAGATGTGAGTAAGCTTCTATTGTCAGTGCACTAACTGAAATGAGAAGTGATGTATTGAGTTCTGCGGCTTGGGTGATACGAAATTAGCAATTGAAAGTGTGAGCAGTCACATAAGAAATGACTGGTGACAAACTGGCGTGAGATGTGAACAGTCATATGTTACAAGATTGTACTAAGTGAGTGAGATGAGAACCATTGAACATCAGATGCCTACAGACTTTTTTTCTTCTATTAATGAATGTGGTATTCAAAATGTGACAATATCATTCGAAGAAGGATGTAAGTGATCAAACATTATAATCGGTATACATATGTTTGAGATGTGAGCCGAATCAATGCAGATATGAGTTCTGAATTCTGTCGGAGATTCTTATTACATCAATTGTAAAATTTCTGGCTAACCTGATCAGTAATTTGGCAAGCACATTAATAGATTTTTAGTTATTTATCAAAATTAAAATATTACGGTATAAAGAGATGTGAACAGTTTAACGTGGCAATTCTAAGTTATGGGCAATAAAATATGACTAAACCATACTAGATGAGGCCAACATCTCAATCGAACATTAGATAACAGCAGGATTGTTTTGGTTATGAACTAAAAATGATCCTTTTAAAAAGAGAAGTTTTTATTAGCTTGGTGGGGATGTAGGCCGTTTATATGTAGACTGAAATGGAATCTCTTGAACGTAGGGTACGGAACATTTGGACAGTGATACTACACGTATGTCACTAAGAGATAGCGGAAAACTGCCCAAAATAGGACCCCCAACACAAGTGACCCCGCTCCCTATTTTATTGTCATTAGATATTAGACATGTTCTGACACAATGGGATGTGAACAGTTTCATGCGACGTATCGGTGTAAGCGACATGCGCTTGATTGTACACGAGGTGCCAGCAGTCTGGTTTCGCGAAAGCAAATAAGTGCGGTGTGATCTGTTGAGTACTAAAACTTGAACAAAGATTGATTTCAGTGTGTGAATAGTTCACATCTGTGAGCCGATGGAATGCGAAGGTGAATAACGATTCCCACTGGAAATCCTAATCAGATTCATCGGAAGATTGCTGACGAATAGTTCGGCAGAAACGCCTTGATCGATGCTCAATCAGATTTCTTAATATTATTTTTTCAAGTTATTTATTCAAATTCAAATGTTATGACATGGAGAGATGTGAGCAGTCAAAAGTTGTCGTTTTTAGCAATTCAAGAGCAAGATTGAATATGAGATGCCAATAGTGTCAATTTGTTACTAAACTTAAGAGATAGCTGATCTCTCGCGTTACATTTGAAAAGGGTCTATCCCTAAGATGTAAACAAATCGATTTTGATACCATTCCATAGCATTCCCAAACAGTAACCTACTGTGCAAAGATCACCCACCTAATCATTAACCTTATCAGAATAAACCCCACCTTCAAAACGGCCTATCCCTGCTTTTTTCCAATCATTGATAAGCCCGATGCTCCAAATGGGCCAGTAACGGTAAAATTTTGTTTACATTGGTAGGCCTTCTCGTTTAAAGGGCCGACAACCAGAAATTTTCCGAACGGCTCCCGGCCCGAGCGCCGAGAGACAGAATTTCTCTCTCTCTCAAAAGGAGCCGAGCCTTGATTCGATGTCAACAACGGACTCTCTCGGGAGGCCCAACCACGCTAAGAAATTTAAGAAAGACTCAAAATAAGGCCGACATCGGGTGAAACATTTCAAATTAGCTAAACATCTATAATTTTTCATACTTTTTAAATCAATTTTAATACATTCTTGATTATTGATGCGTAGATACATCTAATCGTGTGTCATCATCAGAATGGAAAGCACGTTGAAAAATCCTCAAACTGGGAAATACGAATAGAAAAAGTGATGGAAAATGTTTGCCACCTTTTTTTGTGGGGATAGGCCCTTTTCAAATGTAACGCAAGATCTGTTGATGAACAAAGTTTGAAGGAATATTGTGATGTAAGCAATGTGAATGTAGATTTAGATGCTATACAAATCTGTGATGAGTCCAAACCTCCTTTTCGCCCAAGTTGTTAAGTCTCCTGGTGAATACCAGGAGAAATCTTTAATGGACTTTGGACGATATCTTGAGTATGATTTTACTTGATCACCCGCTAGCAACAAAAACGTCGATCAAATATATGATGCCTCACATATTTGTCTATCTGTAGAAGTTCTTGTTCTAGAAAATACTCTTACCATTATTTATAGATTTTACAGCCAATAGTCAAAGCTACTTATGTAATATGTATTAAGCCTTCACGCCATGCAAAACGGTGCACCAAAGGTTTCATGATTAACACAGTTATATCGAAATATAAGTCGTTTTAAGAACTCAAATATGAAATGTGAGCAGAAAAACAGTTGATAAATTCATTTCCTACTGTTGTATATAGGGAAACTTACGTATTCTCGGCAGTTTTGTTCTCTTCGTGATGGGGGGTTTTTGAAACCTGTAGGTCTCACAATAGGAAGCAATCAGTGAAGTACTAGATTGAAAGTAGTGAGCTGGATTTTTGTATGGTGAGATGATCAATTCTCCGTTTCTGCAAAGAAATGCTGCAAACAGCGTGGGTTATATGATTTCTGGCCTAATTTGATGCTGTTTGAGCAAAACTTTGGATAACTGTGTTGTTGAAGTTGCAAGAAATAAACAATACAACAACACAGTTACCCAAACTTTTGCTCAAACAGCATCAAATTAGGCAAGAAATCATATAACCCACGCTGTTTGCAGCATTTCTTTGCAGAAACGAAGAATCGATCATCTCACCATACAAAAATCCAGCTCACTACTTTCAATCTAGTACTTCACTGATTGCTTCCTATTGGCCTCAAATCCTTCCCAACCAAGCTGAGTTATATGCCCAAATTTCAGGCAATTTGGCTCACAAAAATCCCCCATGACGAAGAGAACAAACCTGCCGATAATACCCATCGTCACCCTAATTCAAGTTAAGATTTGGATGAAGAATGCTAATTTGTAACGTAGTTACAAAAGGTCAACAAAAATATAATTTTTATCCAAACCTAATCGCCAAGTAAGATATTTTTCAATTTCAAAACATGGGACCAGCGAGGGTTATCGATCACCTTTTAGTAACTCGAGAGCCCCTGGTGGTGGGATTTAGAACCACCAATTTAAACCTATCATGCAGCAAGCTTACTGGGAGGATCTCATCACTAAAACTAATGACGATTAGCCTCATCAGTTCATACGGGAACTGAAATGTTGTTTTTCTCAAAAGTACAAAAGAAGACTATTGAAAAGAGGGCGTCGCGTGGGTCTAGCATGGTTGAGTCATCCGATGATCTGGTATTCTCAAATCGATCGGTGAGCCAGTTAGAAGTGTCTAAGCAAATTAGAGAAAATGAAGTGTAATAGAGCAGTAGTGATTGAAGGTCGATCGAAAAGTTTGTGTAAGCCCAGATTGTGACTATTAAGAGAAAATTCATTAAATCTAAATTGTAATTTCAGTTTGAGAAACGTAAGGTGGAATTTAAGAAAGCAAAAGTTGGCCCGGTAGCGAAAAGTTTTAATCAGACATTGTGAGTGACCTAGGACTGAAAAGTGTACAAGTAGATAATTGTTCAATCTGTTTCCTATTTCTAACAATTCTCGCAGAAGAAACCTGGAATTAAATGGTCTGAAAGAAAAAAAAACTAAGAAAAGTGTAGTGTGGAATACTGCACGTGTAATACCTCCCTCGAGGCTCAGGTAATGAACCGTTATAATGTACTGTGACCACATGTGAATCCTAGTAAGACAACCGTTGTTAATGCGAACGTTTATTATATCTTTTTCCTTGAAGGACACTACTATCCTTCAAGCGAAGGTGCTAGTGTAGGGTGTAGGGGATAGCGACCAGCCACGCTGTCTCTAGGGACGAGTCAGAAGCTCGGCGACTTGTAGGCTCGCCTCGTCGTCCGCGCCAGTATTCGACCCTCGCGCACCCTGGGCCGAAGGAATCCACGCCTTCCGGAGGAATTCGGACGCTACTAACCGAATATCGCTCCATCGGTCTCGAAGGGAGATTCACACCACGTGAGCGCATTGGCACCGCCCATCACCACCCCGCTTGTCGAACCCCATCGATCGGTGTTAGCAACACGAGAACGGCTCGTAGCCACGAGTGATAAGCACATATGGTGGTGTGATAGCCCGTCATCGTAGTTCGACTGACAGCATCCCCGGTCGAGCGATCGGACTGCTCGAATTACTTCGCTAGCCGATAGCCGAACCCTCTCCGACCCAGCATCACGAGTGAGCAGAGAGACGGTACCGCGCACGGTGTCACGTGTACGGATCGACCGGTAGTCCACCGGAGTGACGACGACATCACAAGGATACAGCCAGGACCCTCACAACTGCAAGCAGGTCAGATCGTTTTGGTTTTTTTTTGTATATGATAATCGTTCGCATTGAACACCCATAGACCCATTTTTGGTCGAAGAAGCGTGCACGCATTAGGGAATAAGAGATAACTAGAGTGTAAGATTTTATTGCCCCCTACCTCATTATAAGATGTTTTCACCCTGAATAGATTTAGAACCGTTTTATGGCACATACTAGTAAATTAATCGAAAGAGGAGAGAAAACTTGATCATTGGTTCAGTTGGTTTTCGTCAGAGATTTGCCCCATCGTTCGTTGGTTCTGGGTATGCGATTTGAACAGTTAACTGTTGCACGGTAGGTTCGGAATTGATCTTAACTTGTGACAAGGACTCGCCTTGAGGAGTCTGGCCGGGATACTCAAGCTGATCCACATGCAAGCCGATTGGAAGTGCTTGCTTGGCGCTTAAGTGGATGCAGTTGATACCAATCGGACCTCGTAACACGATACCGTTACATTTTGGCGCCCAACGTGGGGCCTTTGGAAAAATTAGGGCGAAAGAACCAATTTGGATCTCTAGATGCGAATTGCGACAAATTTTGATTTTTAGTTGCGAATCTCAATAATAGGGCGATTAGTATCAAATAGGTTTTGTTTCCATTCAATTTCGATTTTTCTAAGAATCATAATTTAAGGGTCTATACTCACATGAACTCTTAAAAGTAGGTTTGTTGCAATCGGATTCGAACTCGTTAGCATCGGTCGGTTGAATTTACCTAGAATAGTAAACAATATCAATAGGCGGTAAGAAATTTTGAAGGGCTGATCTGTTTACTCTCTTATTATAATTAGTTTTTTTTTTTTGAATGGAAAAACCTTTATTACCTTTAGTATTTGATAATTGTTACGGAATCTTTGAATTTTGAACTGACCTGTCTGAAAATAATTAACGATGGCTTACTCCCTTAACCATGTTGGGGCGGGATCCTACATCAACCCGAACGATTTGTTACCAGATGAAGTGCAATACGAACTGGAAATACGAAATATTAACATGACTAATGCTCCACTTGAAGAACAAAGAGGAGAATTGAGGAAATTACAATTGGAAGAGCTGCGTGGTTCCAGCACTGTAAGGACCAATAAGACGATCGAAGACGAGCTCTCGGTCATCCAAGTGAAACTGATCATGATCAGGCAAGACCTAGAAGTTCAAGGGGGGAAGCAAATGTTGATTTCGCGCTTGCGTCATATACGCTTGAGAGTGAATCGATTGAATGCGATTAACGATCGGCAAACTGCTTTAAAACAAGAGTTGCTCGATGAGATTGAGTTCCTCTTTGAGACGTTTGGTAACCCTGATGACAGAACTCCCGTTAGGGCTACTGCTCCCAACGAACGAGTAATCCCACCACGACACACCGGAGCCATTCCTAGGAACCCGGCGCTGGAATTCCCACCCCCCAGGTCTGAAGAAGATGGAGCAGTTTCCTTGACAATTTTGAGAGAAAACAGGGCAGGCGGTCCAACGGACCCAAGTAGTGGGATGAGACGGCCTAGAGTCGGGTTCATGTCAGACTCTATTCGGAAGTCAAACGTGAATGACAATGCAACTGTGAATCAATCGGTTCGATCGAGTGAATCGTTTAATCACTTGTTTCAAGGCACCCACACATTACCACCGACTTCGACCTTACTCCCAGGACTCATGAATACTTTACCACCTCCACCTGCGAATTTACCACCACCTTTAGTTCCACCTCCATCAACACGTCCACCAACACCAACCTCGCTACCCGCACCACCTCCATCACAGTCCCATCGTCTAGCTCGAAACCCATCTCCAGTCAGACAGCAGAGTCCTGCTACGCCAAATCTTGGGGATACCACGGTTCTTAGAGCCGAAGTGAGTCAAATCGTGCAAGATGTGCTAGGGCCGTTATTGGAGAGTATGTTGGGCCGTATTGCTCAAGGAAGGCAGGAAATGCCGAGAAGAGCCGAGCCTCCTCCAGTTGTCGAAACCACAGCAAGAGGGAGAGACCCCAATCAACAAATGTACGCCACTGCGAACTACGAAAATTCAGGACAAAGATATCCATATCTCGATAGGGAGCCTCAACAACCGCCACCACATCCTGGACTTGGATATCATCGTGTAGAAAACCGAACTTCCACCCCAATTCAAATAACTCACCGAGCAGAACCTCGACCCCAGTCAGTAGCGGATGATCTTCGAAATAATGTTCATGGCCCAGCGCGTTCGGGGGAACAGCCAAATTACGACAGAAACAATCAGAATAAAGTGCCCATTAATAAATGGCCAATAAGGTTTAGTAGAGAACCGAAGGGAATGTCAGTTGAGGAATTTTTGAAGAGAGTTGACGTTTTGGCGCGAAACAATCAGGTTTCCGAAATAGAACTTTTGAGTAAGGCAAATTTTCTGTTTCGGCCGGAATCGCCAGCGGAGATATGGTATTATACGTTCAGCCAAAAATTTACCACTTGGCAGACGTTGAAATATTATTTGCGATTGCGATTCGAAGTGCCAAACAAGGATAAGGTGATCGAGCGAGAGATCCGCGAGCGGAAACAGATGTCCAACGAGACGTTCGTTACGTTTATGGGAGAGATTGAGCGTCTGTGCCAGCAATTGTCGAAACCCATGAACTCGAGAACGAAAATAGGTATCTTGGTTGATAATATGCGCGATTGGTATCGACCCCATCTCGCCTTTATCGATATCGAAAGTATCGACATGGAGACGTTATGTAACCTCTGTTACGAATTAGATAAGTCGGTCTATCGATCGTACGCCCAAAGACCTCGGCAATATCCTGTACATTGCATGGATGAGGGAAGCTGGGACGACGAATCTGGTCAAGAAGACCCAGAAGTTAATGCGATAACCCGAGGAAAACTCCGAGAACAAAAGGGAATCACTGAGAAAAAGGAAACGCCTAAAGAAACAGCTATCAACACAGAAACCCCAATATTGTGTTGGAATTGCAGACAGTTTGGGCATTATTGGAGAGACTGTTCAAGAAGCAAAAGGTTGTTTTGCCACATTTGCGGCCAGCCTGAGGTAGTTGCTATGAACTGCCCAAGTAATCACCGAGGGCCTCAAGCAGGAGCAAAAAACGATTATACGGAAGGGAATTAGGGAGTAACCCTTCCAATCATTCGGATTCAACTCCCCCTCGACAACTTTTCCAAAAGTACCCCCAAATTATGACTATTCAAACAAAGGAGAATAAATGTCCATACCTTACGGTATCGATTTTTGGTACGAAGATTAAAGGACTTTTAGACTCTGGAGCCGCCGCCAGTATTGTTAGCGATACAGATTTACTGACTAAACATAACTTCCTGATGGAGCCTACTAACATTCAAATAAGAACTGCCGATGGAACTCCACATGAATGCGTCACCCTTGTTTTTATCCCTTATACGTTCAAGGGAATAACGAAGGTAATACCCACATTACATGTCCCGAATTTGGCCAAGAAACTGATTCTCGGAAACGATTTCTGGAAGATGTTCAAAATTACACCCGCATGTGAAGAGAACGGGATTCTTACACGACTGGAGACCAATTGCGTCACCAGTAGTCCAATGAGTTTAAACTGTCTAGAACAATATTTTGACGAGGGTGTTGAAATAAATTTGATACTCGAGAAAACTTCGGATGTCGTTAAACCCAGAGAAGTCGAAGACGCCAGTTTAGATTTACCATCGGTAGAATCACCTAAACCTACTAAATCGTCAGAGATACTTACCGAACACGACCTTAACCCAGAAGAACGAAACCAGCTTATGCAAATCATCGAAACTTTAAAAGGAAACGGGACGTTGGGTAGAACATCCGTTCTGCAACATAGGATAGACATTCTGGAAGGAGAGAAGCCCAAGAAACCGCCGAGGTATCGGTGGTCTCCAGCGATTGAGAGGGAAATGGAAAAGGAGATCCAACGAATGAAAGAACTCGACGTAATTGAGGAATCTACCGCGGATTGGTGTAATCCTCTTTTGCCAGTGAAAAAGTCCTCGGGTGAATGGAGATTGTGTCTGGACTGCCGCCGAATTAATGAGGTCACGAAAAAGGAGGCCTATCCATTCCCGGACATGCAGGTGATTCTCGGACGAATCGAAAAGGCGCGATACTTTTCGATTATTGACCTCTCAAAAGCCTACTGGCAGATTCCGTTGGCACCAGAGAGTCGAGATTTAACGTCTTTCCGAGCAGGTAAATCCTTATACCGGTTTAAGGTCATGCCTTTTGGATTAACTGGTGCTCCGGTGACACAAACCAAGTTAATGAACCGAGTACTCGGGTACGACCTTGAACCTCAGGTTTTCGTGTACTTAGACGACATTGTGGTCACGTCTAAAACCCTCCAGGAACACTTCCGTCTTTTACGAACGATAGCAGAGCGGCTAAGAGCAGCAAATCTATCGATAAGCGTCGAGAAATCCCGGTTTTGCCAAAAAAGGATCTCCTACCTAGGATATATACTATCAGAGGAAGGATTGTCAGTGGATAGTGAAAAGCTCCAGCCTATTTTGAACTATCCGTCGCCTAAGACGTTAAAAGATGTCCGGAGGCTTATGGGAATGGTGGGGTTTTACAAACAATTTATTCCCAATTACTCCACACTCTTGGCCCCAGTCACCGATTTGTTGAAAAAGAACAAAACTAAACTAATCTGGACTGAAGAGGCGGAGCAAGCCTTAAGTGTTGTTAAAGGAATACTGACTTCCCCTCCAGTTTTGGCCAACCCTGACTTTGGGCAACAATTTGTGATAGAGTCGGATGCGTCAGCTGTTGCTGCCGGAGCAGTCTTGGTGCAATACTTTGAAGGAGTGCGAAGGCCAATTGCTTACTTCTCGCGCAAGTTTTCGGCAACGCAAAGAAAATATTCGGCGACGGAACGCGAGTGTTTGGCGGTGATACTGGCGATAGAGAAGTTCCGCCACTACGTGGAAGGCACTCAATTTCGAGTAGTGACGGACGCCCAGTCATTAAAATGGCTGAACAAGATTAGCGTGGAAGGAAATTCGGCCAGGTTGGCCCGATGGGCACTTAAGCTTCAACAACACGACCTAGTTTTGGAGTATAGGAAGGGCAAATTAAATGTAATTGCGGACGCCTTATCAAGATCGGTAGATGTAAATGCCATCGACCTAGACGTCGATTTGGAGCAACTGAAGCGCGGGATCGAAGCCAAACCCGATCGTTACAAAGATTTTAAGGTCGTCAATGGCAGGGTGTACAAGTATGTCAACACGGGTCGATCAGCTGATCGTAGACACGAGTGGAAGCTCATTCCGTCCAGGGCTGAACGAATCCAGATCCTAAACGCTGAACATGGAATTGCGCATCTAGGATATCTAAAGACATTACGCCGGATACAGGAGAAATACTATTGGTCAGGGATGTCTTTAGAAGTTAAGCGATACTGTCGCGGATGCGATGTTTGTAAAATGTCCAAGCATCCAAACCAGCCTAAAATACCACCAATGGGTCGTCCCAAATTAGCGTCAATGCCGTGGCAGGTCATATCGGTTGACTATATGGGACCATTTCCACGATCTCGCTCAGGTAACACCTCACTCCTTGTCGTAACGGACCATTTTTCAAAGTTTGTCCTTATACAGCCGATGCGGGAGGCTAAAACTGATAGCCAAGTCAAATTTTTAGAGTCCATGGTCTTTTTGCTCTTTGGGGTGCCTGAGGTCCTAATTTCCGACAACGGACCGCAATTTAAATCGGCCTTGTTTGACACGCTCATTAAAAAGTATCATATAAGTCATTGGAAAAACGCCAGTTACCATCCGGCCAACAATCCGACTGAAAGGGTCAACCGCGTGATTGTGGCCGCCATCAGATCCTATCTGAAGGGTGGAAATCAAAAATCGTGGGATGAAAATATGCAACAAATTGCAATGGCTATAAGGACGGCGGTACACGAGTCCACAAATTTTACTCCATTCTTTGTTAACTATGGTAGGAATTACATAGGTACAGGTCAGGACTATGCTAGGATCAGAGAAGCGGCAGGGGAAGTAGACTTCAATCCGAATAAATTAAATCAGGAAATGCAAGAGATTCACGAGCGGGTGCGGAGGAATTTAAAAAATGCGTATGACAAGTACAGCAAGTATTACAACTTGCGGTCACGGGCGAAGATTCACGATTTCAAAATAGGTGATATCGTTTTAAAAAAGAACTATTTTTTGTCTAATAAAGCCAACAACTTTAATGCCAAATTAGCTAGCACATATTCTCCTGCCAGAATAGTCGGAAAATTAGGAACGCATTGTTTTGAATTAGAAGACTTACAAGGTAACAAATTGGGAGTGTTTAGATCTGCTGATCTGCAACCCAAATGAACAAATGCTGTTCGAGCTATGACGGTGTCACTAGTAATTAGATGCACATAAACAATATACACTAAACACTCTTAGAGGCTTACCTTGTCTAACGTTGAGATGTCAGCTTCCTGTTTCCTCCGTTATTGACGCCAAGTAGACGAGTAGGGTAGATAGGTCCCCGTCATCCAGCTATGTACAAGAAACCATCGTTCCTCGGGAATCCAAAATACAGGCAGCAAATGCTCTGGTAGCCGGGAAACGCTCGGCCTTATTTCTTCGTATTCTGGGATTTTGATGTAGATAGCTTCAGTACGAAGGTCAGTTCAGGTTCCCCAAACTTTAGAATAATTTCTTCATCAAACTGTAGTTTCACTGGTTCAATATGCACATATTATTTCACCCATTCAGCACATAATTTGTTAAATTCACCACGATACAGTAGAGATCTTCTTATACCCACAGCAGTAAATCAACAAAATACCATTAGCACTGTCTTAGCAGATCAGCAGTAAAACTTATACGCACCTGGCGATAAAGCCCACACCATATTTTTTTTTCTTTCACTTTCAACTTTATCAACTCTTTCAATTTCCGAACAAATTTTGTTAACTTTTCCCCAGGGGTCAATGACCCTCATACAAGCTCGGCTTTGCTCTGCTGCTGTGGGTGCCGCTATAAACCATTTCACTAAAAAAAAATATAAAAGAAAAAAAACGAATCAGCCCAACATATTTAGCGATACATCCATTAATTTTTGACCTTGTAGTTTGCCAATTAGCATTAGATTTCCGTCGGAATTCACTTCACTAGTTACATAATATTTTGCCTAATTTAGTAGTATTATAAACTCGATCGAAACACTTTTTCAAATTTTTCGCGACGAACCGCAACCATTTTGATCCGCGACCGGTAGGATGACTGACTGACAGCACGGAGAATAGTAAGAAATTGAGAGTCGAGAGTAAGAACGAGTGACGAGAGAAGGCTGTCAGTTTATATAGGTACCGTCGTGGGGTGGTATACCGGATCACCGACAGGTAGAGGAATGTTGAATAATGTAGAGAGGAGTTTATGGATGGATTTATTAGTTCAGGGAGAAATAATTTTTCGGATGGTTATCTGAAACAAGGAACCGAGTGTTCCAGTTCGGTACGTATCGCCGCGATGTCTAGTCGAGTGGATACTTGACGAAGGGAGCTTCGATTCCCATTATTCGGTTTAGTCGTTTGTGGCAGATGGTAATCTGCGTATATCCAAGATCGGGATAATTTTGTCGGTAGAGAAAGCAAGAGTGTGAGTGATCCGCAATGCAAAGGAAAAGAATGGTTCTGCGAACAATCGAAAAGTGTTTCTTGTAATATAAGCTATAATACCTTTGTTCTCTAAAAGTAACGTTAAATTAAAATTCCTATTCCTAAAATCGTGTGTATAGTAGTTATCTAAGCCTAAAATTTTTGTTCTGTGCGCAGTATCGGGTATATAGTAAATTTTGTTATGAAAAGAATACACTTCAACTTATTGTCAAAACTAAGGCAAGAAGCTTAGAAGTCGCGTTCGGAGAAGGTGAGTTATACGTTTGTTTTTACTTTTGAGTTCCGCACAAAATTAAATAACATTCAAATGAAAATATATTTCTATTCTAAATATATTTTAGTTGAGATAGGGGGAAATGTAACGTAGTTACAAAAGGTCAACAAAAATATAATTTTTATCCAAACCTAATCGCCAAGTAAGATATTTTTCAATTTCAAAACATGGGACCAGCGAGGGTTATCGATCACCTTTTAGTAACTCGAGAGCCCCTGGTGGTGGGATTTAGAACCACCAATTTAAACCTATCATGCAGCAAGCTTACTGGGAGGATCTCATCACTAAAACTAATGACGATTAGCCTCATCAGTTCATACGGGAACTGAAATGTTGTTTTTCTCAAAAGTACAAAAGAAGACTATTGAAAAGAGGGCGTCGCGTGGGTCTAGCATGGTTGAGTCATCCGATGATCTGGTATTCTCAAATCGATCGGTGAGCCAGTTAGAAGTGTCTAAGCAAATTAGAGAAAATGAAGTGTAATAGAGCAGTAGTGATTGAAGGTCGATCGAAAAGTTTGTGTAAGCCCAGATTGTGACTATTAAGAGAAAATTCATTAAATCTAAATTGTAATTTCAGTTTGAGAAACGTAAGGTGGAATTTAAGAAAGCAAAAGTTGGCCCGGTAGCGAAAAGTTTTAATCAGACATTGTGAGTGACCTAGGACTGAAAAGTGTACAAGTAGATAATTGTTCAATCTGTTTCCTATTTCTAACAATTCTCGCAGAAGAAACCTGGAATTAAATGGTCTGAAAGAAAAAAAAACTAAGAAAAGTGTAGTGTGGAATACTGCACGTGTAATACCTCCCTCGAGGCTCAGGTAATGAACCGTTATAATGTACTGTGACCACATGTGAATCCTAGTAAGACAACCGTTGTTAATGCGAACGTTTATTATATCTTTTTCCTTGAAGGACACTACTATCCTTCAAGCGAAGGTGCTAGTGTAGGGTGTAGGGGATAGCGACCAGCCACGCTGTCTCTAGGGACGAGTCAGAAGCTCGGCGACTTGTAGGCTCGCCTCGTCGTCCGCGCCAGTATTCGACCCTCGCGCACCCTGGGCCGAAGGAATCCACGCCTTCCGGAGGAATTCGGACGCTACTAACCGAATATCGCTCCATCGGTCTCGAAGGGAGATTCACACCACGTGAGCGCATTGGCACCGCCCATCACCACCCCGCTTGTCGAACCCCATCGATCGGTGTTAGCAACACGAGAACGGCTCGTAGCCACGAGTGATAAGCACATATGGTGGTGTGATAGCCCGTCATCGTAGTTCGACTGACAGCATCCCCGGTCGAGCGATCGGACTGCTCGAATTACTTCGCTAGCCGAGAGCCGAACCCTCTCCGACCCGGCATCACGAGTGAGCAGAGAGACGGTACCGCGCACGGTGTCACGTGTACGGATCGACCGGTAGTCCACCGGAGTGACGACGACATCACAAGGATACAGCCAGGACCCTCACGGCTGCAAGCAGGTCAGATCGTTTTGGTTTTTTTTTGTATATGATAATCGTTCGCATTGAACACCCATAGACCCATTTTTGGTCGAAGAAGCGTGCACGCATTAGGGAATAAGAGATAACTAGAGTGTAAGATTTTATTGCCCCCTACCTCATTATAAGATGTTTTCACCCTGAATAGATTTAGAACCGTTTTATGGCACATACTAGTAAATTAATCGAAAGAGGAGAGAAAACTTGATCATTGGTTCAGTTGGTTTTCGTCAGAGATTTGCCCCATCGTTCGTTGGTTCTGGGTATGCGATTTGAACAGTTAACTGTTGCACGGTAGGTTCGGAATTGATCTTAACTTGTGACAAGGACTCGCCTTGAGGAGTCTGGCCGGGATACTCAAGCTGATCCACATGCAAGCCGATTGGAAGTGCTTGCTTGGCGCTTAAGTGGATGCAGTTGATACCAATCGGACCTCGTAACACGATACCGTTACAAATTTGCTAGTAATATTTGTGTGTGCCAATTGATATGAGATGTGGACAGTCAGTGTCTTCTAAATTAACACCTCATGAGACCAGTTTTCTTATTTACCAATGTTTCTTGAGCCTGCTGGTGGATTGCTGGAGAAATTTAAAATGGAGTTTGGAAAATATTTTGAATAATTTCGTCTAACAACGTCGATCAAATGTATGCCGACTCACATCTTACTCTATTGGTGAAGCTCTGGTATGGAAAAATTCTCTTAGCATTATTTGACGATTTTTACAGCCAATAGTCAAAGCTGCTTACGTAATATATTATATATGCATTAGGTCCTTCCAAATACTAGATATAAGCAAAATAGTTGATAAGTTCGTATCCTATTTTGCAAACAGGGCGCTTATTTATGTGTGTACGAATTGAAGATGTGAGATGTGAGCAGTCAGTGTCTTCCAAATTAATTATCACATATCCACATGAATAGCTGGATGTCTACTTATTCGATGTTATAGCGCACACCAACATGTGAAGTGTGATTTAAATGCTGAAAATATACTAAAAGAGATGCGAGCAGACTATTTATTTCATATCAGATGCTACGGTATTCAAGCTCCAATAGTTTCACAAACCACAAAAATTGCAATTCAAAATTTTTCAATATGTTTCAATAATTTCCCCAAGAATTATTTGACGGAATTATCAAAGAATCGCTACAGATTTCTTTTTAGAAATTGACTCAGGCATTATTATTTCAGAGAGTCTACCCGGAAACCTTTCAGTGATAACGCCAGTTTTGCTTACGGATTTCTTAGGATTTTTTCTGGGAATATTTTTTTGCAATTCCTTGCAGGGTTTCTCAAGAAATTTCGTTAGAGATTCCACAACGAATCACTTAGGACTTTCTCTCAGGAAGAGTTTTTTATAATATTTTCAGATATTTCTTTATAAATTCCATCAGAAATTCTGGTATATTCTGAGAAGTATTCTGAAATATTTTGACGCTTTTTTTTAATTCCATTTTGGCATTTCTTTAAAGATTCTTTCTGGAATTTCTTCAGAAATTACTTCATTGATTTCTCCAGGAATTGCAACCCTTCAAGCTTCAGATTCTTCTAGAAATTCTAGAAGTTCGGAAAATTAATTATGACGTGTCGTACGTCAAATGACGATTGTGAATCAGGTCAGCCAATAACACAGTCGACCGAGAAAGTCTTTCCGATCTCCTAGGTGAATCCCTCGTGATAGTATGTAACCCGTTGCGTTGTTCCTCACCCAACCCGGGGAAATAACTCAAGGCTTCAATGCCAACGAGGACTTTGATGATTTCTTCTACGAAGGACGAATTCCCTGCTGTGCGTGAAGGCAAAAAAATAAAATCGAACCCGGATCGGAATGTTTTATGAATGAAAATGCCAAGCCATCGCCGTTGAGTTAGCAGTTCGCTGGTGCCAAGGACCAGTCTCTCTCGTGTCTTACAGGGAAAACGTAAACGAGTGAACGCCGTTTAATAGGAACAAGGATTCATCATATGGACGGGACGAGCGGGCGGCCGGCGGGCAGTTGTTTTCTCTCGAGGGAAACTAGCTGGAAATTGATGTAAGCGGATTCATCGCTCGTATTATGTTTGCTGAGCCGGAAACCGAAATTGTGTGTCAAGAAAGTGATGTCGCACACACGATGTGCCTGGGGAGGAACGTTTCGCTGGAATATGTAGGAGGTCGTTTTATCGAGGACAATTTGGGTGACTAATTAGAGCTTAATATGATAAATGGGGCTGGAATTCAAAATAAAAGAAAGTAGAGCTACAGAAAAGAGTAGAGACGAGCAATATTGATTAAGATTTTTCTCAATTTTTCGCTTTTGTAAATGATTTGAAGAAGTAACATTTTGATGACCAATTAGTCTTGTAGGGGTCTTGAGAATCGTCATAAAACCCAATAACTTTTATTTTGGTTTTATGATGTTTCTAACAACCTCTTCCAGTCTATTTGACTAAAACATATTATTTATTTGGGTTGTCTTTGTAAACTTAAGCCTGTCATACGTACATGTTTAGGCCATTCACGTGTTCGTGGTTGTCCAACTATCACCGTTCCTGCACCATGAATTTTGGTAGACTTCGCATTGTGGATTTGAACCTACTCTTAGCGTTGTTGGTTAAAAGATTGAAAATGCAGTACAGGTCGGACTCGATTATCCGGAGTCGAGTTCTGGCACTTCTCAAAATAATATCTCGCGAACGGAATGATGTAAGAAGCTGAAATTTTGACTAATCACTAATCAAAGTTAGTTTGACAAAATGTCAAAATTTCAGCTTTATAGAGCCTTCCGTTCCCCAGATATATGTTTGAAAAGCATCAGTACCTGACTCCGGATAATCAAGTGCGACCTGTATTCTGCCCTAGAATGGGTTTCCTGTGCTCTTAAACGTCACCATCTAATCTGGGAATGTTCGTTGACATATCCAATCAGAAAACGAAACTTTTCCAAATCGCCGAACCTCATTAAACGACTCGAGTCAAAATGCCAAACAGGACATCACACTGCACCAAACTCATCTGACGACAGATGATGACGTCCTATTCGTTGAGCGCCACCGACGACGACTTCTACATAGAGGGTCTTACCCGGGATTTCCCGGGATAAAAATCCCGGGATATCCCGGGATCCAAAAAATCCCGAATCCCGGGATAATTTTCCGCAATTCCCGGGATTTCCCGAAAACTGATAAAATGGTAATAATGTATTGGTCTAGTGTATTTTTTTTATGGAAATCAAGCTTTTGCTGAAAACACTTGTGATTATACCACTGATTTTTTTAGCAGCATATTCATACATTATTATTTTTACCGAATCTACAGGCAGAATATAAGAATATGGAAACTTATGATTTATTATATGCTATTGCTAGATTATTCGGGAAGTATTTCTGGAATTGATAGCCATGTTCAACATTTAAAGTAGCAGATTTTGTATATTTTTTTTACAAAATATGTAAAATATGTAAAAGTGGAAATTCTGCAAAGTTTTCTTCAAAAAAAAAAAATATATATATAGTGTACTTTTTTGGATGTTTCTTTAGTAAACCCTTAAGAATACTGTGTTGATACATAATATTCAACTAACCTAAGTTTAAAAACTTATATAAAATATTTCCGATGAAATGCATTAAGACATTTTCTCCTTAAGTGTGGGCAAAATTTCCTGCGGAACTCGTTTCAATATTCTAGAGAAAATTCAAGTGAAACAGCATACCGGTTTTAGGTTTTCTGCAGAAATTTCTTCGGTGACTTTTGACAAAAATAACAAGGAAATGTGTATAATATACGAGGTAAAAGCACAACCTAGCAAAGAGACCAGATCTTTCTTGGCCTGATTTTTTTTAAATTCCAGAAAATCGTGCAATATCAAAGTTTAAAAAAATGTAATAAAGCGAATGGTGCAATAAAATCGCAGTATACTTTCGTAAGTATCGATAAAATGCTGATGGTACCATAGAACTGCTGTCAAAAAATCATAAGAAATTGTCGTTTGAAATTTTTAAGTCACTCTTGTGACCTTTTTTCACTTAAACTCTGTCAGAGAAAGTTTCAAATTTGTTCCCAAAAATAACATAAGAAGAGACCCCATTGGCTAATTTATTAATTGATGCAAGAATTGTATTAAGCCTTTATTTATTATATCCTCTAGAAAGAAACGAATTCAATGGAAACTTTTCTTGGAATTCCTTTTAGAACTCTACAAATATCATCATCTTTCTGTCAAAAACTTCTATTTGATAAATATGGCAGAATAGCCCAAGTTAACCTATTCCGGAAGAAGATTAGTACTTTATTTGAATTTTCAAATATCCTTTAACACTTCAGCACGCGCGCTGTTGTAAAAAGTACAACACTACCAAAAAACCTCGCTCGTCGTATGCAGTGCGAACGCGGTGCAGTTTCGCTGGCTTGATGGCGCGCGTCCTGGAAGGTTAATATTTCTAAATATTCTTATACAATCAAAGGACTTTGAAGAATATGTTTTTTTTAAATAATGAATAATAGTGATAATTAGTCGATCGAAATTTATTGAACATGTTTTAGAAATCGTTTCATTAGTATATCGTATCGTTTTTAGGAAATTTCGATTTTTCCCGGGATCCCGGGAAATCCCGGGACTTGGAAAATAAAAATCCCGAATCCCGGGATTTTTTTCAGTCCGGGAAACAAGACCCTCTATCACGTCGCGTCGCCGGTAAGTTATTTTCAGATCAACGGAACGTCGCGTCCGCGACGAAAGGAATACGGCGAGAGTGGAAGATGTCACCCGCCCGATTGCGTCCGTCGTCTAACGTCCAAGTCCGGAGAGGAGACAAGCTTGGCTACGCCAATTTTCATTTGGTGCTGTTTGGACGCTGGCTGGATACGAGGAGGGGGCACATAGATGAACACGAGCGCCGGCTTGGATTGGAAGCTTTGGATTGGTGCGGTCGAATGGAGGACGGGGAGGCTGAGTCGGCACGAGCACGACGACATATGTACGGCGTTAATTTGGGCAATAATTTATTGCACGGAGTCACGAGTCGGTACCACCACATATTTCGGAATGTCAGAGTGAGGCCTATTTTTGGGATGTGGTATTTTGGAAAATGTCATCGAGGTGTTGGTGGCAACCCTTCAAGCTTCAGATTCTTCTAGAAATTCTAGAAGTTCGGAAAATTAATTATGACGTGTCGTACGTCAAATGACGATTGTGAATCAGGTCAGCCAATAACACAGTCGACCGAGAAAGTCTTTCCGATCTCCTAGGTGAATCCCTCGTGATAGTATGTAACCCGTTGCGTTGTTCCTCACCCAACCCGGGGAAATAACTCAAGGCTTCAATGCCAACGAGGACTTTGATGATTTCTTCTACGAAGGACGAATTCCCTGCTGTGCGCGAAGGCAAAAAAATAAAATCGAACCCGGATCGGAATGTTTTATGAATGAAAATGCCAAGCCATCGCCGTTGAGTTAGCAGTTCGCTGGTGCCAAGGACCAGTCTCTCTCGTGTCTTACAGGGAAAACGTAAACGAGTGAACGCCGTTTAATAGGAACAAGGATTCATCATATGGACGGGACGAGCGGGCGGCCGGCGGGCAGTTGTTTTCTCTCGAGGGAAACTAGCTGGAAATTGATGTAAGCGGATTCATCGCTCGTATTATGTTTGCTGAGCCGGAAACCGAAATTGTGTGTCAAGAAAGTGATGTCGCACACACGATGTGCCTGGGGAGGAACGTTTCGCTGGAATATGTAGGAGGTCGTTTTATCGAGGACAATTTGGGTGACTAATTAGAGCTTAATATGATAAATGGGGCTGGAATTCAAAATAAAAGAAAGTAGAGCTACAGAAAAGAGTAGAGACGAGCAATATTGATTAAGATTTTTCTCAATTTTTCGCTTTTGTAAATGATTTGAAGAAGTAACATTTTGATGACCAATTAGTCTTGTAGGGGTCTTGAGAATCGTCATAAAACCCAATAACTTTTATTTTGGTTTTATGATGTTTCTAACAACCTCTTCCAGTCTATTTGACTAAAACATATTATTTATTTGGGTTGTCTTTGTAAACTTAAGCCTGTCATACGTACATGTTTAGGCCATTCACGTGTTCGTGGTTGTCCAACTATCACCGTTCCTGCACCATGAATTTTGGTAGACTTCGCATTGTGGATTTGAACCTACTCTTAGCGTTGTTGGTTAAAAGATTGAAAATGCAGTACAGGTCGGACTCGATTATCCGGAGTCGAGTTCTGGCACTTCTCAAAATAATATCTCGCGAACGGAATGATGTAAGAAGCTGAAATTTTGACTAATCACTAATCAAAGTTAGTTTGACAAAATGTCAAAATTTCAGCTTTATAGAGCCTTCCGTTCCCCAGATATATGTTTGAAAAGCATCAGTACCTGACTCCGGATAATCAAGTGCGACCTGTATTCTGCCCTAGAATGGGTTTCCTGTGCTCTTAAACGTCACCATCTAATCTGGGAATGTTCGTTGACATATCCAATCAGAAAACGAAACTTTTCCAAATCGCCGAACCTCATTAAACGACTCGAGTCAAAATGCCAAACAGGACATCACACTGCACCAAACTCATCTGACGACAGATGATGACGTCCTATTCGTTGAGCGCCACCGACGACGACTTCTACATAGAGGGTCTTACCCGGGATTTCCCGGGATAAAAATCCCGGGATATCCCGGGATCCAAAAAATCCCGAATCCCGGGATAATTTTCCGCAATTCCCGGGATTTCCCGAAAACTGATAAAATGGTAATAATGTATTGGTCTAGTGTATTTTTTTTTATGGAAATCAAGCTTTTGCTGAAAACACTTGTGATTATACCACTGATTTTTTTAGCAGCATATTCATACATTATTATTTTTACCGAATCTACAGGCAGAATATAAGAATATGGAAACTTATGATTTATTATATGCTATTGCTAGATTATTCGGGAAGTATTTCTGGAATTGATAGCCATGTTCAACATTTAAAGTAGCAGATTTTGTATATTTTTTTTACAAAATATGTAAAATATGTAAAAGTGGAAATTCTGCAAAGTTTTCTTCAAAAAAAAAATATATATATATAGTGTACTTTTTTGGATGTTTCTTTAGTAAACCCTTAAGAATACTGTGTTGATACATAATATTCAACTAACCTAAGTTTAAAAACTTATATAAAATATTTCCGATGAAATGCATTAAGACATTTTCTCCTTAAGTGTGGGCAAAATTTCCTGCGGAACTCGTTTCAATATTCTAGAGAAAATTCAAGTGAAACAGCATACCGGTTTTAGGTTTTCTGCAGAAATTTCTTCGGTGACTTTTGACAAAAATAACAAGGAAATGTGTATAATATACGAGGTAAAAGCACAACCTAGCAAAGAGACCAGATCTTTCTTGGCCTGATTTTTTTTAAATTCCAGAAAATCGTGCAATATCAAAGTTTAAAAAAATGTAATAAAGCGAATGGTGCAATAAAATCGCAGTATACTTTCGTAAGTATCGATAAAATGCTGATGGTACCATAGAACTGCTGTCAAAAAATCATAAGAAATTGTCGTTTGAAATTTTTAAGTCACTCTTGTGACCTTTTTTCACTTAAACTCTGTCAGAGAAAGTTTCAAATTTGTTCCCAAAAATAACATAAGAAGAGACCCCATTGGCTAATTTATTAATTGATGCAAGAATTGTATTAAGCCTTTATTTATTATATCCTCTAGAAAGAAACGAATTCAATGGAAACTTTTCTTGGAATTCCTTTTAGAACTCTACAAATATCATCATCTTTCTGTCAAAAACTTCTATTTGATAAATATGGCAGAATAGCCCAAGTTAACCTATTCCGGAAGAAGATTAGTACTTTATTTGAATTTTCAAATATCCTTTAACACTTCAGCACGCGCGCTGTTGTAAAAAGTACAACACTACCAAAAAACCTCGCTCGTCGTATGCAGTGCGAACGCGGTGCAGTTTCGCTGGCTTGATGGCGCGCGTCCTGGAAGGTTAATATTTCTAAATATTCTTATACAATCAAAGGACTTTGAAGAATATGTTTTTTTTAAATAATGAATAATAGTGATAATTAGTCGATCGAAATTTATTGAACATGTTTTAGAAATCGTTTCATTAGTATATCGTATCGTTTTTAGGAAATTTCGATTTTTCCCGGGATCCCGGGAAATCCCGGGACTTGGAAAATAAAAATCCCGAATCCCGGGATTTTTTTCAGTCCGGGAAACAAGACCCTCTATCACGTCGCGTCGCCGGTAAGTTATTTTCAGATCAACGGAACGTCGCGTCCGCGACGAAAGGAATACGGCGAGAGTGGAAGATGTCACCCGCCCGATTGCGTCCGTCGTCTAACGTCCAAGTCCGGAGAGGAGACAAGCTTGGCTACGCCAATTTTCATTTGGTGCTGTTTGGACGCTGGCTGGATACGAGGAGGGGGCACATAGATGAACACGAGCGCCGGCTTGGATTGGAAGCTTTGGATTGGTGCGGTCGAATGGAGGACGGGGAGGCTGAGTCGGCACGAGCACGACGACATATGTACGGCGTTAATTTGGGCAATAATTTATTGCACGGAGTCACGAGTCGGTACCACCACATATTTCGGAATGTCAGAGTGAGGCCTATTTTTGGGATGTGGTATTTTGGAAAATGTCATCGAGGTGTTGGTGGGTATGGTGGATTTTATCTTTGTCCGGTTTATTTATGAAGTAATGCATTCAAACATGTTCTGTGTTTTCTGAAGCTTAAAGATAATCCACATGTACTATAATAAAATCGAAGATGTTTAAGGTCACCTAACTGCCCAGGAGTTTAGAACAGCCGCAAAAGCAGCTGGCTTTCGTATTACTGAGTACGTCGCATAGTAAAGCATGTTTGTTAAATCGCATTTTAGAGATATTCTTCGTATTAATATTTCTATTACTTTATTATAGAAATTTGTAGTCCTAGGCTTGAGAGATGAACCCACCATATTCTTCGTTATCTCCAGATCACAGGATGATCGAAAATTGCTGCTTGGATAGCTTCTCTAAGAAGCTTGAGGAATGTTCTTTTGGGACAATCTAAAGGAAGCTTCTCTGAGAAGCTAGGGAAAGATTCTCCAATAAGCTTGGAAAGCTTCTTCAAGAAGCTTGAGAAAGCTTCTCAAGCAAGCAGGGAAAAGTTTCTCCAGGAAGCTTGGGGAAGCTTTCCTTGGAAGCTTGGGGAAGCCTCTGCAAGAACCTTGAGCAAGCTTCTCCAAGAAGCTTGGGAAAGCTTCTCCAAGCAAGCTGGGAAAAACTTCTCTAGGAAGCTTAGGTAAGCTTCTCCAAGAAGCTTGGGAAAGCTTCTCCACGAAGCTTGGGAAAGCTTCTCCACGAAGCTTGGGAAAGCTTCTCTGAGAAACTTGGGAAAGCTTCTCCTAGATGCTTGGGAAAGCTTCTCCAATAAGCATGATAAAGCTTCTTCAAGAGCTTCTTCAAGAAGTTTGGGAAAGCTTCTCTAAGTCGCTTGAGAAAGCTTTTCCAAAAGCTTGTTAAAGCTTCTCCGAGAAGCTTGTTAAAGCTCCTCCGAGAAGCTTGGGAAAGCTTGTTCTCCAAGAAGCTTGGGAAAGCTACTCCAAGAAGCTTGGGAAAGCTGCTTCAAGAAGCTCGGGATAGCTTCTCCAAGAAGCTTGGAAAAGCTTCTCCAAAAAGCTTGGGAAAGCTTCTCCAAGAAGCTTGAGAAAACTTCTCCAAGAAGCTTGGGAAAGCTTCAATCAGGATATTGGAAAAGTTTCTCATAAAGACTTGGAAAACCTTCTCTCGAAAGTTTGGGAAGTTTCTCTCAGACAAGAAGTTTAGAAAATATTCGCTTAGAACTAGAACAAGTTTTTTTTTCAAAAGTTTGGATAAGTTTCTCAGGAAATCTTGGGAAAGTTTCTTGCTTGGGAAAACTTCTCATAAAATCTTCACAAACGGAGGCCTAATTTAAGAGAATTATGAGTTCAGCTAGTATTTTAGCGCATCATCGTGCTTCCCATCCTCGCTTTAAATTTTCTAAAAACGAATAATTCGTATCGCATTAATCCGAACCGAGTTGGCAACAACCATCTGCATGAACCAAATCATCCCGCTAATACCAATCTGACAGTTTGATTGAACAACATCGTAAAACTCTTTCTCTCAGTTTTTCCTCCCATCCCAACTGCTCTCTTTCACACGCTACACCGCTTCGCCGCCGTTACACCGACTAATCAAGTGTAAAAACCGAAATTAGCCACGACAGCTGTGTGTATATAACCCGAAATAACACACAAACACTTCTCGTTTTCGCCGACCTTTACGCAACTCATTAGCTCTGGGACTGGGATGTTGCTCTGTTACCCGACGTCTCCACTAGACAGAAATGTCTTGCCATTTTGCTGGACAGATGTGTCATGACAGAAATGTTCTCTCGCTGTTTGCATGGAAAGCAGCGGTGTTGATCATTTCTGTTACGTTTTCTCTTTCTGGCAGCAAAATGGCAAGACATTTATGTCTAGTGGAGACGTGGGGTTAGTTAGCGCTCGCGAATGTCGTATTTTGATTTACGAGCTTTTCATTGTGGCTGTCGCGAATAAAAGAGCAACGTCAACGTCGTTGTACCCCGATTCGGCTGTTCGTCGAAGTCGTGAGACACATCTGTTCGACTGTTTGACGAATGAACAGCAACATGAGGAGAGTGTGAGAATTAGGAAAAAGCAGAAGGAAATGATACCTACTGCTCCGAGTGATATTTTTTGACTGATTTCGAGTTTTCTGTCTATAGGTGTGCAAGTGCGTGCACTGATTTACTATTTAAAAATATGGTAATTGGGCAGAATAGTCATTAGCAGAGGAAGCTCTCAGTTAATAAGTGTGGAAGTGCTTATAGAATACTAAGCTGAGAAAGCATGCTTTATCCCAGTTGGGATGTTACGCCAAAGAGAAGGGAAGAAGCCAGGATATTTAATGAGGAAGAATTTTAGCGAAGACAAATGTACAACATTGTATAACGTATGAGCAAAGCGGGATCTTTTGAAACTCAACAAATCCCTTGCGATGTTGTGTAGCATATCTTCAATTAAAACATCTAACAAGGATGGTGTTTCCTTGCTCCTATTCACCAGGAAGCGCACTCCTCGAAAAAGGGGTGCTCAGAAACGTTCAGACGAACATCCATCCAACGTTATCTATTTGACCGAACGTAAAAAGTTAGGGAGCAGCAACAAATGAAAGCTCCCGTATGTGTCTGGTTGGGTTAATACCGACACAAGTTGTTTCTTTTTAGAATTACATTGTACACATTGTGGAGGAAATTTGACATCGGTTGCATCCATCTGCCACCAACCAAGATCTGGAGTTGTAAAATGGAATGCTTCCACCGCGAGTAAGCATGAGCTTTTACGAGAGTAATTCGGGCCGAGTGCCTTTTTATGCGGTTCGTATAATTAAGAACGCATCTGTTCCTCTTTCACACGCTACGATTTCCACTGTTGGAGTGATGACTTTATTGACGAGAGTTAGCGATTACAATGTATCTCAAAGTAACACGGAATGTTGGAAGCGGATGTGGAAGCGAATTCATTTATTTAGTTCAACATCAAATTCATGATAATACTGAATCAACAATTTGCCGCCATAATACTCGATTTGTGGCTGCATCTCTTCAACGTCGGTCACGCCCAACGCTCGCCAGATCACGCTCCACCTATGGCCGCCCATCGTGCCCTCTGCACCCCACGCCTTCTTGTACCCACCGGATGGTTAGCAAACATCAACTTTGCAGGGTTGTTGTCCGGCATTCTTGCAACACGCCCTGCCCACCGTATCCGTCCAGCTTTAACCACTTTCAGGATCTTGGGTTCCCTGTAGAGTGCAGCGAGTTCGTGGTTCATCCTTCTTCGCCACAAACCGTTCTCCTGTACGCCGCCGAAGATCGTCCTTAGCACGCGTCGCTCGAAAACTCCGAGTGCTTGCAGGTCCTCCTCGAGCATCGTCCATGTCTCGTGTCCGTCGAGGACCACCGGTCTTATTAGCGTCTTGTACATGGTACATTTGATGCGGGAGTGAATCTTTTTTGACCGCAGTTTCTTCTGGAGCCCATAGTAGGCACGACTTCCACTGATGATGCGCCTTCGTATTTCACGGCTCACGTTATTGTCAGCCGTCAGCAAGGACCCGAGGTAGACAAATACTTCTACCACCTCGACAATATCCCCGTCTACCGTACCATTGCTGCCAAGGCTTGTCCTGTCTCGCTCAGTCCCACCTACCAGCATGAACTTTGTCTTAGTCGCATTCACCACCAGTCCAACCATTGTTGCTTCACGTTTCAGGCGGGTGTACAGTTATGCCACCGTTCCAAATGTTCTAGCAATAATATCCATGTCATCCGCAACACAGACAAATTGGCCGGATTTCGTGAAGATCGTACCCCGGCTGTTGAGCCCGGCTCGTCGCGTAACACCTTCCAGGGTGATGTTGAATAGTAGGCAGGAAAGTCCATCCCCTTGTCGTAGTCCCCGTCGAGATTCGAACGAACTGGATAGTTTACCCGGAATCCTTACGCTGTTCTGCACACCGTCTATCGTTGCTCTTATCAGTCTGGTAAGCTTCCCGGGAAATCTGTTCTCGTCCATGATTTTCCATAGCTCTGTGCGGTCGTATGCCGCCTTGAAGTCGATGAACAGGTGGTGCGTTGGGCCTGATATTCACGGCATTTCTGGAGGATTTGCCGTAAGGTGAAGATTTGGTCCGTTGTCGACTGTCCGTCGATGAAACCGGTTTGATAACTTCCCACGAACTCATTTACTTTAGGTGAAAGACGACGGAAGATGATCTGGAATAGCATTTTGTAGGCGGCATTTAAAATGATTATCGCTCGAAAGTTCTCGGCTTTCTTGTGGATGGGACAGATTATCCACAACAGATTCCACTCATCCGGTAGTTGTTCGGTTTCCCAGATCTTGACTACTAACCGACGCAGACAGGTGGCCAACTTTTCCGGGCCCATCTTGATGAGTGCTGCGATACCGTCCTTACCAGCCACTTTGTTGTTTTTGAGCTGGTGGATGGCCTGCTTACCATCCCTCAGCGTGGGAGTTGGTTCGTTCCCGTCCTCTGCAGCACCAACAAGGTAATTTCCTCCGTTGCCTTCATCCCCCGTACCTACGTACCTACATTCTCTTCGCCATTCAGGTGCTCGTCGAAGTGCTGCTTCCACCTTTCGATCACCTCACGTTTGTCCGCCAGGAGGCTCCCGTCCTTATCCCTGTAGATCTCGGCTTGCGGCACGAAGCCTTTGCGGGATGCGTTGAGCTTCTGGTAGAACTTACGTGTTTCTTGTGAACGGCACAGCAGTTCCATTTCCTCGCACTCCGCTTCTTCCAGGCGGCGCATTTTCTCCCGGAAGAAACGGGTCTGCTGCTTTCGCTTCTGTTTGTAACGTTCCACGTTCTGTCCAGTCCCTTGCTGCAGCATTACCGCCCTCGCTGCGTTCTTCTCCTCCAAAACCGTTCTGCACTCTTCGTTGAATCATTCGTTCCGTCGATTCCGTTCCACGTACCCGATGGTGCTCTCGGCTGCGTCGTTGATGACTGCTTTCACTGTACTCCAGCAGTCCTCTAGAGGGGCCTCATCGAGCTCGCCCTCGTCTGGCAACGCGGCCTCGAGATTCTGCGCGAATGCTGAGGCGACATCCGGTTGGTTCAGTCGCCAGAGGTTGTACCGTGGCGGTCGCCGGTACCGTACATTGTTTATGACGGAGAATTTTGGGCGCAGTTTGATCATCACCAGATAGTGGTCGGAGTCGATGTTGGCGCCACGTAGGTCCTGACGTCGATAATGTCGGAGAAGTGTCGTCCATCAATCAGAACGAGGTCGATTTGAGATTCCGTTTGTTGTGTTGATCTCCAGGTGTAACGATGGGAGGCTGTGCTGGAAGAAGGTGTTACGAATGGCCATGTTCTTGGAGGCGGCGAAATCGATGAGGCGTAGGCCATTTTCGTTCGTCAGCTGGTGAGAATTTGTACTGGTGTTACTGTGGAAATTCTTCCAAGAAATTCCCACAGCAACTTCCAATTTTCCAGAAATTGTACTAGGGGTTCCTCCAGAAGTTTCACGAAATTCTTTTTTAGTTGTGTAATATAATCTCCAGATTTTCCTCTAGTTTTTTTTCATTTCTCCAAGGATTACTTTAAATTAAATCCATTGGAAAAATATCCCAGTGATTCTTATAGAAATTCTTTCAAGAACTCCTTTAGAAACTCTTCGTAGATTTACTTTAAAAATCACCCAGGAAATCCAGAAGAAATTCAGTCAGAAAATCTTCTAGGGATTCCTTTAGAAATTCTATTTAAAAAAAAATGTGAGATCCATTCGGGAATTTTCGCCAGGGATTCCTATAGAAACAGCCCTAGTGGTCCCTTCACATTTTTTTCGAGGGATTCTTTTAGAAAATCTTCCAGAAATAGGGGAAATTACGTATTTACGGCCGTGTTTTTTTTCTTCGACATGAGTAGTTTTTTAAACTTATAGAACTCATAATTGGCCTCAAATCTTTCTCAAACAAGCTGAATTATACCACCTAGTTTTATGCAATTTGGCTAATAAAAATCCCTCATGACGACGATATTTCCCTTCGTCACCCTATCTCCAGATGCTCCTCCTGAGGTTTTCTTACAAATTTCTCCAAGGAATAGGTACTTCGAAAAAACTTTCACTGATTTTTCAAAAATTCTTTCATGGACCCTTGCTGAAATCCATGCTAGGTTTCATTTAAAAATTCTCTCACGTGTTCCTGAAAAAATCTACCAGGGATTCTGAAAGAAATTATTTCAGGCACTCCTTTGGAAACTCCTCGTGGATATATAAAAAAAATCATCCAGGAAATCCTTAAGAAATTCAGTCAGAAATCCTTTCACAAAATCTTCTAGGTATTCCTTTAAACTTCAGGATGCCTTAAAGAAATTTCTCCAAGAACTTCTTAAGAAAGTCTTGCACGGATAGCTTCCGAAAATGTTGCATGGATTCCTAAGAATTCCTTTTAAAAAATCTTGCATAGAATGTTCCAGAAATAATTTATGAATTTCTTAAGATTTTTTTTTCCATAGAGATTCCTTCAGAATGATCCACATTGAAAATCAGAAACTCAGAACTCCTTCAAAAGTTTCTCAGAAGCTTTCTAAAGAATTTTCTCCAAGGATTGCAATTCTATAATTCTTCAATTTCCAAAATTTCATCACATTCCTTTAGATATTCCTTCAAGACATTTCTTTTCCAGAAGTTTCTTCAAGGATAAAGTCTTAAAAAATCCTCCAAGGATTCCTTCAATTTTTTTTCACAGATTCTTTCAGAAATTCTTTTAAGGAATTTTACGGAAAGGCTGGAAGACATTCTTGCAGAGATTCCTGCAGAAATTCACACAGAGATTTCATCCGTAATTCCGCAAGGTATTTATCCATCTATTTTCTCCAGGGTTTCCTCCAAGCGTACCTCTAGGAATTCATTAAAAAAATGTTTAGGATTTTTTTTAGGGTATTTCCATGTGTTTCTTCAGGTATTCCTTCTGGAATTTCATCAGGAAATTCTGCTATGGATTCGTCCCTGTTTTTTTTTAATTCTTTCAGAATTTTTTTTAAATTCCTTCTGAAATTTCTTCAGCGACAGTTTCGGAAATATCTTTAGAGACTTCTTCAATATTCCTAGAATTCATTCAGCAATTTCAGCAGGGATTCCTTCAAAAGTTGTTCCATGGATTGCTTCAGAAGTTGTTCTAGCAGTTCCTTCAGGAATTGCTCGAGCGGTTTCTTCAGAAATTTCTTCAGGAATTCATCCATGGGAAAGTACCAGTGAAGGGGCGCTGAAATCGGTGAACTTTGACCAACTAGCTCTGATTTTACCAAGCACTGGAAATAATTTCTCGCACATCTTGTCAGTAATCTGGCGAAGGATTAAAAGTGATCTTTTTCTGGAATTTACTATATATTTTGGAATTCAATCAGCTGAGTACACGCCAAGATAGTATAGCCAAGATAGATAGCATATACCAAAATATCGGGAATATATTACAATTCTCGGTGAGGGAGTCATGAGAAATGTTGAAAGAAAATGTGGCGAATTGGCAGTTTGCTTGCATCTGCCAAAAATGTTGTCATTACTAAAGGCCCGTTTAGACTGATTTTTCGGTCTGATTCGAGCGATTTGAGTGACCTTTGTTTACGATTTCATACATTTTTTTCGAGCAGTCACTCAAATCAGACCGACAAATCAGATAGTCTAAACGGGCCTTAACGGATCCGTAAAAATATCGCCAGAGAATCATCCTATATACTTCGCTCCTATTGATCATCGACAAAGCGAGAGATATTGAAAAATGAGGTCAGAAATGGTATTACATATGAGATTAAGGTCAATATATAAAACTAAGTAATTCATTCGGTATGCTTTAGCGCTATTATGGGTGCTCCACAAAACAATTTATTGATATGAAGTCAAGTGCTCTGCGTGTCAAAAGGCTGAAAACTTCTGCAATAAGTCATCATAATACAACCTGCATGTTTCAAACTGATTGGATATTATAAATTTTACCATTAAAAATGTACATGAAATCGAGGGTCTTTATAATCGAGGGTCCACTAAATCGAGATATACCTGTACCCCAAAATGGCAACACAATAAGCCAGATTTTTATTTATTTATTTAGGGGAACTTTGTATTTCGGCAGTTTTGTTCTCTTCGTCATGTGGGGTTTTTTGAAACCTGTTGGTCCCAGAGTTGGCCTCAAATCCTTCCCAACCAAGCTGAGTTATATGCCCAAATTTCAGGCAATTCGACCCACAAAAATCACCCATGATGAAGAGAACAAATCCTTCGCCCCGATAATACCCTTCGTCACCCTATTTATTTGACCTGTAGAGCCTTTGAACCACTGCTTCCAATAACATTGATAAAGTATTTGCTAATTCCACTCCAAACAGCAAAAATATTTTTCAATCTAGCAGATTAACAAACTCGTTTCAGGATTAGAAAAGTTCGTCTGCCATCCGCCGAAAATTCGTCCTTTTTCGTCCGAAAGGTGCTCCACTACACAAGGAAAATTAAATTACCCTTGTTGATTCATTCTGTGCCCAAACTCTCGGCCAATCCTCAACAATCAAACCTAAAATACGTTCCACTTATTTATACGCCGGAAGTTGGTGGAGGACCACCAACTATCTGCTTCCCCTCCGTTCACAGTTCATAGTAGCGAGAGCGACAGCAGCCAGCACCATCACCGCCGGCCGGTCGAACGAGACTGGAATTATTAATTTCATAAAAGTTGGTGGCTTCCGTCGCGTTTGTCCACGCCGCCGTCGGACAGAGTCACCGGACCAGGCGTCCCTCGGTCGGTATTGAGAAACTATAAACTACTGCCACCGTGGCGTCGTCGGGTAGAAACTTGCTCCCTACTGCTGATCCTGTGTGTCTCATTGAAATTCACATTTTGTCTGGTTACAACCAGCGCCCGCAGCAACGAAAAACCGGGAAAGGGTGTCGCGCGTCCAGCGTAGTCCTGTACTATGGCCAGTCCGTTTGTGCGCCGCGCCAGGACGGGATTGCATTCGTCCAGGGAATGCAAATTCAGCTGCATTGGGTTTCCGTGTTTGCATTAGGACTTATTTTGCATTTTTGTGGCTGCCTGCCTACGTACGGTTGGCTGAGTAGGAGACCGTGAATGGACACAGCATTCTCCGTCCGGAAGCTGCTATGCTGTGTAGGAAAATATTGCTGCCGGAGAATATCGGTGGTTTAGCTTTTTCGGTAAAGGATTATGCGATTCCAGTCGGAGAAAACACTTTTCTCACACAGGAGGCAAAATTTATTGGATGTTAAATAAGAAAAAGGTTAGCTGCCCTCCTTCGTGTGCTAGCAGTTTTCAGAAGCTGGGGCTGGACAAAAGCCGAACATTTATCGCAGCGAACTTTGCTCCGTAGACATTCCTACACTCGTATACTGGCCGTTTTGGGTTGGGTGTTGCAGATGAAAATGTTTGCATTCCGAACTGTATGGAAATGTGCTTCGGGGTAAACCAAAGATGGGGGCATTTGTGTGCGGAATGGACACATGATACAGTACATTTAGGACAAAGCCAATTCCTGAGATAAAATGTGTGCAGAATAGAGGTATTTGTTCTAATATTTATCTCAGTCAACATTCATTTTATTCTGTGTTCTGCTACCTTCAAGAACGATATACGAACGAACTTAATCAACGTATCTATAATAGCTTGCTAGCTGTTTTCTCCTTGGCAGAGAATGCTGAAGCAACCCAGAAAGAAATTAATTGCGAAGTTATACAACGTAGGTATATAAATTCCGGTAACATATCTCAAACTGATGAACTGATTCATCTAAAATTCTTTGTTTGGGAACTGCCAAAATCATATTCTTCCTCTTAAATACGAACCGTCAAACCGCGGTTTCAAGGTATTCTAAAACTAAAGAAAACATTTTCCGCCAGAAGTCACTATTTTCAATTATCAAAGAAAACAAAGCTTTCCCAAGCTTCTTGAAGGAACTTTTCCGAGCTTCTTGGAGAAGCTTTCCCAAGCTTCTTGGAGAAGCTTTCCCAAGCTTCTTGGAAAAGTGCTCCCAAGCTTCTGGGAGAAGCATTTCCAAGCTTCTGGGAGAAACTTTCCCAAGCTTTTTGGAGAAGCTTTCCCAAGCTTCTTGGAGAAGCTTTCCCAAGCTTCTTGGAGAAGCTTTTCCAAGCTTCTTGGAGAAGCATTCCCAAGCTTCTTGGAGAAGCATTCCCAAGCTTCGTGGAGAAGCTTTCTCAAGGTTCTTAGAGGAGCTTTCCCAAGGTTCTTGGAGAAGCTTCCCCAAGCTTCTTGGAAAAGTTTTTCCAAACTTCTGGGAGAAGCTTTTCCAAGCTTCTGGGAGAAGCTTTTCCAAGCTTCTGGGAGAAGTTTTTCCAAGCTTCTGGGAGAAGCATTTCCAAGCTTCTGGGAGAAACTTTCCCAAGCTTTTTGGAGAAGCTTTCCCAAGCTTCTTGGAGAAGCTTTCCCAAGCTTCTTGGAGAACCATTCCCAAGCTTCGTGGAGAAGCTTTCTCAAGGTTCTTAGAGGAGCTTTCCCAAGGTTCTTGGAGAAGCTTCCCCAAGCTTCTTGGAAAAGTTTTTCCAAGCTTCTGGGAGAAGCTTTTCCAAGCTTCTGGGAGAAGCTTTTCCAAGCTTCTGGGAGAAGTTTTTCCAAGCTTCTGGGAGAAGCTTTTCCAAGCTTCTGGGAGAAGCTTTTCCAAGCTTCTGGGAGAAGCTTTTCCAAGCTTCTGGGAGAAGCTTTTCCAAGCTTCTGGGAGAAGCTTTTCCAAGCTTCTGGGAGAAGCTTTTCCAAGCTTCTGGGAGAAGCTTTTCCAAGCTTCTGGGAGAAGCTTTTCCAAGCTTCTTGGAGAAGCTTTCCCAAGCTTCTTGGAGAAGCTTTCCCAAGCTTCTTGGAGAAGCTTTCCCAAGCTTCTTGAAGAAGCTTTCCCAGGCTTCTTGGAGAAGCTTTCCCAAGCTTTTTGGAGAAGCTTTCCCAAGCTTCTTGGAGAAGCTTTCCCAAGCTTCTTGGAGAAGCTTTCCCAAGCTTCTTGGAGAAGCTTTCCCAAGCTTCTTGGAGAAGCTTTCCCAAGCTTCTTGGAGAAGCTTTCCCAAGCTTCTTGGAGAAGCTTTTGCAAGATTCTTGGAGAAGCTTTCCCAAGCATATTGGAGAAATTTCCCCAAGCTTCTGAGTGAAGCTTTCCCAAGCTTCTTGGAGAAGCTTTCCCAAGCTTCTTGGAGAAGCTATCCCAAGATTTTGGAGAAGCTTTCCCAAGCTTCTTAGAGAAGCTTTCCCACACACCATTTTTTTTAATGCTTCCAGCACAAAAAATATCAGCAAAATAAATTGCTGAATTTCAGCAACATTTTTGATGAATTTCAGCACAACGTTGCTGATCGATTGTCAAAATTGCTGAATTGTTCAGCAAGTTGAAAAATAATTGCTGATACTCAGTAAATTCGTGTTGCTGAATGTAATCAGCACAAAAAAAATCAGTAAAGTTTGTGAATACCAGCAAACAAAATTTGCAGTGCAAGCTTTTTCGAGAAGCTTTCCAAAGCTCCTGAGACAAGCTTTCCCATGCTTATGAGAAAAGCTTTCTCAAGCTTCTGAGAGAAGCTTTCTTTAGCTTGCTCAGAAGTTTTCTCAAGCTTTTCGAAGAAGCTTTTCCAAACTTTTTAGCAAACCTTTCCCAAGTTTTTTAATGAAGCTTTTCCAAGCTTTTCTGAGAGAAGCTTATCCAAGCAGAGCCAACTCATTCTCCTGACAAAGTTCTGCTGACCTAATTGTCGTTCGGTTTTTGCTCCCTTTTTCGAAGGACTAGTCGCGTTTGTGTCCGATGAAGACAGCACTCCGTGGGTGAAGTGAACCTCTAGCATCGAAATCGAGAGGTTTTCCTCGGCGATAAACCAGATGGTAGATGATGGCAAAGTTGTGTGGCGGTGCATGATGAATTTTCCATTAATGACAGAGTTCTGGGTACACAAATAACTGCCTGCCTGTCGTCTATCATAGCTATAGAATGACTTTTTATCTATTGGCTATTGGCTGTAAAATCGGGAAGTCGAAATATCTCGGTCAGCTTCGGGAAGTTGAACTGCCTTTGGCAGTACGTTGTACACGGTGCTTCATTTACCGTTATTATCAAAAAAAATATACCATCAAAACCTGAAACGCCATTCTCTTTCTTCATCATTTCTACACCTCTGGACAAATTTAAAAAAAAATCGTTAGACGAAATTTTGAGTTACGCCCTTTTAAAGGGCCTAACCCCTAAAAAATGAGGGTTTCTATAGAAAATCATCATCTTCCAACAAAATTTGAAACGCCATTCTCTTTCTTTATCATTCCTACACCTCTGGATAAATTTTTAAAATAATCGTTAGACGAAATTTTGAGTTACGCCCTTTTAAAGGGCCTTACCCCTAAAAATAGGGGTTTTATAGAATACCATCATATTTCATAACAGAAGCATGCTTCTGCCATCAAAACCTGAAACGCCATTATCTTTCCTACACTTCTGAACAAATTTTTAAAATTTAAAAATTAAAAAACGAAATTCTGAGTTACGCCCTTTTAAAGGGCCAAGCCCCTAAAAAATCAGGGTTTCTATAGAAAATTATCAAATTTCATAACAAAAGCATGCCTTGAAGTCCCAAATAATAAAACGTATTATTAATAATGCTACAATTTGATACTATGCGCTAATATTGGCTATTTGTATTGATGTTTGTATACAAATTGGCCATTACGCTAATATAAGGGAAGTATTTTCAAACATGTTGGAAGCAATCATGTTTGTATCAATTGCCATTCATAGCGTGGGACGTAAGTTTTTTGTATTGCTTTTTTAAAGACAAAACAAGCGATAGCATGTGCCTATCTCATTCGTTAGATTTTTTTAATGAATGCTGTTTTCAATTAATAAACATACAAAACTAAGGATTGAGATGATCAATTGTAATGATAGTTCTATATTTATCTACTAAACTACGTTACCGAAGAAGTTTTATAATAATTTTACTATAAGTACTTATGACCTTCAAATAGGCGTAACTGGAGAATTTGACCAACATTATTTTTGAAATTCAGTTTATGGGTGTGCATTAACTATATAAATGAAAAAGTAAATGAACTGTCGTTCATGTTTTTCATTGTACATTGTTCTGGCTATAACAGTAAATGAAGCCAATAACGTCCGTATCCTACAGGTTAAAGAATACTTCCCTTATACTGGCGTTATGGCTAATTTTTATACACAATGCATTTAATATTAGTACATAGTATCAAATTGTAGCATTATTAATGATACTGTTCGTTATTTTGGACTTTGGAGCATACGTCTGTTATGAAATATGATGGTATTCTATAGAAACCCCTATTTTTTTAGGGGTAAGGCCCTTTAAAAGGGCGTAACTCAAAATTTCGTCCAACGATTACTTTCAAAATTTATCCAGAGGTGTAGGAATGATAAAGAAAGAGAATGGCGTTTCAAATTTTGATGGCAGAAGCATGCTTCTGTTATGAAATATGATGTTTTTCTATAGAAACTCTCATTTTTTAGGGGTTAGGCCCTTTAAAAGGGCGTAACTCAAAAATTCGTCTAACGATTATTTTCAAAATTTGTCCAGAGGTTTTTTTTTGTTTTTATTTATGTGTATTTTAACTTAGAGCTAATTCTACACTTTGTCCAGAGGTGTAGAAATGATAAAGAAAGAGAATGGCGTTTAAAATTTTGATGGCAGAAACATGCTTCTGTTATAAAATATGATGTTTTCCTATAGAAACCCTGATTTTTTAGGGGTTAGGCCCTTTAAAAGGGCGTAACTCAAAATTTCGTCTAACGATTTTTTTAAAAATTTGTCCAGAGGTGTAGGAATGATGAAGAAAGAGATTGGCGTTTCAGGTTTTGATGGTATATTTTTTTTTGATAATAACGGTAAATGAAGCACCGTGTTGTAGGGATTGAACTTAGAAATTCGCGAATGTATCACTATATCTTATGTAGTTTGCTGTGATTAACAATGAAGAAATGACGAGCTGTGAACGAGACTTTTCTTTCAACTACTATATTTTTCATTACTTCAGAATTTGAAGGAAAAAATATTATTATTACTTATCACGTCACCAACTGGCTTGGAAAGGTTGCTCCTAACTCAGAAGATTGGAAAAGCTTCTCCCAGGAGCTTAGTAAATTATCCCTCTGAAGCTTGGGAAAACTTTCCCGAAAAGTTTGAAAACTCTTCACCAGAAGCTTGAAAGCTCCGCAGTAGAAGCTGGAAAGATCTGCAACAGAAGCATAGCTTCTAACAGCAGAAACATCAAATAATTATTTGATTCGATTGGCTTTTATCGGTGAATTGAACTTAATTCACCGGTAAAAGCCAATCGAACCAAATAATTATAAAGGTTCACGATGATTATCCTTAACCGATAGAAACTTAAAAGCTCTGCAGCAGAAGCTTGGGAGCTCTGCAGAAAAAGTTGGAAACTCTGCAGCAGAAGCTTGGAAGCTCTGCAACAGAAGCTTGGCAGCTCTGCAGCAGAAACTTGGAAACTCTGCAGCAGAAACTTTAAAGCTCTGCAGCAGAAGTTTGGAAGCTCTGCAGCAGAAGCATGGATGCTTTGAGGTAGAAGCTTGGAAGCTCTGTAGCAGAAGCTTGGAAGCTCTGCAGCAAAATCTTGGAAGCGCTACAGCAAAGGCTTTGGAAGCTCTGCAGCAGAATGGAGTTTTTCGGCTTTCAGTCACGAGAAAAAAGCGTTGATAATTTTATATCATTGCCAACGTTTCGATCCTTGGGTTGGATCTTCCTCAGGGCTCAATCATAATCAACTTGTAAAGATCATATTTTGCACACGATCGTGTGAAAGTTGATTAAGCTGATCAAGTTGATTAAGATCGAGACCTGAGGAAGATTCAATCCAAGTATCGAAACGTTGACAATCATATCAAATTATCTACGGGAAAAAGTTACTGAAAGCCGAAAAACTCCATAGCTATCAAAAATCCCGGTCGAATCATTCCAAAATCTGCAGCAGAAGCTTGGAAGCTCTGCAACAAAAGCTTGGAATCTCTGCAGAAAAAGCTTGGAAGCGCTGCAACAAAAGCTTGGAAGCTCTGCAGCAAAAGCTTGGAAGCTCTGCAGAAAAAGCTTGGAAGCTCTGCAGCAAAAGCTTGGAAGCTCTGCAGCAGAAGCTTGGAAGCTCTGCAGAAAAAGCTTGGAAGCTCTGCAGCAACATCTTGGAATCCCTGTAGCAAAAGCTTGGAAGCTCTGCAGCAAGCGCTGCAACAAAAGCTTGGAAGTTCTGCAGCAAAAGCTCGGAAGCTCTGCAGAAAAAGCTTGGAAGCTCTACAGAAAAAGCTTGGAAGCTCCGCAGCAGAAGCTTGGAAGCTCTGCAACAAAAACTTGGAAGCTCTGCAGCAAAAGCTTGGAATCTCTGCAGCAAATGCTTGGAAGCTCTGCAGCAGAAGCTTGGAAGCTCTGTAGCGGAAGCTTGGAAGCTCTGCAGCAAAAGTTTGGAAGCTCTGCAGCAGAAGCTTGGAAGCTATTCAAGCAACTATGCAGTAGAAGCTCGGAAGCTCTGTAGCACAAGCTTGGAAGATGCTCATACAGACAAAATCTGTATAAAACTTCCTTGGACACACTATGCATTTCGAATAAATTCAATCCATGTCGCCTTCCTTTACAAAAAAAGTTTTCCTATTCCGCAGATGAGCCACAAGTCGATAAATCCCGTAGAGAAACTTGGAAATTGCACCTCATCGGATGCATATTAATAAAAACCTTCTTATAAATATTTTGCAACCGTATAGAAAAACCCCAGTGCAGTGGGAGATAGTAGCAAGCGAAATAAACTTTTCGCCCTCACTCAAGTGACACAAACTTGCGCTATTATTCAAATCTTATGGCATTATTATGTGAGCTTGACTATGGCACACGACGTATCTATTTGTATGCCGAGGAAGAGTCTTCTGGAATTAAAATTTTTATGTTAATGGACACTTGCATGTTAGGAACACATCATGTTAAGTAAATTAGAGGTGATTCAGTGTGAATCATGAACTGAATAGGCAAAGAATGCTTAGAGGATTATGTTTTATCAAGTGAGGATGAAAACTGACACACGAAATAGGTACCAGATCTCATTGGTCCTTCTATTAAAATGGCTTAAATGAATCCGGAACGACAGCATCAATGTTCAAAACCCCTCTACAAATAGTTTTTTTTTCGAGCAACATCAATTTCAAATGCGTCTCCAAGTCCAATGAGCATTCAGAAGGTTGTGAGGATCATCACTAAACCTAAATGATTTTTTTTGGCTTTATTATGGTTCTAATGTTCTCTTCGAAATTGTTTAACTTTTATTTTACAAAAATTCCTGCATTTATAACAGTTAAGACAAAGTGTAGTCTATTTTTTTAAATTTGGGCAAGTTCACCAGTGCATCACAGTATGCAAATATAAACCTGAGTGAACTTTAAAGCGCAAATCTTCCATTTCATGAAATCATTTTTGTCAATTCCATGGCGTTGCACAATCCCGCGAAGAAAAGTTGAACGGTGCGGAGTTCTAAACATGGTTTTCCGCCAAAGCGGATTATACTTGTCATCTCATTTCAGACTAATTGGTTCCAAAACTAAATACGATTCAATCAAGGAAATGAGCTGTTACTGACCATAACAGTTGAGCATGGTTTTCCGGTGAAACTGATTAGGCTTATGGTCTGAGTTCAGGACAGTCATTGCAACCCGCATACAGTCATGATTTATTGATTTGAACAAGCGAACGATAGAGAAATCAACTATGATGGACAATATTTGAACGTGGTCTTCTGGCAAAACTTCTTGGACTTACATGTATAACACTAACTTGTTGTTTAAGAGTTGAGTAAACCTCTTTTAGCAAACTTTAACTTCAGAAACTGTTATTCAGCTTGTTCTGTTACTTGAAAAGGTTTTTATTTCTCAAAAATTGACTTCTACCGATACACTCGAGATTGTTTACAATAGGCTATGTATCTATTATTCTTCTGAGCCATGCAAGGTACCTTATTGATATTTATATGTATTCTGAATCCTTGAATTAATATTCTTCAGTTAACGTGGCAATGACACCTAAAATTTGTTCGTTTGTCATTCAAACGTCATATATAAATAAATTTGGTTAATGTGCTTAACTTTGACACATAATGACACGCTTCTGGCGAGAGCTTAGTGAAGATGTTTTAATACAGCGAGAAGAGCTAGCAGGAAGGAGGAGAAACGAAAACGATTAAACAATTAGTGTGGATATCAATGACGATATCCACCACTGACACAGCGATATTTATACTCTTCCGATCAAACGTTTTGGACCACCTTCCAAAAAAGTTGATATTTTACAATGAAAATTTGTAGATTGGCATCAGATATTAACGTTGTTGGTATCATTCGAAAGTTGAATGGCTAATGTTTCAGTTTTATGTGAAATTTAGTCGAAACATTAAAAAAAAATAAAACTGAAAGAAAGAAGTGTAGATATTTCAAATTTAGAGACTCAGTATTTAGGTCTCTTGAAATTCTGATCCACTCATCTGATCGACAGTGTACGCCACTTGAATCCAAATTTGCCACTTCCTGTTTACTCGCACTCTGTGCGAACAATTCAACCCCCAAAGTGCGAAAACCGAAACGATTATCTTTCCTGCATCGCACCGGACGAAATTTAATGTTTGCATCAATAAAACTGATCTTCAGCAGCAGCACACACTAAAACTGGAACTGATGGCTGACGATTTTCGCCTTCGGTGGGCGGCCGTTTGCAAGCTATCATCGCAGCGAGCGTGCCGTAAAAATTAAATGTGTTAATTATAAAAGTTTGGAAGCACGGTCGGTCGGTCGTCGTCGGTCATGGTTGGTTAATCGGCTTTGACAATGCGGGTTTGGATTCCGTTCGGCTACCAAAAGCGTTTATAGCGATTGGCTAATTGGATGATGGGGCTATGGAATATTGGGATGTGTGTTTGTGTGATAAGATAGGCCAGTTTGGTAGGTTGACATTGAAATGACGATTGGTGAATGGTTTTCATTGAGCGTGACAAGGAGCATATTCATACAATTTTGAGTGTTTATATAAGTGCAATTTTGCAAGACCGATTCATGAAATACGATGAAAAAGAACTAGTAAATATACTACTTGTGACCATAGAGACTAAAATCTTTAGGTAAACATCTTAAGCTTGCTCGTAACTAAGTATGATAGTTTCTACTCAGTGTTGCTTAATATCACGAATTTCAAATGACTTTGCCATTTGAATATTGCGATTATCACGCCTTCCAGCGAGACTACCCGACTAGAAGATTCTAACAAAAATATAACATTATTATAACAACCCCTGATGTTTATAACTCATTGTGATATAATCAAGTTTTAATATCTTTGGGGTTTAAAAATATAATATCTCAATTATATCATATTATGTTATAAATGTTGTTTAATAACTCATTGTGAAATAATTTAGTTTCAATTACTTGACATTCAGAAAATCATTTTGTACAATTTTGAGTGTTTATATAAGTGCAATTTTGCAAGACCGATTCATGAAATACGATGAAAAAGAACTAGTAAATATACTACTTGTGACCATAGAGACTAAAATCTTTAGGTAAACATCTTAAGCTTGCTCGTAACTAAGTATGATAGTTTCTACTCAGTGTTGCTTAATATCACGAATTTCAAATGACTTTGCCATTTGAATATTGCGATTATCACGCCTTCCAGCGAGACTACCCGACTAGAAGATTCTAACAAAAATATAACATTATTATAACAACCCCTGATGTTTATAACTCATTGTGATATAATCAAGTTTTAATATCTTTGGGGTTTAAAAATATAATATCTCAATTATATCATATTATGTTATAAATGTTGTTTAATAACTCATTGTGAAATAATTTAGTTTCAATTACTTGACATTCAGAAAATCATTTTGTACAATTATATCAAAATATGATAGGAACTAGTTTTCTTGAAGCTAAAACTTATATCATATTTTGTTATAATATTGATCAGGTCATACCAAAATAGGTTATTATTTTGATTAGGCCGGTGTACTTTTTGTTACAATTTTAGTTATTTTAACATCATCCTGCACCTAGTTTATAACATAATAAGTTATAGAAAAATTTTATAACATCATAACACAATGTGTTATAAACTTGATAGATTTTTCTAGTCGGGTAATCATCTTTCGGAATTATTTCTCTCGTTTGCATCGTTTTTCGCGGAAGGATAAAAGGAAAACGAGTTTTTTTTCGCCTGGTGTGCTTCGTTCCAGCCAGCAGCCGACGACATAAATAAGTTCTCTTCAAATAAGCACTGAAACGATGGATGGTTGCACATGAATTGGTGAGCTCGTTCCATGCTACTTGCTGCCTGTTATACTTTCATGTGTATAACACATTCATTTTTTGGGAAGAACTCTCGTCGGCAGACATTTATCGCTGAGTTGAAAAATAACAGATGAACTTCTCTGCATTACAGCTTTTTGAGTATTTTTTTTAGTTTTTTTTCACTTATGCAAATTATTGAAACAGGCTTCAGTTGATTTTATTCTATGAGAAATTGCTTGAATTTCTAATAGGAATAGAATTAATTTTATGTTAATTCGGACACCGTTTGGTGCAGAATGGTGCGTTGCGGTGTAAGATCTACCACATCAAATTTTGATCTTGATATTTACCGTATTTTTAAATATTCCAAGATCAAAGTTTGATGCTCTTTTCCTTGTGTTTTGTAGTATTTGTGTTTCAATGTACTGCTAATTAACATTTTGTTTCAGCAGGATTCAGGTAAATGTATCGCACGATATGAATAATATTTTAAAAATATGTAACTGTGGCGAGCGTATCACTAATGTGTAGCTTATTTGACGTACGATGTTAATATTCTTTTATATTTCAGATTATCAACCGAAGAATTTAATAATTCAACCAAATGCCAACAAGATGACGAGGATGAATTGGGCAGACAACTGATTCGAAGCAGTCTAACAATGGTGTGCCTGAACGTTAACCAAGCGTGTCCTTTGGAGTTTACTCTTCCACTAACAACACCCAAATTCCCGTGACACCTAGGCCTGAGAGATCGTAGAGTTGTCTACATTTTTCATAGGTGTCCAAAACTAACCATCCTTTCCCATTCCTCAGCAGTCGCAAGGACGTGGCCAGGACAGTGCTCGACCATTGGAGGATTGCGTCAGTCTTGTCTAAGAGTCAGAGATTAGTCCCAAATCTTTGTGCTTTGGTTCGGACGGGAAGGAGGCAACCCTCATAACAGCGGTCTAGGACTGTACCACCTACGAATTTGTGCGACTCGCTTAATGCTAATGCTAATTCGGACACCGTTTGGTGCAGTAATGTCAAATGAACGTGAATGTTGATGGTACCAATATGGATTGGTGAGCTCGTTCTATACTATGTTAGTCAAATATTTGTCTCTGAAATCATCGAGTATGTATTAGTCAAAAATGTGCCATGTTGTCGCACGGTCTTATATGCTGTTTGAAGAATGAAAAATAGTATTTTTATGTCAAATTCTTGATTTTGCTTTGGCTGACCAAGCCAAGCCAAGAAATTGACATTTGTAAGGGGCCGTTCATAAACCACGTAGACTTTTTGGGGGGAGGGGGGGTCTGGCCAAAATCTACGCTCCATACAAATAAATTTCAAAATTTTTGTATGGACAAAAGTCTACGAGGGGGGGGGGGGGGGGTTTCTGAGATGGTCAAAATTTGGTCTACGTGGTTTATGAACAGCCCCTAAGGTGCTACGGTCACCCTTACCTTATTTGGTCGGCCGAGGAACGACCCGTCGAGAGTCCGACTGCACACTAATTGTCATACCAATAAGTGATTGGGAGGCAGTGCCCGAAGCTCTCGACAATTAAAAATAACTTCCTCTCCCGCTTTGACATACGTCGGGCACAACAGTATATGTGTTAGATGTTCATCTACCCGAGCAGAGGAGAATATCAAATTAATAACTACGAAATTACATAATCTGTTTTTATATCTTGGTTTGTTATCATTATCTTATCAAGGCATTACTTCTCCATAACATCTTTTGTTGGGCAATCTTATTTTGTTATGAGCACGGTATTGGTATACATTCATTAAATAACATTTAAATAATTATTTAAGTAATTAGGAATAATTAGATAGATTAGATTAGAATTATAATATGTTTTGTTGTAAAACAAATTTAGTTATTATTGAACTATAGAGTGTACATAAATATTACCACAACGATAACAAGTTTTGAAATCAAAACTGCATACATCATAAGATTTACATTGTTTTCTGCACTTCGTGATAGGGAGTTTATGCAAAATCTCTCATCTGTTCACCTTCCTCTTCTCTCTGGCCTTACATCCTAACTGATAGCATACCAGCTTCTCAGCTTAATGTTTTAGTGTTATAGATAGTAGAGTCAACATTGATCAGCGGAGTTGAGCGACCTGTATCCAAAAGAACATAATTTCACGATTCCAACAACGCCAACGAGTCATTTTACAAGATGTTTTCGAACAGTTGGTAATTCCAGGAAGAGCTTATTGAAAGGTTTATTAGAAAAATACCATAAACTTCAGACTAGTCTTCTGGGGAAATTCAAAAAAATTGGGTTGATTATGGTGGAGAGATGGTGCACTCTATCTCCCTCGTGACATTTACCATACCTTATATTAAACATAAGGTACATTATTATATTTCAGGTATATTATAATCATAACTTATTTTATTTTTAAATTATTATCAATAATATCCAAAGTTCAAAATTTGTTATTGAAATATTTTTATATTCATTATTATTAAGTTGTTATTGAAACCAACAAAACATGTTATTAAATTGGTCTTTCAGGAACATTTTTTTGTTATGATTTTTGTTATTTTGCCGCTTATGACAGACAAGTTTATAACATAATATATTATGTTAATAACATGAAAATAACTGATTCCATTGCTCAGTTATTTTGCCAAAATAACGCATTTTATTATGGAGTTGTTATTTCCTTCTGCTCGGGTAATCCCATCCGAAGGAGGTTTGGATTGTGAAAAGAAGATAACCATGTGCGATTGTGGAATCGAGTTCAGTTCTAGGCCTGCTGGCGACGGAGATAGTCGAGTGACTCCGTAGCTTGAAGGAATAGAAGCGCCCGTCTAGCGAATTGAGAGTCATGAGTTCGAGTCTCACCGGAGTACGTGGATTTCTTTTCATAATTTCAAATCTCAGTTTGTTCATCGAGCACATGTTCTGTTGTGCACATGGATGTCAAAGCATTTTCAACAGAGTATTTTTATGTTACCTCCGTGTTTTGTGGATGGCATGACTAAAAAGCACGCAAGTAATTAAGTCCCCAGTGGCCTTTTTTATGATTTCAGAATATGAACACCAATACAGACCATCATTGCCAACATTCATTTCGTGATCCAACATTTCATAAAACTCCCGCAAACCAAATCATCAAACCATAAGCTGCCCCACACTGTTTGGTTCGAACACATTTCAGCCGTCCACATCCCACTAATTTTCCGTTCCAGAGAACCGGAAAGTAATGATTTGAACGGGTCGGGTCGCTGAAACTACAACAATGCCCGCAACTGTATCACACCAGCTGAATTTGAACAAACCAATTTCCACCATGGGATGGAATCGTGCGGCTCGACACAGCAGTGCGACGACGAGGCCCAAGTGAAAAATTGCGGCTTCTAGTACAAAATGATCATCGTCACCATGTAGACTCGAACGACGACGAGACGAGAAACGACAACGGACAACGAACAACGGCGACGGCGGCGGCGACAGCGACAATTGAATGATTACAGTCGGCTTAAGTGAGTAATAGCTTTAATTTGAGGTTCTCCGTGTAGATCTGACCTCGTTCCGGCATCATCGCTTCGTCCCGGCGGTGTCGGTCGGCGTAGGCATCCATCCAGTATAGTAGTGGGTTTCTTTTTTCACTTGTCGCCGACTCCCTCCGTCAGCCAGCAGTCAGCAGTTCAGAGCGGTGTCACTCCTTCACCCATTTGTCACACACACACACACACACACACACACACACACACACACACACACACACACACACACACACACACACACACACACACACACACACACACACACACACACACACACACACACACACACACACACACACACACACACACACACACACACACACACACACACACACACACACACACACACACACACACACACACACACACACACACACACACACACACACACACACACACACACACACACACACACACACACACACACACACACACACACACACACACACACACACACACACACACACACATCTCAGGGCTGACCTTGACGCCGACCCGGGAAGATCGGTTCGGAAGAACTTCCATCGCCGGGGAACTCTTCGTCGGAGTAGGATGGGTCCACCGCCGGGGGCTATCCGAGTAGCGAGCGATCGTGGTGAACTGCGCTTAATGGCGAAAAAACGTAGAAGATTAACAAATTGCAAATTAACAAATTAACAAATTGTAATGTGCACTGACTGGAGTTAAAGTGTCGCTGAATGGCGACAAAAATAGGAAAATAACAAATTCACTAACACTAAATGGCTCAGCACGACGCATGTTGCACGCTGATCGGTGAAACGCTAGAAATTAAACAAATTAATAGCAAGAGCTAAATGGCTCAGCATGAAGGTAGCGAAAGAGCTTAGGAAACTATAACAATAAAAGCGTAGAATAACAAATTGGTGATGGTGCACAAGGCACAAAACGCCTCCCCTCCGAAGAAATACTGCATGGTGGTACCGGAGGGGAATTTAAGGTGGAGGTGAACTAGGAGAGTGTTTTTAGTGGGTAGGCGCACATTCGAATCCCACACAGCGTCTTTAGAAGATTTTTGGACTCCTAGAATATATAAAAAAAAAAAAAACACACACACACACACACACACACACACACACACACACACACACACACACACACACACACACACACATACACACACACACACACACACACACACACACACACACACACACACACACACACACACACACACACACACACACACACACACACACACACACACACACACACACACACACACACACACACACACACACACACACACACACACACACACACACACACACACACACACACACACACACACACACACACACACACACACACACACACACACACACACACACACACACACACACACACACACACACACACACACACACACACACACACACACACACACACACACACATCTCAGGGCTGACCTTGACGCCGACCCGGGAAGATCGGTTCGGAAGAACTTCCATCGCCGGGGAACTCTTCGTCGGAGTAGGATGGGTCCACCGCCGGGGGCTATCCGAGTAGCGAGCGATCGTGGTGAACTGCGCTTAATGGCGAAAAAACGTAGAAGATTAACAAATTGCAAATTAACAAATTAACAAATTGTAATGTGCACTGACTGGAGTTAAAGTGTCGCTGAATGGCGACAAAAATAGGAAAATAACAAATTCACTAACATGAGCTAAATGGCTCAGCACGACGCATGTTGCACGCTGATCGGTGAAACGCTAGAAATTAAACAAATTAATAGCAAGAGCTAAATGGCTCAGCATGAAGGTAGCGAAAGAGCTTAGGAAACTATAACAATAAAAGCGTAGAATAACAAATTGGTGATGGTGCACAAGGCACAAAACGCCTCCCCTCCGAAGAAATACTGCATGGTGGTACCGGAGGGGAATTTAAGGTGGAGGTGAACTAGGAGAGTGTTTTTAGTGGGTAGGCGCACATTCGAATCCCACACAGCGCGCACATTCGAATCCCACACAGCGTCTTTAGAAGATTTTTGGACTCCTAGAATATATAAAAAAAAAAAAAAAACACACACACACACACACACACACACACACACACACACACACACACACACACACACACACACACACACACACATACACACACACACACACACACACACACACACACACACACACACACACACACACACACACACGCAGGGGCAGCAGGGACAGGAGTCCAGGGGCTTGACGAACCCCCCCTTCTGCGAGTCGGGTGGCAGCTTGGGAATTCATCCTAAGCGAAAATCGTTCACACATCCGTGTGGATTACCACCTTTGGCTCTTCCTTCGGGGAGTGACCGAGCTTCTGGTTTCCAGATAGCTCAAGCAGAGGATGCCTAGGATGTGGCGGGGTTTCAACAGTGGGCTCTGTTGGATCTCCATAAAAAGCCACACATCCGCAAGCAACTCTGTACAAGCGACCTGGTACCGCTTCCAAAGTGCCTTAGCCCAAATACTCGGAGTGCCAACCGGCACATCAGGATCGATGCCAGTAACATCCTGATTATGGCATACTGGTCAACGCAAACGACAACGGACTACGGACTATGGATCGGATGGCGATGATGGGCTGACATTCGTGCTGTTCTGTTCCCTGAGTAAGGAAGGGTGACACCTACTTGAAACGGCGAGCGGGCTAACAGTGCCTCCGTCCCGTTAAAACCTTGGCAGGCCTCCAGGTACGTTCAATACTCGCACCAACAAAGGTGGGTAGTAGGCTCAGATGGAACATTCCTGACCTACGCTGATCCGGCTCTGGACACGTACCCCATGAAGGTACGCGTTCAACCCTCGCTTGGCCTCCCTGCTTTGCAAAGATAACCAAGGGATCATAAGCGACTACTACAACGAGTGGAGATAGCGGCCCGGAGTGGGGACCCAACAAAATGGAGAATCTAACGAATACCGAAGTCGAGGAGGACGCGAACGTGTTCCGAAGAAGCGAGAGGATGCAGAGATCACCAGTGACACCGCTGGAAACCGCAGCGATCGCTACCAGTAGCACAATCCGAAGCGAGCTCCAAGGAAACCAACAGGAGCTAGGGTCTTCGAACCAGCGAGTGTTCACACCGACGCCGAAGAGCAGTGCTGCTCAAGAGTCGGGTTTGGGTGAGGTGAGGAAGAAGGTGAACGAACTGTACGAGTTTGTGAAGGACAGACACAACGTGCACCTGAAAATTAAGCAGATGGTGACGAACATCAAATCTGCTGTTATAGCTGCCGAACGAGAGCAAAAGGCACTTAGATTGAGAGCTGAAACAGCTGAAAAGGCTGTAACGGAAGCTGCAGGAAGAGCTACGGCGGAAACTCGGGAGACGCCTAAGAGTCACCGCTCGGAGAAAAGAGGTAGGGACACGCCTGGAGACGAGGAAGTCCCGAAGAAGCAGAAGAACGATCAGTCGCGCGTCGACAATCAGAGAAACGATGGCAGAGACAGTGGATGGCGCACCGTTGAAAGCCAGCGAGTTAAGAAGAAAAAGCGAAAGGAAAAAATAGAAAGGAAGACGGAACCGGAAAAGAAAGATAAACTTCGGCCATCTAGGAGGAAAAGCAGAGGTGATGCCCTCATAGTCGAAGCGAGCGACAAGACAACGTACGCTGCGCTTCTCAGGAAGGTGAGGGAGGATCCGGACCTTAAGGAGTTGGGCGAGAACGTGGTTAAGACACGGCGCACGCAGAAAGGCGAGATGATCTTCGAGCTAAAGAAAGATCCAGCTGTTAAGAGCCTGGATTACCGGGAACTCGTCGCGAAATCCCTGGGCAGCGATGCAAATGTCAGGGCTCTTTCACAGGAGGTGGTGATCGAATGCAGGGATCTGGATGCGGTCACGACAGAAGAGGAACTGAGATTTGCCCTAACCGAGCAGTGTAAGCTGGATGTTCCGGTGCAAATTCGATTAAGGAAAGCGTTTGGAGGCACCCAGACGGCGGCGATTCGCTTATCGGTTGACGCTGCAAACAAGCTGGTGGAGATCGGCAAGATAAAAGTTGGTTGGGCGGTGGGCACTCTGAGAGCCACTCCTCGAGTTGCTAAGCAGATGGAGAGATGCTTCCGGTGTATAGAGTTCGGTCACCAGGCGCGAAGCTGCAAGGGCCCTGACAGGTCCACATTGTGCTGGAGATGCGGCGGAAGTGGTCACGTTGCTCGAGACTGCACGAAGCAACCGAGGTGTATGTTCTGCAAACCGGAGGACGGTAACGATCATTCGACGGGTGGCTTCAAATGCCCGATGTACAAGAAGGCGAAGGCAGGTCAACAATGACAACGATGGAGATAACGCAAGTGAATCTCAATCATTGCGATGCAGCACAGCAACTGTTGTGGCAGTCGACAACGGAAACCAAGTGCGACGTCGCAATAATTGCAGAGCCGTACCGAGTTCCTATCAATAACGGTAACTGGGTGGCGGATAAAGCACGGATAGCGGCAATCCTAGTTACAGGCGGGTTTCCCATTCAAGAAGTAGTGGATAACGATCATGAAGGTTTTGTTATCGCCAAGATCAACGGTGTCTTTGTGTGCAGCTGCTATGCGCCCCCAAGGTGGACCCCTGAGCAATACAATCGGATGTTGGATCTACTAACTGATAAGTTGATAGGACGTGCGCCGGTTGTTATCGGCGGGGACTTCAACGCCTGGGCGGTGGAGTGGGGAAGTAGGCTGACCAACGCAAGGGGTTACTGTCTGCTGGAAGCCTTAGCGAAGCTGAATGTTAAAGTGTGCAATGAAGGCTCTGTGAGTACATTCCGTAAGGACGGACGAGAATCCACTATTGATGTGACGTTTTGCAGCCCGTCGCTGATGAACAACATGAACTGGAGAGTAAGCGAAGAATACACGCACAGTGACCATCAGTCCATCCACTACAGCGTCGGTCGGCGGATCTCCGCTCTGCCGAGCACCCGGAGGACCTGCGAAAGGAAGTGGAAAACGAAGCAGTTCGACAAGGAGCTTTTTGTCGAGGCACTTCGGACAGACAGCGACACTCCCGCTATGACCGCTGTGGAACTAACGGAAGCAGTAGCGAGGGCATGTGATATTACTATGCCCAGGAAACTCGAACCGAATAACCGCCGGCGTCCAGCTTACTGGTGGAATGAAACGCTCAGCACCCTACGTGCTGCCTGCCTTAAAGCTAGAAGACGATTTCAAAGAGCAAGATCCGAAGCGAGCAGAGAGGAACGCAAGGTGATTTTCCGCGAGGCCAGGACCGCTTTCAAGCGGGAGATTGCTCTGAGCAAGGCCAATTGCTTCAAGGAGCTGTGCAGAGAAGCAGACGCCAATCCCTGGGGACAAGCTTATCGCGTCGTGATGGCGAAGATCAAGGGCCCAGCTACACCAGCTGAAATGTGCCCTGAAAAGCTGGAGGTAATTGTGAACGGCCTCTTTCCGAATCACGGTTTAACCACATGGCCACCTACGCCGTACTTCGACGGGGTGGAAGTAGCTGCCGGCGCAAACCGGGTGTCTAACGAGGAACTCCTTACAATAGCCAAAGGACTAAAAGTGAAGAAAGCCCCTGGTCCAGATGGTATCCCCAACATGGCATTGAAAGCGGCGATCGAAGCGTTTCCGGACATGTTCAGGATAACGATACAGAAATGTCTGGTGGATAGCTACTTCCCAGACATTTGGAAGATCCAGAAGCTGGTGTTGCTGCCAAAGCCTGGCAAGCCGCCAGGAGACCCAGCATCGTATCGACCGATATGCCTGCTGGATACGCTTGGCAAACTCCTGGAGAAAATCATCCTGAACAGGCTGATAAAGTGTACGGAAAGCGAGAGCGGACTGTCTAATAGGCAGTTCGGGTTTCGGAAAGGGAAGTCGACTGTGGATGCAATCCGGACAGTCATTGCGAATGCGGAGAAAGCCTCAAAGCAGAAGAGGAGAGGTAATCGTTACTGCGCCGTGGTAGCTATAGACGTGAAGAACGCATTCAATAGCGCCAGCTGGGAAGCCATCGCCACTGCACTACACAACATGAGGGTCCCTGACTATCTGTGCAAGGTTCTGAAAAGCTACTTCCAGAATCGAGTCTTGGTCTACGAGACAAACCAGGGTCAGAGATCGGTTAGAGTCACGGCGGGTGTGCCACAGGGCTCCATACTCGGCCCAACGTTGTGGAATATTATGTATGACGGAGTGTTAAGACTTGAACTACCCGGAGGAGTCGAGATCGTCGGTTTCGCGGATGACGTCGTCCTTTCGATAACCGGTGAGACCCTGGAAGAAGTAGAGATGCTGACGGCGGAGACGATCGGTTCCATCGAGGCCTGGATGAGTGAAGTAAAGCTGCGGTTGGCTCATCATAAGACAGAGGTAGTGCTAGTCAGCAACTGTAAAGCAGTTCAACGGGCCGAAATCAACGTCGGCGGACAGGTTATCCCGTCAAAGCGTGCGTTAAAACACCTGGGCGTGATGGTGGACGACCGATTGAATTTCAATTGCCACGTCGACTATGCCTGTGAGAAGGCAGCGAAAGTTGTTAATGCTGTATCCAGGATTATGCCGAACATCGGTGGACCGAGCAGCAGCAGCAGACGTCTTCTGGCGGGAGTATCCTCTTCGATACTTAGATACGGAGTTCCGGCCTGGGCTACAGCGCTGAAACTGAAGCGGAATCGAACAAAACTTTCGAGCACGTTCCGGCTCATGGCTATTCGTGTGGCGAGCGCGTACAGGACGATATCGTCGGAAGCAGTCTGCATTATCGCCGGGATGGTTCCCATACACATCACCCTGGCAGAGGATGTAGAGTGTTACCGGAGAAGAGGCACAGCAAACGTGAGGAAGACAACCAGAGCGGACTCGTTGGCTAAGTGGCAGCAAGAGTGGAATGACGAGGAGAAGGGTAGATGGACCTACCGGCTTATCCCAGATGTGTCGGTATGGATGTCCAGAAAACACGGAGATGTGAACTTCTACCTAACACAGTTCTTGTCAGGTCATGGATGCTTCAGACAGTATTTGTATCGATTCGGCCATGCAGAGTCCCCATTCTGTCCGACATGCCCAAACAACGAGGAGACACCGGAGCACGTGATATTCGACTGTCCGCGATTTGAAGAAGTACGTGGTGACATGCTAGCGAGCGCTGCTGGAAATCTGAGTCCCAACAACGTAGTAGAGAGAATGTGTCAGGACGAAACCGTATGGAATGCGGTGAACAGAGCGGTCACGCGGATCATGTCAGCTCTCCAGCGGAGATGGCGCGAAGATCAAAGAGTATTGGGTCGCGATCGGAGTAGGCTTGATCCACCGCCGGGGACTTGACCGAGTCGTTCGTTGCGTAGTACCGGTTATAGGTCGTCGGGGCGCCGGTGAACCGGAAGTCTACCACCAACCGGAATCGCCGGGCCGACTTCGGCACCTTACTGGTCGGGTTGAAAACATCGGTGTCGAGAGAACTTCCACCGTCGGGGTCTTTCTCTGTCGGAGTAGGCTAGGTCCGTCCACCGCCGGGGACTAGACCGAGTAGACCGCGAAAAAGCACCGGTGCTTGGTCGTCAGGGCGCCTGTGAACCGGAAGCCAGTCTCCAACCGGAATCTCAGAACCGACCTTGGCACCAGCCTGGGAAGTATCGGTAACGGAAGAAGTTTCAGTGTCGGGGAACTCTTCGTCGGATAGGGTAGATCCACCGTCGGGGACTATCCGAGTCGTGCGCGAAAAGCCGGAGTGCTGAATGGCACACGGACGGCATTAGAATAACAAATTTGGTGTATGTTTGTACCAACTGTGTCGCTGAATGGCGATAGGTTAGGTACGAACACTAAAAAGATTAGAATAACAAATTTAGAAGCGACAAAATGTGCATGAGCACAGAAGAAGAAGAGCGCATGAGCGCATTGCCCCCCCTGAAGCAGTCGCATCAGTGGTACCAGGGGGATCGAGGCGACAAGGTGTAGCAGAGTTTTTCCAATCGGTTTTCTCTGCTCGGGAGGTTGGGAGGAAAAAAAAAAAAAAAAAAAAAACACACACACACACACACACACACACACACACACACACACACACACACACACACACACACACACACACACACACACACACACACATGATGGTTTGGTAGGGACCCCGCCAGAGGGAGGGAATGCGTTTCGGGAAAATAGGGAAATAAGGCCACAATTGGACTGCTGATTGTGCTAGTGGCGACCGGAGAACAGGAACTCAGCTGAACAATATTGATGACATGGTCTCGTCAGACGAGCTAACCCAGTGGTTCTCCATTTCAGCTGGCTTATCCAATAACAGGGTGTCCATTCAAATTCAGTTTTCCGATTCCTGGATTTTTCCTGGGTATGGACAAACTTCCCGGGTATGAAAAATCGCAATTAATTGTTCTAGTAGGACACTGCTCAGTGCATTTTCATACACATAACTTCTATAACTTGATACCAATTTTGAAGATTTCCTGACTCCAAAAATTAAGATTTGAAAAAAAACCAACAAACTGCACAATCACCTTTCTCATATGAACATTGAGATAGAAGTCTGTTGAAAAGGTCCTTCGTATAACAAGGAAATGAAATGAACATATTATTGAAATTGATGTCACTGTGCTTGATTTTTTGACGAAAATTTTGGCATCATAAAAAACATCGAAACTTTTTTGGTAAACTGCCTGGTCTTCAAAGAAAATCATGTAACAAGTGATAATCTTTATGTAAATTTTTGTTTTGCTTCCATCGTCATTTTTAACAGTATTTGCTGAATCTAAAATCGTTTGACACCGATTTTCTCCGAATTTTATACAAAAACTTTTGAGTTCTTCTTCAATAATATCTAGAGGATATTCAACAGTTATTCCTTTAAGAAGTACTTCGTGGGTTCTGCCAAAAAATCTCCTGAAAGTTGCACCTATAATTGATTTTAAAAAGCTGTGTTTGCCTAATATCAAATTAGAAATTTCTTAGTGGATTCCATCAGAGAGTCTTCATGTGTTGTACTTAATCTTCAGATTTATATTTGAATTTTGCCTAAAGCTCCTCCAAAACTCTGTTTAGAAGCGGATCGGTACAATCGGTCAGGCATTTTCAAGAATTTCCTTCTTGATTGCTACCAATAGGATAAGATTCAAACCCTTTGGAGCCGGAAGGGACATGATCCCGGCGATGAAACCGACGAAAACAAACGTTCTCGATACCGGCGAGGTTACGGCAGCAGTGGCGAAACTATCCGGCTCCAAAGAGTTAAGAGATCTGGCAGATATTATATAGAGTTTCACTAAAATGTCACCAGAATTCCTCAAAGAACTGTCACATTTTTTTCACACGTAAAAATCTCTTCGTCTACAATTGATTTTTCGGTCCGGGTAAACTATGAGCGGGGTGATTCTATTACATCCGACGTTTCGGCCCTTGGTCTGGGCCTTCTTCAGGGAGGTTATAGGGGTACGCTACTTGTTTGTCGCCGGTTGCGGTACCCCTATAACCTTCCTGAAGAAGGCCCAAACCAAGGGCCAAAACATCGGAAGTAATAGAATCACCCCGCTCGTAATTTCCACAATTAGCGTAAAATCTCTTTGCCGGAGTACCATCTGCAGGTTTACAGAATTCTCCAGGAATTCTGAGAGGGCCTGTGCATGGACTTCTTCGGTATTTTACTAGAATCCTACTGTCAGGATTTTCCTAGCAAGGCTCAAAAAGTCCTTCGGGAAATCATTCAGAAATCTGAAAATTTCGCCTAGGAAGAATACAGTTTTTTTTACATGAATTTATAGATATCCAACATAAACAACCAACATTCCTGAGGGGCCAAACAACTTTGTCGAAGACCGCAAAGTGATCCAACGTCTGAGAAAAAAGTTATACCCTAGGCAAAGTAAGGCAAAGTATTGAGATTTCATTATTGATATTATTCCTTTTCATGTACTGGAAAAATATCAATAATGTTTCACCTCACTTCACTAGGGTATAACTTTTCTCATAGACGTTGGATCACTTTGCGGTCTTCGACAAAGTTGTTTGGTAAATAGTCACCTATAAAAATACCAAAGGGTTTGAATATTTAACACTTACAGCACCACCTAGCGGCAAAATTCGAAGACTTAAGATTTCTGCATACATTTGGCCAAGATTTCCCATACAAACTTCAAGCTTGTTGAGCGCCCCCTTAGGCTTCATCGATTTTGCTGAAATTTTGAACGTAGCATCAAGGAGTTCAAAACAACTGATTCAGACTTGTCATTTTTCAAAATTTTTGTTTTTCATATACAGTGACCCCACAATTTATGAATCGGCAAAAATGACCACAGTTTATGGATCACTCCATTTGATCAACATGGTGATTCATAAATAGTGTACAAAAATTAAGGTGATTCATCGGTGTGGGGTCACTGTAAGTACCCTTAGTGCCCATTCAAATTCAATTTTCAAATTCTCGAATTTTTCCCGGGTGTGAACACACTCATACAAATTGATCATGTGATATCAATTTATGATTTTTTTTTATTTAAAAATACTGAAGATCAGTTTTGACGCGATCACAAAGTGATATAGGAAAAATGGTTTTTACTTGCTCTCTTTCAAAACTTTTGGAATAGCCGCTCTAAAGAGAAAACACTTGCTTCGAAACAATCATCTGGTAGTTTTTGTTGGCAATATAATCATGAATTAATAAAAAAAAGAATGGAAAATTACTAGAAAAAGTTTTTGATGAAGTCCTTGGGTTTCAAGAATATCATATCGTGAAGATTTTTGATAAGAATTATATGGCGCAGTATCATAACGTCCGAGGCCATAATGTCCCAGGACTCTATGGCGCATTTTTTCGGGGCATAACGTCCAAACGTGCAGGTATGTCACGAAGTCCAAGGAAAGAAGGCACATAGGATATTATGACGCATCCAAACTTTTGGACGTTATTTCGCAAAAAAACGCGACTTAACGACCGGGACTGTATGGCCTCGGACGTTGTGATCCGGCCCCGAATTATATGTTCAATTTCCAAAAAATTCCAGAATAGTAGTTTACGCAACAAGGTGCAGAATGAAGATTTTTACAGCACGAGTCGCCTAATTTTCCGGAAAACTCCAGTGGAAAACCAACATTTTCCACAGACACTACCTACTTTGAAAAATCATAACTCAAGAACGAAGCATCGTAGACACGATGTTTTTTTTGTGAAATCATAAGCAAATTTTCTCAGCAATTAAAAAAAAAATACAAAATAAAAATTGTTTTCCACAAAATTATCCACTGTTGAGGAAAATCGTTTGGAAAAGTCGGAAAAATTATTTTCGCACTCCGGGAAAATTCAAAAAAAAAATTTTTTTTTTTTTGGAAGGGAATTACATAAGCTATATTCTGTGAAATTTTCAAGATGTGGTTTTTCTCCGTTCCTGAGTTATGACCAATTTTGTGTTAATTTTCCATATGTGCTATACGAGCCGTTTTTTTTGAAAAATCATAACTTAAGAACGAAGCATCGTAGACACAATGCTTTTTTTTGTGAAATCGTAAGCAAATTTTCTCAGCAATCTAAAAAAATACAAAATGAAAATTGTTTTCCACAAAATTTTCCACTGTTGAGGAAAATCTGTTGGAAAAGTCGGAAAACTATTTTCGAAGTCCGAAAAAATTAAAAAACAATTTTTTTTGGAAGGGAATTACATAAGTTATATTCTGTAAAATTTTCAAGGAATGTATAGTTTTTCTCCGTTCCGGAGTTATGACCAATTTTGTGCAAATCAATAATCAAGACGGTCGAAAATCAACCAACATCTGGACCATTTCCAGAAAATTGGTCATAACTCAGGAACGGAGAAAAACCACATCTTGAAAATTTTACAGAATATAGCTTATGTAATTGCCTTCCAAAAATATTTTCTGAAAGATTTTTTCCGGACTTCGAAAATAGTTTTTCCGACTTTTCCAACCGATTTTCCTCAACAGTGGAACATTTTGTGGAAAACAATTTTCATTTTGTATTTTTTTTTTATTGCTGAGAAAATTTGCTTATGATTTTACAAAAAAAAAAAACATTGAGTCGATGCTTCGTTTTTAGGTTATGATTTAAAAAAAAAGCATATGGAAAATTAACTCAAAATTGGTATCATGATGAGTGCAGGTTGAAAATCTACGAAAAACAAAGCTTTTCACAGAAAAAAATGCCGCAAACCTTCAAAAATAACGTATTCAAGTATTGTTCTGATGAAATATCATAGTAACACTTGCATAAATCACAGCATTTTCCACTATTACGTCGTCTAATAGCTCCCAATATCTTGTACACACTAAACGCTTTCAGCAATATTTTGCTGAATTTTGCCGAGCTGAAGAGTCCAGTAAATTTTTTTGCTGAACTTTCAGCAAAGTTTGCTGAATTTCAGCAAAATGTTACTGGTGATCAGCAGAGTTTACTGAACAAATCAGCAAATTTTGCTGAATTTCAGCAAAATTTTTGCTGAAACCTTCAGCTCGGCAAAATTCAGCAAAATTTTGCTGAAACCTTGAATCGATTTTTGGTGTGTAGACTATATTCTGACTGAAATAACATATATTGGACGCCTCACATTTTGAGAAATGGCACCCAAAGTATTCAAATTTCTAGCATAAACTACTCATACTTATTTTAGAGTCACTTGTTTGGCTGTTCTATTTTCGGTAAAAGTTCAAATAACCGAAGTTCAGCACAGTTTTACCGAAGTTCGGCTAATTTTTACCGAACGTTCAGTAAACATTACCGATGATTCAGTAGAGTTTACCGAACGTTCGGTAACTTTTTGACGAAGTTTGGTACATAATATGTTGCTGAACAATCGGTAATCTGAACTTTTACCGAAAATAGAACAGCTGAATATGTACGGTACTTTATTTTAAGTGTGCTTGTTTCATAATTCAGACGTTATTTTCAAATAAATCACTCTTGAGAGATTTTTAAAGAATTCTTGGATAAAGCCCTTCATTTATTTCCTGGACGTATTTCTGAAGGAATCCATGAAGCCATAGGAACAAAAGGCTAAAAATCTATATAATTTCCTGCAAAAATCTAATGAGAAATTTTTAAATTAGTTTCTGAAGAAATTACTTGGGAATATTACTGGAGAAGTTTCTGAATGAATCCGAAGAGAGAATATCAAGAGGGTATTCTGCTCACAGGGATCGAAAAGTCACTACAAGCATATTATAAAGATAACCAGTCCGAAAATTAGTCTATCTGTTACTCCATTAACTCTGTGATTTTTTCTATATTGTCTTTTTCAGTCTCGCTGCCGTTAGTGCAATCGTGGCAGCTTAAAGATTTTCCCGGTGCGTTTTACAATTTCCCGTGTATTTCCCGGATTTTTTCCCGATGATTTAAAATTTCCGGTTTATTTTCGGGTTTCCCGGATTTCCCGGATGGATGGAAACCCTGAAAATAAGATTAAACGAATTCATCAATTTTGTTGATAATTCAATCTAACACTATTCGCATTTAGCATTTATACCTTTGAATGCACTAAACACTGGAAAATCTATAAGATTAGTTAACGTATCTAAACACGGATATTCGACTCAATCGGTAGATGTATGCTGTTGTACGCCAGTGCAGTGAAACCTGGTGTGTATCAATGAAGAACATCCATCGGTTGTAGGTCTTGATTTCCAAAAGCTCGTGGTTATAATTGGTGGGCATGATAGGCTACTTTATAACGTCATGCTCCATCGTCGATGTCACAAAAGTCGATACATAGCGACAGAAATTGTGGACAGTAAGTAGACGGACTGTTTAAAAATGGAGAGTTGTTTTAAAGAAACTTTTTAATTTTTTTTTTTCAAATAATACCAATCCTGCCGAAAAATCCAAATGACTTTCAAGTTTATAAATTTTCGTCAGACCATAACTTGGCCACCACTGACCGTAATGTGAACCAGTAGCCCCATCTGGAAAAGCATGCATCCCTTAATTTGTGTAGGAAATCTACCATGGACCGCATATGTGGTGTACGAGTTCGATGATGTTAGCAAAGGTGCCGTTTGATTGATCACACACTAAGCTACGTGTTCACCACAAGAAACGGCAGAACAATTTAGCTAGTTGGTTGATAGACCAGCATCTTCGTTCGTTGTCGTCGTCGAGATGAACAAGATGCTACTTAGTGACGGAGTATCTACCTTAAACGACGGCGAAGATGACGACGACGACGACGACGGCCATATTGGCAACGAGGGGGAAAAGGGACCTTTTTCGAGTGCTCACAAGACAGACGTAGTAAGCATCTTGAATGAAGGGAAATATCACATTTTAATGGCTAGGGAATGCCGTTAGTGCAAGGAATTTAAGATCTGATTCATGTTTTGTCGTTAAGAGTTAAAGAGAAAAATTTGAAAAGTTTTCTGTTGTGTATCCACTTTGGCCGTCATGTATCACTGCACACAGAGATTAATACTCTCACAATTTGACTGATGCACATTCTGCAACTGTCATCGCGAAGGTTGAAAGGTTGTGTTATTGACATACTAGCTGATTCGCATTACTTAGGAAGGGTGGTATCAGAAATCGCTTCTAACGATTATAATGTAATGGTCACGATAATTCACAACACTGCTTGCAACACCCCTACGAAAATGAATCATTAGACGCATTCCATGGTCAAAAACTACATAACCAATATCGATTAAAAGTGTCTTAACATGTGTGTTAACAGAAAACAAAATATTTTCAATTATAAAAAAAAATGTTATCACATAATTTTATTTAAAAAAATGTAAGATTATAATCCGAGGATGACATAAAAAAATCTATCGGAGAACAAATGCTTGGGGATTCATTAAACGTTACAGAGAAAATGATGCACTTTTATTTTCATGGAGAAAAATCCACTAAAAAAGTTTCAAGCCGTTCGGTCAGTAGTTTCCGAATCCATAAGGGTCAGACAGACAGACAGACAGACAGACAGACAGACAGACAGACAGACAGACAGACAGACAGACAGACAGACAGACAGACAGACAGACAGACAGACAGACAGACAGACAGACAGACAGACAGACAGACAGACAGACAGACAGACAGACAGACAGACAGACAGACAGACAGACAGACAGACAGACAGACAGACAGACAGACAGACAGACAGACAGACAGACAGACAGACAGACAGACAGACAGACAGACAGACAGACAGACAGACAGACAGACAGACAGACAGACAGACAGACAGACAGACAGATATGTTATGTTATATATTATACATACAGGGGATACTCAAAATAACTGGGACAGGTAAAATTTCCATTTTTCAAAAAATGTTCAACTAGCTGTAACTTTTCGAAAAGGGCATCGAATATTCTCAAATTTTTACTGTAAGTTCATCAACTAGTTGTGTATCAGTGGTCCAATTTTGGAAAAGATTGGGCTATTTTACACGAAGTTAGAAATATTCTAGAAAAGGGTATAATTATCCGATATCCAACTTTGAGCTGTTATATCTCCGGATTCAATGAACCGAATGCACAGTGTTTTATTTTGCCGATTTCGTGCGCTTTTTTAATAACGTTTCAACCGATGATTTTTGCGATATAGTTTCTTCGGAGAAGTTTCTACATTAGACAAGGCGCTTCTTTTGACATAAAGAGTTGAATGATCAATCCACCTATAAGTGAGATGAAAAAAATATTTTTTCGAAAAATGCAGATAGACGTTTGATGTCTTCGGCAAAGTTGTGCAAAATGCAATTTTGAACAACTTTGTCAAAGACGCCATAATGCTGAATCTCATACTTTACGAGATATATTGCGTTGTATGTGCATGACCCCTAGAAATCATATATTTCATCATAAGTTTTTAACGGGATTTTTTAGATTTTTTGCGTCTTCTACAAAGTTGTTTGGAATGTAAAAATACGTGTTTTTGCTGAACATCGAAAAACGCTAGCTTTTGAAATAAGAAAGTTATTTACAAATTACAGATTTTTATATGGTAACTTTGAACTCGTGTTACTTTTTTCGGCGCAAAATGGCGCAGAGAACCGTTTCGAATGATGAAACAACTATATTTCTACTATATGAAAATGGCTTAAACTTTTGTATGCAAGTGTATTCTTTATGTGTCATGGTAAATATACAAACAATTATCAAATATTGAAATTATTTAATAACTTCTTAATTTGAAGAGATAGAATGCCGCAATGTTCAGCAAAATTGCGTATTCTTGTATGCTCAACAACTTTCTAGAACATAAAAAAAATGTAGAAAATCTTGGTAAAAAGCTATGATTATTTTAACGAATTATAAGAAAAAACATATTTAAAAATCACTCAGAAATTGATTTTTATTATAACTTTTAATCCATAACTTTTACATTATTTGCATGTTCTGCAAAGTTGTTGAGCATATAAAAATACACAATTTTGCTGAACATTGCGACATTCTACCTCGTTAAATGAAGAAGTTATTAAATAATTTCAATATTTGATAATTGTTTGTTTATTTACCATAACACATAAAGAATACACTTGTATACAAAAGTTTAAGCCATTTTGATGTAGTAGAAATATAGTTGTTTCATTATTCGAAACGGTTCTCTGCGCCATTTTGCGCTGAAAGCAGTTAGACGAGTTCGAAGTTACTCTATAAATATCAGTAATTTGTAAATAACTTTGTAATTTTAAAAGCTAGCGTTTTTCAATGTTCAGCAAAAACATGTATTTTTACATTCCAAACAACTTTGTAGAAGACGCGAAAAATCTAAAAAATCCCGTTAAAAAGTTATGATGAAATATATGATTTCTAGGGGTCATGCACATACAACGCAATATATCTCGTAAAGTATGAGATTCAACATTATGGCGTCTTTGACAAAGTTGTTCAAAATTGCATTTTGCACAACTTTGCCGAAGACATCAAACGTCTATCTGCATTTTTCGAAAACATATTTTTTTCATCTCACTTATAGGTGGATTGATCATTCAACTCTTTATGTCAAAAGAAGCGCCTTGTCTAATGTAGAAACTTCTCCGAAGAAACTATATCGCAAAAATCATCGGTTGAAACGTTATTAAAAAAGCGCACGAAATCGGCAAAATAAAACACTGTGGAATGCAATGAAATTTTGATCATTTATGACGATTATAATGAACTTTGAAAAACATTTGACTTAATTTCAAATTATTAATAGGAAAAAAAGTTATAGCGATTTCATTTATTCTATGTTTTTTTAGTAATATCATATATTTTTCATATGCATCCCATTACTTTTTCAATTTAATGCTGGCCATTTGGTTGCTTTCCTTCGAAACATAAACATATAAAAGTCAATTAGAAGGAATTTAAATTAACTTTTATTGCTATCTCGAATTTTGAAACGATGATGAAATTTTGGATAAATTGGTGTTATATTAGAAAAATAATCTAACCGTTATAATATTCTTTCGTGTAAAGAATTTTAAGTTTAGTCAAAAGTTTTTAATAGCTTATTATATTAGTCATAAATGATCAAAATTTCATTGCATTCGGTTTGTTGAATCCGGAGATATAACATCTCAAAGTTGGCTATCGCATAATTATACTTTTTTCTAGAATATTTTTAACTTCGTGTAGAATAGCCCGATCGATTCCAAAATTGGAGCACTGATACACAACTAGTTGATAAACTTACAGTAAAAATTTGAGAGTATTTGATGCCCTTTTCGAAAAGTTACAGCTATTTGAACATTTTTTGAAAAGTGAATATTTTACCTGTCCCAGTTATTTTGAGTATCCCCTGTACATATCAGCCATTGCATAGAAAAACGATATAGTGTAACTTGGTGGATTCGTAGTTCATCGAAAATAATTAGACCCGTATTTTTTCATTTAGTCATTAGGGTGACCAATTTTCAGATAGGGTGGTCCTAAAAATCAAGGTTTTTAAAAACTAAAATTTTGAATCAGTTAACCGATTTTAAACTTCTTCTCTTTTGTTAGAAAGCTATTGAAGATTTCAGGAAAAATACGTTAAGGTGATACGGGACGCCGTGTTATTTTTCCTATCTTCCCTCTCTTTCTAACAATCGCGAGGCAAGATTTTAAAAATGGTAATCTCGATTTCTATCGCACTGAAGATGCTGAAAAACAATCAGCATATGCACTGCAAGTGAGCATGCACAATGATAAGTTTTTGTTCCAAAATATGAAGTAGAATCCGAGATTACCATCTTAGTAGCAACAGAGCAATGGCGGATGTTTCCTCGATCGTCCCGTTCGTCCTTAAAGTGGCCAAATTATGTTTAGGTGCAAAACATATGCAATTAATTTAGATTTTTCATGTTTTCACTGTCTCAGGACCAAAGGGCTTATATTTTCAACAGAAAATTCAGAAAATTTGGCAAAACATATAAAAAAAATCAGAGATGCATGTTTTTTAGTTTTGAGATATGGTTTTTTGAAAATAAAATGCCAAATTTTCCCATACAAAACATTTTTTTTTAATTTGATTATATTTTGAATCCTTACAAATCTATGGATACCAAAAACATCAGGAATCACTCAAAAAAGCAATACAAGGCATAGTTTCATGACAATTCACAATATTAGGCAAGTTTAGAGCAGCTCTAATATATATATCAGCCATTCCATAGAAAAACGATATAGTGCAACTACGATTGTCGTGAAACTTGGTAGGTTTGTAGTTCATCGAAAATAATTAGACCCGTATTTTTTTTGCATATTTGTTGCACCTAGACACAATTTGGTCCCTTTAACGTAGTTTTCTATTAAACTTCAATTCAATAGCTTTCAAACAAAAAAAAAAGAAGTTTAAAATCGGTTAACTGGGTCAAAAATGATTTTTAGTTATTAAAAGCCTTCATTTTTAGGACCACCCTATCTGAAAATTGGTCACCTTAATGACGAAATAAAAAATACAGGTCTAATTTACGAACCCACCAAGTTTCACGACGATCGGAGTTGCACTATATCGTTTTTCTATGGAATGGCTGTATATATGTATGTATATATAACTAGCTGTCCCGGCAAACGTCATACTATGTTTTTTGACTTGCAGTTCTGGAGGGAAATGACCCGCAAAATGGAATTTCAATCTTTCCAGTTTTTGTATTTTTCGTACAAATACGGCGGAGCCCTGTACGAATGCAATAGCGAAGGAATTATGTAGATCCGTTGACCCGTTCTTGAGCCAAATCGTGACATACAAACACCATTCCATTTTTATTTATATAGATTTGATATTTTTCTCTTGAAAATAAAAAAAAAGTTAACCGTTGTAACATTTTTTCTACAAATTCTAACCTATGCCCTAGAATTTGTTCTCAGACTGTTTTTCATATCACCATCGGATTTCGAGGTACGGATTTTTTTAAATAAACTTGCGTTGTTGGATATTGAAGTGGCAATGACTTTGGGAATTTCTTTGGCATTTTGGCCCTTTATTTCCCAAGCAGTATTTTAACTGCTTCGGCAATCTTAAGGTAGATTTTTTTGCAATTGTTTTGGCTATTTTATGTTTTGAATTTACATAGCAATCCATCCATGAATCCCTTTGAGATTTTTTCTGTAATGCCTTCGGTAATTAATTTGGCAATGCTTTTGGGAATTTCTTCGCAAGTTTGTTTGGATCAATGCCTTTCGGAATTTGGCATCAATGCCTTTCGGAATTCCGTCGGAAATTTCTTTGAGGAATCTTTCGGTAATCCTTTCAAAAATTATTTGCAGTTGGCATTCACAAAATTCCTTTTGCAATTCGTACAATTTCTTCGTGAATTCTTCTGTGAAGCTTGTGGAAGTTTCTGCGGCAGTTTTTCTAAGAATGTCTTCGGCAATTCCTTTCGAACTTGCTTCGAAACTTTCTCCAGGAATTTCATCGACAACTCCTTTGAAAATTTCTCAGGCATATATCTTTGTGGTTTTTCCGGAAAATTCTTTAAAAAAATCTTCGGCAATTCTTTCAGGATTTCTTTGTCAATTTTTCCGGAAATAGCTTTGGAAATTTCATCGTCAATTCCTTTAAAAATTTCTTCGAAAATTCCGTCATTTATTCCTTTGAGGAGTCCTTCAGAAATTCCTTCAGCAGCCGAAACTTTGTTTAGGAATTTCGTCGACAACTCCTTTCAAAATTTCTCAGGCAAATACCTTTTTCCAGTTTTTTTTCCGGAATTTTTTTTTGAAAAGTTCTTCGGCAATTCTTTCAGGATTCTTTTGATAATTCTTCCGGAAATAGGTTTGGAAATTTAATCGCCAATTGCTTTGAAAATTCCATCAGTTATTCCTTTGAGGAGTCCTTCATCAATTCCATTAGGAATTTCTCCAACATTGTCTATAAAAAAACCGTACAAAAATTAGTTTGAAATTCCTCGAGCAATGGTCTTGAAAATTTCCAAATAGATGGCGGATAGAATTTTTAGTTAAAATGCCGTAGAGGCTGCTTATGAAATTTTCGAAAACAAAAATTGAAAAGAACTACCGAAAGATTAAAAAAAAAGTTATGAATTTATAAATTGCTAAAAGAATTTCCACAGGATTAGCTGTATCAATTTTATAACAATTTTAAACTTGATAGGAATTTCTCGGCTCTGGCTGTCTGAGTGGGTAGCAAAAGGCCGTATTGCTCCTACATCAGACGTTTCGGTTATATTTATATAACCTTCTTCAGGGAATCTAAAATATTTTCAAAAACAATTTCCTAATTTACAAACCCTATTTCTGAGAACATTTTTCCCATAGTGCTACTTACAGATCTTTTGCACAATATTTTATAAATCATAAATGTTAATCTCTCGTTCGTACCCTCATAGCCATAGCAAAAGTGGCCGCCATGATATTTACAGGACAAACAAATGTAGAGCTTTACACCACTTAACAAAAAAGCCAACTCCTGTTTCATGCTTTTTTTGAATTAATAGTTGAATAGGATACTTCTCGTGGCTTCTAATAAATCGTGAAATATTTCTATCATTTATACAATGGTTTGTGGTCACCTGTTTACCGTCAACATTGTTTGAAGATTTCGATAGTTGCCCTATATATTCTTCAATACAAAAAATAATTTGACATTACTTTTTAGTCACATGACACATTTCATTTTCACAGTGTCCCTTCCCGGAAAATGATGATAAATGGTATTTAGGCAAATATTTAATTTGTTTTATGTCACCCCCCCCCCCCCCCTTCAAAAATCCCGAAATTTTGAAGGGGCGAAAAAAAACATGGCGGCTCATGACTCCATCTTCAATAGAAAAAATGTTTTCAAGCAACAATTTTTCAATAGTCGAAAAATATTTTTTCAATAGTAGATGTAATTTTTAATTTTTCAATAGTTTTTTTTTCGTTTTTATTTTTTTGTTCCTTATTATTTTTTGTCCCCCCCTCGTACCCGATGAGAGGTCTCGGACATAAAAGAAATATAATATTTGCATCGGCCTTAGTATGTCACAAGAAGTGATCAAACTCTGAATATCACTGATTCCATATAAATGTAAACTAATTTTGATGCCTTTTGTTGATTTAATCTTGAATAAGGAAAGAACCAATATCTCAAATCAATTCACAGGAAATTCGAAACCTTCATCCTAACCATATTACCACGAAGATGATCCCACATCCAATAATTTCCTCACCAAATTCATGGAAAGGCCAATCAATAACCAATGGAAGAAGACTCCCTGCAACTGTGGTCAGTCAGTAATCAGAATGGGAAACGACTGGGCAACTGGGTTGTTCTAGCAACTGACTGGCCCTTTAATTTTCCGTCATCGAGATGCGGGAAAGTTTCCTACCATCTCGTCGTCAATCACCATCTCCCATCCGGATGGAACACCGATTGTTGTTGATTCTACACTTCCTAGTTCGAACGAACGATGAATGCTTTTGATAAACTTTGCATACGTACACGTGCATACGTGCGACCGCATCAACCAGAGCGAACTTCACCTAGGATAGATGGCTGGCAAAGCGTTGCATATTTCATCGATGAACGATTCGATCCGATCCTGTCGGTTCTTTGGAAGTGGTCGAACTGTACAGTGGTGGCTAAAACTTTTGAAAAGCTTCGGTTCATCATACTTTATCGCCAGCTTTTGAAGACAAAATCTCATCAAGTAACATTTTTTAATAAAAAAAGGAAAACACACTCAAAACAGTCATAAAACCAAGATTAAAGAATTTGGGTTTTATGATGGCTCTCGAAAACGGGTTTTATGATGGCTTAAAACTAATAACATTCAAAATTGTTGTTTGGGATGTCATGAACCGTTTCTGCAGAAACTTTCACAGGGTGATTCGCCAATTGTTAATCGCTACCCAAATGTTGAACAGTTTCTGAAAATCTTATTATAAATCAAACATAAGTATTTTTTTTATCTGTATTAACGAGATTTCGAGCCTTAGGCTAGTTCATCTCGGGAGCCACGTTTTACTTCTCTTCCGAAGAAAGAACTCACATTTTGTGAGTTTGTCGGGAGTGGGATTCGATTCCAGGTCCTCGGCGTGATAGTCACGTGTTCTAACCATCCAACCAGGTCCGCTCAACAACATAAGTATTTTTCGCTCGATGTAAACGTATGATGTAGACGTGTGCCACGGTATTGCACCGAAAAAGTTACAAAATTTTAAATATCTTACGTTAATTTTTTTTTATTGAAAATTTAGTACCGCTGATGAAATGAAAACTGCACAATTCTTAAGATTAATTTTAAGAAATAGCTGTTACGAGATAAGCTTTACTGGCAAACCGATCACAAATATCAGAGTCACACTTTAGTTACAAGAACTGGAAGGATATCCTTTACACTTTATGTTGAACACTGACATAACCTGAACTTACCCGTAACGCGGGTAGATCACCTTAGAATGGTGCGTTGCTGTGTAAGATCTACCAAATCAAATTTTGATCTTGATATTTATCGTACAGGTCGGACTCGATTATCCGGGGGTTCAATTAACCGGGGGCCCGATTATCCGGGGCTCGATTATCCGGGAAAAATGGCTCGATTATCCGGGGAAAAGTTTGTTTTTGCTTTGTTTACAAATTTTTAGATTACAATATGTCAACAAATGTGATAAACATCAAATGCAACACCTTTATGTAGGATTTAGCCTATTTAAAATCATTTTTATTTTTTCACATTTTTCAGCAAAAATTTCATTTTTAAAAAACATGGTTGTAAGAATACTAGATGTTGAGTTTAGGCACTACAACGTTATGTATGTTAACTTCTATGTTTAACGAACAGTTTTTGATTGAAGAACATCAAAAATAAAAGAAAAGAAGCATGGCTCGATTATCCGGGTGATTCGATTATCCGGGGTGAAATAATTTTGGAGTCACCCGGATAATCGAGTCCGACCTGTATTTATAAATATTCCAAGATCAAAGTTTGATGCTTTTTTGTGTTTTGTAGTTAATTTTGTTTCAATGTATTCTGCCCATGATCGCATAACTGTCCCATATGAATAGGAAACCCAGCAAATATGGGACTGATATGCGATCATAGGCAGTGCTGCTAATCAACATTTTATTTCAGCAGGATTGAGGTAAATCTATCGTATGATATAAATAATATTGTAAGGACTGTATCGGAAATTAACTATAAACTTTCAAAATGATCTATCTCGCGGCACGGTTGGTCTTTTTATTTCGGTTCTTCTAAGAAATCTTCACAATACAGTTAAGTTTAGAACAACTTGAAGAAATTTGGAAAATGTTTAGTATTATTGAAAATATGGTTCTATGAGTACACCACACAAAATAACAATCTGTACATAATGCAATTTTTTTAAATCTTTTTAACGTTTCAATAATATGTAGCGAAAAAAATTTATACGGGGAAAAATCTGAAAAATGATGATTATTACTAGCAGTCATGTACACATAACATATCACTAAATACCGATTTTTAAAATTCTTACTTTGGATAGAAAACCCTCCAACATGTAGAAAATGGTCTATCCCAAAAAACACCTTCTTTTTGGTCGAACTTTGACGCTCTGTTTTAAATATCTTCAGAGGTTATAAAATTCCGTTCTCTGGTAAAACTACCTCTTCAATAAATTTAAAAACACGCACAATTGAAAAAAATGCGAATTTTTAACTTTATGTATTTTTTATTTGCGTAATTCTTCTTTAAAGCCGCATAAAAAAAGAGTTCCTCGAAAAATGGCCATTTTTTCATTTTTAATAATTGCGCTCAACCGTGCAGGAAATTTTTCTTGATAAAAATAATTTTCCTATATTATGAGCATTCTGAAAAAAAATATATTTGCGTAAAAATAAGAGAAAAAATTTAATATTTTTCCACAGTTTTCGCAATGTCAAATTTTTAGGGGGTGTCCAAAATTTTAAAAACATATGTGCAATCTTTGAGATAAAAGTCCAAGTTAAATGATTATTTCTTGAAAATCAGAACTGCCATTCTTTATTTCAAAGATTTATATAGTATCTCCAAAATTAAAATAATGTTTATTTCGAATAGATTATTTTTTAGGCAGTGGTGAACGTTTATAGTTAATTTCCGATACAGTCCTTAAAAATATGCAACTGTGGCGAGCGTATCACTAATATGTAGCTTATTTGACGTACAATGTTGATATTATTTTATTTTTCAGATTATCAACCGAAGAATCTAGTAATTCAACCAAATGCCACCAAGACGACGAGGAAACCAGGATGAATCGGGCAAACGAAGAAGACTAACAATGATGTGCCTGAACGTTGACCAAGCATATCCTTTGGAGTTTACCCTTCCACTAACAACACCCAAATTCCCGTGACACCTAGGCCTGAGAGATCGTAGAGTTGTCTACATTTTTCATAGGTGTCCAAAACTAGCCATCCTTTCCCATCCCTCAGCAGTCGCAAGGTCGTGGCCAGGACAATGCTCGACCATTGGAGGATTGCGTCAGTCTTGTCTAAGAGTCAGAGATTAGTCCCAAATCTTTGTGCTTTGGTTCGGACGGAAAGCAGGCAACCCTCATAACAGCGGTCTAGAACTGTACCACCTACGAATTTGTGCGACTCGCTTAATGCTAATGCTAATGCTAACACTGACATAACCTGAACTGTTCGCATGACTGCCAGATTTTACCTAATCGTGCATTTCAAGGGGTTTCAGGGGCGTTCCAAGGATTTTCAATGGGTGTTCCAGAGGGCTTCAGGAACGTTCCAGGGGTTCTCAAGAGGTTTCAAGGGCGTTCCAGAGGTGTTCCAGAGGGATTCAGAGGGTTATTGGGGCCCCAGGGGTATTTCAGAGCGTTCCAGGGGCGTTACAGAGAGCTTCAGGAGCGATCCATGGGTTTCAAGAGGTTTCCGAGGCGTTGCAGAGGTGTTCCAGGAGTTTAAGGGTGTCCCATGGGTGTTCCAGGGATTTCCAGGTGTGTTCCAGGGGCTTTCAGGGGGTCACTGGGGTGTTTTAGGGGGCTCCAGAGACGTTCCATGATGTTCAAGAGGCGTTCCAAGGTACCCCCAAAGGATTTTAGGGGCATTTCAGAGATGCTTTCGAGAGTTTTAGGTGGTTTCAGGGGCGTTTCAGCGGATTTGTCCTTGATATCACCTGAAACCCTGAAACAGCTTGCAACCCTTCTGAACATGCCCTGAATCTCCCCTGAATCTCTCTGAACAGTGTGGCAAAACTCATTCATGTAAATATTTTCCAACAAATCTTCTCAGTCATTTTTCAGATTAGAAACGATTCCTTGTCATTTGCATGAATTGCTACTCAAAACACGAAAAACCCTGAAATATTCCATCAGACACATCGGATAACTGTTGAGTCTTTGTTGGGTTTGGTGGTCAAAAATAAAAACAGATTTACCCAAGATAAATTTCAAGTCAAATATACTCGAGGAGGTTCTTGCCATGAAACAAAAATTTAATTATCCTGATATTTCGACTGTTTTTAAACCTCCTAAAAATTAATTGGGCTTCAAATCACCCAAAGTAATATTTATCGTCATGACCAACCGAAATGATATGCTAGACATACGTAAAGTCTCAAGTTCATTAGCACAAATTTGTTGATAAAAAAAGACAAATTTGAATGGAAAAATTGTGAAAAAATATTCACGTAGTTCAGGTGAGATTCGAACCTACGTCTCCCCAATTCGCTAGACAGGGCGCGTCAACCAACTTCGCCACAGAACAGGTAATGGTTCTGCGATGTAGAACGTCTACCTGAACCCATTGTCCATTTCACTCCACGCTCTTCTTCGCAATTCTCCAGCCCACTCGGTTTTTAAATGTCCACCCACGGTGGCGAAGTTGGTTGACGCGTCCATTCCAGAGAATTGGAAGACGTCGGTTCAAATCTCACCAGAATTACGAGGATTTTTTTTTGCAATTTTTTCATTTCAATTTGTTTATTTTTTAACCCAAATTTGGGTCTATGATCTTCAGGCTTTATGGTTAAGGAAACTGTAATCGTCACTCTTTTCCACAGAGTAGCAGATACTAATGTACTGTTAGCTCATGTTTTTAATATTTCGCGATGTTTTCAAATTTCAACAACAAAGTCCTTTGGTCAAATTGTGAAAATTTTCACAGCCTAAAATGACCAAAGTCCATTCAAATCTGCTACCGAGTGCTATTTCAGTTATTTAATCATTTCATAGCAAAAAGTAGCAGAAAGTCGTACAGTCAGGTTTTTTTTACGCGGTTTTTTTTACGCGGATTTTTGAACTAACGCGGTTTTTTTTACGCGGATTTTTGAATTAACGCGGTTTATTTTTACGCGGATTTTTGAATTAACGCGGTTTTCATTTACGTGCATTTTTAAATTTAAGCCGGAATTTTTCCAAGCATTATTATAGAGTTTTTTCTACATATTTCTGTAGTTTTGGTGCTTAACAGCATTAAAAAGGTAGAATATGATGCAGAGTAATTTTCTGGATATCCAAGGACATCCAAACTGTTCTGAGTTTAGATCCAAAAGTCTACGTCTGTAACGGTAACTTCTTGCATTATACAAAGCAACGATTTGTAATCTATTATACCCAGTAAGTCTTTTAAAAGTTCAATAGACAGTTTCAGATCAGTCAGGATATCCTAGGTCATCCAAACTGTTCTGGAGTTTAGATCCCATATTCTACGGGTGCAGCGGTAACTTCTTGCATTATACAAAGTAACGATTTGTAATCTATTATGCTTAGTAAGTCTTTTGAAAGTTCAATAGATATTTTCAAGTCAGTCGGGATATCCTAGGTCATCCAAAATATTCTGGAGTTTAGATCCTTAAGTCTACGGGTGTACCGGTAACTGCATTCATAATACAAAGCTACGACTTGTAATCTTTCATGACTTACTGAACATTTCAAAGTTTAATAGACAGCATCTGATCTGCTGAGATGTCTAAGGACATCCAAACCATTCTTGAGATTACATGAACTTTTTTCATTGTACAAATCTACGATTTGTAATCTATTATGTCCAGAGATTATTATTATATCTATTATTGTATCTATCTATCAGTTAATTATGTCTATTATGTCCATTTCTGGCTGTTCAATTCGCTGATTTGGAATATTTTAAAACTATTTTGGAATAATTATTGATTTAAACCCTGTCTAATTATGTATAGTTACTATTTTTAGCTTGAGAAACTACTTTCATAGCCATAGACTTTAAAAACTGAGTTCCAGAACACTTAGGATTACCTGGAATATCCCAAATTTGTCTAAGAATGCTTTGTGACCTTTAACTATCAACCCTCGAGCAATCGCGCTGTTGTATTTTGTACAACACGTTGAAATAATCTCGCTTTTCGTGTTCAGTAATTAGCGTGGTGCTGACGGTGGTGGGCAACCACACGAGTTACGGAAGGTTAAGTGAACATGATTTACTGCCTGTACTTCGACACTTATGCGACAACTGTGAGATGGAGTCTTAACAACCAGTGTTGCAAAACTTCATCTCATTCATTTGAACATTAACCAACAAATCTTTTCAAACATTTTTCCTTCTATTCATGTTCAAAACGATTTCATTCAATCAGGACACCTATCAAATGAGAAGCGAATCCTTGTCAATTGAATACATTGTCACTCGAATGAGTAGCTGGGCACGAAACACGAGAAAACCCTGCAAAATTCCGCCAGACTGAAAAAATATCGAATGTCGGGTCAAAGTTGGGTCAATTTTTATCGAATGTTGAGCCACTGTTGGACCAACATCGACCAAGTATTGGGTCCATGTTGGGTTTGGTGGCCAAAATAAAAATAGGTGAATGATAGGTTGATGTCGGGTTTGACGTCATCAATGATGGTAAAAGCTTTAAACCTTTAAACAATAGCTTGGCAGTTTGTGTAACTTGTAGAAATTTTGAGTGACAGGCAAAAATCCTAAATGTTGTCTTAAAATAATTCGTTGAGTTCATTTTTTAATATAAAATTGAGAAGGAAATTATTGAGTTAAAGTTATAAAACATGGTTTTCATTTACGCGGATTTTTGAATTAACGCGGTTTATTTTTACGCGGATTTTTGAATTAACGCGGTTTATTTTTACGCGGTTTTTTTTACGCGGTATGTATCCCCCGCGTAAAAAAAACCTGACTGTAAATGTACTGAACTGACCCATACTGTACCAGAAGGTTATGACGAGGAAAGCATTTCCCTCCATCACCAAGCCGTGTGATGTTTGCGAAGAAAACAACTACCTGAGCTGCTCGGGGGAAGGATCACGTCACGAAAGAGGATAGGTTCTGGATATGATTCCTGCTGCTATCGGAGGAAATGTAATTGTGGCTTATCATCAGAGCCTTCGGTTGAAAGTATCCTATCAGTGAGATATGGCAGCGAGACAGAGGCAATTGTAGGTATGGGGAAGGGATCCATGAAAAAAGTAGAAATTTTTCCTACAAAAAAAAAACAACGATTTGGTATCCATTGTTACTTCCTTTGTATTGGCATAGTTTTCACGGGAAGTTTTTTGCTCCAGAGAATGATAAAGTAAAATGAACTAAATTAACATGTTCGACGTGTTACAGCTCAAAATTAACAGTTTAAAAGTAAAATTGTATGCATTATTCAAGCATTTTAGAATTGTTAATAATATGAAAGAATATTGTTCGGTAGAAGAATCAATTCGACTATGTGCAAAAATTAATATATGGAACGAGCTCACCACGTAGAGCTACAACAGCTACGAACAGTTGCAGTGTTATCGCATACAGTTTTGACCTGATTGTAGCACTTTCCGAGAATTCATAAGTTGTAGTGTAGATCAACTGTTCATACTAGTAGAAATCATTTGCTGATACCTTCACTTCTTGTTTATCTTCTTCCGCCTGATATTACGACCCTCGTTAGATGCAGCCTGCATCTCATCTCGTTTTTCTATAAGCAATTTCACACGTTTTAATCAGGGGTCTGCAATAGGGGTAGGCCTACTTCTCATCTTTTGTGAGTGTGTATTAGTGTCGACCGGATTTCTCAGAAAAAAATCGAGACAAAAAAACTTTGAATCAGAATTTTGGAAGAATAAGAAGAAAATCCCAGAAATAATTCCTACAGAAATCCTGAGAAAAAAACCGAACAATGTTCGGAAAGAATGTCTCAAGAAATTCCGGAAATAATCCACGGAGTAATCCCTGACAAAATATCTGAAGGATTTAGGCAAGATCTCTGCACGCCTCACGGAAAAACCATTGGAAGAATTCTGAAAAACATTCCCTGTGGAATGCTGAGAAAACGTTTCAGGAAATATATTCGGGTCTTCACGAAGGAATCCTTGGAGGAATCTTTGGGAGAATCTCCATGGAAATCTTTGAAATAGGTCTGGGTTGAATTCATGGAGGAGTGCTGTGAGAGTTTTAGAAAATACTTTGAAAGAATCCCGAGAAATCCCTGGAGGAATTTCGGAAGCAATCCAGGGAAGAATTTAGAGAATATTCCCAGGAGGATTCTCGGAAAATACCTTCAAAAGGTGATTTTTTTTCTGGCCGTATCAGTCTTGGTAGCAGCTAAAACGGTTTTGCATCTATAAAAAAAATCACCTTCTCGTATGGTATACATTCGTCAAGCTTCTTTTAGATACCTTGAAAAGATTCCAGGAGAAATCTCGACAGGAATATCTGAAAGAATTCCTGCACAAATCTCATGTAGAATAATAAGAAGAACTTGTAGAGAAACCCAGGGAAGAATACCTTGGGAGAGTCGAGGGTAATCTGCCAAGGTTCCCTGTAAAATGCCGGGGTAAACGCTGGAAGGTATTCAAGAATAAATTCTTAATTAACATCATATAGAAAAATCCCGGCCAAAAAAGGTGGGTTGTATACATGCCGTAGAGGAAACCTTAGGGAAATTAACGAGGGGAAACCCTAAAACATATCCGGTGAGAATAAAGCCTTCAGTACACGCTTTGCCAAGTGTGCAAACTTTTCCGAACGCATGGTGTGATCGCTGTTGGCCTGCTGGGTTATGCGTGCGGAAAAATTTGCACACTTGGCAAAGCGAGTACTGAAGGCTTAACTCGAGTACAATTTCGGCAGGAATAAAAAAAAAACTACTTGATCTTATTGGAAGCTAGCGGAACACCCGTTGATTCTTTGAAATATGGGAAACGAATCATTCAGACTTGTATAGCCATTAAAAAACATTCTATTTGATTATTTTTCAATATTAGTATTATAGAACAGACTCACCAATTTTGCATACGCAGAGACGCTACAAATCAAACTACCAGCCACACGCTAGCGATTGGTGTAATTGTGTTGTTCGTGAGTTCTTTAACTTGTAATCTCAATTCGATCGACCCTTTCACAAAACCTCTAAGCAGCGCCGACGAATTCCCCTCTCAATCCGACAAGTGTGACGTTTGCTGAGTAAAAGTTTACCCAACCCAAACATCATTACCATTCAATGCAGAAGAACAAAGGGCTCCTTCGCAGAGAAATTACGCCCATTTCCCAGAAATTCAAAGTTCAAAATTTAATAACCACAGCCAGTGAATCAAAATACATCCATCGCGCAACAATATCGACAATGTCGCAACCTGAATTTGTTGCGACATTCTACCCAATGCGACATAGGCTTGTCCCATCTTGAACAGAATAGGACAAAGATCGTGCACCATGAGATTAGAGATTTTTAAGCCTTGTATTGTGATTTTTGAGCGGTAACTTCGAGTCAGTAAACACTGCATCGCTGCTAAAGATGTATAATCAAAAACTTTCGATTTTGGGTTAGTCATAATTGATTATTCACGAGTTGAAAAGTACGCAACAAATTCAGCTTCCGTTTTGTCTGCAACATAAAAATTCGAGATCATGTCATTATCTGTTACCAGTTGGGATAAAGAGTAATCGCCGTATCTTCTTTGTTGCTTGTTTTGTGCCTCTTTTGTCTGACAATTCTCTTCACTGACCACAGCAGTAGAGCAGTGGCAACGGCAGCTGTCATCGAAGCCATCCATCGTCATCAGTCTCGATATGCGTCTCGTCTGCGTCTCAGTAATAGCACCTAAAAGCTATGTACCAAACCTTACAACGTAACGGTCTTACTTTTGCAAGGACTTAATCGAGCGGCAGCTGCGGCGGCGGCCGTAGTAGTGCGCTGATGATGGTTGCAAACATCACCCACTTAGGTAGTAGTTTCACGTCTATGGGTGATCGGGGCAATATGGGCCACCTAAGGAAATCGTTCTGAAATGCACAGAAAAACTCAATAAATAATTAATTAAATGTAATTGATCCTTGCTTAGGAGTGTTTCCCTTCATATTGCGTCGATAAACTATGAAAAAAACTTTTTGTTAATTGTTGGGAAATACTTTTGAAAACCATTGATTTTCATATGTTTCCCAGCTATACGGGGCAATATGAGCCACCAGGCGGGGCAATATGAGCCACCATTTAAAACTCTTTTGTTTTTTTGGACAATGTTTTGTAACAAATGAGATATAGAACAATATGATTATTTAACAACAATTTAGTGTATTTTATTACAGAGCGTTCATGATTAACAAAAATTTGCTTCATGATTAATCATTGATGATTAAAGTTCCAATTTTGGTGATTATTGATTATGATTAATGATTAATTTGATTTTTAGGATGATTAAAGATTATGATTAATGATTAAAATTGGTTTTATCTGTGATTATTGATTATGATTAATGATTAAAAATGGCTCATTGATTAAAAATCATGATTAATCATGATTAATCAATCACAAAAAACTAGAAATGATTAAAATATATTTATTGTTTAACATGTTTTTGAAGTTTCAAAAGTAAAAGGTAACTCTGTCCGGGAGATTTTTGAAAAAAGAATCATAAATAATATTATTTAGAACAGCATTTGAACCAATTTAAATTGGATCATATATTTTATATGATGAATCATTTTTGGTGATGAATGATTAATGATTGATTAATATTTTTTCTTATGATTATGATTACTGATTTATGATTAGATTGCAAGAACAGAGTGATTAAGATTAATGATTAATGATTAAATGAGATTTTTTGTGATTATGATTAATGATTTTGATTAATCTTAATCATTAATCATGATTAAATTTATGATTAATCATTAACGCTCTGATTTTATACAAGTTCGATTGTTTTCGTTTCAAAATAATAAGGAAACATAAGCAGATTTCATCGCATTTTACAAACGCAACATTTGATTCAACGTAGGCACATGTTATCCATCACAGACATGAATCCAAGAATGGCATCGATGGCATTGGTTCCATCCCTCACACTCTGAGGATGAACGGACGAAGGGAGACACAGTAAGGGAGCACTTACAAATTACGTACCATTTTTGGCAAATTTTCTATAGTCCCTCCCCATCTGTAATTTGTTTTCACATAACTAATGCATGACTCGTCACAATATCAAAAACTCCTCCCTTCCCCTCCAATGCTACGTCATTTATGGACGATTCCTAAAACAACCTTCCTTGGCCGTTGCCAAAGAGGATATCGTTCCAAGCGAAGACCGCAAATATCCGGTTTCATTCAACGTTTGAGATTGGGATGTAATCTGTAGTGGCGCCTGTGTCTTGGTGGCGTTCAGGCTACTATGTGACCATTTTTTTCGTTCCGATCGCCGCTTGTAACCTCACACCCAGTGAATCAAAATTCAACCATCGCGCAACAATAATGACAATGTCGCAACCTGCATTTGTTGCGACAAAACAACACATGCGACATAAGTTTGTCCCAACTTGAAAAAAATGGGATCAACATCGTACACCACGAGTTTAAAGATTTTTAAGCCTTGCATTGCGATTTTCGAACGGTAACTTCGAGTCGGTAAACACTGCAACTCTGATGAAGATCTATCATCAAACAGTTTCGACTTTGGGTTAGTAATAATTGATTATTCACAAGTTGAAAAGTACGCAACAAATTCAGCTTCCGTTTTGTCTGCAACAAAAAATTTCGAGATCATGTCATTATCTGTTACCAGTAGGGATAAAGAGTAATCGTCGCACCTTCTTTGTTGCTTGTTTTGTGCCTCTTTTGTCCGACAATTCTCTTCACTGCTCACACCAGTAATGAACCATGGTTCTGCAGATAATGTTCATGTTTTGACAGCAAAATTTTGAGGTTAGGTTACAAAATAAAACCGATCATGTTGGTCCGAGCAGGTATGACCATATTGCCCCGTAGAGACTAGTTTCGGAAAATTCTTGTTTTATTGTAATTTCAGTTTCGAAAAAATGCAGACTTGTTCACAAACTGCTCAGTAATAGTAGGAGTATCAACTGTAATGGAATATTTACCTGGGCAGTAGGGAGTTATCTGTTAAAAGCTTATTTTGGAGTTTTAAATCTTATAACATTTTTGCGTTCGTAGCAAAAAATTACATTTTCATTAATATTTGCATTTCAGAATCGAAATTTGGTACGGTTTTTACAGTGAGACATGATTGAAGCACTCTATAAAAGATCCTAAGGCTTTGAACAGAACAAAACTTGATAATAAGGCCAAATTCAGGGTGGCTCATATTGCCCCGTATGGTCATATTGCCCCTACTACCCCTACATCGTTTCGTTCCGTAGATGAGAAGATTGACTCAAGTTCCCCGCCGCCCGGGGAAAACCTAACCTCACTCCGCCCGTCATCCCTTAGCCGGTAGATTCGATAGGGGTTCGTCAAAATTTCCCTTCGCCTCGAACTCCTTCTCCTTTCTCTCGTTGTAGCCGGAAAAGTGATGCAATTGAAACTTACCTGAAAAGAGATCAAGAACAAGAAGAGCCAACATTAGTGATGAAATATTGAGTAGGTTGTGAGTCGATGCTGGAAGCTTCCGGCGAGTTGGAGTGCTGCACAGCTAACAAAAATAAAATTTATGGCTTTTATTTGATGGTTTTGATAATGTCGTTCAATGTGAAATGTTGGTAAACCGTTTACGATAAGTTAAACTCATAATTGAGCTAGTTATCCGTCTTATTACAACTTGTTGAAATGGCCGCGAGAGATCGAGCGCTGGTCATGTGTTGCGTATATCGGTGTTCGAATCTCGACCAAAATTCACTTTTTTTTGTATTTTTTTACGTCAGACTGTCAACATGAATTTACTCAGGCAACATATCTTCCAACTTTTTCACTGTGTCCCCTTCTCTGATTCTCTGATGATGATGAAACGTGGTTTCTAGTTTGTTACCAGGGTGATAGATGGAGCGGGAGAGACAGAGAGCCTTGTTAGTTTGCTTGGGAATGGCTTCTTTGAAGCTTTGGAGCTTTTGAACCGTCGTCGTCGGTGCCGTCGTTGTGGAGTAGAAGGAGGAGGAGGAGGTACCCGAAAGTATTATAAATTTTGTTCACAAAACCGAAAACATAAGATGCTGTTGGCACTAACCAGCATCGGAACCAGCAGCAGCTGAATTAGGCAGCGGCAACTCAAGTAGCAAACAACCCTAATGGAGGCGGGAACGGGGGCGCTGGTTGGGCTGGCTGCTGGGATAAGTTTTGCAGCGGGAAATGGTAATTAAATTTATGATACGTTCGCTTTTGGGAGGAGTAAGAGTGATGGTTTCGGGGAAGAGTCCAAGGAAAAGAGGGAAAATTTGTGCAGAATGCTACAGCTACAGACTAGCAAGAACTTCAAGAGTGATGAAACGATGATGCGAATGCTGGGAAGTACTGTGATATCCGGGGACTACCATTTCCACAGAACTAGTTGTTGATGAGAAATGATAAGCGGCTTGCCGGATCTAATTATGAAGTGAATGGAAATTATTGCGATGGGAGTTGAGGTTCTATTTATGATTTGTAATACGGAAATGCATGTTGATTTTGTTTCAATAAAGTGTTCATCAGAAACCGAATGGCAATATTGTTTCTCTCACAAGAGCGAGGTAGGGATTTTATCTAATTCCCGTTATCTAAGCACCGACATATAATGATCGAATTCGACGCCTCATGACCAATTTGGTATCAATTACTAATTTATAAATTAGCTTCCATATTGTGCAAAACAAATTTTACAAGAACTACAGTTTCCCTATACTATTATAATACTATTGAATGATTATCCCTCGAATTTTGTTTCCGTCTAGTTCACGTCTATTTAGGGCACAACCATAATTCAATTCCCGGCACGCCTTCTACAGTGGTGATGCCCGATGGTGTTTATTCGCAAAGTCGGTCAAATTCATTGCAATCCAAATCAAATCACGTATTTTAAGTACGATTGAGCAGAGAGTTTTAAATTGAGATGGATGAAACTTTAAAATAACGACGAAAATATTTCAATTAATATGTTTGCCCACAAGATCATCACAGATCCTGTCGGAATCCTAAGTAGGATTCTGTCGGAATCCTGAGTAGGATTCTGTCGGAATCCTGAGTAGGATTCTGTTGGAATCCTGAGTAGGATTCTGACGGAATCCTGAGTAGGATTCTGACGGAATCCAGAGTAGGATTCTGACGGAATCCTGAGTAGGATTCTGACGGAATCCTGAGTAGGATTGTAAGTAGGATTCTGACGGAATCCTGAGTAGGATTCTGTAAGAATCCTGAGTAGGATTCTGTCGGAATCCTGAGTAGGATTCTGCCGGATTCCTGAGTAGGATTCTGTCGGAATTCTGAGTAGGATTCTGTTGGAATTCAGAGCAGGATATTGTCGGAATCCTGAACAGGATCCTGTTAAAAACCTGTGCAGGATTCTGTCGGAATCCTGCGTAGAATTCTGACGGAATCCTGAGTAAGATCCTTCGTAGAAATCTGACGGTATCCTGAGCAGGATTCTGTCGGAATCCTGAGCAGGATTCTATTGGAATCCTGAGCAGGATTCTGTCGGAATCCTGAGCAGGATTCTGTCGGAATCCTGAGCAGCATTCTGTCGGAATCCTGAGCAGGATTCTGTCGGAAACCTGAGCAGAATTCTGTGGGAATCCTGAGCATGATTCTGTCGGAATCCTGAGCAGGATTCTGTCGGAATCCTGAGCAGGATTCTGTCGGAATCCTGAGCAGGATTCTGTCGGAATCCTGAGCAGGATTCTGTCGGAATCCTGAGCAGGATTCTGTCGGAATCCTGAGCAGGATTCTGTCGGAATCCTGAGCAGGATTCTGTCGGAATCCTGAGCAGGATTCTGTCGGAATCCTGAGCAGGATTCTGTCGGAATCCTGAGCAGGATTCTGTCGGAATCCTGAGCAGGATTCTGTCGGAATCCTGAGCAGGATTCTGTCGGAATCCTGAGCAGGATTCTGTCGGAATCCTGAGCGGGATTCTGTCGGAATCCTGAACAGGATTCTGTCGGAATCCTGAGCAGCATTCTGTCGGAATCCTGAGCAGGATTCTGTCGGAAACCTGAGCAGAATTCTGTGGGAATCCTGAGCAGGATTCTGTCGGAATCCTGAGCAGGATTCTGTCGGAATCCTGAGCAGGATTCTGTCGGAATCCTGAGCAGGATTCTGTCGGAATCCTGAGCAGGATTCTGTCGGAATCCTGAGCAGGATTCTGTCGGAATCCTGAGCAGGATTCTGTCGGAATCCTGAGCAGGATTCTGTCGGAATCCTGAGCAGGATTCTGTCGGAATCCTGAGCAGGATTCTGTCGGAATCCTGAGCAGGATTCTGTCGGAATCCTGAGCAGGATTCTGTCGGAATCCTGAGCAGGATTCTGTCGGAATCCTGAGCAGGATTCTGTCGGAATCCTGAGCAGGATTCTGTCGGAATCCTGAGCAGGATTCTGTCGGAATCCTGAGCAGGATTCTGTCGGAATCCTGAGCAGGATTCTGTCGGAATCCTGAGCAGGATTCTGTCGGAATCCTGAGCAGGATTCTGTCGGAATCCTGAGCAGGATTCTGTCAGAATCCTTAGCAGGATTCTGTCGGAATCCTGGCATTCTTATAAGAATTTATTATTCCTCCAAGCATTCCTTATAAAATATATACCGGTCTTCTCGGAGATTTGTCCATTTATTTTTCTAGGGATTTCACCACTAATATTCTTCCAGAGAGTTTCAAAGAAATTCCTCGAGGAACTTCGCCAGTAATTCTTCAAGATTTTATTCAAGGGTCTCATAAAAAAACAACAACGATTCCTCCGAAAGTTCCATCCATCCATGAAGTAGGTATTTATGGCACAAATTTCCCAAATGGAGGAGAACGTGCCTCTAGAGCCGACCTACTGATACCTGACCATCCATGAAGTAGCATTTTTAATACCGATTTTTTACATCAACCTCCCCTCTTGTAGCATATTTTCCCATATCTAATAGGGAAGTGGAACCATCTCGGCAGAGGTCCTATTTTGGGCACTTTTCTGCTATAACTCAGCCAATTCGGAATCAATTGACACAATTTTTGGAACGCTATGAGATACGTATAGTATCTAGCCGTGTACAAAATTTCAAGTCAATTGGTTTGGAGTTGACTGAGTTATAGCGAAGAGTGCCCAAAATACCGGCCGCTGCCCAAGTGGTTCGCTACCCTGCATGATTCGTAGCAAAGAAAATCAGACCTCCCTCTCATATAAATTACTACGTCATTTATGAATGCTCCCCTGGTATTTATCCAGGAGTTTCTGTAGTGATTGTAGTAATTTCTCTGAGAATTCCGCCAAGGATTAATCCTGGAATTTTTCTACTGGTTGCTATATTCTTTCACGAACTCCTCCAGAAATTTTAGTACAAATCGGTACCTGATATCTGTAAAAATCTGTAATAATGATAAAAGTTTTAATGTTAGGATTTCATTGAAAATTTATTCCATAAATATTCTTTTAGAGCTCCAGAAGAAAGTTTCAAACGGACCGAAACGTCTAACAAATAAACTAACAATAGTTTTACTTCTACTGTCGAGCCTGGAAGGCTATTTTTCTTCTGGTACAAATCAAAACCTCGAAGAACAGTTAGCTTGCAGCTCACTGCATTAAAATATAATGTCATCGTTGTCGACAAAATTTATAATCTGAAATAACTGTTCTCTCTCGGTCGACTCATAGAGTTGCAGCATTCCGAATGGTTCGTTCAACTTATCCCGGCCTCAAAAACCCGACTCAACAATGATCAACTGTGAGAATCACAACCAACCCATCATCGTCGAAGCACGAAGAAAACGTAGTTTTCATCCCCAGCCATTCTAAGTTGGTCATAAAAACACTCGTCGTCGCTCCGCTCCGTTCCGTCGTCATGTCTAGTTCAGCCAGGCGGCCGGGAAGTGTGAAGAAAACTCCGAGCGTGAAAGATGATAGCAATAACAATAATAACCATCGGGAAACATAACCCCGTTCACCCCTGTACCAGTAGCTATGTAGACTGTAGAGTGTAAAGAAAGTGCACCGAACAATATGCATTAAATCGAATGAACAAAACATCATCGGAGACGGAGAGGAGAATAAAGCAGCGCCGAGAAAGAAAAGTTCTTCTGTCGACAACTAATGCACCGAAAGGTGGTGGAAGAACGATTGCGGGTGGGGTGGAGAAGTGCAGGCGTGACGAAAAGAAAGTGCATCATGTGTGCGAACAAACATAGTGCGGTGCAGCGCAGCACATTGTGACGGGTTGCCTTCGCACTCGTCCATGGTATGAAATAACACACTCCATTTCCACAACACCAACGGGGCAACGCCAACAGCCAGCAACCTAAAGACCGGTGGAGGGTCTACTCTACGTAACAACTTTCAGCTGCTCGTCGTCGTCGTCGGTCGTCGTAGAACTTGCTTTGTACATGCCATTCATACGTTTTTCATTTCCTTACTATTTCGGGGTGGAGAGGTCGGTCGTCATTCATTCATTCATGGACTCGTTTTATAGCGTGTGTGGAGTTGCTTCTTCTCCGAGAATACACGTTTATAGTGTACGCTGGATGGGGTGCTCGTCTGTAGGTACGTTTACTCTTAAGAACAATTGCTTTTGCCATCTTTTACTCTCTTGCAGGTTCCTCCGAGAGTGAATAAGATTTTTATTGTTCCATTGAAACGGATTCGTAGCGTATCGGTAGACGCGTTCGCCATTAGCGATTCAGGACATGATTCAATTTTTACGGATTTTCTTTGCTGGAATCGGTCCAAGACACGGTGCAATCACTGAACTGCCACGTAGCCCGCCATTGGAAGAACAGACGTTGACGAGTGTTGAAACTGTGTGGAACACTACTGGATACAGTGGATGACATTCTTTAGGCTGCACTACGAAAATTCCTAGAATGAGCACGAGCGTAGATGATCAGACAATACGTAGTTGCCACTTCGTGATTGACCAGATCAATCAAAAATGCTGAAGGATCCAATAATCGCAACTTGGGAGTTATAAATTTGTACTTTATAGAATTCCTAACTATATTAGGGCAATAGCAGTATCGGCTAAGTTCCCATGGTCATCGAGAAAAGAAAGGAATGTTAGTATGACGTGCGTTGCTACCTTGATTACATCTTTTAGCTCCTCGGCTGTCAAGGGAAGTAGAAAAACACTCGTTTTCATTTTAACAAAAGCACAAAACACACACACACACACATGTTCTAGTATAGAACGAGCTCACCAATAAGTATCAATCTTTGTGCCCACATAATCGGCATCTAAAACCAGATCCCACAAATCTGATTTTTCTCTTCCCACGTACATTCACGAAACGACGATAATCAATAACGGTGACCCATGATTAACCCAAGAATTAATTATTACAGATAGTCAGCTGATCAACAGTTGAGTTACTTCCCTTGAGACTAGAAGTCAGTGCTGTGCAATTTCAGGATGATTCGTGCCTAACGACATTTATTGTGAGGGTGAGGGTCAATAAACAAACGACAACCACAAAAAAAAACAAGCCACGTCAAAGCAACTAAAACAAACCTTTGTTCAAAGCAGTTTCAACAAAAACCAACCAGTTGCTAGCAGTTGCTGTCTCTTCTTGAAATAAACGATCAACTGCGAAGCAATTTCAGAATGGTTGAAGCCTAACGAAATTCACTGTGAAGTGAGGGTCAATGTACAAACGCCGACCACCAAAACAGAAACGAGCCACGTCAAAGCAACAAACTAATCCTCGTTCAAGCCAGTATCAATAACATCCAGCCGAAATGCTTGTCTTTTCTGCTTGAGATACACGATGAAACACGAAGCTCTGTCTGCTTGACTTTTTTGGCTGTACGCCTCACATTCGCATTCATACGGTGTGACATATTTGTGTTTGCCTAGCCCCGTGTACTAACACTAAACCAGTTGACTCTCATTCGGGATACACATGGTGACGGTCATCTAGCAGTGAGTGTCATAATTATTGTGTCGGAGTGACATTAATGACCCAAGTAACCAGTAAGCATTTAAAATAGCATTCCTTCAGCATTATAGTAGCCTTTACGACAAGGCGTTTAATGCTAATTAGCCGTATATGCGCATATAGTGCTACCTCACAGCAGGTTTTGGCAAAATAACGGGCTGTCTTCAGGCCCGGATTTAAGGGGGGGCAATGGGGGCAAGTGCCCCGGGCCTCCCGATTGAGGGGGCCCCCCAAGAAACCCGAAGCACTATATATATTTTGTTCAACGAGCTTATATAAAATGCAGTTGTCCTAGAGTAGTTGTAATTGGGTTACCAAAAGTATCGAGATTATTTCATAATCTGAAATTTGACTTGAGAATAAATCGAAATCCTAAACTTCATGATTTTTGGTACAGTTTTTGTGGGATATTTTTTTCGATATGAGCTGCCATTTTAAAACAATGTTTCGTCAATTTAATCATAAATGCAAAACAATTTTGTCCATCCAATTTAAATTGAAAAAAAAAAAACATAAACTTAACGATTCAATTGTTTCCCCAGAGAGGTATACAATATTCATCAATTGGATAAAAAGATGTTTCTTGTTAATTTTGGTGTGCACGAGTTTCTTTAAAACCTCTTGAAAGTTTTTATTGAGTTCTGTAGAAAAATTAAATACGTTTCTTAACAAAACCAAAGATCCAATTTTTCAGAGTAAATTAAACGATATTTCAAGCATAACTTTTCAATCCGACGTAACTCGAGAATGTAAACAAATCCGGGTTTACTGCTGCATGCATGATTCATAAAGCAAATTGAAGAATCCACATCACTGTTTAATGATTTATTGCTTAATTTGTTTAACTAAGCATATTTTTCGAAACGACGTATCTAACTATTTTGATGTTTACAACTTTATTGATACATACACCGTTTTGATATATGAGAAAACCAAACGACGTATCTAGCCAAAATCAAAAGTAACAGATACACCAAACTGGCACCATACAAAAGCGACGTATCTGGCATGACATATTTCGAACCAACCCGGTGTATGTGTATTTTTGTCAAAATTCATTGTGAAAATGATATGGAATGAGTAGGTTTTGTTCCTTACCTAGTGCGTGCAATATCCCTGGTGATGTTAAGCACGAAAAAAACTTATGAAACTACTTTAGTGAAATGATCGTCAACATTGACCATGAATTTACTCAGATCAGTGAAAAAGTTAGATACGTCGATTTGAAAAATTATGCTTGATTTGTGCATCAATAGAAATGTGATATCATTGATTGTTTAACAATTCAATCACTTATTTGACAATGATTGTGCATGCTTCTGTGGGTTATACGATTATATTCTGAAAACATCTGCTCAATACCCATCTGCCTCAGTACGTTGAAGACAGATGTTTTTATTGCAAAGATATGACAATTATTCCAGGAGATATTTAGGGAATTTGGATCAATTTTGGAAACGTAGCCACTCTGTGACGTAGCTTCCAAAAACATCTCGGAGTAGTGGTTTCACATATCTATATTTTGGGTTTCACCGACGTTTTCGAGAATTTATTGCTACAGACCTAACTTTTTCAGTCTAAATCTTGAAGTCTTTGTAAAATATTGCAATCGCAAAAAAAACTGTAAAAATTCAATACGAATTACACAACATTGACAATAAATTAATATATGGTTTACATCTTTAAAATCTTGCTTTTGGGGGCCTACTCTGTAAAGTTTGCCCCGGGCCCCTCGAAGCCTAAATCCGGCACTGGCTGTCTTAGTGCTATCCCTTCAGAAACGTCGTGACGAAATGTCAAAGAAGCGTAACGCCTCGTCGGGCAAAAAAAAAAAACAAAAATAGATTGACGTCTGCTTCTCGTTCTCTCAGCCTGCTTCCCCGCTTCATCGTTCCGGTGGCGTGCGTTGATTTAATCGCCAATATAAAGAATAATTGGATAACAGCTTCAGATTCAACATCCAAAACTTGTTTTCATTGAGATATTTCATTATGGTAGAGCATTACGATCCCTTCTTTTAAATATCTGTGGAATATGATTCATTCTTCCCTCTTTCAAACAATCCTAAAGGGTGATACGGTCAAAATTTGGTCACACAATTTTTTTCATAACTTTGGACTGCGTACACCAAAACAGCTGAATTTTGGACCAGTAATGCTACATTATATGTAGCTTATAGGGTATTTGTTCCCTTCTTAAGCATGTGGCTCCCATTTTCATCCTACGAAAAACAAAGGATTGAAGCGCTGTTTGATTTGTTTCTTATTTTTTGTATTTTTTGTTAGAAGTGAGCACCCATGAAAACAAAAAGAACGGAATCAATCGGTGCCGTAATCGCTTGTTTTCGAATAGGATGAATATGGCAGCGTGAGATTACTGATGGCACACATACCCTACCATAAAATTTTCATCAAAATCGATTGAGTATTGGTTGATATATAGACAAAACCATCGACCTACCTTTTTAAAATTTTGTACAAAGGCGCTCCATAGTAAATTTTCGGAAATTTAAGGTCAATAAAGCACAATTTTGATTATAGAATTACCAATACTGCTCCGGTTTTTATCAAAATTTTACAGTATAGTACTATTATGAAAATACGTTCTTAGTAAAATTTTGAGCCATTTTGTATGAATACTTTCAAAGTTGTAGCAGTTTGAATATGAAAAAAACTGACCGGGTGCCACTTAAGCAAATATAACTTCGTAACGGCTGGATCAAATTGAATGAAATTTTTACACAACATTTTGATATGCATACTACACATACAGAAAAATTCATTGAAATCGGTTTAGTATCTCTGGCTCTATAAATAAAACAGTAAAAATGTATGAATCCTCTTTGCACAAAATTTTAAAATTGCGGATCTCAGGGTTCAACAATATCTCCGCAAATACTAGACCGATTTTGATGAAAATTTTATGGTACAAGCTACATATAATGTACCATTACTGATCCAAAAATCAGCTGTTTTGGTGTACGCAATCTAAAGTTATGAAAAAAATTGTGTGACCAAAATTTGACTTGACTCGACAAAATTTGACAAAATTTGACCACCTAAACAAATATAACTTTGTAACGGCTGAATCAAATTGAATGAAATTTTTACATAACATTTTGATATGTATACTTTACACACAGAAAAATTTTCATTGAAATTGGTTCAGTATTTCTGGCTCTATAAAGAAAGAGTAAAAATGTGTTCTTATTTTTTAATCCACTTTGTACAAAATTTTAAAATTGCAGTTTTCAGGATTCACAATATCTCCGCAAATACTAAACCGATTTCGATGAAAATTTTATGGTATAAGCTACATATAATGTACCATTACTGGTTCAAAAATCAGCTGTTTTGGTGTGCGCAGTCTCAAGTTATGAAACAAATTGTGTGACCAAATTTTGACCGTATCACCCTTTATGATCCACCAAAGCATCCACCTATTCGGCACACATTTTCCGACGATATGATAAATAATTGGTGATTTTTTGATGGACAAGTTCCCAATCCAATCCAGCAGCAGTAATGTTTTCTTTGGTGCTTTTGGATGAGTAGGGGGAAAATGAAGGAACAAATAAGATGCACAAATTTGTAAACAGGCTCTGTAAGAGAGAGACAATATGTGTTACTAAATGCGTAACATATCTCCCAACCTTTTTGCTCCTTGCATTTAAAGAGCAGTTGAAAAGCATTCTGATTGCTCCCAAGTGAAAACACTTCAAGCAGTTGAAATGCTAATTAACAGCCAAAAGCTTTTGAGCAGCACAGCTTATGCTAACTCAAGGCAGTTATGCATTTGAACTGCTTATGTAGGGCAGCAAGCAGTTTAAATGCATAATACGGGCTGATACACGGCTTATTCAAATGCTTAGTGGTTACCTGGGGAGTGTTGAGCAGCTATTGATATTCGCAAAAAATGAACGTGGTGGAAGATTCAGTCGTTTCAATGCGTTTATTAGTAACATTGAGACGGCCGGTTCCAATTTGTCTAGAATAACATGTGCGAAGGGCGAAACAACCATATCGAATTTCTGCTTCTCCCGTTCCTCCTAGGCAGGCGTATTATCAATTATTCGCATACTCTTTTACCAGTAACAAGTAGAGCTGACTCCCCTCTATTTAATAACGGGATTAGTTTGAAAAATTAATGGAAACAGGGTAATTGATCCGATCATGGAGGAGTTAAGCACTGGGTTCATGTTTAAACCACAATTGTATCGCCCCAAGCAAACTTTTTACATGGATTGAATTGAAAATAATAAAATCCATCCTTAATCTACGGGAAAATAACTAAATATTGCTACTTTGATGTTGTTATGAGCGTTTTATTCGTTTTTATCTGAAAGAACATTGTGTTCCTAATGTTGCGGTATTTGTTCCTATTGTTGCGGTATCCCATTGAAATCATATGGGATACCGCAACATTAGGAGCACTACCGCAACAATAGGAACACAGCAGCAAACACTTTAAGATTTTTTTTTAATTGGTTTTTGGGCAAATCTTAAGTAAACAAATGGTGCAATCTCATAATTCAAGCACCATACATCTATTAAAAATACCTTTTGGTAACATTTCAGTCGAAAAGGTGCTCAATTGCCATTACCGCAACATTAGGTACTACTACAACGATGGGAACAATTACCCTACATCGGGAGAAGCTGACGAGTGATAAATAGTGACAAGAGAGCATTTCAGGATTATTAAGGAGTGAGAGTGAGCAATGAAGAATGACCAGTTTAGAATGTGGAATGGGCAGACAAGAGTGAGAAGGTATGAGAAGTACCCAATGAAGAATGTAGCAGTGAGGAATTCGAAGTGAGAAGCGAGCTGTGATAAGGATGGCACGGCGTACAGGAACTGCTCCCATTTACGTTCGGCTTCCACTTGATTCTCAGTTTCATTTACCTTGTTAAAGAGAAAAAGTCTCAGTGCACACACAGAGTAGGAGCAATTAGTGTTGCTTGAGCATTTCATTTATCCATTTCTTCCGGACAGAAGGCCGAAGGACAAAAGGTCGAATGAACAAATCGTCGAATGAACCAAATGTCGAATGGACAAAAAGTAAAATGGTCAAAGGTCGAAAGGAAAAAATATCGTGTGGACAAAATTAATTAATAAATAATTAATAAAAAAAAATTAGTAAACCAGGTTCACAGCTAATGTGTTAAGAAAAAAACTCATCTTTGAGGATTATAGGACATTTGACGATATTTTTTTTTTTTGCTTTTGCGGCTAGCTAACATTTTTATAGATTTTTTTCCTTCAGCTGAATATTTTATCACTGGTTCTGTTATATTTATCAGAGCTTTACTTTTCATTTAACTACCCGTTAGCCAGTTTTTGTGTCAAATTTTAATTAGTTTTCCATGAGGGCTTCAATTTGTCTTTTGTCTATTTAAACTTTTGTCCCATTCGACCTTTAGTTTTTTCGACCTTTTGTTCATTTGACTTTTTGTCCCTTCTGTTTCGTAGTGGCACTATTACTTTATATATTTATATATATTACTTTACTTCGTCCAATGCAGAGTTGCACTATGTCACTGTCAATGGTAAGCAAATCGCTGAATTTGATTGACCGACTGCGATCCGAGTCAGCGTGCGCTCTGTTGAGTCACTGTCACTTTCCTTGTTCCATCAGAACTGGGCTGACTGTGATGGTGTGTGGATATCACTGATAGGCCATCTTTAAAATTCGTTTAAAAATCTAAATAAAGATTTACATTTTAATACAGTATCGGACAATAAAAATGCACCAAAGCCGTTTTCCCATACAAACTAGTCAACTTTGAATTGCCATATCTCAGTTATGTCTCAACCGATTGTTTCCATTTTTCTGTGACGAACTACAAAATATTTCAATTTTCAAAAACTATTGAAAAAGTTCAGTGATAACTATTGATACAAAAGTTACAGATAGGTTGAATTTTGACAATAAAAATGCACCAAGACAAAAAATTATGTAGCCGAAAATGCTGAAGTCAAATCACTATGATGTCTTCGACAAATATGTTTCTTGTGTGATGACCAATAAAATTGCTGAAGACACCATAGCTATCTGCCTTCAACATTTTAGGCTACACAATTTTTTGTCTTGGTGCATTTTTATTGCCAAAATTCAACCTATCTGTAACTTTTGTATCAATAGTTATCACTGAACTTTTTCAATAGTTTTTGTAATTTGAAATATTTTGTAGTTCGTCACAGAAAAATGGAAACAATCGGTTGAGACATAACTGAGATATGGCAATCCAAAGTTGACTAGTTTGTATGGGAAAACGGCTTTGGTGCATTTTTATTGTCCGATACTGTATGTGGTACAAAATAACAAGTTTTGCATGTTAGCATTAGCATTAGCATTAAGCGAGTCGCACAAATTCGTAGGTGGTACAGTCCTAGACCGCTGTTATGAGGGTTGCCTCCTTCCCGTCCGAACCAAAACACAAAGATTTGGGACTAATCTCTGACTCTTAGACAAGACTGACGCAATCCTTCAATTATCGAGAACTGTCCTGGCCACGTCCTTGCGACTGCTGAGGAAAGGGAAAGGATGGTTAGTTTTGGACACCTATGAAAGATGTAGACAGCTCTACGATCTCTCAGGCCTAGGTGTCACGGGAACTTGGGTGTTGTTAGTGGAAGGGTAAACTCCAAAGGATACGCTTGGTCAACGTTCAGGCGCACCGTAGTTGGACTTCTTAGAATCAGTTGTCTGCCCGAATCATCCTGTTTTCCTCGTCATCTTGATGGCATTTGGTTGAATTACTAGATTCTTCGGTTGATAATCTGAAATATAAAATAATATCAACATCGTACGTCAAATAAGCTACATATTAGTGATACGCTTGCCACAGTTACATATTTTTACAATACTTTTTATATCAAACATTGATCTTGGAATAATTATCAAGATATCAAGATCAAAATTTTATTTGGTAGATCTTACACCGCAACACACCATTCTAAGGTGATCTACTCACGTTACGGGGTACAAAATAAAAAGTTTTGCATGTTGGGTTGGTCATAAACAAGTTTGAGTTTTGGTGAAAACCACTAAAATATCAAATCAGTTGCATCTCGAGTGCGGGTAAATATCAAACCATTGTCTGTCATTGTCGTTAAGATATTGAACGGCGTAGAGTGATAGTGACCATGGTGCAACCTGACAAGACTGATATTGCACAACTCTGGTCCAATGTTTCGGTCCTTTTGGGACCTTCTTTAGTGAATCTGCAATATAGTTACAATCTGCAACAGTGTTCATGGCTAGTGTGGTTTGGTAGAACCTGTAGCTATCATTTGGAGTTTTCCCGCACAATTTCAGCCAAATTCCATGCCATATCGAGGGAATCAATCGAATCACACTTTACAAGAACACAGTGACTTTCGAGTGCAAGACGGACCGAAACAAGGGACGATCAGTGTAGAGAATTGTCAGACAAAAGAGGCACAAAACAAGCAACAAAGAAGGTGCGACGATTACTCTTTATGCCTACTGGTAACAGATAATGACATGATCTCGAATTTTTTTGTTGCAGACAAAACGGAAGCTGATTTTGTTGCGTACTTTTCAACTCGTGAATAATCAATTATTACTAACCCAGAGTCGAAACTGTTTGATGATAGAGCTCCATCAGAGTTGCAGTGTTTACCGACTCGAAGTTACCGTTCGAAAATCGCAACGCAATGCTTAAAAATCTCTAAACTCGTGGTGTACGATGTTAATCCCATTTTTTTCAAGTAGGGACAAACTTATGTCGCATGTGTTGTTTTGTCGCAACAAATACAGGTTGCGACATTGTCATTATTGTAGCGCGATGGTTGAATTTTGATTCACTGGGGACGATATAAAATAATAGTTTTTTTTTGTTTTTGTCGAGACTAGGAAGCCACCACGAAACAGTTTCCGAAAAACAGTCGAACACTCCAACCATAACTTTGCCCCTTCGTCGACGTATATTTTCATTCGTTGAAGTGAAACTGTATGGTGGTGGAGTTTCGAATCAAATAGCCCATCCTTGACCAGCCAAATAACTAGGCCGAAGACACAAACTCTCTAGGTAATCAAGATCCTGAAATACATGGGATGGAAATATTTGCAATGTTACGTCTGTTAGTCTTTGATACCTTATAAATCAAAATCAAGCAGATGGAATGCTGATAATGAAGGAATGAAGAGATAGTAATGAGAATTGAGCACTAACGAGTGAGGGGTGAGGAGTGGTTGAGAGGTAAGCAGTTAGAAGTGTGAATTAGTGAGGAGTGAGAAGTATGAGCCAGTGAGAAATGAGTAGTATGAACCAGTGAGATGTGAGGAGTATGAATCAGTAAGGAGTGAGAAGTGAGCAACAAAGATTCAGAAATGAAAAGTAAGTAGTGAAGAATGTTCAGTTTATAGCAAAAAAGGGCAGAGTGAAGCGGCGAGGAATGAAAAAATGAGCTGTGAAGAGTTAGGAGTATCCCGAGAAGAGAAAAGTGGGGAGTGAGTGCAATGAATGGTGAGCAGTGCTGAAGATGGGCTCATTTTAGAAGCTGATCCGCTCTTTTTTGAATATTTAAGGTAAATGTCATGGGCTATCTTCGAAAAATACCAATTGTTATTCACCATGAATATCAATTGGAATTTTTCAAAGGTAGTCCATGTCCTTTACCTAAATTATTAGAAAAAAAAGAGTGGGTTTTCCGCGACATTCTTGTAGAACTGGTCTAGCCGCACAAGTTTGAGGAGTGAGGAATGAGAATCAGTAAGGAGTCAATGAGTGTGAAGTGAGTAGTGACGAATCAAAAGTAACCAATAACGAATGAGTGAGGAAAAGTAAAAAGTAAGAAGTGAGCAACCAGTAGCTGAGGCAATGTTTATGAATTACAACGTGTGCGTACACGAGCGAGTCCATATAGCTATAAAAGTGTGAGTATTCAGCGTAACCATGCTGAGGGTAACAGATTCGATTCCCAGTCCGTTCAGGATTTTTTTGTTAAAGGAATTTCCTTTACTTTCTTGGGAAAAGAGTATGTTCGTGCCTGCTACAGGACATACACATGCAAAATGATCGTTAGCAGAGGAAGCTCTTTGTTGATAACTGTAGAATTGCTAATAGAGTACTTACACAGGGAAAAATTTCTACTCAGTGGTTGAGTTGGTCTTACTCAGAAATCGAAAAATCCTTTGTTTTCTTACTCAGTTTCCGTTAAAAGTGGGACAACCCATTGCCAATGGGTTGTCCCACTTTTAGCCGAAACTGAGTAAGAAAACAAAGGATTTTTCGATTTCTGAGTAAGGCCAACTCAGTCATTGAGTAGAAATTTTTCTCGGTGTAGTTGAGAAACAGGATTTGTCACACTTGGGGCATTACGCCATGAAGAAGAAGAAAAAGAAAAAGAAATAAGGACAGAAATGCTGGTTGGGCAGTGCCACTCATTGTTATTGAAACCAAGGAATTTTCTAAACCTCTATATAGGGTAACGAAGGGTATTATCGGCAGGTTTGTTGTCTTCGTCGTGGGGGTTTTTTGTTTGCCAAATTGACTTAAATTTGGGCACATACCTCAGCTTGGTTGGGAAGGATTTGGAGCCAACTCTGAGTACAACAGGTTTCAAAAAAACTTCCATGACGAAGAGAACAAAACTTCCATGACGAAGAGAGCAAACAAACGAAAATACGTAAGTTTCCCTATAGACGGATTTCGCGCCAACTCGAACAAATGTTGGCAGCACCCTCTCAGATTACAACGAAACTTTCTTGGTGTGTAGACCTTGCCCAGATAAGCCACTTTGCATACTCATTTTTCTATTTTTTTTTGCTCGACTGACTTTTGAAAAGGGCTAAACTTTTTTTATGGATTTTTAAAAATGTTTTTAATCAAAAAATGACTACTCCTACAAAAAAGTGTTGTATGGGTGATTATCACAAAATAAGTCAAATTTTAAGAAAAAAATACTAAAAAAGAATGAACCCTACACTGAAAAAAATCATTTCTAAAAATTCAAAGTTGATTTAAAAAAAAACACCATTTTTGATTTTGATGAAATTTTGTCTCAAGACAGGTAATTATGTTCCCTACCAACCGTCCATACATCACAAGATAGGCACTTTTAAGGAAAAAAAGTTTTTCTAACAAAAACTTTTTCTTGTTCGAATGATTTTTTTTTTCAGTGTATTTTGTTATCAACAATAAAACCAGTGAAGGCCATAACAATCCCAGAATCCAATGAAACTGAATTTTCTAGGAGATTTTGTGTTATTTATTCAATCATTTGGAATTTTCCTATACATAAAAAACTGAAAATATTACAAATGTATTTTCTTAGGAAATGTAATGTTTGATCGCAATATGTATTGAAGTGCACTTTTAAATATACAATTATTTATAATTATGAATTTTTCAAATATATATATATATATGTGTCTTAGAGCCAATTTCAAACATGTTCTTTTCTATTTTTTTCCGTTCATACTAAATATTTTTGGTTCATCTTCTGAATTAGAATACCTGTTTGCCTTTACTTTGTCGCCAGGAATAGGCAAAAAACTATGGAATTTCTGAGTGCCTGGTATTGTTTTGGCGTTATTATATATTTCTTCGAGATCTTCTGACATTTTAATGTACTGTTCAGTGGATACGTAACAGAAATTTAATTTAGTTGTATTTTTATCTGTCTGTACAACTGCCCAGTTATATAACTCTCGTGGAGTTGTTATGGTATTTCCATAATCTCGAGCAAGACTTGCTCTCTTTGCCATTCGCTTGAGAGTGCCACCAATAGCATCACATGGACCTTTACCGTGGGACGTTGCAAAAAAATGCCATTCTGCTCTTAATGCATGCTTTGACTGGAATCTACATAGACTAGCAAAGTTCTTCTTATTTTTGTATTGTGATGCTGCCCCATCAGACATAAAATAAATTTTAGAAAAGTTCGTTAATTGTTTCATAAAATCTATAATTTTTGAGATGAACAACTGGACCGCAACTGAATCGTGAGCCATTACTTCCGATATGATAATGAAGCTAACATTTACAAGTTTATTATCTTTCATATAGTAAATTTCAAATGGGTGTATTGTTGCTTGCGAGTTGTTCCAATGATATCCTTGAGCAGCGTTTTGAATTATGAATGAATAGTTTTCAGAGAAATCACAAATCGCAAGAATTTCATCATCCTTTAATGTATCTTTTTTATTTCTGAGAAATGATGATTGTTGTTTATGAATAAAGTCGTGTGTTATAAGTTTGTCAATTTTATCAACAAGATACGGAACAAATCCATCAACAGGTTTAATAATCGTTTCTAAATTACAGCGATCAGTATTCAACCACTGCTGAAATATAATCTCTTCTTTGTCTTTTGATTCTAATATCAATGTAAGTTCCTCTTCAATGTGTTCATTACAAGCACACTTTTCACAAGCACGGAAAAAGCAATTATCTGTTCTGGTGGAAAAATCGCAAAGCATTTTTTGTATTATTTCATCTTGTGACACAATTCTTATACTGTTGAACATTAAATTTACATTTTCATGAATAGTACATATGCATACATTATGTATACCAGTAGAATCAAGTAAAATACAATGCTTTGGTCGCGGCTTTAGGACAGAAGGTCGAAGGACAAATGGTCGAAGGACAAAAGGTCGAAGGACAAAAGGTCGAATGGACAAAAGGTCGAATGGACAAAAGGTCGAATGGACAAAAGGTCGAATGGACAAAAGGTCGAATGGACAAAAGGTCGAATGGACAAAAGGTCAAATGGTCAAAAGGTCGAATGGGACAAAAGGTCGAATGAACAAAATTTTTAGAAAAACAAGTTACCAGCTGGTGTGTCTCACTTATAAGATTGAAAAAAGTGATTAGTTTCTGTTGTTACTCATTGAGAGAACATAAAGAAATCATATGCATTTCAGCCATTAACATTTCCATAGTAAATTTTTCCTTCTTTCGTTTATAGGCTGTTCTTTCAAGTTGTGTTGATGTAGTATTTAATGGCAACTTAGTTAGATTTTTTTGTTTAGGAATTTTTCCTTCTTTAATTTATAGGCTGTTCTTTTAGTTTTGTTACTGAAATAATTATTGACTCTTTAGGTGCTTATATTTCAATCAGACATTTTGCCTTCTTTTATTTAATAGCTGTTCTTCCTAGCTTTACTGCAGAAATATTTATTGATTATTTGTGCTTAGCGATCATCCTCTCTTGGAATGATAGGTAGTTCCTATGAATTGCACTGTATAAGTAAATAATTTCATTTTGTTTGCTCATAAAATACCCAGAGATTTATCCTTCCCTAATGCATAGAATGTTTGGCTTTATTAACCCTAGTAGAATGTTGGGGACGATATGACCCAGCCCAGACAGGCACGCTGAACGTGCACAACGCCATCGTGGTGCGAAAAACCTTGCTTCTCAGGGGGGTTAGATCGCTGTAATGGTTGGAGTTTCAAATGACAATATTTCAATCAATGATTCATCCTTCTTCTACCCATAGGCTGCTCTTTCAAGGAACATTGTTGTCCATGTTTAATTTCAATGAATAACATTATTTTCTATCATTTATGGATATCCTATCTTTCCTATCCTATCTTTCAATAATGTTTTTTTTTTGAAGTTGTTGAATAATTTTGGAATCACTGGTTCTATTAATTTTATCGGAATTATAGTTGTCGTTTTCCTGTCAAATTTTGATCACTTTATCATGTCTTCAAATTTGTCTTTTGTCCATTTAACCTTTTGTCCTATTCGACCTTTTGTCCATTCGACCTTTTGTCCCATTCGACCTTTTGTCCCATTCGACCTTTTGTCCCAGTCGACCTTTTGTCCCATTCGACCTTTTGTCCATTCGACCTTTTGTCCATTCGACCTTTTGTCCTTCGACCTTTTGTCCTTCGACCTTATGTCTTTCGACCTTTTGTCATAGATTCTTTGGTCGCAACTGTGTAAATACTGTGAAACCAATATTCACAGTTTTGTACATATCTACAAAAATCATATAAGCCTCTTTGAGCGACATCATCAAAAGTCGTTTTTGAACTTGTTGTTTTTTTCCATTTCGAACCTCAGAAACAAAATGATTTGTTCCTGGCATTGGCCTGCTGATATCATTATCATCAAAAAATTCTCTTACTATTTGTTTTGTATCGTCATCAATACCATGCCCCCTTCTTTTTTCGGTGGTACAAAGAATACCCTGTTCAGATCCTTCACCTGCCTCGCCATATACATTGGTGCGTTAAACTCTCTTGTGATTTTATTTACCGACCAAGACTTAGGAAGTACAGATAGTATTTTAATCTGTTCGCTTCTGTCAGTTGTAGGGTGATTGAACTTATCCTTTAACTGCATAATTATCTCGTCATACGCCTCCACTTTGCCAACATGATAGTTATTTATGCAACGAGTTGCAAAAATGATTTTTTTTCGCACAAGTAGTACATTTATCCAACGAGGCTTGCCGGGTTGGATAAATACGAAGAATACTGAAAAATGTAGATTTGCAACGAGCTGCAAAATGAGTTATATAAAAGAAGCTAACACGTTGAAGGCTTACTTACCCAGCTCATGTTCGATTTGTTGACCACTCGTTGACGGTTCTGGTTCTGGAACATCATGATGTTGCCTATGCCCACTAAATGATGGTTGCATAGTTTCGTCGTTTCCATCCGATCGGCGTTTTTTCGTATTCGGGCTTCTGTTGTGACTTATCAATCCACGACATGACTCACAAATACTCATCGATTCGTCGATTTCATGTGTATATCCCATGGAATGAATTTTATCTATCAATCTTAATGACATGCCCCGTAGATTATGACGGTTGCACTTTGGATTGTTTATTTTTGCACTGCACTTGAATTTGTTGAATTTTGATTTATACGATTGATCCATTACTTTTCAGAACTGCCTTTAATAACCAAAGAGAAGTAACACGTTGAATGATACCGATTCTTTTTTCTTGTTTTGTTCATATTTGATTTAGGTACAACTCTTGATTTGTTTTTTTTTTTTCGATTAGGTAGTTCGAATCTAATAAATAGCCTTACCTAATATTAGGTAAGAACATGGGGTAGAAACGTTTGGGTAGAAATTACAGCAGCACGTATGAAATGCGTGTTCTAATTGTATATTGTTTCGTACTTCTAGAGTGCTGCTGCGTGAATATGGGTGCATTGCATTGTCGTATATGACACAATAAGTTTCATTGCATTTTGAGATTACTAGATAACCTTCACTGGTTTAGTTTGTTTTAAAAAAAAGACACTGAAAAAATAATAATTTGGACATGAAAAAGTTTTTGTTAGAAAAACTTTTTTTCCTTAAAAGTGCCCATCTTGTGATGTATGGACGGTTGGTAGGGAACATAATTACCTGTCTTGAGACAAAATTTCATCAAAATCAAAAATGGTGTTTTTTTAAATCAACTTTGAATTTTTAGAAATGATTTTTTTCAGTGTAGGGCTCATTTTGGATTTTTTTCAGTATTTTTTTCTTAAAATTTGACTTATTTTGTGATAATCACCCATACAACACTTTTTTGTAGGAGTAGTCATTTTTTGATTAAAAACATTTTTAAAAAATCCATAAAAAAATTTAGCCCTTTTCAACAGTCAGTCCAGATAAATTTTGAAGAAACTAAGTATGCAAAGTGGCTTATCTAGTCTTGGTGTACATACCCAGAAAGTTTCATTGTAATCTGAGAGGGTGCTGCAAACTCCGAATACGATTTGGGGCGAAATTCGTCTATACAGCCATTCCATAGAAAAACGGTATAGTACAACTCCGATTGTCGTGAAACTTGGTGGTTGTAGTTCATCGGAAATAATTTAACCCATATTTTTTTATTTGATCAATTTTCAGATAGCGTGGTCCTAAAAACTAAAATTTTCCAAAAAAAAAATCATAACCATTAAACTTTTTTTTTTGTTTGAAAGCTATAGTAGGTACTTTTAAGAAAAAAAAACGATGAAGAGGTCAAATTGTGTTTATTTAGGTGCAAAAAATATGCATTTATTTATGTTTTTTCACGTTTTCATATTTTCGGGACCGTAAGGGTATTCTGGTTTTATTTAAATCAGGGTAAGGGTATTCTGGTTTTATTTAAAAATTCGGCGTAGCATATCAAAAAATCAGAGATGTATGTTTTTTTGTTTTTAAGATATGATTTTACGCCAAACTTCGTGAATTTTCTGATAAAAATATAAAACCAGGATATCCTTTTGGTCCCGAGCTTATGTGTAACGTTAAAAAAAAATAAAAAAAAAACAAATGCAATTTTTATTTATATTAACGAAATTTTTAACCCAGGACTAGTTTATCTCGAAACCCACGCCCTGCTTCTCTTCCGAAGGAAGAACTCGACTTTTGTGAGCATGTCGGGAGTGGGATTCGATATCACGTCCTCGACATGATAGTTACGTACTTTAACTGTTACTCCAGGTCCGCTCCTCCTCTCCTCTTCTCTTCTTGGCGTAACGTCCTCACTGGGACAAAGCCTGCTTCTCAGCTTGTTCTATGAGCACTTCCACAGTTATTAACTGAGAGCTTCCTCTGCCAATGACCATTTTGCATGTGTATATCGTGTGGCAGGCACGAAGATACTCTATGCCCAAGGAAGTCAAGGAAATTTCCTTTACGAAAAGATCCTGGACCGACCGGGAATCGAACCCGTCACCCTCAGCATGGTCATGCTGAATACCCGTGCGTTTACCGCCTCGGCTATATGGGCCGCTCCATAAAGTGGTATATGAAAACTTGAGTGTAAACCATCACGAAGAAATGATCGTTACGCTTATAACGCACGGATAAAACCTGATCGCATAACCATGATTATGGATCATAATATCAAGAGCCTTGTGTCTTTTCGTTTTATGAAAATACAGCATGATTCGGGATCATGAGTCGTTTGTCCGTAACGCAACCAATGCGTTATGTTTTTTGATAGAACCATGAAGTTAAATCATGGTATTGAGATTTGAGATCATCATTTCCGGTGCGCATTGCTTATGATCCTGGTCAGTTTGCTAGGATCATAAAGCTAAATCATGTTTTCCGGATCTGAGATCATGATTTTGAGTGCACATAGTTTATGATTCTGGTCAGTTTACCTTTAAGTATTTGTTACAGAATTTTTCCTAGAAATCATTGTGAACACAAGACTAAATTTCAATACAACACCATTAACGACGAAATGCATCTGCCCATGTCAATCGCCGACGAAACTAGATCTGTTTTCCAAACAAAAGCGTTGCTAAGCACTCAGGTGGAAGGTGATCCTAGAACGTAACGCTTCCAGTAGCCGTGATCTAGATTTCATGAAAATGGTTACTCTAAATCATGAAAGCGGTAGCTCAAATTACGAAATCATGATTTCATAATTGGCCATCTTTTATAGTTTCATGATTTGTAAATCACAGTTTCAGGATTAGATTTGTTTCCGTGCGATTCAGTAGAAAGAAAAGAACTTTGCAATACAATGTCAGAGCATGGTTTTCCGAAAAAAAACTAATAAGGCTGATACGTTCGACGTTGGGTAGATCAAAATAAAGTGTTCGGAATGCTGCTTTAGCGTCAATGAACAGCTGGTGGGTCTGCAAGAAGTCTGATACGTTATTTATCGGCCATTTATGAGAATCAACTTGGTATTCACTGACGAAGTGGTCTTAGTCTGTTGAACAGTATCTTGCACGCCGAATCAAGAAGGGTAATCCCTCTATAATTAGAACAATCTAGTGTGTGTGCTCTTTCTATTGCTGTGTGCGTTCAAGATGCAAACGGTGCTCAAATGCGATTCAAACGCGGTAACACATGTTACCAAAGGCGACGTAGCAACCATAGCCAATATTACCGCCAACCTAGGATTCGAAAGCGCCCACTGACATCGGGTTACTTGTTAAAATCTTACCGCATTTGGTGCTCCCGCATTTGATATTTGCATTTTGAATGCACACAGCAATAGTAGATTTTCCATATTATCAGCTCTGGGATAATTCTTCATCCTCCCAGATAATCTTAAATTTCTCTGGCTAGATCATAATGTAGGTCAATAACGGGAGGAGGAAAAAACCGACGATGCATTCACTCGCCTACAGGGCAATGTAGCACGGAGGCAGGGGCTTGAGTTGGTTTTCGCTAAAAATCGTTAAGTAATACTATCAAAATCAATGGGTCACGGTAAGTTCAGCAACATTTCACAAAACACAGACAATGTGAATTGCAACTAAGCGTATGACTACCACTGTATTTCAGAACTCTTCCCAGTCTATGATCGCCTGGAACACCTCTATCGCCACCAGAAATCCACGAGGCGCAATAAAAGTGTCAAACTATGGTGGCAGTGTTCGATTCTCACATCCCACCAGCTACCAGCGATGATGAGCAACGAGCAAGAGCAACACTTCAGTAGACTCAGCAACACGTCGTATTAATTAATTTTTCGAGAACGACGTCGCGTCGTACGTCGCAGTCGTCGGACTCCACGCGATGATAATGGTATGGCGATGCCATGGGGTACCGAGGGAGGGAGGGTGGCAAATGCGGAATTCAAATCACATCCAAGTTTGATAATGAAAAACGATTGCTTCGGAATACTAATGGTCGGGAGCTGCCCGGGAAGCACTCCCGTTCCGTCCCGAGCAAGGTGTTTGCTACACGACCCACGAGGCATTTAATCATTATGGCCGGGCATCCGTCGGCGTAGTCGTCGTCGACTCGACTCCAGAGGTACCTACGTCGTTGTATCGTACTGGCAACAGTTGCCCTGTTGTGGCTCCTAGGTCCTAGCACTCGCTGTGCTGTGCTCCATGGGGCCGCCCTGATGGATTTGCGTCGTTTAGCCCTTGCTGATGGATGGATCAGTGCCAAGCACGATCCCAGAAATATCCCTGCGAAAGGATTTCCATGAATGTTCACATGCATTTATAACTAGGTATGCTATGTACCTCGATGCAACAACAAACGCTTTAATCCCGTTTAGTTATTGTAACAACGACATCGCTTTTGTTGACCGAAATCAGGACGAGTGGGTGTGTGTTCAATCTGGAAGCCGGAAGCCGGAAGGGTGAGGACACGAGGGATTATAAATGTTGTACATACGTTTGCAAATGCGTTTTGTTGAATTGTGATTTCAGGCAGGTCCTCGCCAACGGAACGTTGACGGCAGGCGGACATATGCAAATGTGCTGTCCGCTTGCATTTTCACTATCATGCACACCTATCACAATGTGTCACCCTAGGTGGACCTCGGTGGGCTGAGCTGCAATGCAAGAAGGGATCAGGTGATTTGCGCTTGGGGGTAGTTTGACAGAATTGTCATTATGAAATAACAATTTTCGTATACAATTTTCGTTTATAAAATTTTCTTTTCAAAACAAGCAGCCGAACTCATTCTTGTTTAGCTTTGACTGTACATGTCTATTTCGTGAACTACCCAAGTAACAATTTGATGCTGTACAAACGTTTCTCCAACAATCCTTTATTCAGCTCCTAAACATCTAATTTTGGTGATTTTATTCAACCTTTAGCTGATTTGAGGTTTATTGGAAGGCTGATTTAAGGCTTGATAAGCGCTTAATCAGTAATCAATTAAATTTATCAATTGTGTAAAAATAAAATAAATACATTTTCGTGAGCCTATTTTTACCATTAGCTGCGTCTATTTCCAGAAGAGATGTTTAGGAGTGTATAAATTAATCTGTGGGAAAACTAGGAATTGAACTCGAACCTTCTGATTTATAGTCACCTACACCACCCACACACAATTGTATACATATCCTCGAAAACAAGAGCATCACTAGTTGTGTCTGAATAGTCAAGAACATAAGTTGAACTGAGTCTGTTTTGAGGCTGAAGAAGCGATGTGGACTTCACGAAAAAATGCTTGGGTCAGCTGTCAACAGATGATTAATTCTGCATTTGGTGTATGTGTTGAAGCTGGTTACCCAGATTAATAATATTCTATTCAACTTAATATTCAGCCATCTGCTGATTAGAGAGGTTGAACAAGCCATAATTCAGACCAATATTCAGCTGTGTTCAGCCATTGACACCATTAACCAGCTATTGTTCAGCTAATCCTCTCACTGTTCAGCATTCATTGTTACTTGGGTAATGAATCAATTGAAAGCAGTGTTGTGAACTATCGTGACCATCACGAGAGAACCGTTAACGCCGACTTCCGATGTCACCTTTTTTAAGTGGTACGAACCAGCTACTTGATGACGTCCGAAATAACGCGCATTTTTTGGATTGCATCCTTCACCTGCTTTCAGCGACGACAGTTGCTGGGTGTGCTTCAGACGGTTCACTCTTAGCGGTGATGCATGACGATCTAAGTAAGAGAGTTTACCGTAAACAAAGCGCACTGTGTACTGCGGTTTGTATAGGCGTTCTAACGCAGCTATACGAAGCGAATGGCAGTTGTGGTGTCGTGCCATCCTTGTACTAATCTATATGCGTTTCGCATACCATTATACATGCATCTGCTTCCCGCAACGAAAGATGAAGGAGAGAGCATTGGCAATCATATCCATATCAGTGGTGACGGTCACAAAACGATGATAATGGGTGACATGCGTAAGTTCTCTCTTCTCTGACTGAAAGGGACGGCGAATCAGAAAGGGCAAAGACAGAAGTTAGTTTAGTTTTCACCAGCTTGGGTGTGACTAGAACGCTGATGGCTCACGTCATTGATTAAAATATTAGTTTAGGGAGTCACAACCAAAGAAGAATCTTTTTTCTTGAAGCTGAAGTAGTAATAAGCGCTGAAAGATTGCTCTGAATTTTTGGACAAATTAGAGAATTTTTATTATTTTTTTTTGTAGTAGTTCTGCGTTCTGGTGGAGTTGTGTATTTTTATTGAGTAGATTGTAAATTTCTTAGGAAATTTCCAATGTTGTATATCAGCGTTGCCAAGATTCCATTCGACACAAAGTTCAGCTCGTTTGAGTTCAAGACTTGTGAACCAAAACGCACAACCTTGAACCATGCATAAACAACATTCTTCTGGTCGAACACCAGTCATTCAAAAAGCGAACCAAATGGTGAGCATTAACAACAACCGCCTGATAAGAGTAATCATTTCGGTGACTGAGGAATAAAATGAAGGTCAATTTAATTGCCCTTTCCACCGTTTGTCACTGCGCACTTTTTATCATCTGAATTTGAGCGTACGTGACACCAATCCACTCGCGTCCTCAGCCTCGCTCACCAGCCGATTCACAAAGTGTGTCTTTTTTATTCAACAATCATTCTCGCAGCCACATCATCAAATGAAATGATAATCCATACTCATCGCCATACAGTAGCGACCCGGAGAAAATCCCGCTTTCACATGTGATGTTCGCGATTTGCATCCCTCGGTGCGGAGTTGCCTTCGGCAAAACTGGGGAGCATTTTTTCTCGTCCTGGTTCAGCTATCGTTGAAAATCGCTTCCAGCTGAAAATGCATTGCACACTTGCTGCTGTCAGGGAAATGCGTTTTTTTTTCATACAAACTCCACTGCTTCAGCCCAAGAGGAACGAACATCGAACGCATTTGAATTCAATCGAATTCGTAATATGATTTCCATCCACCGCGCGCTGCCCCCGTTGATATGTGCGGCGTTCCACATCCGTCGATCCCGCAGTCAGTGCAGTGTGATTGGATGTAGAACCTCCGATCCCGACGGACGCCCGAGACCGGGCGGAGAGTCGCTAATAAATTGTTTTCAATTCAAGCTCAAATTGGAACAAAATAGGTTTCCATCAGTGCTCGCTCAGCGCTCGGTGCATCGCTTCTTGTTTGTGAGCGCATCATTGAATGACAATTGCAGCGCCGCTGAACGGAGAGACAGAACGCTTGCCAGATGACTTCATTATTTGATGTGCTCGAATGCGATTATCCCGATGAGGATGATGATGATACCCCACCGCTCTGAAGTGTGCAATTTGAGAGGATGACTCCAAATTTTGAGCACGGCGGTCATTCTGGACAGCGAACAACCGTCATTGTGGGGATGCTTCAATGAGTGAACGGAAATATTTGCTTGTTGAACTCATTGTAATCAACTTTTGTGCACTTTGTCATCGTAAACAAGTGCATATTTCGAGCACTTCGCGGTCGTTGACCTCTTCGCAAATTGTTTGACGTGCTTGATGGTGGTCTGATGCCTACCGTTTTTGCGTTGTTTGCAAGAAGTTTTGTCGTCTCTCATTCACTGCTACTTGTCATATATACTACCCAACGGTCCACTGCACGAATTTATGCTGGCCTGCTTCCTCTCACAGAAAATTTGACGTTTGAGCGGTGCCAACACCGTCAAAACCGTCAGTTTAACGGCTTACTCATGCGTTGGTGGCTCCAGAGAGGAACGAACTTACGACCTTCGCGTTGTCAAGACATATACAAAAATTTTAAAAATCTTCAAAGGGGAAAGGTAGTGTCGAAAAAAGTTTAATTTCCTGAAAAAAAAACGTAATGAATGTGTTATACAACCCCTAGTTAGTGGGCACAAAAGCGAGTGTTAGAGCAGAGAGATGGGTTTGAGAAGAGTTTCTATTCTGCTAATCGTTGCTCGCTCTTTTGTGGCTTAGTTGGTTAAAGTGCCGGTCTAGCGAATACGGAGTCGTGGGTTAGAATCCCATCAGGGCACGAGTTTTTATTTTCACGAATTCATCTCTCAATTTGTCAAATAGGAACATTCAGATGGATCGCAGTCGATTTTTTTCCAACTAGTTATTAAGCTTGGAACTCCTCTACCGTCGTCATCGCCGAGATGAATGCGATGCATGAATCACGCACAAACTGGAAACTGGACGAACATTCCGCAAGCTGTTATTCTGGTGGGATTTTTCACCGCCTTCCGGGAACTACGCTTTTCCAACATGCTCCTGGCACACCGGTAGATACTGGTAGCTGCAATCGTCTCTCTGCAGCGCAATACCGTTTTCCAGAGAAAAGAGGATGCGAGATAAAAATGGCTAATGGATTGTTACATGATCCTTGCGGTCGGTGCCCCAGTTGAATATGCGCCATGATGGTTACTCCATTCCAACCTTCGCCACCACGTTTCTTTTTTTTGTGCTTCGACAGTATGCATGTTCATTGAATCGTTACACCGTACCTAGATTGGGGAATTCAATCCCGGACAGAACATGGGGAAATGGGTTTGTATCTTAATTGAATATTCAAATCAACAAACCCCAAAAACCAACCGGTCATTATTCATCGTGGGACAACGACCACCGGAGTTGACTGCGGGGGTGGATGGCAAGGATTGTGGCCCCGATTTATGATGGTTTGTGCATCGGCCCATCCCACATTTTCCCCGGGAGCCGGGAAAAGCTTTTCCTGTGCAGACGGAGGTCCACAATAATAAAGCCATAAATAACGCTCATTTTGGTCTACGCTTGGTGGTTCGGTTCGGTAGGTTGCCCAGTGTTGGACTGCATCCAACTTCGAAGTATCTGGTGGACCGAGAGAACTGTTGACTCTCCTAATGGACGTTTCTTACTAGCGGTGGAGGCTGCTTCCTCAAACCGGTGATAAACTGTTTCTCCTGCAAAACCCTAACGACCTACCTAGGTCGCCGTTAGTCCTTCCAAGGGCCATTGAGCCGTTCCGGGCAGATACTGGGGAAAATAATTACTGCTGCACAGCTTCGAAGAGCAAGTCAACAAAAAGCCTCTCGCAGTCTCTACATTGTTTCAGATCCAATCGCAGCAAGAAGATGTGATTTAAGAAGCATCCATTCGACCCATCATCCACACACACCCATACCTTTTCAGTTGATTACCACTTTGAACCTTATCGTTTGCTTCTTTTTGCCGTCGTCACCACTACGGATCCCGGAGAATCTGACCCACACGAAGACTCCTGCTGTAGATGAGGGGCAAAATTAACCTCTCGCCTAATTACGGATGCGTCCCTAATTACCTGGCCTTTTTCACCAAATAACCGTTCGTGAAAAACGAGCCAAATGAGCAAAGACCATCTCTCTGAACTGATGATGGTGATGACGACGGCGCACGTTGATGACTTTGATCTATGGGTTGTGGCGAGCGACTATCGAAGTGAAATGGCAACATGAGTTGAAAAGATTTCCAACTAACTCAATCTGTTTGGGGTAGCAGGGTGGCCACTAAATTTCAGTTTTGAAATTCCCGTCTTTTTCCCGGTTTTCCCGGTACGATTTCCCCGGTTTTTAAAATGCACATTTTTGTAGTCGGTGACGCCCAATTTTCGTATCATATGGATGATAAGTACCATGTAAAAATTCATTTGCAATCCTGTAAATACTATGTACTACATATTTATAGTTTAATATTATTCTTGACGTAATGTATCTATGGAAACAATGGAAGTAACTACCAATGATGACATAAAAGGCGTATGCTACAAAGTTACTTACAACATATTTTCATTCAGCTCCAAATAGTGCATAATTCAAGCTTTCCCTCACTCATTATTTTACTTATTTTCTTGTACTTAAAAAAAAAAACAAGTGTGGAAGTGGTAGCTAACTATGACAGATCTATAATAGATAAGATGTGCATATAAAATCAGCAAAGGTCGCACTCGATTATCCGGGACATGGAGGATAATCGAACCATTTTGTTTTTAATTTTATTCATTAGCGAAGGTGCCCTAACGCAACTTCATTGGTGTTGTTTCCGGGGATTCCTCCAGGATATCCAACTGAGTATTCCCCCAAAAACTTACATCTGGAGATTCTTGCAAAGTTTTTCCCGAGATTTCATCTTTCGATTACTCCAAAAATACTATCTTGGATTTCTTCAGTAACTTCTGTTAGCGATTCCACCTTATATATCTTTTGTGAATTCCTCTAGATTCCTTAACCGTCCATAATTAGCGCGGTTGGCCACCAACGCCAGCACCACGCTAATACTGAACACAAAAAGCGAGATTTTTTCAACGTGTTGAACAAAACACAACAGCGCGATCGCTTGGGGGTAATGGATTTATTCTGGAAGAGGTTCCTTTAGGGAATTAAGGATTTTAGTCAGTCTGTTGGTAATTAGGAAATAGAACTTTTGGTCTGGGATTGAATTCGATCTAGGGATTTCTCCTGGAACTCCTGAAGGATTCCCAAAAGAATCTCCCACATGTCTAGAAGGTTTTCCAATGAACTCTTGGAAGAGTTCTCGATTACAAAACTCCCGCAGTAGTTTGATTTTCAGGATTCTGGAGTATTTTCAGAAATAGCTATCGTTAAGTTTTTGTAAGAAATTTTGGGAGATCATCCAGAAGAAACTCCTGGGTGATTTGCAGAGGGAGCTTCTGAAGGATGCCCAAAAGCAACTCCTAGAGCAACTTTCATAAGCAACTCCTGGAGGTTTCTTTGAACAAACTCCTGGAGGGTACCCAAAAATAACTCTTGAAGGAAACGCAGTAAGAAACACTGGTGAAATTCCAATAGCAAATATAAAATAATTTTTTTCTTTATTTTATATTTGCTATTGGAATTTCACCAGTGTTTCTTACTGCGTTTCCTTCAAGAGTTATTTTTGGGTACCCTCCAGGAGTTTGTCAGCAAAGCCTCTTGGAAGTTTTCAAAATCAATGTTTCAGAAGGCACTCATGCAGAAATCGTGCAAAGAACTCGTGAAGATAGATGAGTAACAGAATGATATCCTGGAGAAATACCAGAAGAAACTCTGTAAAGAATCCCAGAAAGAACTCCCGATTGATTTCTAAAAAAAAGCTTTCGGAGGAATTCCAAAAGAAAATTCTACGGAAACCCCAGAGGAAGCTCCAGGAAGAAATAAAAAAATTTCTGGAGGGATTTCAAAAAAATAATCTAGGAAGAATTCCCGTAGGAAATTTTGGAGCAACTCCTGTTACAATTGCGGAAGGAAAATCTTGATGAATCTTAAAAGGAACTCTTGAATAAATTGCAATAGGTTGTCTTCAGTGTTTGGACGAAAAAGTGATCAGTGAACCACTCGGCAGTTTTTCTTCTTTTCTGTTGGTTCTGTTTCAATTACCAAGCGGTGTATGTTCTCTCGTCGAGTCGCATGGTTCACGAAGGAACACAAAGAGGATACTCCGATATAAACAAGCTGCGGCGATGAGCGGGCATCGCTAAGTGTAACACTTACCGATGATCGCTCATCGTTGGCTTGGGGCAACTGTGAATAATCGTTATTTTCATCAGTATTTAATGCGTTTTCGCTTTAAAAACGTGAAATACTATTTAATTTAACTGTATTCATGACGTTGCAGGTTGTGTAGTCACAATAAAAAAAGAATTATGGCAATAAAATATTCTTACCGAATGCATTGCTTTCATTAGCGTCATCGAGCATCTTCTCTCTTGATTGCGCTCTCGTATCGAACCGGGCAAGAGAATGAACAGCATTTCGGGGAGCGTTCCCGAGCATGTTGGTTCATGAAATGTTACATTCGCGAATGTATCACTTGCTGAGCATGGACCATTCAGTGGTTCGCGATAAAAATCCACACACTGGTTGTCTTGATTAAAACCCAGTTTAGTGGTTATGATTTTCTTATCTATTAAAAAATAGAAGGACACGGGTTAATCCAAAAATAAACTTTTGAAAAAATCTCAGATGTAAGAAACTTTTTCCTCGAAAAAATCTCATCGAATTCCAAGAGATGATCAAGCGGTACAAAAACCTAGAGGAATTCTAGAAGAAACTTCTTGAAGAACCCTAAGTTCTGTTTTAAGGAAATTCCAAGTGATTGCACAGGCGAATTCCTTGGGATTTCGTAGAAGTATCCCAGGAGTATTTTGGTTTGGCTTTGATTTTGCAGATTTTCGATGAGGTGTAAACATTCAAATATGCACATCAAGTTACTCTTAGCAACAATTTTCCCGGTAATCATTCTAAATTCCCGACTTTTTCCCGCTTTTTTCCCGGTCGTTCCGAATTCCCGTCTTTTTCCCGTTTTTCCCGGTTCGGGGGCCACCCTGGGGTAGTTAGTTGGAAATCTTTCCAGTTTGAGTCAGAATCATTTCGAGTGGAAGGCACACATGCTACCAGAGTACCAGAACCAGACCGACAGAAAGTGACCTTTTTCTAATTAGAAGACTCGTTTAATGCTTGATAAAGTTACCTTCCAACTGTACTTGATTAAACGTTTTGATGATCAGAGAGCATATTATAGAGAAATTTATGTCGCGGCTCTTCAAAAGAGAGCCTGAGAAGATTCGCTTCGGAATCCTGAGAGGATTCGCTTCGGAATCCTGAGAGGATTCGCTTCGGAATCCTGAGAGGATTCGCTTCGGAATCCTGAGAGGATTCGCTTCGGAATTCTGAGAGGATTCGCTTCGGAATTCTGAGAGGATTCGCTTCGGAATCCTGACAGGATTCGCTTCGGAATCCTGAGAGGATTCGCTTCGGAATCCTGAGAGGATTCGCTTCGGAATCCTGAGAAGATTCGCTTCGGAATCCTGAGAGGATTCGCTTCGGAACCCTGAGAGGATTCGCTTCGGAATCCTGAGAGGATTCGCTTCGGAATCCTGAGAGGAATCGCTTCGGAATCCTGAGAGGATTCTCTTCGGAATCCTGAGAGGATTCGCTTCGGAATCCTGAGAGGATTCGCTTCGGAATCCTGAGAGGATTCGCTTCGGAACCCTGAGAGGATTCGCTTCGGAACCCTGAGAGGATTCGCTTCGGAATCCTGAGAGGATTCGCTTCGGAATCCTGAGAGTATTCGCTTCGGAATCCTGAGAGGATTCGCTTCGGAATTCTGAGAGGATTCGCTTCGGAATCCTGAGAGGATTCCCTTCGGAATCCTGAGAGGATTCCTTTTGGAATCCTGAGAGGATTCCTTTTGAAATCCTGAGAGGATTCCTTTTGGAATCCTGAGAGGATTCCTTTTGGAATCCTGAGAGGATTCTCTTCGGAATCCTGAGAGGATTCTCTTCGGAATCCTGAGAGGATTCTCTTCGGAATCCTGAGAGGATTCTCTTCGGAATCCTGAGAGGATTCTCTTCGGAATCCTGAGAGGATTCTCTTCGGAATCCTGAGAGGATTCTCTTCGGAATCCTGAGAGGATTCTCTTCGGAATCCTGAGAGGATTCTCTTCGGAATCCTGAGAGGATTCTCTTCGGAATCCTGAGAGGATTCTCTTCGGAATCCTGAGAGGATTCTCTTCGGAATCCTGAGAGGATTCTCTTCGGAATCCTGAGAGGATTCTCTTCGGAATCCTGAGAGGATTCTCTTCGGAATCCTGAGAGGATTCTCTTCGGAATCCTGAGAGGATTCTCTTCGGAATCCTGAGAGGATTCTCTTCGGAATCCTGAGAGGATTCTCTTCGGAATCCTGAGAGGATTCTCTTCGGAATCCTGAGAGGATTCTCTTCGGAATCCTGAGAGGATTCTCTTCGGAATCCTGAGAGGATTCTCTTCGGAATCCTGAGAGGATTCTCTTTGGAATCCTGAGAGGATTCTCTTCGGAATCCTGAGAGGATTCTCTTCGGAATCCTGAGAGGATTCTCTTCGGAATCCTGAGAGGATTCTCTTCGGAATCCTGAGAGGATTCTCTTCGGAATCCTGAGAGGATTCTCTTCGGAATCCTGAGAGGATTCTCTTCGGAATCCTGAGAGGATTCTCTTCGGAATCCTGAGAGGATTGTCTTCAGAATCCCGGGAGGATTCTCTTCAGAATCCTGGGAGGATTCTCTTCAGAATCCTGGGAGGATTCTCTTCAGAATCCTGGGAGGATTCTCTTCAGAATCCTGGGAGGATTCTCTTCAGAATCCTGGGAGGATTCTCTTCAGGATCCTGGGAGGATTCTCTTCAGAATCCTGGGCGGATTCTCTTCAGAATCCTGGGAGGATTCTCTTCAGAATCCTGGGAGGATTCTCTTCAGAATCCTGGGAGGATTCTCTTCAGAATCCTGGGAGGATTCTCTTCAGAATCCTGGGAGGATTCTCTTCAGAATCCTGGGAGGATTCTCTTCAGAATCCTGAGAGGATTCTCTCCAAAATCCTGAGAGGATTCTCTTCAAAATCCTGAGAGGATTCTCTTCGGAATCCTAAGAGGATTCGCTTCGGAATTCTGAGAGGATTCTCTTCGGAATCCTGAGAGGATTCTCTTCGGAGTCCTGAGAGGATTCTCTTCGGAATCCTGAGAGGATTCTCTTCGGAATCCTGAGAGGATTCTCATCGGAATCCTGAGAGGATTCTCATCGGAATCCTGAGAGGATTCTCTTCAGAATCCTGAGAGGTTTCTCTTCAGAATCCTGGGAGGATTATCTTCAGAATCCTGGGAGGATTATCTTCAGAATCCTGGGAGGATTATCTTCAGAATCCTGGGAGGATTCTCTTCAGAATCCTGGGAGGATTCTCTTCAGGATCCTGGGAGGATTCTCTTCAGGATCCTGGGAGGATTCTCTTCAGGATCCTGGGAGGATTCTTTTCAGGATCCTGGGAGGATTCTCCTAACAATCCTGAGAGGATTCTCCCAACAATCCTGAGAGGATTCTCCCAACAATCCTGAGAGGATTCTCCCAACAATCCTGAGAGGATTCTCTCAACAATCCTGAGAGGATTCTCCCAACAATTCTGAGAGGATTCTTCCAACAATCCTGAGAGGATTCTCCCAACAATCCTGAGAGGATTCTCCCAACAATCCTGAGAGGATTCTCCCAACAATCCTGAGAGGATTCTCCCAACAATCCTGAGAGGATTCTCCCAAGAATCCTGAGAGGATTCTTCCAAGAATCCTGAGAGGATTCTCCCAAGAATCATGAGAGGATTCTCCCAAGAATCCTGAGAGGATTCTCCCAAGAATCCTGAGAGGATTCTCCACAGAATCCGGAGACGATTCTCCACAGAATCCGGAGACGATTCTCCACAGAATCCGGAGAGTATTCTTCACAAAATCCTGAGAGGATTTTCTACAGAATCCGGAGAGGATTCTCTACAGAATCCGGAGAGGATTCTCTACAGAATCCGGAGAGGATTCTCCACAGAATCCGGAGAGGATTCTCCTCAGAATCCTGAGAGGAATTCTTTAAATTCTAATAGACTTTTCTTCAAAATCCTTTGAAGATTCTCTTCGGGATTCTCCTCAGAATCCTGAGAGATTTCTTCTTTGAATCCATTATAAAAACTAATGAAGATTTCAGCAATCCATGAATAATAATGAAACATGTCATTGATTGACATATTGAGCTACGGTTTCCATAGTCATCAAAGTTTTAAATAGAACATTCAAATCAAATCCAAGATTATTCACACCCAACAGGAAAAGAATCGAAAATAAGAAGTGAAACAATTCACGCCCCCACAAATTTTCGCCCTTTGCGAGGGACAGTAATATCAAACCAGAAGATGAATAATACGAACGCGCAGTAACCGATACCTGGTCGAAGTTTTCCTCCGCCGAACAGTTTCTGTGGAAACTCCCACGGGGTGATGGAAATCTATAACGACCCAGGGAGGTACAAAATGACAACGCGCCAGAAAAAGAATCGACCAAAAATCACAAGAACGTGATATGGCACACGAATGAACGACCGACCAACCGGTGTGCGATCAATAGCGATAGGAGAGGGAACAGAAAAGATTTTTCAACTTCAGTTCTATCGTATTTCTGTGTAGGACACAGGAAAAAATATATGTTAAAACACAGTTGATAATCTCTGCCCCAGAAAATTTCAAGCAATGTACCGTAATTGTTATGGAACTGAAATAAAATTTGAAACTAATAAGAGTTGTTTCAACTCTATCGATAATCTTGGTCGAGTGCGATTGGGCACGGTTCTTATTTCAGGAGATTCCGTGTTCAAATCCCATCAGGATACCTTTTTTTTAAATTTATTTCTTGACGTTTTAAATTGTTCTAATTTTTTACTGTGCACCGAAGATAAGTTATCTACCGCCATGGAAACTCCGTTCGACACGAAACGAGGAACAAAAGCGAGGAAGCTATTTTTCATCCCAAGTGACTACGATACCTGGCTGGCTGGTGGCAGTACCAGAGCGCCACCCACCTGTGCGCCATGGCAATGCATGCGACGAGGCGAAAATCAGTTGGAAGCTAGAACAAGAGAAACGAAGCACAATTTTTCTTGAAAAAAGGAAAAGTTTTCACCGCGCCACAATCATTGGCAGTCAGAGGAGAAGGAGGATACGTGTCCGAATGAAATCGTTCATACATGCAGAGAAAGTCAGGAGGTCTCTTCTCATTCGAATGGGAGAGTTGCTTGTGGGAAGTGATTTTTAAGCTGTTTGACGGTAATAAAAATCTAATGAAATTGTACGAACTTTTCCGAACAGTCATTACCGGCTTCCGTTTGATTACTCAATTTAATTCAATTTTTCTTATTTTGTTCAAAGTGTGATCCATTTCTTTCAAAATTGAAAACAGAAAATTATCATTCTGCAATATAACAAGCAACCCGACCACCGAAAAAAAAAGCAAACTAATAATCGACAGCCGTTAATGAGCGGAGTTTTCCAAGTGTCACTCACCACAACACAAGCCCCCCAGAATTGTTCGCTATTTTCGACATGCAGGTCACCCAAAAACATAACCTCTGACAGCAGCTGTGAACGGTGCAAAAATGGGAACACGAGCCGAGTTGAGCCGGCTCCGTAAGAAAATGGTGAGAATTCTTATTTGTAGGTAGGTACGTACGAGACAAGTTGAGCAGCAACAGCCGCACATGTACGTACACCTTGATAGGCAGACAGACAGCTCCCGGCCCCGGGTGGACAGGTTTCAATTGCCTAGGATTTTTCTTCTGCCTTATTATTTCCATCTGGTCGCAATATGGGATGTCTGTCGTTCTCGTTTGTTTGCACAGTGAAAAAAAAAACGAGAAAAACAAAATAAGGAAAGTTTTAATCGAGAATCGAACGCTGACCTATGGAGCGGAAAGGACCACGCGTTATATATTACACCTAACTAACCAACTTGCAATATCATGGAATTTCTTTGTACATTCTTTAGTAGAATACAGGAAAAGTGTTTGAATTGATAAACTTTAACGAAACTTTCGTGAACATTAGATAAAAAAAGATAACAAATAACGTTCCAGGCTGGGATTCGAACTCAGATCTTGTGAATGCGACTCCTGGCGCGTTAACTGTCTCGGCCATTTCAGCCAATTTAGCTATCCTGGAGTTTCAATGCATTTTCCACAGTGTCGAACCGTCTACACAAAAGCATGAATGAATGAAGGTGGATTTCGCCGGAAAAAGACAAATGTGTATCACTTTTTCTTTCTCCGAAAACAACTCATGGCAACGCCAAAAGGCATGCTCGACTCGGTTCTGCGAACCCTAGTCCCACCCGAAAATCCACCTCCAAGAGACTACATAGTACTACACATCCTGCTAACGACGAGGTTACTGTGCTACACCGTTCTGCTGGCCAGGCCAGGTTCAGGTGAATTGTGAAATGTGATCCGAGAAAAAAAGGAAAACTGACGACCGGCGACTAATGATGACGCTCTCATAGCATCATCCCGTCGCCGTTCCGCTCGGTGTGATTGTAGAATACCTTGCTCGCCCTTCTCAGCTGTGCGGCATCATCGTGGTCGCCCCCGTATGAATGATGCCATCATAACATAACCTCGGAGCGAGTTTAGAATGGCGCGAATAGGTGGAACTTACCTGTGAAAGAGAAGAAGAAGAGAAAGGATATTGTTAGTGGTGTACCAACGGCATTGATAAATTGGGACAGAATGGACGGGGAGTATGAATAATGGGAAGCTTCGGAAGCTGTGGTCTTGTTGCACACACGGTGAGAATGTTTGTCAACGACGGTCAGGGGAGTTCAAAAATGTTTTATTGTATTCGGGGTTTGGAAGTGGAGTTCTACTTTATCGATGTTGGAATGTAGAGTTTTCCAACTCATTCAGTCGTTCAATCAGGTGGTCATCAGAATTTGCACTTCAATTCAACAGTTTTTTACAGACTTTAGACTTTGCATCTAAACTAAATTTTCAGAGGCGTTACAGGAGACTCCAGGGGCGTTTCGGAGGATCTCTGGCACGTTACATGGAGTCCATGGGAGTTTCAAGAGGTTTTCGAAGGCATTTCAGGAAGTTTCAGACGATTTTAATGAGGATTTCGGAAGCGTTACAGGCGCGAATATGGGAGTTCCAGAAGGTCTCAGATACGCTTCATGGAGCACGAGGGAGTTTCAGGGGATTTTCGGCGGTGTTTCAGGAAGTTTCCGGAATTTCCAGCGGGTTTTAGAGACGTTACAGGTGAGTTTTCGGGGGTTTAGAAGGGCCTTTGGTGTTACTTGGAGTTCGAGGGGTTTCCAAGGGCATTTAAGGAACACTGATATATGTTGCCCTTTACTGGCATTTACCAGATTTTGCTGATATGTCATAAACATACAGGAAAACTTGTAGTTAGAAGACACAGAATGTTGCTAATTGACAAATTGAGGGATGAATTTTTGAAAAAAATCGCGTTCTGGTGGGATTCGAACCCACGACCCCGTATTCGCTAGACCGGTGCTTTAACCATTTAAGCCACAGAACAGGTGATAATTCTGCGGAATAGAAAGCCAAACTGAACCCGAGCCCTCACCATGAACATTCACTTTTTCAAGAACCATCTCTCTTTCGGCTTAGATGTCAATCCACAACACAGCCTCGTTTGTGTCCAACAACTACAAGTGAGAGCGTATTATTTTTATTTGAAGCCGAGACTTACTCTCGCACTCCGCATCAGGGGCGTACAATTTCGTTTCAATGATACACTTTCATGCAACATTTGAATGAGTCACTTCAAGTGTTTCATACATTTTTCCAATGACTCGGTCGTTAAAAAAGACTTTTCCACTCATCGTAGCACTCGGTAGTCTCCCACCCGGTCGCATTGCTTGTGCTTCACCCGTCAGAGCATTAGTGTCTCACTGGTGCGCACTAGTCTCTCAATGGTGACGGGCGCCGGTTAATTGGATTTAAGTGGTTGAATTTGTTATCCTCTTCAATAAAACATAATTATCATTCTATTGGCGTGCACCACTATTTAAAAAGGTGGTTTAAATAGTGTTTTTAGCATGTTGAAGTATTTCAATGACTCATAAATGAAACGAAAATCCAAGTGTACCATCCCATGTTTCATACACACTTGTTTCTGTAGCAGCAACGAACGAGTGTGTTGCTGGATGAGAGATGAAGCATCACAGCAGTCCGTTCGCATGGGAAACGATTTGCTACAGTCATCGTACGTCATGTTTTCCTTTCGAAATTGCACGACCCTGCTCCGCATACCTAAGGAAATTTCAAAGTATTTTCCGGAGGTTTCGGAGGCGTTACAGGAGCGTTTTTGGGGTTTTAGAGGGTCTCAGGTACGCTTCATGAAGTCAGAGGGTGTTTCAGGGGGTTTTCGGTAGTATTTCTGAAAGTTTCCCGGGATTTTTAGCGTGTTTCAGAGGTGTTACAGAGGCGTTTTCGGGCCTCAAACACGTTACATGGGGACGTTTTAGGGGGAATTCGAAGGCATTTCAGGAAGATTCAGAGGATTTTCCAAGGATTTTGGAGGCGTTATATGTAGATTTGTTTTCGAAGATTTCAGAGGCTCTTAAGTACGTTACAGAGAATCCGAGGCGAATTCAGGTCAGGTGTTTTCGGAGCTATCTGAGGAAGTTTCAGAGGATTTTTAGTAGGTTACAGAGGCGTATTGGGGGATTCCGAAGGGTCTCAGGGGATCTTGAGAGAGGAATTGAGGGAATCTACAGTTTTTTCAAATACATTTTGGAGCACTACCCTCAGGGAGATTTCAGAGCGGTTGTAAGACGTTCTGTAGAGGTTTCAGAAGAAATTCAAAAAGTTCCAGACCGTTTACTCTTGTAGAATCGATGATCTATACTCAACACTCAACTCTTGGGGATTCTTAACATTCTTAACATTGAACATTTTTTTAAAAACACGCTCTAAACTTTCTTTAACTTTACTCGCTACTCGTTTCCCGGAAGGTGAACAGATTTCAAGATTGTAAAAGTGTTTAAGGAAAGAGAGTGGCTAGGACATATTAAACTGAAGTCGTGCAGAGTTCAACCTTATTCGTGCAATAGCTGACGCTCATCTCGGCCCTGTTGACATAGTGCACGCTCAGCGTTTCTGTCTGGAACATGAGCCTAATGCACGGCTAGGATTAAGAAGGGTTTCAAAGGGCGTCCAAATGAGTTTCAGAGGAATTTCAGAGGCGATTAAGAGGGGCTTCAAAAGGCTTATGCCAGGTTTCATGTGACTTCAAGGGTTTCCAGGATTACTTGAGAAGGGGGTTTTAAAGACGTTTCAAAGCCTTTCACTGGAGTTTCGAGGGGAGATTTCAGAAAGTTTCAGAGGGTTACAGAGGAGTTCGAGGGGACTTTTTAAGACGATCCAGGAAGATTTCAGGAGGGTTCAGGAGTGTTTCCGAAAGTTATAGGGAACTTCACAGGATATATAAAAAGTTTCAGGGGCATTTCAAGGGGTTTCAGAAGAAATACAAACTGGTTCATGGAGTTTTTGTAGATTTCAAGGGGTTCAAGGGGCTTTCAGGAGAAATCCAGAGAGGTTCAGAGGCTTTTCAGGATGTTTCAGGGGCGTTCAACTGTGTTTCGGAAACGCTTCAAGACATTCAAGGTCGTCTTCCTAGGTTTTAATGGGATCACAGGCTTTCAGGAGAGAGTGGGTCGTAGTCTTAAAACTGCGTTCCAATGATATTTCAGGAGGCTACAGGGAGTGTCATATGGGTTCCCGGAGGTTTTAAAAGATTTCGCAGGTTTTATGGTCAGCTTCAGGGGCGTTTCGTGGGGTTACATAAGGGCATTAAAACGTATCATTGAGGTTCTGTAGGTTTCAAGGCGTTCAGAGGCTTTCACGAGAGTTTCGGGAGAGCTTCAGAGGCGTTTTAAGACGTTTCATGGGGCGATTAGCGGTGTTTCGTAAGCGCTTCAAGATATTTCAGATATGTTTCGTAGGTTTGAAGGGTATTCAGAAGCTTTCAGAAAATACCCTCGCTATAATAAAAACGTTTCAATTGGATTATCAGGGGATTTCATAGAGATCTTCGGAGATTTTAGGAGATTTCACTGGCTTTCAGGTGAGCTTCATGGTAGCTTCAGGGGGCTTCAGCTGTCAGGTGAACATTAAAGGGGCTTCAGAGAGGTTTCAGAGCCACTTCAGCTGGTGTTAGCGGGGATCACGGGGGCTGTATGGGGCCGTACAGACTTTCAGATGAACTTCGGGGAGTTCTAGGGGGCTTCAGGGGATTTCTGGATAACTTGTGGAGGGGTTTAAAGCGATTTGAAGACGTCTCAAAGCAATTCAGGGAAAGTCTCAGGGGAGAATGATTTCAGGGATTTGCATAAGGTTTTGAGGAGACTGAGGCATTTCAAGACGTTTAAGGGGGCTTCAGGAGGTTTTAAAAGTGTTTTCGTGAGTAATAAGGCCGATGCAAATATTATTTTTCTTTTATGTCCGAGACCTCTCATCGGGTACGAGGGGTGGGGACAAAAATTAATAAGGAACAACCGAAAAAAAAAACTATTGAAAAATTACAAATTTTACCAACTATTGAAAAAATATTTTTCAACTATTGAAAAATAGTTGCTTGTAAAAAAAAAATCTATTGAAAATGGAGTCATGGGACGCCATGTTTTTTTTCGCCCCTTCAATATTTTGGGATTTTTGAAGGGGGGGGGGGGTGACATAAAACAAATTAAATATTTGCATCGGCCTAAGTGACTTCACAGAATTCATGGCGAGCTTTAGGGGCGTTCCAAGGGGATTCAGAAGAGCTTCAAAATGTCTCACGGAGTATCTGCACGTTTTAAGGGGTTCAGAGGCTTTCACGAGAGTATCAGGAGAGATCCAGACAGATTACGTTTCAATGGATGTTACGGAAGGGCTTCACGACAACTCAGGTCGTTTCAGTGAGTTTTAGTAGATTTAAAGACAGGGGAGATCCAGAGGGGCTTCGACCAGTATAAACATGTTTCAAGGAGATTTCAGGATGCTTCAGGAGTTTTTATAGGGGTTCTCGGAAGTTTTATGAGATTTCACAGGTTTTCAGGGGCCTTCACAGACTTTCAGGGGGGCTTCGGAGAGGTTTCAGAGGCGTTTCTGCTGGTGTCAGCTGGTTCCTGGGGGTTTTAGGGGGCCACACATGCTTTCAAATGAACTTCTGAGACGTTTCAAGGCATTTAAGATGATTCCAGAGGGCTCCAGGAAGCTTTAGGGGGCTCAACAAGATCACAGATGAGATTCAATGGGTTTCAGAAGCGTTTCAAGGTTTTCAGCAGTCTTAGTCAGGTTCCCATGGGTTTTGAGGGGCTGCGCCGTCTTTCAGGTGTCCTTCAGAGCGTTTTAAGGGGGTTTCAGAGCTGGTGAGCTTCAAGGGCTTTCAGGGAGTTTCAAATGGGATTTCAAGAGGTTTCAGGGGGTTTCAAGGGGGTTCACAGAGGTTTTAAGTGATTTTAAAGGTTTTTAGGGTAGTTTTAAGGAGTTTCACAGGCTTCAGAGGCATTTCAGCTGGTGTCAGAGAGGTTCCAGGGAGTTTTAGGGGGTCGCCTAAACTTTCTGTTGAACTTTGGGAGAATTTGAAGACGCTACAGATGGTTCCAGAGGGATTCTGAGGGTTTTAGGGGGCTTCATCACAAGCTCTCAGAATAACTTCAGTGGGGTTTAAAGGCGTTTCAATGCTTTTCAAAAAAATAAATTCAGCAGAATTCAGATAATTTTAAATGGGTTTCAAATTCTTTCAGGAGTACTTCAGGTGGTTTTATGGAGGTTTCAGAAGAGTTTTCTGAGGTTTCAAGGGCATATCACGAGGTTTCAGAAGGGCTTCAAGATAATTTAGACTGCTTACGCTTGTAAATTGTATGATCATTACTTAAGGAAATTCTGGGAGACCTTTAGAGTCATGGAACTCACTACTTGATAGACCGTAGTTCCCCGAGGCTGTATGAGTATGAACTTTAATCGAAAAGCTTCTAGAGATAGCTAGTTACCGAACGCAATAAAAATCTATTCAAAATGCAATTCAAATCCAATCTACGTTCAATCCGAATCCAATCCAAATTCAATTCAAATGGAATCCAAATCCAATCCAAATCCGGCACAAATCATACTAGCACGTCTAGTCAATGACCCATTTGCAAGTCCACTCGAGAGTAAGACGCTCCACTACTGCCCCTCCAATGTGGCATATTATTCCACACATTTCAAAGACCCAAATTTACATTATTATTCCGAATTGTGAATTTGCATGATTTCCTGCTTCTACCAAGGAAGCGCATGCAAATGTGATTCCAGTCCGCCCGCGCGCTGCGCTAACTGCCGGCGCACGTTGAAAGGAACATCTCGACTGCAGCATTATCACTCATCCACCACATCCCCTGGTAACTTCAAAACCAACGCGAGAAATTCAAAATTCCTCCAAAAGAAAACGAAATTCCAGTGCTTGTGTCGCTTGTGCTTCTCCACCATTCAATCCGCCCATAAAGTCAAAGGAAGGAACAACGAACAACGCCGCCACCTTGGCAACACCAACAATGAACCGAAAAGCAGGGGAGCATCATTAGCCTTTTCGGGATATGGGGGCAGGCCCCCATCCGAAGAAAATGCGGTGCAACGTCTTATGTTTTCCGTTGGAATGATCTTCTGGAGTGGGGGATAGGTTTTGGTTTCATTTGAAATTTCTAAAAAAAATATTTTGAATTTAGATGAATACAAATAGAAATGACCGGTAATAATTGTCCTCGTGCTTTAAAAATGTATTCGCATTTTTTTTTTTATCAAAAAAGGTTTTTTTTTAACAAATAGTATGTTAGATATGTAAAGCCTGAACTCCATGGGCACATTTGTTGAAAAATTGGTCAAATTGAAATGGAAAAACCTAGGAAAAATCAATTCTGTTGTGGTAGGCGATATGGCAAAGTTGGTTAACGCGCCCTGGGGAGCTTGGGAAGCTGTGGGTTCAAATCTCACCCGAATTCCGATTTTTTTTTACTTTTTTGTTTCTATTTGTCCATTTTCAACACATTTGTGCCTTTAAATTTCAAACTTTACATAAGAATTTTAAATTTTATTTTATTTTCTTCAAATTTCAACAAGTGAACTTCAGTCAATAACCAGTTGAATTACTCACACAATTATTTTAGTTGGCTTTTCTACGTGGAGGAAGCAAACAAGACAGGATGGGGAAGAATTTTTGCTTCGACTGTGACACTGACTTAGCACAATGACAATAATACACAGATGCCGAAAGCAATGTGGCTGAATAGTTTGTCATCTGCTGTTGCTGCAGCGACGATGTTAATTTTTTGATGATTCGAAACGCGACATTATTTTCGAAATTATGCTACAGTGGAGCACATACCGTTATGTTGGAAGGCATTTAAATTAAGATGGTTCAAACAGAAATAAGCCTTGGTTTTGAGAATTTCGATTGCCAGAATTTAATGGAATGATACCATACGAATATGATAAAGATTATGATTTTCTATAAACTTTTGGTTATGTATGACTCGTGTCCGTCGTGAAAGAGATTCAGCTTCACAACAACAACAAAACATAAATATGAAATTATTTGAATGTAGCGGAATCATATAATTATGATACAGCTTATAGTTTTCAGATAAATTATTTTCCGAATGAGTATAATCAGTTTTGTACCTATTCATTCCGCCCTATTTTGTTTATCTTTTGACAGATACGCTTATTTCGACTACCACTTGTAATCTTCCTCAGTGTCAGTTATCCATCAGTAGTGGATAATTGACACTGAGGAAGATAACAAATGGTAGTCGAAATACGCGTATCTGTTAAATGATAAGCAAATTAGGGCGGAATTAAAAGGTAAACCTAATTACACTCATTCGAAGAGGGTATTCTGCTTCGAAGGTTCGAAAAGTCGGTACAAGAAGATAATTTATGTTATCGTATATTCCATGAATCGTGAATCACATATTTTCAGAATGTCAACGATGCAGGTCATCATTGTAAACATCAGAAAAAAAAGATAAATTTTGCCAAGTCATTAAGGATAGAAATTTACAATTCATGCTATCGTTCATATTATAAGACGTCCATTCGTGGAAAGGTAACTACACAACTTTTAATAGTAATGATTTGGAAATTAAAATTGAAAATAATGACATTATTCAATACTTACAGTATCATAACACTTACGATAATGATACATTCAAAGATACTTGAATGGTTTATAATAATATCTTCCTGTTACGTAGACAATTAATACTTATTTTGAAGGATATTTTCAATGTTTAAGCAATAAAATGGGGCGAAATTACGGTAGAGTGTAAAACTGTTTCGTTACCAGTGCCGAATTAACGCACTTGATAATAGCAAAGTTTCGTTTTCATCCAGAAGATTTTTCTTTCGCAACTTCTCCGCGGTTACTGATGATTTTCGCGAATGTAAACAACGATTCACATAAAGCAGAGTTGGTGAAATATATCCGTTTTGTTTTCACTATTCGTCGAAGCAGAATGTTAGATGAGGTCGATGTTAAAGTTGTGTTAAAGTTATCATAAAGTTGAAGATGTTAAAGTTCTCATAACACGTATAATCCCGCAAAATTATTGTTGTTCGAGAAACTTGGCATTTTTAAATGACAATGATACTTTAACCATTTCAGCTATTATCAAAACTCCCCCAAAACAATAACTGCTATCATCAATATGATTTGTCATATCATCGATTTATATTCCAGTTTATGATAACACGAATGATTTTTCCCATAATAAATTTATTCATTACTGTTTCTTGTTTGGTTTATTGAATATAACAGCCTTTTAGTTTGCGCAAGACTGGCTATGACAGTGCACATGTCGTAATTCTGTTCGTGTGAAAAAGCTACCATTTTAACTGCAGACGTTAAGTCTTTAACTATTCATTTGGCATCAAAATATTTAGAGTACATAAAATCTACTGTATACTAACGATGATTTTATCCTTTTTTTTTCCGGTCATTATTCAGACACCTTCTTATGCTAATTTACGAAATTTATGCTATATGACGTGGATCATACTATTTTTTTTTTTTTTTTTTTTTTTTTTTTGAAGAGTGACCAGGTGGAGCTGCAGGACAGCTGATAGCAAAGCCTGGACCCTTTCCCAACTTTCCCCCTACTAGGACCAATACTCACGATGGACTAGACGATGTCGTCAACTTGAGCAAAGTGTGTAGTAATTAGCATTGGGTCGTAGTAGTTTTTTAAAAATACTGTTTTTAACTTTTCCCATCACACTAGTGTTTTAATCGAATGGAAGCTCCAAAGATGATTTGATAATTGAACAATATTTCAATAATCAAAAATCTCCGAGGCCACTGGACAACATTCAGAGATAAAAAAAGAAAAAAAAGGGTGTCTATGTTAACGCCTTCAGAGTACTATTCTTAAGAAATATACAAAGAGCAAAAAGAAAAAAAAATTTGTAGCTAATTTTTAAACATTTGATATTTCTGAAAATTATTCGAAGACAGCTACCAGAGCTAGCGTTTTTAGCCGATATGGGCAACTAGTTTTTCTGACAGCTTCCCCAAACAATATTCAGATAATATCCTCAATTATTTTATAATACATTCTGAAAATTATTTCAAGCTGATTACCAATTGTAGTGTCAATAACCGATGTTAGTCATTGACAGTACCAGCATCATCCCCAAATAACTCTCATATTAGTGTTAGATAACACTTTTTGAGCTTCCATTCGATATTGTAAAGAAATTTGTCAAACCCTATTTGTCAAAATATAGTCAATAATGTATCAAATTGTGTTCCTAATTTCGCTAGTCGTCTTCTGCATATCTGTGATCATCTCAGTCCAAAGTAATATTATATCCATCATAACCCTTTACATTGTCAACCTTCCTAAGTCCTAACTAAATTCCTGCTTTTTTTGATCAGTGGAATAATACCGTCTAAGATATAAAAACAAAAAAGTCCAGTCAACTGATTTTTGTCAAAAATAAAAATGATAATGATTATTTGTCAACTTTTATAAATTCACAAAACCCATAAAAATAAGAAATACAAATATAAACTCCTATAATCAACAGTTTTATCTTTACCTAATCAGTCCATAATTTTCTAATTGTAATGAATCTAATCTGTAAGGCTATAAGTCAACTTATCCTAGCGTCCCCTGTCCTGTGTACTTTCGATTTCAAGTAATGAATGATGAGTGTAACGCAGAGGCCTCCCCTACCCACTCTTGCGTTACGTTAAATTTAACAATTATTGTTAAATTTGAGAAAATTCAATGAATACAAAGATTAGGTCTATGTAAGCTGAATTATAACTTGTCTTAAACTTGTGATAAATGCACTACGGATACTCCTTTGGTTCCCATTAGCATTTACGGCCGATTCCTTCACTTGCGCTCAACTCGTAAGCCAGATATATCTAGCTCAAAGTCCAAGCGGTGGTGAATAAACTGGCACTAAAGTGCTAATGGGTTAAGCCCTCCCATCGCGTCAAGATTGAATATCCAGGGGGAGGGTATATGACGTGGATCATACTATTTATAGTAATATCATTTATACTATTGTCATACAATGGTTTTAATTTTTTTTATCAATTTTCTCTTTTAAAAGTTAAATAACAGAGTATCTATGTATTCAATTTGGAAGCTTTTGAGTATCCTAAAAACAACACAAACCACACCTTGAATGGTAACTACAGTTTCACTTTATTCTCATTCAACTCGCAGCTTTTTTCCGCAGTCAACTTCCAGAGCACAGCGATATCAAATTTACAATTCTTTTCATGAGCAACTCGGTAAACCCGGTGTGCCATGTCATTGTTCAAATTTTCTTACACTTGTAACCGTCCGTCGCCTTGTAACCATCATCTCCACCACCATTACCCGTATCTTCATACTTCATACGACGTCAACGTCGGACGCTTTTACCCGAAACAAAAAGGAAACAATTGAACTGGTGGCACGAAACACCGCACCACCGTGTGCACAACTCTGGCTGGATGATTGGGTGTGCATTGGCGAGGTTCAAGAACGGATCTCGACTGAATGCGCAGCAATAAATTCATCAAACATTTATTCACAGTTGGGGAGGTGGGGGTGAGGGCGAAGGTCGAGCAAGTGAACGAAAACTTTTCCTATAACACAACACTGCCACGGCGGTGTGTGATATGCAGAGAGGAGGTGGTGGTATCAATCAAATTTGGCTGCAGAGTTGAGTGAAACACGAAACCACGTGCAGCTGATGCTCTCTAGCTGGGTGGAAAACTTTGAGCGATTGATTCGGTGGGTGTTTCGTTTTCGTTTCCGGTAGGAACCGATTTCCACTTGAGGTATTTTGGAGTGGAGTTTTGCCACCACCCAATGGCAGTGACCTAGTTCTTCCGTTGCAGAAATAATACTGCATAATTTTCAGTATTCATGTTGTTGTTTTGTTCAAAAATAATAGAAAATGAACAAAATAATAAGACGGAACAAGCTCACCTGGAATTGGTGAGCTCGTTCCACCCTATTATTTTAAAGTTTTTTTATTCGTTAATATTCGCGAGGTTCTGCTCAACTAAACGGGCACCAAGAACCTTATTCCGAAGTAATTAACTTCTCAATTCAGCCACTAGTAAACCATTTTTTTTACACAGCTGCCAAAGCATTACATTGTCTAATTTGCAAACTTTTCCCATCCAAATACCTTTTGATGTACACCACACCCTCCGGGCAACCTCATTTGCATCGTATTAAACTTCAATCAACATGGAAAATTTTACTACGTACATACCAAAGTCAACCACGTGCAGGTCGACCAAGAACAATATTGCAATCACCACAAGCCCCACTGGTTATCGGTATTACATTCTCAAAAAAAAAGCTCTTACTATCAGCGTGGAGTCCGGACATGGCCACCGGGCTATGTCGATCCAGTTCCGAAAGCAAATTCAATCTCGTTGGCAATCTCAATTACAGCCAATTGTGAGCGAGATTGTACCGACTACCACCGCTGCGCTACCTCGTCACTTCGTCCCCCGAAACTTCCTGTTACGGTGCGGTGTGCTATCGACTGAACCCCGGAGGGCTACGCAATCACAAGAGACTCAGAAGCGCTTCCTTTTGTCTTTTTGTGTTTTGTTTTTGCCGGGGTCCGTCCATCCGCCGCCGATGATGTCGCATGGACTCACTCGAGCGCTATATCGCCGCTATCGCTTTCCCATTAGCTCCTCTAGCAGCGCTAACTTATGCGGATCGAGCGGTCGGTGGTGGCAGTTGCCTTCGGCGATTATCAGTAATGCTTGCCTAATCACAAACGGTTGTGGACGACCAATCGAGGCTCGTTCCTCTTGACTTGAGGAGTGGTTGCTGTCACTGCTGTTAGCCCGACTGGGTTGTGAACAGAGTGAACAGTGAAAGGAAAATGACGAAAAATGGAGAAAAACATCTGTTCACCGAACTATCGAACTAACAAAAACACTAACTTTGACTCAAATGGTTCATTTTATGTCAATTCACCCTAAAATTGGTGAGCTCATTTCATGTTTATTTTTTGGCATTACATATATTTTTGGGCGGAATGTCTACTGATTGAATAATTGTTTACTAAACTCTGCTAAATACTATTAAACTGGGAGCTAGATACTTTATGAGTGCATCTGATAATTTTTTTTTGCAGAGGATTCTTCAGTATTCTTTCAGCATTGGAAACTCCTTTAGAAAATCCTTACAGAATTTCGTTTGTTATTACTTTGGAAATGCAATTAGATACTCCTCTTACGAAAAAAATACAATGGTATGGTCGGAGAAAATCTCATCGGAATTACCTAAAGAATTTCCATTAATCAAGGTGTTTTCAAGAAAATCATCAAAAATCAAAAAGTTCTCAAAAAACTTCAGAACATTTCAAAAAGCAATTTCCAAATACGTTTGAATGATGAAATAGCTGAAGGCACCCTCAAGACGGTAACCTCTTCTTTGACTTTCCAAAGGAATTGTTACTGAAATTTCACAAGGGAATCCTGAAGTAAATTCCGTTTTGAACTAAATTGTTTTCTATGCGGAAGCTCTTAGTCTTTCGATCAATTTTTCCCAAGACAGTATCCTTCAAAGTGGTTCAGATCACGAGATATACGACGTTCAGACTAAACTGGAATCTCCCAAGAGCACTAGCGCCACATAGCGAGTGATTCTCGAACTAAATTGTATTCTATGTGAAAGCTCTCAGTCTTCTGAGTAACTTATCCTTCTAAGTGGTCCAGATCGCGAGATATACGACGTTCAGACTAAACTGGAAGCTACCAAGAGCACTAGCGCCACGCAGTGAGTGATTCTCGAACTAAATTGTATTCTATTTGAAAGCTCTCAGTCTGCTGAGTAACTTTTCGCAAGACAGTATCCTTCTAAGATGTTCAGAACGCGAGATGTAAGACGTTTAGACTGAACTGGAAGCTGCTAAGAACACTAGCGCCACGCAGGGAGTGATTTTCGAACTAAATTCGGCACCAACATTTCAAAAGGGCGTAACTGCATTTGGAAGTAATACCTTCTTTCAAAGCTGTAGGTCGTACTGCCTCCCTTATACTCAAACCACCGTGGTTGTCGGAAAGAGGAGAGTTTTTCCCAACTGGTACTTGTTGTGAAAAACATGGAAATCATAACACATGATCCACAGCTTTAAAAGAAGGTGATGATTCCAAAAGCAGTTACGCCCTTTTGAAATGTTGGTGTCGAATTGTTTTCTATGTGAAAGATTTTAGTCTTCTGAGCAACTTTTCCTTCTAAGTGGTCCAGAACACGAGATACCGTCAAGGCACCATTCACCGTGGATCTAAGAGGATTCGGGGCAAATAAGGGCTGTCATTTTACACCAGTCTTATAAACATTGTTGGTGACGCTTTTAATCAGTCTTGCGAATAATCGCGACCATCACGAGACAATCACTTGAACCGCTTTCTGGAGTCCCCGTTCCCAAGGTGATACGAACCAGCTTGCACGTCACGCCTGGAATGACAAACATGTTGTGGGTTCCACCCTTCGCAGCTTTGCAGCGATAGCAGTTGCTGAGTATGCTTCAGGTGGGTTGCGAGAGAATCAATCTCTCTGAGCAACGATGCATAACGGGCGAAGTGAGAGCGTTTGCCGTAGCCAGGGCGAACAGCGTGGTGCGCTCAATGTGTGCGTTTATACTGAGCTATGCAAAACGAATAGGATTTATGACGTAGTACCGTGCTTGTGATAATACACATGCATAGTTTTACATGCTGTTGCGCGTGCATCTGCTTGAGTCGACGGAGAGAGTCATGACACTCACATGAGCCGTATCCAAGTCAGGATGATTGTAGCAAAACAAGGGTGACCGGGTGACTATGATGGGATTCTGTCTTTTCTGGTGTTAGCGACTGTAGAGAGAGCGAATCAGAAGCCGCAGAGACAGGGTGACACAAGCTTGGTGTTTATCAGCTTTTTTGTGACTTGTACGCTGATGCTTCGCGACACTGCTTTTAATTGCCTTCATTATAGGTTAAAATTAAAGCAATATCCACAGAAGTAGAAAATATTTCACAAAATTTGGTAATATAGTACAATTAGTAAAGGGTAGTAGGGTCGCCTAATTCCGTGGTAGGTCACCATTCACCGTGGTAGTAGGGACCCATTCACCGTGTATGAGAAATTGTATTCTACTTTGTTTAAAAATGATCAAAACAACCCAGCCAAGGGAATTTTCTTCGTTTAAATTCATTTCAAGTAATAACTTGCAAGATTTTATTAGAAAAACGAATGTTCAAATTTTCGATTTTTTCTAGATATATGGGACAATATGGGGCACGGTGAATGGAGACCTTTGATTTTTAGGGTACCCATTTACCGTGCCTTTTTGTTTTAATTAAAAAGTACGAGTAATCGTACTTTCTTGTTAAACTTACTTCGGTAATGCAAAATACATACCTGATATGTGAATTTAATTGCTTCTTGGTGGAATAAAAACGTTACTACATTTAGTTTATCGCTTAAATCACCTTATCGCAGTTTTCGTTTTTTCACTATGAATGCAGTGAACGAGCAGAAACCCGCTTCATGTAAACACACTTTAGTATCAAAATGATACTTTTAAATGTTTCTAATGAGCGTTTTGACATGGTAACAATACATTAGTGTTGTATTGGTGAAATTGAAGGGAAATTGTCATACCATTCAATCGTAATATGGAAATAATGAAAAAATATTCGAAGGCACACGGTGAATGGAGCCCCCATGGTGAATGGCGCCTTGACGGTATACGACGTTCAGATTGAACTGGAAGCTCCTAAAAAGACTAGCGCCACGCAGTGAGTGATTTTCGAATTAAATTGTTTTCTATCTAAAAGCTTTTAGTCCTCTGAATAACTTTGCCTTAGACAGTATCCTTCTAAGTGGTCTAGATCACGAGATATACGACGTTTAGACTGAACTGGAAGCTTCTAAGAACACTAGCGCCACACAGGGAGTGATTTTCGAACTAAATTGTTCTCTATGTGAAAGATTTTAGTCTTCTGAGCATCTTTTCCGAAGACAGTATCCTTCTAAGTGGTCCAGAACACGAGATATACGACGTTCAGATTGAACTGGAAGCTCCTAAGAACACTAACGCCACGCAGTGAGTGATTTTCGAACTAAATTGTTTTCTATGCGCAAGATTTTATTCTTCTGATTGACTTTGCCGAAGACAGTATCCTTCTAAGTGATCCAGAACGCGAGATATACGACGTTCAGACTGAACTGGAAGCTCATAGGAATAATAGCGCCACGCAGTGAGTGATTCTCGAACTAAATTGTTTCCTATGCGAAAGCTCTTAGTCTTCTGATCAACTTTGCCGAAGACAGTATCCTTCTAACTGGTACAAAACGCGAGATATACGACGTTCAGACTGAACTGGAAGCTCCTAAGAACACTAGCGCCACGCAGTGAGTGATTTTCGAACTAAATTGTTTTCCATGCAAAAGATTTTATTCTTCTGAATGACTTTTCCGAAGACAGTATCCTCGTAAGTGGTCCAGAACAAAGTCCTAATTAAGTCGTTCAACTCCCATACATTGGTTTGAAATTTCGGGGTTCATGAAGTACTAGACCAAAAAACTATAATACCTTCGCATAATAATACCTTGCACTCTACTCTGCTAATGTTGCTATGAGCAACGAACTAATGTTTATTCAAATACAAACACGAAAAATTTAGACTCTGGTAGGTAACTTATTGAGTAAGAGTTTTGTTCAAACTATTTAACATTTATTTTGTTTTAGGAAAATGAAACGTTTGACCTTCGTCCACCCAGAAGGAGTTGAAAACTGCGATGACCTAACAGGATTTCAGCGGGCGATTCCCATCCAGGTGCGCCGTTGCTGCGGCTGAGTGCGCCTAGGTGAAGCGGTTTGTATGGTGCACGAACCCTAAGTTTTGAAACATTTAATCAGTTTTCTTTTTATTTTAGGGTTGACGTAACTGACCATGAATCGCCAAATACTGAAATGCTTTCTATGAGCACTCTTACACACCGGTCCGGAAGTTTCCCCAGATTTGCACAAGGATCTGTATGACCCGAAAGTTCCACGGCATACCAAACAAAAAAATGTGTGTAAATTTAAGCGCATGAAGCAATCTTGATTGTGTCATATACTATTAGCTATTAAAATCTCTCAGTATCAATTTTCTTTTGAATTCCTGCATCCCGCAAAAAATACTCACTGAAATCATTCTAAATTCCTAACTACCAAGGATCTCCTAAAACTCATGACGAAAAATAGAAATCATGAATTCCTACCAGAATTCTCCTCACAGATACCAGACAGTAAAAAGATTCTTATCCAGAATACCCACTGAATATCATTCGCTCTCTCAAAATGCCCAAGTATTTAATTCTGATACTGCATGCTGGGGAATGTGGGAATGTAGTTCGATGGTGGTATGTAGGATATTGGACGTAACTGAGAGACCTGGACGAGGGCCTGGATGTCAGGGAGGGCAGAGTGGTTCTAAGCAGTCTTAAGGGCAATTCTCATTAATCCGACAAGAACAAGACGCTTCGTATTTATGCGGTATTGTTAAAGGTTTTCGAAGAATGTGTTGGCATAGGAACAAGTCTTATTCCTGGATGTTTTTCTTCAACTGTACATTGGAAAGCTGGATTGACTGAATCGACAATACATGGATTTGACATATTAAATTCAGTGTTGAATCAGAAGCTTCAGACTGAAGCTTTTCTCTGACTCCACCGGAATTCGACCAGCTTCAGTTCCGACTAACGCCAAAGCACCAGTTGGTGGGAACCGGCCGCCAAGAAATCCAAACAAAGTGCAGAATATCAGGATATTTCTTTAATTATTACGGTAGAACATAGGCCTGAGGATGGCAAATAATACTCAGATACCAAAAAGCAACTGCCGATTCATAACACTTTTCTGCGAGATAATCATGACACATTGAAATTAGTTTGCTGTTATGAACTACTACATCATCGTGAGCTACTGCGTCACAAAGTTAGTAAAAAATGAGGTAGTAATCCAAACGTCAAACTTGGGTACCGGGGACCAAATGTAGTACTAGAAGTGGTACCCGGATTGAGCCTGAGTGCTACGACTTTATTTGGACTTTGGTCCAGAACGCGAGATATACAACAGTATCCTTCTAAGTGGTCCAGAACGCGAGATATACGACGTTCAGACTGAACTGGAAGCTCATAGGAACAATAGCGCCACGCAGTGAGTGTTTTTCGAACTAAATTGTTTTCTATGTTAAAGATTCTAGTCTTCTGAGCAACTTTTCCGAAGACAGTATCCTTCTAAGTTGTCCAGAACACGAGATATACGACGTTCAGATTGAACTGGTAGCTCCTAAGAACACTAGCGCCACGCAGTGAGAGATTTTCGAACTAAATTGTTTTCTATATAAAAGCTCTTAGTCCTCTGTGTAACTTTGCCGAAGACAGTATCCTTCTAAGTGGTCCAGAACACAAGACATACGACGTTCAGACTGACCTGGAAGCTCCTAAGGACACTAGCGCCACGCAGTGAGTGATTCTCGAACTAAATTGTTTCCTATGTGAAAGCTCTTAGTCTTCTGAGCAACTTTGCCAAAGACAGTATCCTTCTAGGTGGTCCAGAACGCGAGATATTCCACAACTACTGATAAAATGTAGTGCTATCCCACATGTCCGACATGGTGCCCTCTCTGTGTAGCAGATTCCCGGTGGCGGAACCATTATTTCAACATATCAACACATTCTCGACGAAATTATCTACCAAATAAGACTTTGGTCATTTGAATTGGTGAAAAATTCGTCATTCTATAAGAGTTTGATTTTCTGGGTCATAATGACCCCAATGCATTATTCGTAACATTTTTTAACTGCTCGAAGAAGGTTAATGGGGTTCCGGAGGCGTCACAGACAGGAGCATTTCCAAGGGTTTTGGATGGCCTCAGGAGCGTTTCATGGAGTCCGAACGGATTTAAGAGGGTTTCTGATGTTATTTCGGGAAGTATACGTAGATTTTCAACAGATTTCAGAGTCGTTTTTGGGGGTTCCATGGGGTCCGATGGTGTTCCAGGGGGTTTTCGCAGACATTTCAGTAAGTCAGATTATTTGCAGCGGCTTTTGGAAGCGTTACAGAAGCGTTTTCGGAGGTTTCTGAGGGGTTTTCTATGCAACTTCAGGAAGTTTCAGAGGATTTTCAGTGGGTTGAGGCCCAGGAGGGTCCCAGGAGCCTTACAGAGGGTTTGTAAAAGGATTAAGGGGTTCTACAAATTTTGGAAATACATGTTGATCTCTCTCAGTTCCCAGGTAAGCTTTAGCGAAATTTCAGAGGCGTTTTAAGACGTTCCGTATAGGTGTGAAGATTTCAGGGTGGTTTCAGAGGTGTTTTAGCTGGTGTCAGTGTCAGAGGATTTCGCGGGAGTTTTACGATGCCGCACAGACTTTCAGATCAACTTCGGGGGAGTTTTAGGCGGCTTCAGGGGATTTCGGGATAACCTGGGAAAGGGTTTCAGAGGAGTTTAAAGCGATTTAAAGACATTACAGAACGTTGCAGTAGATTTTGAGGAGACTAAAGCATTTCAAGATGTTTTAGGGTGTCAAGGTGCTCGAGCAGTATAAAGATGTTTGAAGGGGATTTCAGGTGGCTAAAGGAAGTTTCAAAGGGGTTCACGGAGGTTGTAGGAAATTTCACAGGTTTTGAGATGAGCTTGAGGGTAGTTTTAGGGGGCCACACATACTTTCAGATGAACTTCGGATAAGTTTCAAGGCACTTCAGATTGTTCCAGAGGGGCTCCAGGGAGTTTTAGGAGGCTTCACAAGCTCACAGATAAAATTCAATGGGTTTCAGAGGCGTTTCAAGGTGTTTTCAGCAGACTTCTCATGGGTTTTGAGGGGCTTCACATTCTTTGAGGTATGCTTCAGGGGGTTTAATTGGGGTTTCAGATCTGGTGAACATTAGGGGCGTTTCAGGGGGTTTCAGAAGGTCTTCAATAAGTTTCATTGAGTTTCTGCAGGGGTCAAGGGGTCAGAGACTTTCACAAGAGTTTTAGCAAAGATCCAAAGAGGTTCAGAAGCGTTTCAGGACAATTCAGAGGCGTTTAACGGTGTTTCGGAAGAACCTTCAATGTAATTTTAGTAGATTTCAAGGCCGTTTCCGTAGGTTTCAAGGAATTCAGAGGCTTTCATGAGAGGTCCAGAGGGGCTTGAAAAAGTAAAAAGACGATTCCAGGGGGCTTCAAGAGGTTTTAGGTGATTTCACAGGATTTTAGGGTAGTTTCAGGGGGATTCACAGGCTTTTAGGTAAACTTTATGATTCAGAGACATTTCAGCTGGTGTCATAGGGTTTCCCGGAGGTTTAAAGGGCCGCACAGACTTCCATATGACCTTCGGGGTATTTCCAAGGCCCAACAGATGGTTCCAGAATGGTTCTCGAGGTTTTAAGGTGCTTGACAAGTTCTCAGATGGGCCTCAGTAGAATTCAAAGGCGTTTCAATACTTTTCAAAGAATTTGAGCCGAAATCAGATAAGTTTCCATGTATTTTGAGAGATTTATTGTTTTAGAAGAGTTTTATGACGTTTAAAGGTTTGAAAAGGGCTTTAAGAGAATTTAGACTGGTTATGCTCGTAAATTAAATGAGCGGAAGGAGGAGTTTTAGAAGGCTCCAGGAGTGTTTTGGGAGTAGTAGGGGGTTTTAGCAGGATTTTTTTGAGATCTTGAGGTGGCGTTTCAGAAGGTTTCAGAAGGGCTTCAAAACGTTTCGTGGTGTTTCTGAAGGTTGCAAGGAGTTTAGACTTTCGCAAGAGTTTCAGGAGTGATCCAGAGAGATTCGGAGGGATTCCAAGATGTTTCAGGGGCGTGAAACGGCGGTATTTCGGAAGGGTGTCAAGGCTTACCGTAGGTTTCAAGGGATACATAGGCTTCAATAGAGATCCAGAGGGACGTTTTATATGGATTTCAAGAGGATTTATAATGTTTAATAGAGGCCAGGGGACTTCACAGGCTGTCAGGTGAATTTTAGGGAGGCTTCAGGTAAGTTTCAGGGTAGGGCATTTCAGCTGGTGTCAAAAGGTTGTGTCAAAAGGACCGCACAGACTTTCAGATGAACTCTTCGGGGAATTCTAGGCGGCTTCAGGGCATTTCAGGAGAACTTAAGGAGGGGTTTCAGAGCGATTTGAAGATGCTTCAAAACGTTTCAGTGGAAGTCTTAGGATAGAAGAGATTTCAGATAATTTCAGGGCGTTGCAGAAGAGTTTGAGGAAACTGAGGCATTTCAACATGTTTTATGGGGTTTCGAAAGGCTTCAGTAGTAGTAGTAGGGGTAATTTACAGGTTTTCAGACGAGTTTCAGGTTTCGAAGGAGTTTCAAGACACTTCAGATGGTTCCAGAGGGACTCCACGAAGCTTCACAAGCTCTAGGGTGAAATTCAATGGGTTTCAGAAGCGTTTCAAGGTGTTTCAACAGAATTCAGATGGGTTCCGATGGGTTATAGGGTGCTTCACATTTTTTCAGGTGTGCTTCAGGGAGTTTTATGGGAGTTTCAGAGCTGGTGAGCTTCAGGGGCGTTCCACGGTGCTTCAGAAAGGCTTCGACAAGGTTTATAGAGTTGCTGTAGGTTTTTAGGCGTCAAAGGCTTCCACAGGAGTTTCATGAGAAATCTATAGAGATTCTGAGGCGTTTCAGGGGCGTTTTAGCATTTTAGGTCGTCAAGCAATATAAAGAGTTTTTTTTAAAGAAGGTTTTCTGGAGGCTTCAAAGGCTTTCAGGTGAATTGTAGTCTTCAGAGCCATTTTAACTGGTCTCAGAGGGGTTCCTGGGGATTTTAGGGGGCGCACAAACTTTTAGATAAGCTTCGGGGTATTTTCAAGGCACTACAGATGGTTCCAAAGGGATCCTGGGAGTTTCAGGAGGCTTTACAAGCTCTCAGATGAGATTCAGGTTTTAGTGTTTAGGGTTTGAAGGCGTTTAAATGCTTTTTGGTGTTTCAGCCGATTTCAGAGAAGTTCCTATTGGTTTTAGGAGGCCTTACATTCTTTCAGGAGTGTTAAGGAGGTTTTATGGAAGTTTCAGAAGAGTTTTACTATGTTTTGAGTGCGTATCACGGGGTTTCAGAAGTGCTTCATCAAAAAGCTCTTAGAGACAACTAGTTACCAAACGAACTAAACCAAAAATTATTCAATTTTTTGGAATGAACCTCAAGCGTTAGCTCGTGAGGAAATTGGTGAGCTCGTTTCATGTTTATTTTTGGCTCTACATAGTGTTTTGGACGGAATGTCTACTGGTGGAATGATTGTCTACTTCATTCTGCTAAATGCTATGAAACTAAGAAAAATGTGAGTCCTTCATTAGAGCACTTAATCAATTTAATTGTTTTCAAGAGAGATGAACCTCAAGCATGCAAAAATTGAAGAGTGTTATTTTTATGGGTTTTGACGAAATTTCTACTAATGGATGGTTTACTTAATTCGGCTAAATGCTGTTAAACTGAGAAAAATGTGAATGCTGTATGAGTGCACCTGATCACCTGAGCCCGTAAGAAAATTGGTGAGCTCGTTTCATGTTTACCTGAGCCCGTAAGGTGAGCTCGTTTCATGCTTATTCATTTGTCTTCTGGCGGAATTATTATCTACTTTATTCTGCTAAATGCTGTTAAACTGAGAAAAATGTGAGTGCTTCATGAGAGAACTTGATCAATTTAATTGTTTTTGAGAGAGATAAACCTTAAGCGAGAGAAAATTGGTGAGCTCGTTTCATGTTATTTAGTTTTTGGTTTTGAGCGAAATTTCTACTAACGCAATGATTGTCTACTTAATTCGCCTAAATGCCTAACGGAGAAAAATGTGAGTGCTGTATGAGAGCATCTGATCACTTGAGCCCGGAAGAAAATTGGTGAGCTTGTTTCATGTTTATTTTTTAGATTTACATAGGCGGAATGTCTACTGACTGTCAATGACTGTTTATTTAATGTGAGTGTTGTAGGAGTGCATCCAATCAATTAGATTGTTTTTGGGACAAATGAACCTCACACGTGAGCTCGTGAAGAAATTGGTGAGCTCGTTTCATGTTTATTTTTTGACTTTACATAGGTTTTAGGGCGGAATGTCTACTCGAGTCCGACCTGTAGTGGAATGTTTATTTGCTCAATTCATTGATAAGGGAAACAACATTTTGGATTTCAAAATCCAACATTATCAGCAATCAAAATCAACATTCCAGTGATTTTCCCATCTAGATTTCCTAAAATTCCCAACAGAATGCTCGGATACAGTAATAAAACAGTTCTGTAATCAGTTTGACTTTCCCACTGTGCATCATTGCGACTTCGATTCCGCAGCAGCATCAGCGTTAGCTAAGGGAGGAAAATCCAGTTCACCAGACCGGACGGAGAGAAAAACTGGTTTTCCACGTGCCGCAAAAAGTCCGGAACTACCTACTACGCAGATAACTAACTAGTGCAAGAGAGACTCGAGGGCACTGCTGGCGCTGGGCTTGGGCTTGGGCTACGCATTGAATCCAAATTGAGATGACTACGCGACGGATGGTGGTCCCCTGCCTGACTACCAGCACCGGATTGATTGGAAGTCAATACAGCAGTCAGCCAGCGCAGCTTCGTCGAGTGACATAATTGGGTGTTGCCAACGCCCATCACGGCAGAGTCCATCTCCGGGTTGCAGCAGCACCACACAAGTTCAACGCCCATGAAATCACGTATATTCATTGGCTTTTTCCTTCCTTCCTTTCGAGAAGGTGGGTGCTTGTGATATGGTACAAGTGTTGCGATAACAAAGTTACAGTTTTCCGATTATTTTCCGAACACCCTCCTAGCAAGAAAGTGGCGGCAGTTGCTGTTCGACACGTTGCCGTTGTCGTTACAAAGAAAACAAACTTAGAGTGGCAAGAAGCGCGGATGTTGATCAATATAATTCTTCACGTTCTCCGTAGTCTTGCGCGTGTAAATTTATCCTCAAGTGACACGATGCACAGTAAAAAAAAACAAAGTTGGGAAATGTCATTTCCGCTGTACATCCGATGTAAAATTCTAGGCTTTATCAAGGTTTTAAAACAGCCTTTGAGCCGTTTTTTTTTGTAAAATGTACTCAGTATTCGTCAAGAATACCGTACAAGCGGAAAAAGGAGGCGCGAATTTAAAAACTGTAAATTTATAACACTGAAATTAAAAAAAAAAAAAACAAATAATTAATGGGACTCGAACTCTGGTCTTCTAGAGTTGAGACTCACGCCCGATCGCTCGAGACCTTTTTTAACAAATGGAAAGTTAAGCAAAAAACTGAGAATAATTCCGTTTCAATTTGTTGTTTTCGCAGTGAATGTAACAACGATGTAATGGAGTTGAATTTTACGTACAAAATCCATATTTTTTCACTGTGCGTCGTGCGTCTTGGTTGGATTTAATCTCATTCCACCACGTCGAAGCTACCGGTCGAAGCTTCGGTGCAACTTAATATGCAGCAAAATTGTCATGCATAAGGTTGCACCCAACAACCATCGCCGGCGAGGACGAAGACGAAGACAACTACTAGGGAAGGGTATCACTCTGCCCGGATCGCAATGAGCATTTTTCATCAGCTTTGTGCAGAATTTATGCATCACAGAGGCTGCTAAAGATGAAGGCGTCCGGGAACACGGCGCGGCGCGATATTGTGCAAACTGGGAAAAAGCATTGCAAACGATAATCTCACGAGTGGCGGAGTAGCGGCAAAGGGATAACCGCTCGGCTCTGACGAGCAAGAAGTCAAACCAGGCGCTATCAACTGGGAGACGAACCGTATCTCGTTTTGTTGCTCTGATGTAATATCTTTGTTCTCCGGTTGGGATTTGCTTGATCAGTATGCATGGCGTGGTTATTAGTCACCTGCACGATCGCGCGCTGCATTGCCAAGTGTCAAGCAACCAACCAACCATCTAGCACACTGCAATAATAATGCTTGCTGCACTATTTTTTTGCATTCCATGAGCGAAGGCGAACCAAGCAGTCTAAGTGTGATTTGCATAAACGGCTTCTGGCTTACGTGCATCGATGCCAGGATAGAGCTACCACTTTGAAACTGATATGGTAGGAATCAGATATCAGGATAATCAAGTTGAAGCTTTGGGAAACATTTATACTTTGTATTATTTCTCAAATACAGAAAAAAACCCAAATTGACATTACTAGGTAACACATTTTTGAATAGGTGTTCCCCATTTAAAAAATAATACATTGAATTGTATAATTTTATATAAACAGTTCCAAAAGATTGATTGACCACCCATTTTTTGTATCTGAATCGGCAATAAAAATAAAATAACATGAAACGAGCTCACCATTTTTTTGCTTCACATAATAGTAAATCCTCAAATGGTTTTATACTTCCAAAAGAGTTCCAAAAGAATGATAAAACTTTCAAATTTTGTGCCTGACTAAATCAGCGAGTGCATCAAAATAAACATGAAACGAGCTCACCAATTTTTTGTTTCGAATAATGATAAATCAATTCATTGGTATTGGTGAGCTCTAGTCTAGTCTACACATACACACCATTCATTTAAAGAATCTTGGAAAATAGTATAATCGACTACTTCTACCATTTTCCTAGTCATTATCAATGTTTGCAGTACATCGGAAATGCATTACAAGCATTAAAGCGGCCAGGCCTACTGTGCAGCATTATTAATATTATAATAAAACCATAGAGTGGGAACTCCTCGTACCAACCGCTCAGTTTTATAAAAAGCAAAGTACGTGAGAATCGATGAGAGTGACGTTGCTAAGAAGGTTAACGTCACTCCATGGTCCTTGGCTTCATTGGCTACAAACATAACCCCATAAGTCATTCGGGCAATTGTTACAAGACTAAATTGTTACTCGGTAGATACAGTAGTGACCCGATTTTGGCAACCCCAGATTCAGATATCGTTTTCTTTTCGGAGATTCCTTCAGGGGTTACTTCAGAGATTCCCTCTGGGATTTTTCCAGTATTTCTCCTTGAATCCTTCCGGAAATGATTTCGAGATTCTATTGGGAATTGCTGCAATAATCCTTCGAACGGTTCATGCTAGAATTCCCCCCTGGAACTTCTTCAAGGATTCAGAGATTTTATCCTGAAATTCCTCAAGAATTTTCTCATGGCATTTCTGATGGAATCCCTGGAATAGCTACAGAAGTTGCTCCTATTGGGATTACAGCATACATTCGTTGGCGTAAATATATTCCAACTAGGGTTTCCTGCTGAGATTTCCTTTGCTCCAGAAATTTTATGCAGCAATTGCTGATGGCATCCCTCAAAACATTTTGGGATTCCATCAGTAGTTTCTGCTGAGATTCCTCAAGCAATTCCTACTGAGGTTCCAACATAAATTCATCCTGAGTTGTCTTCAGAAATTTCTCCAGCGGTTTCAGTAAAAGTCGCTTAGGGTAATTCCCTCTGGGATTCCTTCGGGGAAGCCTCCATAAATTTCTCCAGACATTAATCTAGGAATTTCCTCAGAGATCCTTTCGAGTTTTTTTTTCTAGGGATTCTTCGATGAATTTCTCCCAGACTACAGAGAATTTCGAAAGTTCTCCAGAGATTCGCTTAACCCTAAAAGGGATACCTGGGGTCCATTGAACCTCAAGCGCCTTTCAGAGCTCGTCCTTGATGGAAAACACTCAGCGAGGTGACGAAACTGAGGCCATGAAGGTATCCCTTTTAGGGTTAAATATTTCAAAATGAATTCTAAAAAGGATTGCTCCAGGGATTCCTTCAGAGGTTTTCCAGTGATTTTTTAAAGAAACATCTCTATTGAATCCTCTATGGATTTCTCTTGGTATTTCTCCAAACATTCCTTCAAAAATTTCTCCAGTAATTTCTTCTGGTAATTTTTCAAGGAACTCCTGAGATATCTCCAGGAATTCCTACTGGGATTGCTCCAAAAATTTTTACTGGGATTTCTGTTAAACTCAATCCTTAAATCCCTCAAGGGATCATTGTAAGACTTCCTCCAGGAAGTAATGCCTTAAAGGATTTCTCCAAAAATTCCTTCAAAAGGTTTTATTTAGGGATTAAGTAATTTATGCAGAGGCTCTTCAAGTAGTTACTGCTAAGGCTTCAAGAGAATTATGTTTTCAGGACACTTTTTCTAGGCATATTCACATGAATTCGTTAAAGGAATTTGTCCATAAATTTCTGCAGGCATTTATCTTGAAATTTCTTTGGAGATGATTTAAGTGTTTTCTCCAGAAATTCCTGTATGGATTTCTCTAGTAATTCCTGTATGTAATTCTAGAAATTTCCCAAGAGATTCATCCAAAAATGCTTCTGGAGTTTACATGGGGATTTCTCCGGGAGTTCTTCTAGAGATTGCTCCATGAAATGCTACAAAGATTCCTCCGAAAATGTCTAGAGGGCTGCTGCGTGAGTTCTTTACTTTCGCTTCAGAGATATCCAGAGAAATTCACTCAGTACGATTCGACAGCTTCTACTAAGAAAAAAATAATCGTCACTCCCCAGGTATCGAGAGATTATTTGCAGGTATCCGAAGGTTCGCTCAAAGCTGTTTTCTACACCTCCAAACTTCAGTGTAGCTGGAGATTTCTCTGGAGGTATCCATAGCAACTTAAGGGGAAGTACGCATAGCACTCTGTACAGGTATGTAGGTGAGACATTCTGAAGTGGTAAACTGAGCGTTAGAAACACTCTGAGATTATCCACAAAATATAGTCAGCTAGTCAAAGACTCTTCTATTTAGACGTCTGCCTTTACATTTGCCTCCATCAGGCTTTTGAAGGGCTTTTTGGACTTCTCCGGAGGCTCGTTTGGATGATCCCAGAGGTTTCTTTGGTACTATGTATCGACAGCTGAACAGCTGAAAGAGAGAGCTTTTATATACTCTACTAGACGTTTCCGGAAGTTCATCTGGCTGAATGATTCCAGAGGTTCCTTTGAAAATATCCACAACTGGACGTCTCTAGAAGTATATCTAAACTCTTATAGACGTCTCCGTAAGTTCATTTGGCTGTACAGTGTACAGTGTGTACACGTACCTCCACTAGACTTATAAAGGGGCTCTTTTGGACTTCTCCAGAGGCTCGCCTAGATGATCGCAGAGTTCCCTTTGGTACTATCGATAACTGGACATCTGCAGAGATCTTTCCAAACTCGTCTAGACGTTTCCGGAAATTCATCTGCCTGCACATGTGCCTCCACTCCACTAAATTTTTCAAGGGGTTCTTTTGAGCATCTCTGGAGGCTCGTCTGAATGATTCCGGACAGCTGGACGTCTCCAGAAATCTTTCCAAAGTCTAAACTCTTCTAGACGTCTCCGGAAATACATCTGCCTGTACAAGTGCCTCCACTAGACTTTTGAAGGGCACTTTTGGACGTCTTTGGAGGTTCTGATGTTTGGAGGTTCGTCTGGATGATTTCAGAGATTCCATGGAACATTTTCTGAGGTACCTCTTTCTGGACGATGGCTGAGATTCGGCTAGACGTTCCCAGAAGTTCAACTGGAAGGTGACGAAGGTTTAACTGTACACGCGCCTCCACCAGACGTTTTTAGGGGCTGCTCTAAACGTCTTCGGAGATTTATCTGGTTGGATGTTTCCAGAGGTTCCATCAGACGTTTTTAAAGGTTCTTGTGGACGTTTCTAGGAGTTCTCTGGAAGTTTTTAGCGATTCTTCAGTACGTTTCCACAACTTGGCACATTTTAAGAGATTACTCTTTCTGGACAATGGCGGAGGTTCAACTAGACGTTTTCAGAAATTTATCTGGACGATGACAAAGGTTTATTTGTACGATGTTTTTAGGGGCTCCTCTGGACGTCTTCGGAGATTGATCTGGTCTAGATGTTTTCAAAGATTCCTTCAGACGTTTTCAAAGGTTCTTGTGGACGTTTCCGGGCGTTCTCCGGACGTGTTTAGCGATTCTTCAGTACGTTTCCACAACTTGGCACATTTTAAGAGATTACTCTTTCTGGACAATGGCGGAGGTTCAGCTAGACGTTTTCAGAAATTTATCTGGACGGTGACAAAGGTTGAATTGTACGATGTTTTAGGGGCTCCTCTGGACGTCTTCGGAGATTGATCTGGTCTAGATGTTTCCAAAGGTTCTTTCGGACGTTTTCGAAGGTTCTTGTGGACGTTTCCGAAGATTCCTCCGGACGGTTACAGCGATTCCTCAGTACGTTTGCAAAACGTCTTACGGACGATTCCACGGGATTAATCTAGACGTTTGCTGAGGTTCATCGGTCTGTACGTTTCAACAGGTTGCTGGGTATTTCCAGAAGTTCCTGTGTATTATTTTCGAGGTGGACGTTTCTGGGAGTTCATCTGTAGATTACAAAAGGTTACTCTGGAAGCTCTCCTGAAACAGCGAGAATCGTTTGGACGTTTCCAGACGTTTCTCGGAGGGTTGTGTACGTTTCCAGGGGTCTCTGGAAATTTTTATCTGTACATGAGCCTCCACAAGACTTTTTAAGGGATCTTTTGCGCTTCTCTGGAGGTTCATTTGAATGATTCCAGGCGTGGGTTCAGCGATTTGTTAGTACGTTCCAAAAGTTCTTGCGGACGATTCCACGGGGTGCTTCTCAACGTTAGTTGAATTTCGTCTGACCTCTAAACAGGTTTCTCCGTATGTTTTCAGATATTTGTCTAGGTATTTCCCAAAGTTCCTATACTTATTCTTGAGCTGGACGTTTTAGGAGTTCATCTGTGGGTTACAAAAGAATCCTCTGGAAGCTCTTCTGAAACACTACAAAGACTGAAAGTTTGATAGTCTCCCTTCAGAATGTTTTCAGAGATTTATCCTGAAGTTTTCAGCGAATTGAATGGACTTTTTCAGAAGTTCCTTGGAGCATTGCGGACGATTTAGAGGATTTACCTGGATGTGTCCACAGGTTCATTTGGGCGTTTCAAAAGTTTCTTATAGACGTTTCCAGAGATACATTCTGGATGTTCCCAGAGATAAGTATGGACATTTCCAGTACTTCTGGACGTTTCTAGAGATTCCTTCGGATGGTTTCACTGGACGTTTCCCGATGTTTGGATACCACCAACGCTTCTTATGCGTTCATCAACGCTATTCAATTAGTAGAGATGATACATTCGCTCGTTCATTACCATTTGTAGAATCCACTGCATTAGTTCGAGCTATTACGGATACCAGTTACACAGTTATCGTTTACAACGGCACACGCGGAAAATTTCCGACTGCTAGGCACGATGTACCTTCACCAGACGTCTCATGGGAGTCCCTTGTACATCTCCGTAGGTTCGTCTGGATGTTTCCAGAAGTTCCTTGGGACTATCCCACAAATTTCTCAGGGTGTTTCCATAGGTTCTTGTGAACGTTTCCAGAGATTCACATTCATGTTTACAGAGTATCCTTTGGACGGTTCCAGAGGTTCCTCCGGACGTTTTCAGAGATATATCTGCAGGTTTCCAGAGATTCATCTGGATGATTCCAGGGATTCGCTGTGGGCGTGTAGCAGTGTAGAGACCAATTGTTGAGATTGATCTGAACATCTCAACAGGTTTCTCCGCATGTTTTTATAGATTCATTTCCACATGTTCTTTGTGATTTTGGTGGTTCTTATGGGTGTTTCTAGTAGTTATTCTAGAAATATATAAAGGCTCCTCTGACAGTTTGCAAAGTCTGTCTCCAGAGGTTCGTCCAGAAGTTTTCAGAGAATCGTCTCTGGAAGTTTCAAAAGGTTTTAAGAAGCGTTATGTACGTTTTTGGGGGTTCATCTGGATACCTTCATACTTCCATTTCGACGAATTTCATCTGAGCATCTCCACCGATTCCTCTGGACGTTTATAGAGGATTCTCTGGACCTTTCCTGGATGATTCCTCTAGACATCTCCATAGGGATAAACAAGTTTTTCAAAGAGTTTCCAGTAGCAAATCTAGTCGTTTCCATAGGTTCTAGTGAACGTTTCTATGAGTTCACCTGGTAGTTTACAGGGACTCCTTTGGACGTTTCCAGAGGTTCCTCTGGACATTCTCAGAAGTTCATCTGAACATCTCCACCGATTCCTCCGGGCCTTTCCTGGATGGGTCCTCAGGACATCTCCATAAACATACCCAAGTAACATTTTGATGACCAATTAGTCTTGTAGAGGTTTTAAGAACCGGCATAAAACCTTATACCTTTTATTTTGGTTTTATGATGGTTCTAAGAATCTCTTCTAGTCTTGTCTATAGACAACCCGAGCAGAGGAAAATATCAAAATAATAACAACGGAATCACAAAACCTGTTTTTGTATCTCGGTTTGTTATTATTAACTTATTACATCATCACCGTTCCATAACATGTTCTGTTGGGCAATCTTATTTTGTTATAATCGTGCTCTTGGTATATTTTATTTAAATTACATTTCAATACCATGTTTTGTTGTAGCACAAGTTCAGTTATTATTGTGTCATTGACACTGTACAAATATTTGATCATTAATATTACAACATAACTAATTTTGCAATCAAAACTATACCATTCGAGATTTTCGTTGTTCACAGCATTCCGTGAGGAACTGTAAGAGAAAATATTATTTTGTCATCAGTTCCTCTTCTTACTGACATTATTTTTAACTGTGACAGTGCCAACTTATCAGCCTTTTGTTTTAGCACTTTGAAAAGTATACCTGTCTTTTTGTCCCAGTTTCAGTTAGGTATGAATACGAAAATATAGAGTGTAATAGAGTGTTCATTTTATGAAACATTTTGGATCAACTGGTGGAATTCAACGACGAACAACACATTCTCGACAAAAATTAAAAAAAAAATAAGTCATCAAGAACTCCATTGATTATTTTTGGACATTTTATTTTTATTGATTTCACTGCATCCAGCCCACTTAGATTCACTTGGATAAATGTGTCAATCAATGGGGTAATAATGTAAATTAATCTTATAAACAATGAACCACCCAATAAAGGGTTTCGAAACGACGGTAGTTTTTCATCGTAAGTTGTTTGGAAAATAAACGAAAACTATTGTTTCTCTCTGTTTTCGATATTAAATCGCTTGCGACAACAATAGCGTCCCAATTATGAATGAAACACTTAACAATAGATCCTATTGTTGCGTATCCCATTGAATGCATATGAGACTTTAGAGGAGTTCCTATCCGCAACAGAAAAAAAAGCAAATTTTGTTTGAAGATTGTTATCAATAACGTATTCATATCAAAATTTGTTATTGAAATATTTTAAAAATTCGCTGTTATTAAGTTGTTATTGAAACTAACAAAACATGTTATTAAACAGGTCTTCCAGGAACATTTTTTGTTATATTTTTGTTATTTTTCCGCTGATGACAGACAAGTTTATAACAGGATATGTTATGTAAATAACATGAAAATAACTGTTTCCGCTACTCAGTTATTTTTCCAAAATAACACATTTTATTATGCTGTTGCTATTCCCATCTGCTCGGGAAGTTCTTCTCGTAGCAAATCTAGTCGTTTATTTAAACGTGTGGGTTTAGTGACACATTTGGACGTTTCTTCCGCACATTTCCAGAAGTGTACGATTCCAGAGGATCATCTAGACATTTCTTTCAATAGGACTTGTTTGTTGAGGTTAATTAGAACGTCTCGACAGGTATGATCAGAGATCAGATCAGAGATTTATCTGGATGTTTTCAGATGTTTTTGTGTTCTTTTGGACGTTTCTGAAGGTTACTAAAGGACGCCTCTGGAAGTTTACCTAGACCATTCTGAAGCATTGCATAGGCTCTGCTGTAAGTTTGCAGAGTATGCTCTGAATATTTCCAGAAGAGGTTCCTTTGGCCGTTTCTAGAGGATCGTCCGGAAGTTTTTAAAAACTCGTCCGGACGTTTCCTGAGGTTAATCTGGATGTTCTCAGAAGTTTGTCGGAATATCGTTTCCAGAGGTTCTACTGGGAGTTTCCAAAGATACTTATGGACGTTTCCATAAGTACTTCTGAAGTTTCTAGAGATTCCATTGTAATGGACGTTTTTAGATATTCCATTGTAATGGACGTTTTTAGATATTTGGATAAAACCGCTGCTTCTTCAGCGTTAGATTGTTTGTGATGTGATGTAATGAATTTGATTATGCATTACCCATCGCCGTCTCCGGAGATTCATCTAAATATTTCTAGTGGTCTCATGGGTCATTTCCAAACATTTATCTGGGCCGTAGATTCATGTGAAGGTTTCTGGGGGTTCATCTGAGAGCTACAGAGACTTCTGTAGCCGTTCCCAGAGATTATCGTTCAGAGGTTCATCTGTAGATCTCAATGTCCCAATAGGTTTTGGCAAACTTCTTCAGAGATTTATCTGGATGTTTCCAGATATTTCTCTGTGTGATTTAAGGGGTTCTTTCTGACGTTTCTAGGTGTTCTACTGGAAGATTCTAAAAGTTTACAGATGTTGTTCTGAAAGTTTGCAGTGTCTTTTCTGGACATTTCCAGAGGTTTAGCCGGATATTTCCAGTGTAGTTGAAGTCTACTATTTGAAAGCAATCACATTCAATAGACACAGTAATTACATAACATGCACATGTGAATTACTGGGACGCACACCTCCACGCCTTATACTAAGAGTATATGGTCGTAAATGTCCTGCTTTTCCTAACCAGATGCCGCTGTTGCGGTTGAGGCAAGGGTTCAGTCCAGCCATTCGCCACTCGTCGTGCTCATTGAGGCAAATTCCCAGCAAGTCCTCTTGTCGTTTCCCACCACAAGACACAACAAGACTGTGTTTCAGTACAGTTCTCGGTTCGTTTGAGACTACGCAGTACACATACCCACACACACATACATAAACTGATACATACTCCACCTAAACGATGACGACGACGACGCCGGCGGAAAATGATTCGCTTTCAACGCAACATGGTGCCTTTTTCTCTCTCGGTTAGAGCCAGTCAGCCAAGCCCAACCGCCAGTAGGATGGGAACGTTCTGCTGCTTCTTTTGGTTTCGGATTTTCCCTCCAAACAAAACTCCATGGGGCATGAACGTCGTCATCGTCGTCGTCGGTTCGGCAGCCGGGTCGGCACACACAAAAAACGAGAAGGGCTCCGTGAGGAATACCATGTGGTTGGTAGTGAGAAAAGGAGATGGGACGGGTCAAGAACAGGAGCAGCGAACGACGACGAGAGAATGATGCCTTCCAGACCTTTTTTCTCAAATTTTAAACTCGTCGTGAACAAGTGCGTGCTGCTAGTTGCTGGATAGATGGCGTGCGGCACCCCACATGCGAATGGCAGGGCTGGGAGCGACAAGTAGTGCTGGGAAAATAGTCTTTAGGCAAATGAATGTAAACATGGAACGAGCTCACCAGTTTAGTCGACATTAGTTTATTCGATGGTAGGTTTCTTTTTCTTCCGTAAATATATAACAAGTGAATGTAAATTAACTAAAGGTTAGGAGGCAGGAAATGTTGCTAATTGATAAATTGATAGATGAAATTTGTGAAAAAAATGCGTTCTGGTGGGATTCGAACCCACGAATCCGTATTCGCTAGACCGGCGCTTTAAACAACTAAGACACAGAACAACATTTAGACGAAAGAGATAGGTATGTGGAAAACTTGTGTTCATTGTGCGGCTTCGATGTCAGTTTGACTTTCTATTACGCAGAATCGTTTGTTGTTCTGTGGCTTAGTTGGTTAAAGCGCCGGTCTAGCGAATACGGAGTGGTGGGTTCGAATCCCACTAGAACGCATTTTTTTTTCACAAATTTTATTTCTCAATTTGTTAATTAGCAACATTTCGGGCCTTCTAATTACAGGTTTTCCCAGTATGTTTCAGCCATCAGCAAATGTGGTAGAATGCCAGTACATGGCAATATGTATCATAATAAATTCACTCTTTGCAGGCAGTGTGTTGCTTGGCACGGAACGTAAACATTGAGCGAAAAGTGATTACAATCAAATATCGGAATCTAGATCGACCAACACCGCTAAAACCGATTCGCCACCAGCCCTGTTGAATGATTCTCGGACGGTGAAGACAGGCCCCGCAGACTAAAACCGAACGCATATTTTCCCGGATCAACCAACAGACAGATACAACAGCACTCCGTAGAGAATATGTGCGGCAACAAAATGGAAATTTTGAGCCGTTTTTAATGAGCTTTGATAGTCACCAGCCTTGCAGCAGCGATATACACACTAGTTTCCAATTTGCCATCAAGAGCCAACAACTATTTATGGGGCGTTGATTGGAACCAGCCCAACCGTTTGCTCTGGAAAACCCATGTTTATTTGCTTTGCTGATGGGAGGACGACGTGGCCCAAACCAATCGATGCTACAATTTTATGAGTTGCTGCGAAATAGAATACACACATTTTACAAAATACCCCACAAGCCGGTAACCAGAGACCAGCAGAGAGCTATGCCGAAAATAAATAAACAGTTTTTGCGCTCCGTCCTCGCGGCGAGCGCACTAGTTTGATTGTGGTTTCGTCGGCGGCGACGCGCCGGAAACATTTCAGTTGTTTGCAAAGAGCAAAATAAGTGATTTTGGCTGCTGGATTCTCGGCTCCATTTTTTATTTCTCCTGCTCTTCGAAGTCCGTTCCGGAACGTGGTTTCGTGCCGGGCGGGACGAGTGAAATGTTGGCCAAAAAACGATTAATGGCTGGCTGAGATTGTTGTTTTCTCTCTTCGTCGTCGTCGTCGTCGTTGGCGCGAGGAAAGGATTGTGCCTCACAAGTCCGGAAAAGCGATTGTGGAAAATGTGTCTCGGGGTGAGCTCTCTTGTTGCGTGATTTTGATACTTTTTGTGCACGCTTGAGATGGTGATTAATTGATGCTTCGGGAGGAGTGCGATGGAGCCTATGATTCACTGGTGGAGAATTGGTTGTTTATTACGGGGAAAAGTTATGCAATTTATCAGAGACAGAAATAGATTGCTTTCCCATGTAGAATAAGAATTTCGTTTATACAAATGTGGTAATGAAGTAGCGTTAAATAATGAAAATCAATTTCAAACAGTTCTTGCTTATTACACAAGAAAATTCTCCGATGAATCATCAAGAAATCCATTAGTAATCTGGTCAAAGATTTCTTAATGAAATTCCCGGAGAAATTTTCGGAGGAATTCCCGAAGGAATCTCGGAGAAATTCCCGGAGGAATCCTGGAGGAATTCTCGGAGGAATCCTGGAGGAATTCCCGGATGAATTCCCAGAGAAATTCCTGGAGGAATCCCGGAGGATTCCCGGAGGAATTCCTGGAGGAATCCCGGAGGAATTTCTGGAGGAATCCCGGAGGAATTTCTGGAGGAATCCCGGAGGAATTTCTGGATGAATTCCGGAGGAATTCCTGGAAGAATCCCGGAGGAATTCCTGGAGGAATCCCGGAGGAATTCCTGGAGGAATCCCGGAGGAATTCCTGGAGGAATCCCGGAGGAATTCCTGGAGGAATCCCGGAGGAATTCCTGGAGGAATCCCGGAGGAATTCCTGGAGGAATCCCGGAGGAATTCCTGGAGGAATCCCGGAGGAATTCCTGGAGGAGTCCCGGAGGAATTCCTGGAGGAATCCTGGAGGAATTCCTGGAGGAATCCCGGAGGAATTCCTGGAGGAATCCCGGAGGAATTTCTGGAGGAATCCCAGAGAAATTCCTGGAGGAATCCCGGAGGATTCCCGGAGGAATTCCTGGAGGAATCCCGGAGGAATTCCTGGAGGAATCCCGGAGGAATTCCTGGAGGAATCCCGGAGGAATTCCTGGAGGAATCCCGGAGGAATTCCTGGAGGAATCCCGGAGGAATTCCTGGAGGAATCCCGGAGGAATTCCTGGAGGAATCCCGGAGGAATTCCTGGAGGAATCCCGGAGGAATTCCTGGAGGAATCCCGGAGGAATTCCTGGAGGAATCCCGGAGGAATTCCTGGAGGAATCCCGGAGGAATTCCTGGAGGAATCCCGGAGGAATTCCTGGAGGAATCCCGGAGGAATTCCTGGAGGAATCCCGGAGGAATTCCTGGAGGAATCCCGGAGGAATTCCTGGAGGAATCCCGGAGGAATTCCTGGAGGAATCCCGGAGGAATTCCTGGAGGAATCCCGGAGGAATTCCTGGAGGAATCCCGGAGGAATTCCTGGAGGAATCCCGGAGGAATTCCTGGAGGAATCCCGGAGGAATTCCTGGAGGAATCCCGGAGGAATTCCTGGAGGAATCCTGGAGGAATTCCTGGAGGAATCCCGGAGGAATCCCGGAGGAATTCCTGGAGGAATCCCGGAGGAATTCCTGGAGGAATCCCGGAGGAATTCTTGGAGGAATCCCGGAGGAATTCCTGGAGGAATCCCGGAGGAATTCCTGGAGGAATCCCGGAGGAATTCCTGGAGGAATCCCGGAGGAATTCCTGGAGGAATCCCGGAGGAATTCCTGGAGGAATCCCGAAGGAATTCCTGGAGGAATCCCGGAGGAATTCCTGGAGGAATCCCGGAGGAATTCCTGGAGGAATCCCGGAGGAAGTCCTGGAGGAATCCCGGAAGAATTCCTGGAGGAATCCCGGAGGAATTCCTGGAGGAATCCCGGAGGAAGTCCTGGAGGAATCCCGGAGGAATTTCTGGCGGAATCCCGGAGGAATTCTGGAGGAATTTCTGGCGGAATCCCAGAGGTATTCCTGGCGGAATCCCGGAGGAATTCCTGGAGGAATCCCGGAGGAAGTCCTGGAGGAATCCCGGAGGAATTTCTGGCGGAATCCCAGAGGTATTCCTGGAGGAATCCCGGAGGAATTCTGGAGGAATTTCTGGCGGAATCCCAGAGGTATTCCTGGAGGAATCCCGGAGGAATTCTGGAGGAATTTCTAGCGGAATCCCAGAGGTATTCCTGGCGGAATCCCAGAGGAATTGCTGGAGGAATTTCTGGCGGAAACTCGGAGGTATTCCTGGTGAAATCCCAGAGGTATTCCTGGTGAAATCCCAGAGGTATTCCTGGTGAAATCCCAGAGGTATTCCTGGCGAAATTCCAAAGGTATTCCTGGCGGAATCCCAGAGGTATTCCTGGTGAAATCCCAGAGGTATTTCTGGCGAAATCCCAGAGGTATTCCTGGCGGAATCCCAGAGGTATTCCTGGAGGAATCCCGGAGGAATTCCTGGAGGAATCCCGGAGGAATTCCTGGAGGAATCCCGGAGGAATTCCTGGAGGAATCCCGGAGGAATTCCTGGAGGAATCCCGGAGGAATTCCTGGAGGAATCCCGGAGGAATTCCTGGAGGAATCCCGGAGGAATTCCTGGAGGAATCCCGAAGGAATTCCTGGAGGAATCCCGAAGGAATTCCCGGAGGAATCCCGAAGGAATTCCCGGAGGAATCCCGAAGGAATTCCCGGAGGAATCCCGAAGGAATTCCCGGAGGAATCCCGAAGGAATTCCTGGAGGAATCCCGAAGGAATTCCTGGAGGAATCCCGAAGGAATTCCTGGAGGAATCCCGAAGGAATTCCTGGAGGAATCCCGAAGGAATTCCTGGAGGAATCCCGAAGGAATTCCTGGAGGAATCCCGAAGGAATTCCTGGCGGAAACCCGGAGGAATTCCTGGCGGAATCCCAGAGCGATTCCTGGCGGAATCCCGGAGCGATTCC